>NC_090646.1:73145660-73745660 GCF_040937935.1 Hyperolius riggenbachi | reverse complement strand
GATGTGCACAGAGTAATGGGAGGAGCCTCATCTCTCACCCTGAATAGAAATGAAGATGACGGCCAGCAGATAACTGGGAGAAACCATCTTCATGTTTCTGGAGGGTCAGATACAAACTAGAAGACGTCTCCTGTACAATGATATCTATATAGAGGGTGACGGGGGAGGGGACACCCCAGGGACTGTGTATATGCAAATACTTGGAAGATGTAAATTCTGTGGTATGTCAGTGACAGTCACATCTGTGTAGTGGAGGCAGCACCATGGTGGAATGTCCCCTGAGGTGTCACTGCCATGCACAATATTATAAAAGGTTATTTTTCACGGGCAGTTTAGCACCCATCTGGCATACTTGTCAAGTTTTAATATTTATACCAATATGCTTCCAGACCATTATTATACGAGTCTGTATTTATACCACCCGGAGTACACGCTGTGGCCCTGATTTACTAATGTTACAGAGCAGTTAAGAGCCAACCAATCTGGATTGAATCCTTTAAAACATAATCTGATAATAGATGACCTGAGTGTGCTGCCCTTACCTGTGTCATATCAGATCAAAGTTAAAGAGACTCTGTAACAAAATGTCCAGCCTTAGTTCTTCTATCCTATAAGTTCCTTTGCCTGTTCTAATTTGCTCTGGCTTACTGCAGCCTTTCCTAATTGCACAGTGGCTGTGTTATCTCTGTTATATGATCTAATCTGTTTTCTTCTGTCGGGCTAAGGCTGGAATGTGTGGAATGTGCAGGGCTACTTGTGATCGGATAGAAGCGATACACACCCTCTGCAGGCCCCCTGCAGGCTCTGTATGACTCACACACTCTGCTTATGTGAGCCTATCACAAGCTGGTTAGTTTGTTTGTAAACACTGCCTAAAACTGTTAATTACAAGCCAGAATTGCAGCAGAGAGTGGCAGAAACAGCACAGAGGGGCCCAGGAGAACATAATGAATAGAATGGTATGCTTTTTGCTGTAAAAATCTTAGAGTACAGATTCTCTGTAAAGGAGTTATCCAGGCTAGATAAAGAAAATAAAGGCTACTTACCGGAGGTTTCCTCCAGCCCCAAGCTCCCAGGACCTCCCTCGCACCTCTGCGCGCAGCCGTTCGCCAGAGCTCCATCCCTGTCCCCGACAATGACGTCAGAGCGACCTCCAGGTCGCTCTGTACTCCACCTGCGCGAGCAGCGCTGTCAATCACCGCCACGTGGGCCGAGCAGACTCGCTCTGACATCGCCGGGGACCGGGACGGAGCTCCGGCGAACGGCTGCGCGCAGAGGTTCGGCGAGGGAGGTCCTGGGAGCTTGGGGGCTGGAGGAAGCCCCCGGTAAGAAGCCTTTATTTTCTTTATCTAGCCCGGATAACTCCTTTAAGGGTAATACTGATGGAGAAGAGTGGTCTATACATGCAGATGGGCACCCCGTATAACAAGTTAGAACTCTTTAGTGAAGAAAAACATGCAGAGATAAAACATACACCACAATCAGGTAGTGCAGCTTACTTAGAACAGAGAGGAACAGTGGGCCAGATTTATCAAAGCATTACCGACAGTTTTTTTCTAAAACTGTTCTAACCAGCAGAGGAACTGTTCTGCGTGATAGTAAGAAACTTCTCAAATCTTACGAATAGCGGCAGTTTAGTGTGGATTTCTAGAGCTGCACTACAGTTAAAGGAAAACTTAAGTCAAAAAAAAAAAATGACATTTACTCACCTGGGGCATCCCTCAGCACCCCGAAGCTGGATGGTGCCCTCGCAGCCCCGCTCCGATCGTCCTGTCCCCGCCGGCGGCTACTTCCGGTTCGGCGACAGCCGCCGACAGGCTGGGAACGCGGCTGTTCTTCCGCGTTCCCAGCCGCTGCTATCACCCTCTATGCTGCTATAGCGTATATATATACGCTATAGCAGCATAGAGGGTGATAGCAGCGGCTGGGAACGCGGAAAAACAGCCGCGTTCCCAGCCTGTCGGCGGCTGTCGCCGAACCGGAAGTAGCCGCCGGCGGGGACAGGACGATCGGAGCGGGGCTGCGAGGGCACCATCCAGCTTCGGGGTGCTGAGGGATGCCCCAGGTGAGTAAATGTCATTTTTTTTTTTTACTTAAGTTTTCCTTTAAGAAAAGTGCAAATCCATCCCTAAACTGCTGCAGATTAAGTGCTTCATAGCAGTTCTGCAGATAGTGCAGCATTGCAGGCTAGATGTGATTTGTGAAGGGCTCCCCCCCCCCCCCCCCCACTCAGAGCCTGCTGACAACAGATGTGTTGGTTACCTCAGCAACAGTAATTCCCCTCACACACCACACTGCCTGAGAGACCTTCCTAACTCCTCTTATTTTTAAGATGGAATCTGCACTAGTTAGTGATTTCTTAGGCTGTCTGAGACAATTCTGCATGGATTTCTAAAAACCTACTAATATTTTTGGCTCAGACACTCTTGATAAATGTCCCCCACAGAGTGAAAACAGGAAATAACAATGCCACAGAGATCATCATCACATTTTACAGACAGTGACATCTTGTGGTTGTTTCACTATACTGCAGTTTAGGTAATAATTCTGTTGATATTTCCAACAAATACAAGGTGAATGAACCAGCACTAGCAGTGTAATATTCTAATAATTTATTGAGGTACTAATTACACCAGAGAGGAAATGTGTGCATCAACCAAGTGAACCTGACAAATCTGGCTTGCAAATTTGGCCTATTGGCTAATCACGAGACATTGCTCATGCAAATATGCATTTGCTTTAGCATGCCTAAATATGCAGGGTCAAAATCCAAAACCGCAAACCAATCGCCCTGCGGGAATTAGTTCTTGCTACATAGCACTATCCAGGGGCGCCACGAGGAGGCTTCCCATTGCCCCCATACAACCGGGGGGCCGTGGGGGTCCCAGGCTCTCTCACTGCCTGGAACCCACACAGCGGCACCCGGAGGGGGAGGCTGGGGGGTGCAGGCGATCTCCCCAGCGTGGCCAGCGCCGGGAAGAGCCGCCCGCACACACCTCCCAAGATTAAAAACAGGCACTTACCTTAACGTCCATTGCGTTCTGCTACATGCGCATGACCTGGGCGCGACACATAAGGGGAGGACAAGCGCAAACAGCCTGCTCCAGGGCTCTCACCTCCTAAAACAAGCCATTCACCACTTGCCTCCAAAGGAAAGAAAATGCAATGCTAATTACACCAGAGAGGAAATGTGTGCATCAACCAAGTGAACCTGACAAATCTGGCTTTGCAAATATAATCGACAAGAAACCATACATCATATGCATTCAGATGGCCCTTGGTCAGTGCCGGATAGTCTGGGTGAAAGCAGGTTTTGAATAACAGCCTTTCTCTGAATAGAGTCCCCATCTGGTGACTCTGAGGTAATTAAAAATAAACATCCTCGGTGGGCATAAGTATTGTCCCAGCTAATCAACACCTCCCCCCAGCCTTCTACAGGTATTCTTTCAGCTAAGACCAAAACCTCCCAGCTGCTCCTAGAGCAGAGGGAGATTACATATCACATCTCGGTTTAACGATTGTGTCACAAACCGACCGCGATCGCGTTTTGTTTCTCACGGCTGTTCCGTGACAGTTGACAATAAAGTTTACTATATAAAATATTATAAACATTTCAAACTATGGCAATAGCACCACTCAACTTGGGGTGCGGCAATTTAATGCGGCTACACCAATAGTTGAGACTACTCATGTGTGCTGAGTTTGAAGAAAAATAAATAAATTATGCCTAACCTTAACCCTAAGCCTAGGCACCATAATTTAACTTTGCAGCTTCTACTATTGCTGCCCATGGTGGCAGGGTGTAGATTAAGGAGTTAAGATTAGGTGGGCTAGGCGGTGGGAGGTTAAGGTTAGGCAGGGGGAAGTTAAGTTTATGCATGGGGGTGGAGTGGTTAAGATTAGGCAGCGGGAGTGGAGTGATTAAGATTAGGCAGTGAGGGTGGAGTGGTTAAGATTAGGCAGTGAGGGTGGAGTGGTTAAGATTAGGCAGTGAGGGTGGAGTGGTTAAGATTAGGCAGTGAGGGTGGAGTGGTTAAGATTAGGCAGTGAGGGTGGAGTGGTTAAGATTAGGCAGCGGGGGTGGCGTGGTTAGGATTAGGCAGCAGGGGGTGGAGTGGTTAAGGGTTAGGCACCAGGTGGGTTTTAGGGTTAGGCATAGGAGGGTTCAGAGTAGGCAGGGGTATAATTATATTACATAACTTGGTCCCGTTGATTGCGTCTCCTACACTTTCTGGTTAGTTTGCAGGTGTCCTGCACCCAGCCAATCACCATGTAGCTTCTGTCCTTGCATGGTGATAGGCTGGCTTCTGGAAATGTATAATAATGCTAGATGCCAGTAATGACATCTTATTACTAATGTTATTTAATGTTTTAGAAATGTCATAAAACATCAAATAACATTAGTAACAAAATGTCATTACCGGCATCACCCTTCTCCATAATTTTGCAATGCTATTTTTAAATGTATGCTCTGTAGTGCTGTCTGCCTATGTGAGAGAGGAAGCAGGTATTTGTACGGCTCTGTATCACTGTGTGAATGGGTAGCTGTGATACTGCTGACAGTGATAGACAGCTTCATCTTCCTCCTTCACACCAGTGATTGTCAGAGTGTAATGTGTGTAAGGAGATCCAGCACTGCTGCCAGTGAAGCGGTCTGGCACTCCTGTGTGTCGGCTGATTCCAGCATAGATGAGAAGTGTGGTAGACTTTCCTGAATTGTGTTGGTACCAGGCTATACCATTACTTGTAGTTCTACTGGCTGTACATGAGATGGTGGCCTTCTCTCCTGGATACACAGAGATATGCTCTGGAGTCTGAGTCATCACACTCTGCCCACAGGATCCTGAGGATGGGAAGAGACGCAGTCATTATTCATACATGTCTGTCTTCCTATCAGTGCTGATGGGTGTATGTATTGTACAAAGTATAGATGGATGTGCACAGAGTGATGGGAGGAGCCTCATCTCTCACCCTGAATAGAAATGAAGATGACGGCCAGCAGATAACCGGGAGAAACCATCTTCATGTTTCTGGGGGTCAGATACAAACTAGAAGACGTCTCCTGTACAATGACATCTATATAGAGGGTGACGGGGGAGGGGACACACCAGGGACTCTGTATATGCAAATACTGGGAAGAAGTGATTTCTGTGGTTTCTCAGTGACAGTCACATCTGTGTAGCAGAGTCATCATGATGGTGTAACGGGCGTTTCTAGTCTTTAAGTCACTCCAGGCAAGAAAACCTTTGGTACCCTTTGCCCCAAACGACCCCCTCCGCCATGGCGCCGGTTAGATACTACACCCAAGTAAACAGTTATGCAGCATGCACACCCAAATAACACAGGTACAAAGCATGCCCACACAAGTAATACAGTTATTCAGAATGCACACACAAATAACAAAGGTGCACAGCATGTCCACACAGCTAATACAGATATGCAGCATGTCCACACGAATAACAAAGGTGCACAGCATGCCCACACAACTAATACAGATATGAAGCATGCCCACCCAAATAACAGTTACCCAGCATGCCCAATTTAGCTACATAAACCCATCAGCAGAGAGGTGACAGCAGGAGGGGATCAGAGGGTGACAGAGAGGTGACAGCAGGAAGGTAGAGGCTGGCAAAGAGATGACTGCAGGGGAGGGTAGCAGAGAGGTGACAGCAGGAGAGTAGAGGGTGGCATAGGGGTGACAGCAGGAAGGTAGAGGCTGGCAGAGAGATGACAGCAAGGGAGGGTGGCGGAGAGGTGACAGCAGGAGAGTGGAGGGTAGCAGAGGGGTAACAGCAGGGAAGTAGGGCGTGGCAGAGAAGTGACAGTAGGAGAGTAGAAGGTGGCAGAGTGGTGACAGCAGGGGAATAGAGGGTGGCAGAGAGGTGACAGTAGGGGATTAGAGGGTGGCAAAGAGGTGACTGCAGGGGAGTAGGGTATATGTAAGGTAGACGTACAGCAAGGATAATGGGAGAATATATATGCATATAAGGTAGGAAATACAGTAAAGATGATGGGGGTGTATATGTATACTATAACTAGAATTTACAGTAATAATGATGGGGAAATGGGTTTATATACATATATGACAGGAAGGATATATAAGAAGGATAATGGGGGTTTCAGGGAGGGGAGATATATGTGTACCGCAGGTAGGGAATACAGGAAGAATAATAAGGATGCAGAGGTGGGATATACAGAATATGTATTCAACAGGCAGGGTATACAGGAATAATAATGGGGATGTAGTCACTGTGTTATGCAGCCACATGGCTGGGGGTGAGGGGACGCAGCCACGCAGGGTCAGGGGGCAGGACAGGGGGGGGTACAGTCTGGCTGGCAGGCGGCCGAATCTAAATGCCTGACGATGCACGTTTGACTGGCAGGGGCGGAGTTAGATGTGGCGCCACACAAAGTAAACAATGTACCTGTGTGGCTGCTGCCATAGACAAGGGACTGGGTGGCTAGACTTGAGTAGGAGCCGGGGGAGTGGGAAGAGCAGTGTTGAACACTGCTTCTATTGGCCATGGCGGAGACGCCGGAGAGGGGGTGTATATAGAGGCGGCGGTGGAGGATGGCTGAGCGAGAGCACATGGTACTCTGCAAGTAAATAAACAAAATTTGTCACAGGCATAGTAGAGGTGCAAGGCTGCGGTCCCGCCTCAGCTGCGCTTTGCCCCTGCATGACGCTCCAGGTGACCGCCTGGGCTGCCTGGTGCGTTAGTCCGCTGAGGAATCTCTGTCATCCACATTGTTGTACAAAGTGTTTTTTTTTTAAGAAAAGATTTAGTGCCCCTGGTGCAAAGCCATCCGTAATATCTGCAAACTATTACACCAGCCTGTGAATATTTATACCACCCTGAAGTGTCACTGTCATGCACAATATTTTAAAAGGGGATTTTTCAGGGACAGTTTACTACCCAGAGGTGGGACACGGCTGAGACACCAAAGTGCGCCCCTTCATCCCACCCCAACCATCACACACTGATTGCTATTAGACTAAGAGGCATCCCCAGGGCTCACAACCCTCCCAGCCCCTTCATTTCTAGTTATCTAGCTTGCAGTCACTGCCATGTAGATCCTTTTCTTATTTCTCTTTTCTTCAAACACAATAAGAGAATGATAGCTAAGTGAGCTGTGTGCCCCTCCTACACTGCGCCCTGAGGCTGGAGCCTCTCTCGCCTCTGCCTCGGCCCGGCCTGTTAGTACCCCTCTTTAAAACAAGGAAAGCTTTAATATACATAGCAATATGCTACCAGGCATTACTATACAATAGAAACCCAGTTATCCAGAACTCAACTAACCAGCAGTATCACTAAGCTGTCAGAAATCGCAGTACCCACAGGGATGAAGGCCAACGTAGACTGTTTGTGAGCTCTGCTGTGCTTAAAGACTGGGCTCCATGGCTCCCCCTCAAGCTTCATATACTTTCGATTTCTGTATTTTAACCACTTCAGGACCATAGGTTTAACCCCCCTAGTGACCAGGCTATTTTTTACAATTTAGTGCTCTGCAGCTTTAATTGCTTGCTGCAGAGCGATACAACTTAGCAGATGACCCCTCTCCTTTATGCCCACCAATAGAGATTTCTGTTGCTGGGCTATGATCGCTAGTGCAGGGCTTTGTTTTTTTTTTTTAATTAATTAATTTTTTTTTTTTTTAATAAAAAAATTTATTTTGTTTATTTTCCCCTCCCCGACAGCCAATCATATGGATCGCCTCTCATAGGCATCAGTCTATGAGAGAGATCCTTTGTTATTACTCTGCAGGAGACAGCCGAGTGACACGGCTGTCCCCAGTACAGCGCTGCCGTAGATCGCGATCGCAGTGCTGTACAATGTAAATAGATAGTGGTTACGTTGTCTAACAGTCGATCGCTGCTGGCACACTGTTGGCGGAGCAGAGCTCCGTCATTCAAGCGGGGATACACACGCATCGGCGCACAATCCCCTGCAAAACTCCACCCCAGGACTTGACGCCTCTAGGCGTTACGTGGTCCAGGGGCTGCAAACTTCCTGACGCCTATCAGCGTAAGGCGGTTGAGAAGAGGTTAAAGGAAAACCAAGGTGGGCAACTTTGTAAAATAAATAAATAAATAAACATGCTACCTGATCCAGGGGGCTAGCCGAATCAGGAGGCCTTAATCCCCGCCGCTCTCTGTCACTCCTGTGGCTGGTAATCCCTTACTTTCACTTTCCGTGACACCTGGCGTCAAGATGCTGCAAGCTCTGCTCTGTTTGTCTCATCACAAAGCAGAGTGCAGGGAGGCGGGGCAGTGATATGGGAGAGGCGGGAGAGAGGCAGAGCTGCCCTGTTAGAGCTGGTGCTTGTTGTGGGCGTTTTGCAGGAGTGCCTCTCCTGCAAGGGACATCCCTTTCCCTCAAGATTGCTGACAAGCTCCATGTCTGAAATTTTGGAGGGTGACTAGGAGAGGTGTATGTCATGGACCAGGGAACATGCCTTTGTGTCTCGTCTGTCTCCCCCACCTTCCCTGTCACGCCTCGTGTACACTTCAATATTTAATACAGAGTTCATGGTATGTATATAGAGTGGGGTATAGCACTGTATTAGCTTGGCTTATTTTTAACATCAAGTCTCAAGCAGTGGCATAGCTATAAATTATGGGGCCCCACAGCAAAATTTTCAAGGGGCCCTCAGAACAAGGCACTCTTGAGCAATGCCACCTGCCCCTACCCTATGGATATAAGTTGATTGACCAATTTACATTCCCGTGCAATGTACACTGTGTATAGTCCTTGGGCTAAGAGACAAAGTCAGAGGTGGATAAACAATGGAAAGTTAATAGGAAACACATCAAGTACAACCTGGGCCCCCAATGCTCCAGGGCCCCATAGCAGTTGCTATGGCTGCTATGGCTATTTCTACGCCCCTGGTCTCAAGCAAACTGAAAGCACATTTATCCGGCATCAGCCGATCCCCATTGGTGCCGCATTACCGAGACACTACTGTACCATCCTGTGAGTTTGTTTATACCTCCTGGAGTACACACCGTGGCCCTGATTTACTAATGTTACAGAGCAGAGCTGTTTACAGGATGTAATCCATCAAATCGGAATTAGATCCATTTTACAAAAGATTTGATATTAGGTAACCTGAGTGTGCTGCCCTTACCCGTGTCATATCAGATCATAGTGATGGGTAATACAAGGTAAGTCAATAAGAAGTAATAAAATTGTATTGTGATGGTCAGAATTGCCGAATTCCAAACCCGACGGAATTCCAAAAGCATTCAGGTATTTACATTAAAGGCAATACCGCCAATTTCCACAGTTAATTTCAAAGCTCCCATACTTCACCCAATTTGTCAGGGATCTTAGAGAGAAGAGTGTGTGATACGCAAATGCAATAGTAGTGCATAGACTGCACTGTCTGATGCAAGCCTGGATTTACACTTCAAGAGCTTGTAGGCACAGAGATTCAAGTACCCTAAACTCCGCCTCTCAACATAGACCACACCCCTGACCCATATTTCTTATATCATATATCATATCATATAAAGAGCTAAATGAACATGACCCTAGCAGTGGTATAATTCCAAGAGTGGGCCTGCCCAGCCAAATCTTGGATAAGGCCGCCTCTACTTTAATAATAAAAAATTATAATAATTATAAATATGGCCCTAGTTACCTTTCAAAACAGGCTACACACAATCAGGGGTGGGGCTACAAATGATCGGGGGCTACACACAACTAAGCCACCACTTTACATTGCTTCAAGCCCACCCCCCCACCAAGATGAAAAGAGCAGGCGGCAAATGGCAGTGTGTGTGTGGCCAGAGTGCACAGATGAGCTGTGCTGCAGCTGGTGTGGTGGATGCAATACCGACACCGCCCATCACGCTACTCTCACTTTCACAGTAGGCACAGATTAAGCTTCAGATCTCCACACCTTGCTACGTGCCTAAAGCTGCCAGACAGGAGCCAGGTGGTGAGTGACATCGCCCTTCGGCTCTGCTGAGAGAGGGGACATTCGGGAAGGGAGGGGAGCCGCCTGTGCCACATAAGGCACCTGTAGGCACTCGCCTACAGTGCCTTACGGTAATCCGGCCCTGGTCTGATGTTCTTACTTACGTCCTGAGTAGCAGTAACACACTGCTGCATGCATTCTTGTCCAAACCCAGAGCTGTTCCATTCATTATCAGTGAAAGGGATCAGCACTGCAATGGACAATAATGGAGAAAAACACATGGTCACCTATGTTCCATAGTGTGAACACGGCCTAAGCAATGTAGCTGAGCCTACACAGTGTACAGTGTGTCTATTCCAAAAACTGAACTAGTGAGATCATTTCTAGAATAGTTACAGCTAAACAGGCAGGGGCGTTGCTAGGATCCTAAGAGATCCGGGGCACTTTTAGGGCACTCCAGATGTAAAATGGGTGTGGCCATGCACCAGAAGGTGGAGACAAATTTACATGAACTTAAAAGTGGTCTAAGTAGGCCTGCCCAGCAGAATGTTAGATTGGCCCCCCCTCTCCATTAAAACAAAGCAAAAAAATGCAGCATATCACATAAATAGGCAGTGGCACTTAAAGAGACTCTGTAACAAAATTGTCAGCCTTAGTTCTTCTATCCTATAAGTTCCTTTGCCTTTTCTAATGTGCTCTGGCTTACTGCAGCCTTTCCTAATTGCACAGTGGCTGTGTAATCTCTGTTATATGATCTAATCTGTTTCTGTAACGATTGGTGTCAGCAAGCACAGATCTTCTGATTATTGGTGATCTGCAGTATCACCAATAATACAGATGCTATACCTGATTATATGGTGATCTGCAGAATCACCAATAATGCAAGTATAACGTGACACGAAACAATCGTATGCAAAAGGGTGCTTGGTACCAAAGAGTATCTCTATAGGACACGGAGATACAACCTTCAGCAAGCTGGAACAGCAGACAACAATAATAATATACAGCGTAAATTCAAGTCTGTGGAAATATCCACCACACCGTAATTCCTCAGAGGTGTGGTTACCTCTGAATGGGAACCCTGTGTGTGAGATCCTCCAAAAGACGGAGTGGAGGAGTCTCGGCCTCAAGCAGCAAGGGTTTGCTAGTGGCGGTCGTCTCAAAGAGGCAAGCCTCTGATAGAACCCTACAGTGGGAGACGTTCCACTGAAGGGAGAAAGGTCAGACAAAATGAGGTTCGGCAACAGATCAGGCGGCAGCAGTACAGAAACGTGAGACAAGAGAATAGTCAGAAACCAAGCCAATAGTCGATAACGGTACGGGCTGGCGAAGTACAAAATCAGGAAGCAGAAGAGTAGTCAAGACAGGCACAGAATCATACACGATAAATCAAGACAGTATAATATGTGTATATATTGGCGATAAACCAATATATAACACAATCTCAAATACAAGGCAGACTAGGTCTGAGTGCTGACACAGGGTATCGCAAACACAGACGAAGTGTGACTGAAAAACACTTCCTCATATACTGCCTGGGAGAGAAGTCTCAACCCCAGGCAGCTACCAATCAGAGCAGGCTAAAAGGTCAGCTGACCTCCAGGTCAGCTGACACGCTTTCTAAGAGTATAAAGGCGTGTCTGTCGTGCGCGCCCGCCCCCTAGAGGCAAGATGGCAGAGCCCTGGTGAGCAGCATGCTGGTGAGTTTGGAGCATAGTGCTCGGACAATGTTGCGCAGCGGATGCGGACGAATTTCCGCATCCCGCGTTGGAAGGTCCGCTTGCCGGACTGGAAGCGACCATATTTCCGCAATCCATCCGGCGTTGCGGATTTTTCGTTACAGTTTCCTTCTGTCAGCTCTGTCGCTCTGTCGGGCTAAGGCTTGAATGTGTGGAATGTGCTGTGCTGCTTGTGATTGGATAGAAGCGATACACACCCTCTGCAGGCCCCCTGCAGGCTCTGTATGACTCACACACTCTGCTTATGTGAGCCTATCACAAGCTGGTTAGTTTGTTTGTAAACACTGCCTAAGACTGTTAATTACAAGCCAGGATTGCAGCAGAGAGTGGCAGAAACAGCACAGAGGGACCCAGAAGAACATAATAAATAGAATGGTATGCTTTTTGCTGTAAAAATTTTAGAGTACAGATTCTCTTTAACCACTTGCCGACCATGCACTCATACCGCGCGTCGGCAAAGTGGCAGCTGCAGGACCAGTTGCAGGCTAATTAATCAGGAAGCAGCCGCTCGCGCGAGCGGCTGCTTCCTGTCAATTAACGGCGGGGGGCTCCGTGAATAGCCTGCGGGCCGCCGATCGCGGCTCGCAGGCTAAATGTAAACACAAGCGGAAATAATCCGCTTTGTTTACATTATACGGCGCTGCTGCGCAGCAGCGCCGTAAGGCAGATCGGCGATCCCCGGCCAATCAGCGGCCGGGGATCGCCGCCATGTGACAGGGGACGTCCTGTCACTGGCTGCACAGGACGGATAGCGTCCTGTGCAGCCCGGATCACCGGGGGGGGCCAGGTAGGAGAGGGAGGGGGGAATTTTGCCGCAGAGGGGGGCTTTAAGGTGCCCCCCCCCGCAACACCCAAGCAGGCAGGAGCGATCAGACCCCCCCCCTGCACATCATCCCCCTAGTGGGGAAAAAAGGGGGGTGATCTGGTCGCTCTGCCTGCACCCTGATCTGTGCTGGGGGCTGCACAGCCCACCCAGCACAGATCAGCTAAAACAGCGCTGGTCCTTAAGGGGGGGTAAAGGGTGGGTCCTCAAGTGGTTAAACATAACTAGGCAGAGTTACCTGGCTGATCTGGCTTTCTGATGGGCATGCTGGCCCGCTGCCAAGTTGTCTGGCAGTCTCCCATAGCGTTCCCTGACCTCTTAGTGGACCCCCTCCCATGCTCACATGGGCCTCCCATTGAGGAACCACTACTCCCAGCATGCCCCCTCAGTAGAACCACAGCTCCCTGCATGCCCCCATAAAGGTAACATGGCACCCAGCATGGCACCACAGCATCTAGTAGACCCACATAGATGCCCTTTGTGGTGCCATGCTGGGTGCAGTGGTGCCTCTATTGGGCATGTTGAGTGTTGTGATGAAGAAGGGACAAAAGCCCGGAAGAGGAGTTGTCTGCAGAATCTAGAGACCAAGTGGCCGGAGGCTAGTACTGCTGCCTGACTCTTCCTGAGGGACATCCGGGGCATCCCAAAATAGATCCGGGGCACGTGCCACTGATCTTTGGGGCTAGCAATGCCCCTGTAAACAGGTATAAAACCCATAGATAATTTTCTGTATACAAAATAACACAATGATATAGCAAAACCAAAACTATAGCAATTCTATCTACAATACTTGCTGACCTAATTTTCCCTGAAATGGATGCAGCTTTGTACCAGGAGCAGAACGCTCCTGGCCATGGGAGTGCGATCAGCGTGTGTGTGGCTTGCGACTCGCGGTGATCGCCGGCTTTGGGGAGGTCGCCTCTGCTTACCAGGGGAACCAAGAAGACGTCATGGGCATAGGTGGACTCCAGGGGGCAGCACAAACTTGCATTATCTATAACCACACCCCCTAATAATGTGAAAAGGCTAAACTTTTTTTTATTTATTTATTTTTATAGATATACATATGCACAGAGGGAGATACTGGTTGCTTAGCAGTTGGAAACAGCCGTTATTTCAAACAATGCAACAAGGGTCCCACAGTGTGAGGTCCTGACATCACACTGTGGGAGGGGTTTAATCACAATATTAGCCATACAGACCCTCCTGATGATCTATTCGAGAAAAGGTAAAGATTTCTTATGGGAAAATGAGTATCAACTACTGATTGGGATGAAGTTCAAACCTTGGTTACTGTTCCTCTTTAAAGCCCAATCTACATGATACGATTCTTTGTACGATTCGATTACGATTCTATTTACGATTTGATTAAATCCAACATGTCCGATCGGGATTCAATTCAATTCGATTTGCCATTGCAAAACAATGGCAGATCGAATTGAATCGAATCGAATCCCGATCGGACATGTTGGATTTAATCAGATCGTAAATAGAATCGTAATCGAATCGTACAATGAATCGTATCATGTAGATGGGGCTTAACTGTAAGGAAAGCTAAACAAAAAAGGCGAGATGGTTAATTAGATAAAACAGATAAGGGGATTGATTCATCAAACACTATTAACCTGCAGTACACACATAGGGGTTGATTCACTAAGCTGCGCTGCTACAGCAGACTGAGCAGAGTAGCTTAATGATAGCAGGGAGTGGTAATAATTCTCAGCGCACGCTATGCAGCATGTGCAGCTAAATTATTCTTGGCTCTGATAGTTTAACAAGCGCTTTGTCAAATTTAACGAATGCTCCACTGAACCTGCCCGGAGCCCCGGCGGGTCCAGTGACTTCAAAGAATGATATTCCTGCACTTTGATTGGCAGGGGCGCCTCTAGGCATAGGCAGTACAGGCCATTGCCTGGAGTGCCATTGGTCCTGGGGGTGCCATGTAGCTGGATTAAGCCCCGCCCCCAAATTAAGCCCCATACTAACCCCTGCCGCCATGGTTGTTTTATTGCTTCTGCTGTATCTACTTAGCGTAAGTTGCAGGCAGTTGCCACCTCTGTGCCTAGTGCATCCTTCTTTCCCCCTTTGTGCCTCCTTCTGTCCTTTTTGTGCCTCCTGTCTCCTTGTGCCTCCTTCAGTCCCTTGTGCCATGTCTGAGGGTGGGGTGGGGGGGCGGTTTCCGCGCACCACATGTTTTCCTGCCTGGAGTGACAAAATGGCTAGAGGCGCCCCCTGTTGATTGGACCAGTAGGCTGACTGTACACACCAACTTTTGGTTACTTTTTCATTTATAAAATGCTAAAAAATTAATTTAAAGAGAAGTTAAAAAATATCCCCTAGGAGTTAACTCTGGAAAAGAGTCTTGTCTTGTAGCACAGATCTGCATCTTAGGAAAAGCTGAACCAGGATGGATGACTGCCAGAATGTCAGCCAAGCAATTGGAAAAATAAAAATCAATATGCTATAGGGTCCTGTTCACAGGTGAGGTCAAGAAAAATATTGCTACTTTAGGGATTACTAACTATGCTACTCTAGGGTTCTACTCTAGGGATCAATGATAACTAGGTTCCTATTAGGGTTAAGGAGTGGAACTTAACCCATTCATATGCTGTTATGGAAGCTTATAATGAAAAGCCTATACTTACTATAGGGTCCAAAACAACAAAAACAAAACCTCAATCATTTTGTGGACATGCTTTGTAATACCACCATCTTGTGGCTAAAGTTGAGAATACGCTTTAGTCACACCGATTTGTCCAAATTCTATGGATATTACTAATGATTATTGTTGCAAACACGCTTATGGACATTGCTATTGTCACATACATTTCTGCATCTTAAAGAGACTCCGTAACAAAAATTGCATCCGGTTTTTATCATCCTACAAGTTCCAAAAGCTATTCTAATGTGTTCTGGCTTACTGCAGCACTTTCTGCTATCACAGTCTCTGTAATAAATCAATGTATCTTTCCCCTGTCAGACTTGTCGGCCTGTGTCTGGAAGGCTGCCAAGTTCTTCAGTGTTGTGGTTCTGCTATGAACTCCCCCTTCCAGACCCCTCTATGCACACTGCCTGTGTATTATTTAGATTAGGGCAGCTTCTCTCTTCTCTTTTACAAGCTGGATAAATCGTCCTCTGAGCTGGCTGGGCTTTCACATACTGAGGAGTTACAGACAAGGGAAAAGCTGTTTGCAGGAAGAAAAGAGCAGCCTGAAACTTCAGTGCATGAGAGATGCAGGGGGAAAGAAACACACAAATGATCTCTTGATATTCAAAAGGAAGGGTGTATACAGCCTGCTTGTGTATGGATGTATTTTCTATGTGTGGACATACTGTACATCAACCTACTTCCTGTTTTGGTGGCCATTTTGTTTGTTTATAAACAAACTTTTTAAAACTGTTTTTAACCACTTTTAATGCGGCGGGGAGCGGCAAAATTGTGACAGAGGGTAATAGGAGATGTCCCCTAACGCACTGGTATGTTTACTTTTGTGAGATTTTAACAATACAGATTCTCTTTAAAGTTCGAGCTCAGGCTGCCAAAATTGCAATATTCTCTGTGACCTACCGTCACTTATACTGCACAAGGGTACTTTATGCCTGTATTGAGGACATTGTATCAGTGCGTTGGTGGGCATCAACACGCATGGATAATCTTGAATGTTGATTGATGTTGATGAAGCTAGCATACCACATCTATGTGAGACCACTAAGTTGAAATGCTTTTGTGCTCATGAGCCCTGGGCGGTTATATACAAAGCTGGTGCTGTATGACCATTAACCGTTACCTTGTGACTGACTGATTCACAGTTGTGGCTAGATTGGAATTGAACTGGCATGTGTCAATCAAACTGAAAATGTACCCTTGTGCACCACTTTAGCCTATCAGTTGTTTGTTCTCTACATCAGGATCGAACTGCACAAAAAAATCCTCTTGAGTGAAGCAGATGCATACGCTTCACTGGGCCAGATTTATCAAGTGTGTCTGAGACAAAATATTGGTAGGTTTTTAGAAATCCATGCAGAACTGTGTCAGGCATCTTAAGAAATCACTAGATAATGCAGATTCATTCTAAAACTGTTATAAAATAGGAGGAGCTAGGAAGGTCTCTCAAACAGTGCAGTGTGTGAGGGTGATAACGTAGAGATAGGAGCGGCTGGGCACATCCAGTAAAAAAAGACTTTTATTGAAAATGAATTAAAAAATGGTACATGCAAACAAGGCAGCAGTCAGCCAGGAGAGAGAGGGACAAGCATGTAAAAGATTGTCAACAGCTGTTTCGCACTCTACATAGGAGCGCTTCCTCAGGTCCATGCATTAATAAATCTCCCCCACTATTTTGTCAGGACCTTGTAAGATCAATTAATTGACATTTAGTTGTACTGGGGGACTGGGGGATTTGGTGGGTTGATGGGAGGAGGGGCGGAGCATATTTTTATGTGGTTTTTAAGTGAAATATGAATGATTAATAAAGATTTTGTACTTTTTCTTAAATATGTATTTGAAATTAGTTTTCAATCGGGTCATACCCACCTCTACTTCTATCTCACAGTTCAGTTTTTGCATTACTAATGATCAGTAACTAATTATCAGAGTTGTCTATAGCAATAGGGGGCCCACAAGTGAAAATTGAGCAAACTGACGCATTGCATTGGTTGATGCAGTGTGATGCTATGAGCCGTCAATCTACCACCGCTCCTGCCCAAACCACGATCGACACATATTTTCCATCCTGTCAGATCAATAAGTTTGATCGATTTTTGCATAAAATCGAATCAAAATTCCTTCACACATTTAAAGGAATCAATGCCTATCTGATCAAAGTGGTGACATCTACAGGGAAATGAATGGGAAAATCGGTGTATGTATGGGCAACTTTAGGGAAAGAAATGTACAAAATAGACGGCATTGGGTGCTGGTTAATTAACCAGCTGTGAGCTAATTGACAGGAAGACAGTTGCTTTTATTGCTGCATGCACTAATGGAAGTGCAATGAATTTAGGGGATAATCTAGGAATCAGCTTTTGCCATTGCCAGAGGCGCTTCTAGAGACCAGCTGACCAGCTGATTGCCTAGAGCGGCAGATTTATTGCAGGGCGGCTTTGAGGGAAAAAAATGTTTATTTTTGCTGTCCTTAGAGGCTGAAAACTTAGGGAACGGAGATAAAAAGTTCTAATGAAAGCCTCTACTGCTCAGCCTCAAATAAGGAATCTACAAACCTTTTGTCTACAACACTTTGTATGGCATTCCCTAATGTTAGTGTTATCTCAGAATCTAAAGTGTGTCTGTGTGACTCCTGTCCTGCCCGCCCCTCCTTATGACTTGAAAAGAAGAGAGTAGGATGGTGTCTGTGTGCATTCCAGAACGGACTAGCCAGGAGGAAGGAGAGTGATATTCCCCCAGGCTGCTGGTACAATATATAAGGCAATGTGAAGCACTAGGCTGGCTGAGGGAAATAAATGTACAATTTGATGGCAAGCTGGTAAATGTACACAGCATGATGCAGAAGAGAGGCTTGCCTCCTAAAGTGTCCTTAGAAAAAAACTGTCTGCTTTCTCACCATTGTAAAGACTGCATGTGGTCAGCTAGATAAGGTCATAGCTCCTAAATGTCCCTCTTTTGGAGGGACAGTCCCTCTCTGGGAGCCCTGTCACTCTGTCCATCTTTCCTCCTCATGTGTCCCTCTTTCAGGATTTTGTCCCTCTTTCTATGTAAATATATATATCTCTACTAAAAATGTGTTTGACTGTAAACTTTATTCCCATCCTTTACATTGATATATTACTAATTTTAAAATGTTAATATGAAGGAAAATGACCCAGAATAGAAATAACCAGTGTGGTTTGAATTATAAAACAACATATTTTTCTTATGAAATCTGTATGGTATGCGTGACTAGGGGTGTGACGGAGGAGGGATCAGGGGTGTGGCAGGGGCATGGCAGAAGTGTCCCTCTTTTTTCATCTCAAAAAGTTGGGAGGTATGTATTACACAGGTTGAAAAGATTTAGACAGTCCTTAGACTCCAGGAGGGCTGCTGCAGCCTTGTGTGAGAGACTGGCAGGACAGGAGTCACATTACAGGCTGTGTGATGTGGCTGCAATACAGATAAGCTGTCTGCTCCATCTCAGGCTATTTTCAGTCTCTCTCCACTCCTCTTCTCTCCCTCATTCACCTTCCCCCCCCCCCTTCCCCTAGTGCTGGCTGTCTTCTTGTCTTAAAGGAAAGCAAAATAAAAGTTATTTTCCTCCTCTCTCTGGATAGTTTAATTGTTAAGGGCTCTGCCTCTGGCACAGGCAACCTGGGTTCAAATCTCTGCTTCTTCCTACTCAGTAAGCCAGCGCCTATTCAGTAGGAGACCTTGGGCAAGACTCCCTAACACTGCTACTGCCCACTGAGCGATTCAGCACTGAGTCCGCCAGGAAAAAAGTAATTATAAATGTTCCTTGTTACTCTCTACTTTGCGCCCCCCCTCCCCCCCCCCCCCCCCGCCCGATCTTACCCTTACAATTGAATCACCCAATCTTGTTATTAGTAACCCTAGCCTATAGCTGTCAATACATGCATTCATTTTTACAGACAGATTCTTTCAAAATGATCGAATCTGGCGATTATCAACCACCACATCGATCAGAATTTCAATCAATCCATGGCAAAAATGTACCAAAAGTACAATCAAACAGTACATTTTTACAATTGGACATAGTGGTATAGTGGCGGTAGATCAGGGGCTCCTGCCTGGAGTGACAAAATGGCCAGAGGTGCCCCGGGCCATTGCCATACTGCCATCTGGTGTCTAAAATTGAGAATGCATTTAGTTTTACTCTAATACAGATTTGAATACTAGATGCATTTTTGTATTAGAAATGGCAGTTCTTCCTGCTCCCTATAATTGAAATAAGTCAAGAAGTGAGTGAAATTCACTATGCTTTTTTCCTGTCTTATCTCCTGCATTTTTCATGTATCTTCAGACCTAGTAAAACATGCAGAAGATGAAGAGGATGTAGCAGAAGGAGAGGAGGTGGCAGGAGGCCTGCCTGTAAGCCATGGAGGTGTCACAAGTTGGTCCGTTGCACAGCCACGTACTACCTGCTTGCCATCAGTCAAAAGGTTGACCCAATGGGCTATGTAAGTAATGTAGCGGCCCTGACCATGCTTGGCAGACCAGGCATCCGTGGTCAGGTGGACCCTTGACCCAACGCAGTGTGCCAGAGATGACACCACGTGCCTCTGAACTGCACGGTACAGTTTGGGTATCGCATTTTTAGAGAAATAATTGCGTCCTGGTATCTTCCACTGTGGTGTCCCAATGGCCACAAATTTACGGAAGGCCTCAGAGTCCACCAGCTTGTATGGTAACAGCTGGCGAGCTAAAAGTTCCGCCAAGCCAGCTGTCAGATGCCGGGCAAGGGGGTGACTGGCAGAAATTGGCTTCTTCTGCTCAAAGATTTCCTTCACGGACACCTGGCTGCTGTAGGCAGAGGAGCAGGAACCGCTCAAGAGCAGAGGCGGAGTGGAGGAGGGTGCTATGCTGTGATTAAGGACGTGTAACATGTCAGCATGTGGTGATGGATTTTTAGCTTGTCATGTACGTGATTGAATAAAGCAAGTTTGTTCCTACCGGCATTGTGCGGAATCCACTTTCTACTCTACTGGACTTGGGGTCTGAGCAGCCCATTTTTCCTGCACTGTTGGTGGACGAGGTTGTGAGCGGAGTCCCACCTACACGATATAAAGGAAGGGGAGGGGGGGGGGGTGTCAATAACTGTCTAATACTGCTTTCTGTAGAGGCTATATTTCATACACGATTGATAGATGACAGCCTCTTTTTCAAATTTGAGCACCACCCCTTTGATGATCATCTGCACGGCCCTGCTGGTTAACGGAGTTGTGAGGCCTAATGAATTTCTCACCTCTCTTCAGTCCCAGTACTCCAATCTCCACTCTATATGGCGCGTTGCCCGCTCAGCCGAGGGATGACTGAATATGTTGTTGCAGCACTCAGCCTACTGCGTCCCACTGATGTCTCTGTCTCTGTGCAGTAATTGTTAAAAATATTCTTGCTCTCTCCTTGGCCCTTTCCTGAGAAAGTTCCAGTTATAACTGACAAGGATGTAAGGAAGTCCTGTGGGGAGACTTGCTGCTGAAAAGAATAAATCATTTTTTACTGCAGGCTGTTGTAATGGAGATCCACTGACTGTAGACCAAATAGACTTGAAATGTTTCTTCAGCTTAAAGGACACACAAGGTAAAAAAAAAAAAATCTTCCTTTACTTATCTGGGGCTTCTTCCAACCCCTAGAAGTCTTCTGGGTCCCTTGCTGCAGCTTCGTATGGTTTGGTGCTTCTGCGCATGCAAGTGTAAGTGCCCTCAACCATGTCACCGGCAGGGTTGCTCAAATCCGACCCGGGAGACATCCGGATAGTTGCTATCCGGATATCTCCCAGGAAAGCTGTGCGGGGGGGGGGGGGGGGGAGACGCATCGTGGGAGGTGCCAGGGATGGACTCAAAGAAGACATCATTTTGGTAAGATTGATCCCCCCCCCCCCCGCACAGCTTTCCTGGGAGATATCCAGATAGCAACTATCCGGATGTCTCCCGGGTCGGATTTGAGCAACCCTGGTCACCGGGCAGGTACTGCGCCTGTACAGTAGTCTGCTCAGGTGCAATACGCACCTGATGACACGGGTGCATCCCTGTGCAGGTGCCCGCGCATGTGCAGATCATTCGGCGATACTTAAAGGCGGTCAGCGGGACGCCGGGGAGCACCGTAGCTGGGATGAGTGGCCCAGAAGACTTGTAGCGGTTGAAAGAAGCCACAGGTAAGTAAAGATAGATTGAATTCCGTTTTAAACATGTCATATTTACAGTGTATGTCAGATCCATATGACTAAAATAAAACAATAACACTTTTCTTCCTTTTTAGTACTGAATAAATAAAAAAAATAGTCTATTTGTTGATATTTCTGATGCCAGCTGTGTGTTATTTCTCATGTCAATTATATTGCCTTATAAAAGAGGAAGGAGGTTTTTGTACGGCTCTGTATCACTGTGTGTATGGTAACCAGACAGTCTGCTGACAGTGATAGACAGCTTCATCTTCCTCCTTCACATCAGTGATTGTCAGAGTGTAATGTGTGTAAGGAGATCCAGCACTGATGCCAGTGAAGCGGTCTGGCACTCCTGAGTATTGGGTGACTGCAGCGTAGATGAGAAGTGTTGGAGACTTTCCTGATTTCTGTTGGTACCAGGCTACATTATAATATGTAGCTTCACTGCATGCACATGTGATGGTGACCTTCTCTCCTGGATACACAGAGATATACTCTGGAGTCTGAGTCATCACAATCTGCCCACAGGATCCTGAGGATGGGAAGAGACACAGTCATTATTCATACATGTCTATCTATCTCCCTATCAGTGCTGATGTGTGTATGTATTGTACAATGTATAGATGGATGTGCACAGAATGATGGGAGGAGCCTCATCTCTCACCCTGAATAGAAATGAAGATGACGGCCAGCAGATAACTGGGAGAGACCATCTTCATGTTTCTGGAGGGTCAGATACAGACTAGTCTGCTGTACAATGACATCTATATAGAGGGTGACGGGGGAGGAGACACCCCAGGGACTCTGTATATGCAAATACTGGGGAGGTGCAAATATTTCCTTTTGTAACCCTCTTTCTCTGTTTCAGTTCAGTAATTTGCACTTCTACACACTCCGGTGAGCTCAGCCTTCTGTGACCACCAGATTACACATCATAGTTCCCCATTATCAAGTGATTATTTGTATTACATTTGAGATATGATGCAGACCAAGAAGAGAACTACTCATGTAATAATATGTCAAGAGGATTTCTAAGAATGTAAAATAAACTTGAGAAAATCAACACAAAAGGATTTGAACCTACCTGGGGCTTCCTCCAGCACCCTGTAGTCTGTTGACTCCCTCAGTTTCTGTCCGGTCCCCTCAGTTCTTCCACAGTCAGCCCCGGTAGTTGCTGACTACTGCGCATGCACAGCCCTGGCTGGGCACCTCCTTGCTTGTGCTCCTGTGGCCGGGATCACTCTATGTAGTAAGTTAAGGCTTGTAACTGCATAGGCCACAGGAGCGCAGTCAAGGAGGCGCATGGCTGATGCTACTGATGCATATAAAGGGAGGGAGAGAAAAGAGGAGATACTTAACCCTGACCTGCATCAGTGGGCCGGATGAAAATACCATACAGGCCGGGTACAGCCCGTGAGCCGTAGTTTGCCCACACTGATCTAGTCAGACTTGTCTCTCCATAAACTGAAAGCCTTAGGGCCCTTTTCCACTATATCATTTCAGGTCAGTTATAACTAAAAGGATAACTGGTGTGCAAGGTAATGTCCATGTTTCCCTATGGCTCAAGTGATTTGACTAGTTAATGGAGTTGTGAGGTCTAGTAAAGCTCTCACCTCCCTTCAGCCCCAATATTCCAATCTCCTCCGCAGTCTTCACTCTATGTGGTGCGTCCCCACTCAGCCGAGGGATGACCTAGTATGTCATCGCAGCACTCGGCCTACTGCGTCCAACTGATGTCTCTGTGCAGTAATTGTTCAAACTATTCTTGCTTTTTCCTTGGCTCTTTGCCGAGAAAGTTTCAGTTATAACTGACAAGGATGTAAGGAAGTCCTGGGAGGAGGATTGCTGCTGACCAACTGTGCAAAGTTTGAGAACCCTACCATTAATAGTGTAAGAATGGCTGCAGTTTACATTTTCCCAATTAATTTAGTATTTTTCTCCACCCACTGATTTCCTGACATTGTTCGGGCATGTATTTGGCTGGTTTTGGCTCCGCTAACTTTTTCTAACCCTAACACACAATTACTCAATGACCAAGTTTGTGCGCTTTGCGGTCTTTGGCATCAATAATTTGCATTGAGATTGTCTAAATTTGAACTCCAGTCACCCAATGACCAACTGTACCAGTTTTAAGTCTTGTGCCATTAACAGTGCAAGAATGGCAGCAATTACATATTCCCCTTGAAAATCAATAGGTGAAGTTTGATTTTCTTTTGTAGGCTCCACCCACTTTTCTGAATATTAATCCCAGTCACCCAGTAATCAATTGTGCAAAGTTTGAGAACCCTACCATTAACAGTATAAGAATGGCTGCAGTGTCCTACAATATATCAATCTTGGGGACAGGATGATATCGTGCATAGATGCCCTTTATTCAGTTCCATCAGCCCGCATAAAAATAAACGGGATTCTGTCAGACCCCCTGGCCATCACCAATGGTACGAGACAGGGGTGTCCCCTGTCCCCTTTGATCTTCGCCTTAGCCCTGGAGCCCTTCCTATGTCACATCCGACTAAATAAAGACATAACAGGTATTGAAGTGGGTAGCACCTCCCATAAAGTAGCAGCTTACGCGGACGACCTCTTGTTTTTTCTTTCCAAACCGCATCTAGCCCTTCCCAACCTGATGAAAGCATTCGAACGGTATAGCAAACTATCATTTCTTAAAATAAACTATGGTAAATGTGAAGCCTATAGTGTGGGACTAGACGATAAGTTAAAAACCCAACTAGAACATAACTTTCCATTTACTTGGAAAACAAAACACATTAAATACTTGGGTACCTTTATATCGGACTCTCTGAGCAGTGTGTTCACACACAACTTCCCCCCGATGCTACAAACTCTTACAGCGGATCTTAAAAAATGGGATTTCCCACAAATATCCTGGCTAGGGAGAATTGCAGTCGTCAAAATGAACGTTATGCCTAGACTGCTGTACCTTTTCCAGACCCTTCCCATACCGATACCTACAACATTTCTACGCCATGCCCAGACTGCTTTTAATAGATACATTTGGAAGAGTAAACCCCCAAGACTCAAACGGAATGTGCTATATAAACCAAAACCAAAAGGGGGCTGTAACGATCGGTGAAGCACAGAGAGGATCTGATTACCAGTGATCTGCAGTATCACAGGAAATACAGATGTATACCAGATTATACGTGATCTGCAGTATCACTGATAATCCGATATACTAGCTAACCTCTGTTCACCTGAGTAGAGTGTAGTGTTTGGTGTAACTGTAACACTTTGAGGACTAGGCCTCAGTGCAGCAAGGAGAACTGCACAGATTCCTTCCGCAGACTTGAGCTCTCCAAGACGGGAGGAGTCAGACTGACAGTAGGAAGGACAGACTGAAAGCAACCTTCAGGAGGAAGGATCACTAACAGAGCGAGGAACCGCCTCTAACAATAAGGTCGGTTCTCGGGGTCGGACAAGCCAGGTCGTACACACACGGACAGATAAAGTACAAGATCAGGAGGCAAAGGCGGAGTCAAAGTACAGGCAGGGTTCAGCAACGGGGTATCAGATATATTGGGGTACAAAATCAGGAGGCAGAAGCAGAGTCAAAGAACGAGCCGGGGTTCGGCAACAGAGTATCAGAAATATCGAGGTACAAGATCAGAGTTCAGGAGGATAGTCTAGGCAGGCAAACGTCATAACAGATAATCACAATCAAACTAGTACTTTAGCTATCAACAGAATCTAGCTAAGTGTAGGATTACAGCTCCAGCTGGTCCCGGCACACTTGCGGATCTGACTACGGATCTGGGTGCTCCCACATATGTGATCGCACGCCAGACAAAGAGCAAGTGAACAACCAGCAGTATATATACTCTAGGACCTTTCCAGGACCTCCCTAATTGCTGGTCCAATGGGAGCAGTAGAATTTGTCAGCTGACCCAGCTGGTCAGCCGACACCCTTCTAACTGCTATTTAAACTCTGCCTCTGTGCTCGCGCGCGTGTAAGTCTGAATCTTGGTGGACTATCAGTCCCAGCCACACCAGTACTGTTTTGCAATGTATCCAGTGAACTGAGTGCGGGAGCCGCCTCCAATGCGGATTCCGCCGTTCCCAATGCGGATTCCGCCGCTCTGCCTAAGCGGCATGCAGCGTTTTTTCCACGTTGTGACGCCATGCTGGACGCGGAAACAGCCGCCTCGCCTTGAGAGACAGCGGCTTTTCCGCGTTTCATCACAGTACCCCCCCCCCCCCCGAGGAGTGGACTCCGGACAACTCCTACCAGGCTTCTCGGGGTGTAAGGCATGAAACTCCCTCCTTAACTCATCCGCATGCATACGCCTCCCTGGTACCCATTGCCTCTCTTCAATGCCGTACCCTTTCCAATGAACGAGATACTGTACCGAGTTTTGTACAGTACGTGAATCAATAATCTTCTCCACATCATATTCGGGTTGGGCATCTACCAATACAGGAGGAGGAGGAGTGGGACCCACCTGGACTGCTGGTTTAAGAAGGGATACATGGAAAGACCTTACTCCCCGCATGCTGGTGGGAAGGTCAACGGTATATGTAACATCATTAATTTTCCCGACAACCGGGAATGGACCCACAAACCTGGGACCAAGTTTATCAGAAGGTTGTCTCAGGGTCAAGTGACGTGTGGATACCCAGACCAAGTCTCCTGGTCTGAACCTCCACTCCACTGAGCGTCTTTTGTCAGCTTGACCCTTCTGACTCAGAAATGCTTTTTCCAGGTTACTTCTTACCGTCCCCCAAAGGTTCCTAAATGACCTTTGCCAGAGCTCCAGGGCTGGGAACGGAGTGGAGACCACAGGCAATGGGGAAAATTTGGGTGATCTCCCTGTCACTACCTGAAAGGGGGAAAATCCGGAGGACGAATTTTTAAAATTATTCTGAGCAAACTCCGCGAAGGGCAAGAATCTGACCCAATCGTCTTGCGCCTCTGCAACATAACACCTCAAAAACTGCTCTAAGGACTGGTTTATCCTCTCAGTCTGGCCATTTGTCTGAGGATGATAACCAGACGAGAATGATAGCTTTATGCCCATGAGTTGGCAAAAAGCCTTCCAAAATCGGGAAACAAATTGCACTCCCCTATCTGAAACTATGTCTTCAGGAATGCCGTGCAATCGGAATACATGTGTAATAAATAACTCGGCCAACTCCTGAGCCGAGGGGAGTCCCTTCAATGGCACAAAGTGGGCCATCTTGCTAAAGCGGTCAATTATGACCCAAATGACTGTCATGCCTTCAGATCTGGGAAGCTCACCCACAAAATCCATGGACAGGTGGGTCCACGGCTCACTCGGGGTGGGCAAAGGCTGTAAGGTACCGACAGGTGCCAGCCGGGAGGGTTTGCTCCTGGCACATATCGTACACTCCTTCACATATTCCTTGCAATCTGCTGCCAGTGACGGCCACCAGGCGCATCTGGCCACCAGATCCTGTGTTCTAGATGCCCCTGGATGGCCAGCATTCTTATGCGCATGGAACATCTCCAGTACCTGGAGACGAAATGGCAGAGGAATAAACAAAACCCCTGCGGGCTTCCCTTCCGGGTTGTCCTGCTGAAAGGGAGTCAAAGTCTCCTTCCAGTCCTCCCAAGTTCCAGTTGCTGCCAGTATCAACCTCTGAGGAACAATGGTCTCTGGAACGGAGGGCTGTGCTGCCTCTGACTCGAAACACCTGGATAACGCATCCGCCTTAACATTTTTGCTACCTGGAGTGTACGTAATAATGAAACTAAACCTGGAGAAGAACAGCGACCACCGAGCCTGGCGCGGGCTCAACCTCTTAGCCCCCTCGATATACTCTAGGTTTTTGTGATCAGTGTAAACCGTGATGGTATGCTCAGCTCCTTCTAACCAATGTCGCCATTCCTCGAAAGCCAACTTGATGGCCAAAAGCTCCCTATTGCCAATATCGTAATTCCTCTCTGCAGGGGAGAACCTGCGAGAGAAATACGCACACGGGTGCAATCTACCCTGCAAGCCTGACCGCTGAGACAGCACAGCCCCCACCCCAACCTCCGAGGCATCTACCTCTACAATGAACGGGAAAGAGGCATCCACATGTCTGAGGATGGGTGCTGAACAGAATAGGCCCTTCAGGGTGGCAAAAGCCTGTAAAGCCTCAGGAAACCAGTGGGTGGTATCTGCCCCCTTCTTAGTGAGACAGGTAAGGGGAGCAATGACCGTGGAGTACCCCTTTATAAACCGTCTATAGTAGTTGGCGAAGCCAAGAAAGCGCTGAAGGGATTTCAACCCAACCGGTTGTGGCCACTCCAGAACAGCGGAGACCTTGGCAGGATCCATAGATAGGCCCGTGGTGGAGATTATGTACCCCAAGAAAGCGACAGATGTTACTTCAAAGATGCACTTCTCAAGTTTTACGTATAACGAGTTCTGCCTTAACTGATTCAACACAAACCTCACATGGTTTCTATGTTCAGCGAGGTTGTTGGAGAAGATAAGAATATCATCAAGATAAACCAGAACAAATTTCCCCAACACCTCCCGGAATACCTCGTTAATGAGTTCCTGAAAAACGGCCGGAGCATTACATAGCCCGAAGGGCATCACCAGGTACTTATAATGCCCGTCTGGTGTATTAAAGGCCGTTTTCCACTCATCGCCCCGTCTTATGCGTACCAGATTGTACGCGCCCCGCAAGTCTAGCTTAGAAAAGATTTTAGCATCCGTAATCTGAGTGAACAAATCATCTATCAGTGGCAACGGATAGCGATTTTTTACAGTAATCTTGTTGAGACCGCGATAATCGATGCAGGGTCGCAGGCCTCCATCTTTCTTTTTGACAAAAAAGAACCCTGCTCCAGCAGGGGACCGGGACGGGCGAATGAAACCCTTGGCCAAATTTTCACGGATGTACTCCTGCATGGCCAATTTTTCGGGCCCTGACAGATTGTACAAATGACCCCGGGGAGGTACACAACCGGACGGAGATCAATGGGACAGTCGAAAGGGCGATGTGGGGGTAACTTATCCGCTGCCTTGGGACAAAATACGTCAGCATATTCCATGTACTGTTCAGGAACCCCCTCCACCTGAACCCTGGTTTGGCCCAAAGTCACCCTCCCTAAACAGTGCTGGTGACAATGATCGGACCATCTGGTTATCTGACCCGTAGCCCAGTCTATTTGTGGAGAATGGGCTTGTAACCACGGCATGCCTAGGATGATAGTGGAGGTTGACATATGCAATACAAAAAACTGTAGATGTTCCCCATGCAGTACCCCTAAGGTGACCTTCACCTGCGGTGTCTGTGACAGGGAACGATTCCGTTGCAGAGGGGAATCGTCTACTGCCGTGACCTGAATGGGGGGACTCACTGGAGTGAGAGGAATACCCAACTCCCGAGCAAATTCAGTGTTCATAAAATTAGCCGCTGAGCCCGAATCAATAAAAGCCTCAGTGGCTACAGACTTATTATCCCATGTAATCATACAGGGGAGAAGCAATCTTTTCTCTTTTTGGGGTGAGAATGGCGTGCCTAGGGTGTCACCCCCCACTACTCCTAGGCAGACTCGTTTCCCGGCTTGTTCGGGCAGTTTCGCTCGACCAATCTGCATTGGTTCGGGCGGAGGCAAGGCCAGAGAGGTTGAGACAGGCGGATAAGGTGTTACTAGGGGAGTAGCGGATGGTGCCGCGTACGAAGTCACCCTGACACGGTGACTGCCCCTAGCCTGCCTCTGATGACGTAGCCTGCGATCAACTCGAATGGCCGATGATATGGCCTGATCAACTGTCTTGGGCTCAGGTACAGTTAACATTAGGTCGGAGATAGCCCAGACAGGAAGTAATCTATCAGGGCAAAATTGTCAAATCTAGCGGTGACGGACCACCTACGGAATTCTGCCGCGTAATCCTCGACCGACCCTCTGCCTTGGCGCAAAAGTTTGAGCTTCCGCTCAGAGGTTGCCGCAAGGTCAGGGTCGTCGTATATTACGGCCATAGCCTTAAAAAATTCCTCAACTGAGGTCAGAGCTGTATCTGTGGGAGGCAGATTGTATGCCCAGGTCTGGGAGTCACCGGTTAACAATGTTTTAATAAAAATGACCCGTTGGGTCTCAGTCCCCGATGATCGGGGTCTCAATTCGAAATATGACAACACTCTACTCCTAAAATTCCGGAAGTCAGAATTGTGGCCGGAAAACTTATCAGGTACGGGCATACGTATGTCATCACTAGGAGGGGATCGCACCGAATCAACTGACGTCTGAAGGGTTTGCACAGAGCCTTTAAGAGCATCAATTAAGGCTTTGTGCTGGCCCAGTGCTTGATGGATGTTATCCACCGAAGTGGCAAGCACAGACAGAGGGTCAGCTTGTGCGTCCATCAGTATTTTTGGTCTGGCGTTCTGTAACGATCGGTGAAGCACAGAGAGGATCTGATTACCAGTGATCTGCAGTATCACAGGAAATACAGATGTATACCAGATTATACGTGATCTGCAGTATCACTGATAATCCGATATACTAGCTAACCTCTGTTCACCTGAGTAGAGTGTAGTGTTTGGTGTAACTGTAACACTTTGAGGACTAGGCCTCAGTGCAGCAAGGAGAACTGCACAGATTCCTTCCGCAGACTTGAGCTCTCCAAGACGGGAGGAGTCAGACTGACAGTAGGAAGGACAGACTGAAAGGAAGGATCACTAACAGAGCGAGGAACCGCCTCTAACAGTAAGGTCGGTTCTCGGGGTCGGACAAGCCAGGTCGTACACACATGGACAGATAAAGTACAAGATCAGGAGGCAAAGGCGGAGTCAAAGTACAGGCAGGGTTCAGCAACGGGGTATCAGATATATCGGGGTACAAAATCAGGAGGCAGAAGCAGAGTCAAAGAACGAGCCGGGGTTCGGCAACAGAGTATCAGAAATATCGAGGTACAAGATCAGAGTTCAGGAGGATAGTCTAGGCAGGCAAACGTCATAACAGATAATCACAATCAAACTAGTACTTTAGCTATCAACAGAATCTAGCTAAGTGTAGGATTACAGCTCCAGCTGGTCCCGGCACACTTGCGGATCTGACTACGGATCTGGGTGCTCCCACATATGTGATCGCACGCCAGACAAAGAGCAAGTGAACAACCAGCAGTATATATACTCTAGGACCTTTCCAGGACCTCCCTAATTGCTGGTCCAATGGGAGCAGTGGAATTTGTCAGCTGACCCAGCTGGTCAGCCGACACCCTTCTAACTGCTATTTAAACTCTGCCTCTGTGCTCGCGCGCGTGTAAGTCTGAATCTTGGTGGACTATCAGTCCCAGCCACACCAGTACTGTTTTGCAATGTATCCAGTGAACTGAGTGCGGGAGCCGCCTCCAATGCGGATTCCGCCGTTCCCAATGCGGATTCCGCCGCTCTGCCTAAGCGGCATGCAGCGTTTTTTCCACGTTGTGACGCCATGCTGGACGCGGAAACAGCCGCCTCGCCTTGAGAGACAGCGGCTTTTCCGCGTTTCATCACAGGGGCTTAGCGGTGCCAAATGTGACTCTATACTGCCAAGCAGCAGTCTTGACGAGGGTGGTTGACTGGTGTAGACATGGGAGGTACAAACAATGGACGAACATGGAACAAGAAATGTCCAAGCGAAAATTAACTAATCTGCTCTGGTCCACAAAATCCCTGCCCAAGGGGTTTGATTTGCCTTCTCTCTGTAGGCGCACAGTACAGCTCTTTTTTCGACTACGGTCATTGCCTGACATATCACCCTGGCCATCGCCTATGTTCTCCCCAATAGATAACCCTAATGTGTCAATGCAATATGGAGTGGGACCACATAATACGTGGGCTAAGACAGAGAACATAACCTTGTCCTCCCTAGTCCACCAAGGGGAATGGCGACTACTAGATGACATTAAACAAATGGCCCAGAACCCAGATCTCGATTGGTGGGGTTTCTCTCAAATCAGATATCTACTCAATAGAGAAGGAATTAGACCTTCACACCTCAGACAGAAAACTGATTTTGAACAACTATGCACATGAGAGGGCCCAGTCAAAAAAACGCTTTCCCAACTATACATCCTTCTGATAGAACAGCAAGACCAATCAGTTCCATACTTTGATAAATGGGAGGGTATTCTACACAAGTCTTTCTCTCCTCAGCAGAGGAGAAATATCTGTATCTTTACCCACAAGTCTTCCCTATCCTGTAGGATACAGGAAATTAACTTTAAAATACTGTCACAACTATACCCCCTCTAGATTACACAGTATGTTTCCAAACACAGAGGATAAATGTTGGAGATGTCAGAGGACAACCGGAAGCCTGTTTCATATCCTATGGGAATGCCCTCTCCTTAAAGACTTCTGGGCCAAAATAGAACGACTAATTAGACACGTAACAGATAGAGATACCCCATTCACACCAGAGTTTTATCTGCTACACCAGAATGAATGGTCACTAAGGGCATACAAAAGGTCAATAGTGAGACATATACTAAACACAGCCAAGTGCCTACTGGTGAGAAAATGGAAAACGACCACAATACCCTGCTCATCAGAAATAGTGGCGGAGATGGACTATATACGCAGTATGGAGGATCTAGCACATATTGCACTGAATAGGGAAGAAGCATTCCGCAAAACTTGGACATTCTGGAATGTGTTCCGGGAGTCAGAGGACTTTAATAAGGTTCTAGAGGGAGGGGACTAGGCGGAGCTGAGTAGCAGTGGGTGTGCAGAGAGATAGACCACATACATATGATACACAGCTACCCTGGATTGGTGGAATTACTCTAACTTTTGTGCTATCTTACAGAGGTGTCACTCATTGTGTCTGGATGTGTCTCCATTGTTATGGTTAATGTTGCTCTCGCTGGAGGCCAGGTGTTGCACTGCTTTGTGTAGCACTCATTGGCTCTATTCGAGAATAGTTTGGAGTTAAGATAAAACAAAATGTTAAAAAAAACATAGGTTTTTATGTCAATATACTGGAAGATATGGAAGTATTAGCAAATGACGCAGTGGCAGATTTCATTATCCTACTTATGACATTATCTAAGACGAGCCACGAGTTAAAAGATTTCCTCCTATAAGGACTCAGACCGATATGCTTTCTGAAACTCTGTATGTAATACACATTTGACACATTGTATTTCGCCTTGATTGAATTTGAAACGTGTAATTGACATGAAGATACTAAATAAAAGAATATTAAAAAAAAAAAAAAAAGAATGGCTGCAGTTTACATTTTGCTAGTAAAATTTGTATTTGTCTCCGCCCACTTATGACCTCCTGTTGCCCACTTATGTATTTGGCTGGTGTTGGCTGTGCCCACTTTTCTAACCCTAGCACACAATTAATCAATTACTTAATTACCAAGAAGTTTTAAATCAGGATGATACCAATTACCAAGGTTGTGAGCTTTGCGGTGTTTGACATCAATAATTTGCATTGGAATGAAACAAATCGGATTAGCTGTTTGTGGCTCCACCCCCTTTCTGAAATTGAACCCCAGTCACCCAATGATCAACTGTACCAGGTTTGAGGCTTGTGCAATTAACAGAGCAAGAATAGCAGGTTTGAGGCTTGTGCCATTAACAGTGCAAGAATGGCAGCAATTACATATTCCCTTTGAAAATCAATAGGTGAATTTTGATTGGCTTTTATAGGCTCCACCCACTTTTCTGAATATTAATCCTAGTCACCCAATGACCAACTGTGCAAAGTTTGAGAACTCTACCATTAACAGTGTAAGAATGGCTGCAGTTTACATTTTCCGGTGACATTTGTATTTGTCTCCACCCCCTTTTTGGTTACGGGAATACAAATCTAAAATAAAACAATAATACTTTTTTTTCCATCTAGTACTAAATAAAAAAAAAAAAAGTTCACAGATTCCTATCAACTTCCCTGGCGGCAGCCTCGGGATGGGAAACCGCAGTTCAGAGGCTGACTTGAGGTAGCTGCCGGGAGATCTATGCAGAGTATAGCTCACAACAGGCAATTTAACTCACCTCCCGGGGGATCCAGACGCCTCCACCCATTCACCTTCCTGTCCTTGTAAGCTCTGTATCCCTCTGGGGAGATTGCCATTTGTTGTCAGGCGGCAATCTCACTATAGGGTTACAGCACCACCTGGAGGAGGGAGGGAGAATTGCAGTCCTGGATCCCTTGAAGGTGAGTAAATGCTGGGCTGCCGCAGATCTCTGTGGAGGATGATTATTTCTGGATTTTAGGGTCTGAAAGCATGCTAAAAAATGTCACCGCTTTTAAACCCTAAATCCGGAAATAATCATACAGCCAGGGAGGTTAATGATTGTTATTTATTGTTGATATTGCTGTTGCCAGCAGCCAGAAAATCTGTGTGTTATTTCTCATGTCATTATATTGGCTTATAAAAGAGGAAGAAGGTTTTTGTACGGCTCTGTATCACTGTGTGAGTGGGGTGGTATAATGCTGCTGACAGTGATAGACAGCTTCATCTTCCTCCTTCACACCAGTCACTGTCAGAGTGTAATGTGTGTAAGGAAATCCAGCACTGCTGCCAGTGAAGCGCTCTGGCACTCCTGTGTGTCGGGTGGCTGCACTATAGATGAGAAGTGTTGGAGACTTTCCTGATTTCTGTTGGTACCAGGCTCCATAGTTATATGTATCTGCGTTGGGTTTACAGGAGATGATGACCTTCTCTCCTGGAGAGACAGAGATATGCTCTGGAGTCTGAGTCATCACAATCTGCCCACAGGATCCTGAGGATGGGAAGAGACACGGTCATTATTCATACATGTCTGTCTGTCTTCCTATCAGTGCTGATGTGTGTATGTATTGTACAATTTACAGATGGATGTGCACAGAATGATGGGAGGAGCCTCATTTCTCACCCTGAATAGAAATGAAGATGACGGCCAGCAGATAACTGGGAGAAACCATCTTCATGTTTCTGGGGGGTCAGATACAAACTAGCAGACGTCTCCTGTACAATGACATCTATATAGAGGGTGACAGGGGAGGAGACACACCAGGGACTCTGTATATGCAAATATTGTGGTTATTTAAATGACTGTTTTAAATCAGTGCTTTCTTATATATCACTCCAGTAAGCCCAGCTTCATATAATATTAAAAAAAAAAACAATTTTACACTACCTTAATTTTCATTCAGCTCACTTTAATGTGTTGGTATGTATTAGTACAGTATGTGTTGCGTTACTTTCCTCCATAGGAGTGTATTGTGAAAAAGCTTAAAGGAAACCAGAGACCAAGGAAACCAGAGAGCAGAGAAGTGCGCCCTCTGTGTATCTGTCTGGCGGCCGCCAGAGATACGTAGAGAGCTCACCTCCTCTTGCGCAGACTGGCTGCGACTGGCAGAACTAACAGGACCCGATACCGGAGCTGGAGAAGACCGAGGACGGCGGCGTGGGAGCGATCCGTGCCCATGGGGCTAGAGCAGCGGTGGCGAACCTATGGCACGCGTGCCGGGCTCGGCACGCGTAGCCTAATTTGCTGGCACGCCACCGCTGCTTATGAACTGGCCGCAGCGTCTACTAGACCAGTTCATAGCCCGCAGCCCCGCAGTCTCCCGGGAGGCAGACCATAGCTACGGCAAGATGGCTGCCGTCCCGAAGCCCTGTACTGGAGACTATTTGTGTCTCCAGTACAGGGCTTCGGCGGCAGCCATCTTCCCATAGCCCTGCACTCTGCCTGTCAGCAGCAGCGCGGGAGACTCAGCTGCAGAAGATCCGGGGAAGATGCGCGCCAGAGCCCAGCCGAGAGGGAAGACTTCTGTCAGGTGAGTACATAACTTTTTTTTGCAGGTGAAATGCGGCCCACTGTGTAGTTTTCTGCTAAAATGTTTCCCACATTGTGTTTATTTACTATGAAATGCTGCCCACTGCGTATGTTTTCTGGTGAATTGTGGCCCACTGCGTTTATTTTCTGGTGAATTGTGGCCCACTGCGTTTATTTACAGTGAAATGCTGCCCACTGCGTATGTTTTCTGGTGAATTGTGGCCCACTGCGTATGTTTTCTGGTGAAATGTGGCCCACTGTGTATGTTTTCTGGTGAATTGTGGCCCACTGCGTTTATTTTCTGGTGAATTGTGGCCCACTGCGTTTATTTACAGTGAAATGCTGCCCGCTGCGTTTGTTTTCTGGTGAAATGCTGCCCGCTGCGTTTGTTTTCTGGTGAAATGCTGCCCGCTGCGTTTGTTTTCTAGTGAAATGCGGCCCGCTGCGTTTATTTTCTCTTGAAATGTGGCCCACTGTGTTTATTTTCTCTTGAAATGTGGCCCACTGCGTCTATTTTCTGGTGAAATGTGGCCCACTGCGTCTATTTTCTGGTGAAATGTGGCCCACTGCGTCTATTTTCTGGTGAAATGTGGCCCACTGCGTTTGTTTTCTGGTGAAATGTGGCCCACATTGCATGATTTTCTGCTGAAATGTTGCACACATTGCGTTTATTTTCTGGTGTCTGGGGTAACTGTTGCTGCATTTATTATTAAGGGCTCATTCACACTACAGAACGTATGCACGAATGCAATTTCATGCATGCGCTGCCAACGCACAGTGATCGCACGGAATGCACATTGTGGTGCGCTAAAGCGTGGACGTCGGCAGCTGTACCCATCGGGGAAACGTATGCGTTGTGCGTTAAAATGTTCCCAGATGCGTTACAACGTAACGCATGGGAACGCACACCTGTAGTGTGAATGGTAACATGGAAGTCTATTGACTTTCATGTTACCATATGAATCTTACATTATGTGCGGTGCGTCAAAACTGACAGCGCAGCACATAGTGTGAATGAGCCCTTAATGGTCATAGTTGGCTATATTTGCTGCTTTGGGGTTACGGCGGGTATACTAATAAATAGCATCACACAGTTTCTGCACACCCATGATGCGAATCCTCATTTCACCACATCATGGCGGAAACACTGCTTTCTTATGCCTCGCTGTTACATCATAACGTTAGCTCCGGCCATACAATATCATGGCCATGCCCATTTTTCGGCGCTGCGCCGCAACCCCCCCCCCCCCCCCCCATTGGCACTCGGAGATAAATAAGTCGATGTTAGGTCGCAGTTTGGGCACTCGGCCTCTGAAAGGTTAGCCATCACTGGGCTAGAGGAAACCCCAGGTATGTATACAACAATTTTGTTTATTTTGCCTCTGGTACACTTTAAAGTTTTTCAGTGTATAGGGCTTGATTCACTAAAGTGTGATAACTCAGTTATCACGTGTAAAGGCTTTGCACGCGCAAACGAGCGCACAAAGCATTATGTGCGCGAACAGTTTCCACCGTTCGCGTGTCAAGTTTTATTGTGCGGACGGCATTACGCTTCACGCGCTAAGTGCGGAATGCCGTTGAAAACTATGGCACTTCACGCAATCATAAGATAGAGTTTGGCAATGAAATCAGCAATGGTGCTTACATTAACATGTGAGTTAATGTAATACGGCGCGTGCAAAGTTTAACGCGCGCTGCGTAATATACTGTATACAGTAATAATTCATTATCTACACACCGTTCGTGTGATCTGCAGTGACTTCACATGATAATGATACTTAGCGCGTGATAACTATACTTTGCGCGAAGCGTAAAGCTGTTCGCGCTAAGTCATACCTTTACGCGCGCAAACTTTTGCGCGCATTATATCACGTGCAAAGCGGATTATCACTGTCGTGCTAAGTGTTAGCACGCTTTAGTGAATCAAGCCCATAGTGTGAAAGAGGCCATAGGGAAACAGGTATATTACTATGCACATCAGTTACCACTGACAGCAACTGACACAGTGTAAAAGAACCCTAAGGGCTTGCGTTTTGCAGTCTGATTCTGACTGCTAATGGATTGCAAAAAAAATGGAAATGGCGGTAATTGTTTCCATTAGTGCAATTTGATAGTGGTGCTATTTTGTCCTGAATGCATTCATCATCCAGACGCATTTATGGGTGCGATTCAGCTCCTATACTGTGTATGGTACCTCACTCGTAATCGCAGTAGTGGAAATTAGTGATCACCACCATTGCATTGGAGTGCAATTGCGATTGTATTTCATAGAGGAAAAGAGCTCTAACAAATGACTAACACAGGGGATAAAGACAGACAAGCCTATGTACATGAATTATTTTACCTCCCATCATCCCTCTTCTTTTCCTGACACTAAGGAGGGGTCCCCAAACCTAAATCCTTCCTTTCGCCTTGTTCACATCTAAAATCGCAATCGCTGACGCCAGCGTTTTGAGATTTTGTGAGTGATTTTTTTTTTAGCTCCTCTCGGAGCTTACCTGCGTGCTAAGATTTTTTGTAAAGCACTTTTCTAAGCACTTTTGCAGAGCGATTTGTTTTGGTATCCTGATTTAAACTTCTTGCTTTTACTGATGGCTAACATGGTACAATACCTTACTGCTGCTGGTAAACACATTGTATTTATTCTTTTCTGGGTCTGGGAGTTCACTTCCTGCCTTGTGTCAGGAAGTGAACTCCCAGACCCTGAAAAGAATAAATACAATGTATTTACCAGTAGCAGTAAGGTATTGTACCATGTTAGCCATCAGTAAAAGCAAGAATTTTAAATCAGGATGATACCATTTATTGGCTAACTTAAAAGAATACACATAAGCAAGCTTTCGGCTTTGCAGCTTAATGCCCCAATGTTATGTACGTGGGAGAAACTGGACAAACTCTGCACAAACGTACAGTATGAATGGACACAGGCACACTATTAACAATACCAAATCTGAACTCCCAGTTGCTACACACTTTCGTTCCAACGGACACAGCATACAGTATATGAGCTTCGTGTCACTGCCCTGAAAGGTGGCTTCAAAACATCAAATGACAGATTGATAGCAGAGACAAAATGTATAAATTGGGTCAAAGCGGTGGACAAATTCTTGAGTATGCACAAAAACTTTTCATGCTGGTATGACACTGATGATATTTAATGCCAAAATTCTTTTTCAGCCTATATAGCTAAACTTGTGAACTTGGAATTTACGATGGCTCTGTGACAGCTTACTTCCCAAGTCTGTGAACATTGTGTAAACAAGAGTCTTATCTCAGCTAACAACCTCCCACCCCATTTAGATGTTCTGTTTCACTTAAAGAGTAACTGTCAGGCTGCAAAAGATAATTTAAACCTCTATTCTCCTGTGTTAAACAGTTTAGAAGGAAGCCAAAAAGGCAATACTGAAGTTAAAAATCTCTCTTACTTTGATGTGTGCTGAACAGCAAAGCTGTTATTCCCAAGCTCCTAAGGAGGCCGCAGGACGCATAACAGATACTGCAAAGCATTCTGGGGCTGCTTCTTCTCCCCAGTGCACTACCTTGGGTCCTCCCCTTCATTTCCCTAACACGCCCTAAGGCTGCTTTCACAGTGAGAAGTTACAGGCTCATGTTACAGCAGCTTGTAACAGCAGCCTAAACTCACAGCACTGAAAAATCACAGGGCACATGTTCCGTTAGAGTACACTGCATGAGTCCGCTATTGTTCCTAGCCACATGGCTAATTAATATTCACTGCACAGTAGTGTTGTCCATTAGGATCTTTTTGTGAGTCGAATCATCAGGAAGCAGGGAGGATATGACATCACAATTGGCTTCATAGGAGACAGACAAACATGGAACCTGCCATGAGCTGTCAGGAGCATCATTCTCTGCAAATACTATATAAAAATTCTGTGAAATCCAAACGTGGTGGACAGTGAAATGCATATGTAATGTAAGTACAGCCAATATTTAGCTACTGATATATGTGTTTTTTTTTCTCTGAGACCTTATACCTAACAGCTCCTCTTTAAGGCATCTTAATGACATGTATGTATGCTTCAAAAAATCTATGTATCCCCTTTTGATGTTGTGTGTACAGTGGCTTGCAAAAGTATTCGGCCCCCTTGAAGTTTTCCACATTTTGTCATATTACTGCCACAAACATTAATCAATTTCATTGGAGTTCCACGTGAAAGACCAGTACAAAGTGGAGTACACTTGAGAAGTGGAACGAAAATCATACATGATTCCAAACATTTTTTACAAATAAATAACTGCAAAGGGGGTGTGCGTAATTATTCAGCCTCCTGTGTCAATACTTTGTAGAACCACATTTTGCTGCAATTACAGCTGACAGTCTTTTAGGGTATGTCTCTACCAGCTTGGCACATCTAGAGACTGAAATCCTTGGCCATTCTTCTTTGCAAAACAGCTCCAGCTCAGTCAGATTAGATGGACAGCGTTTGTGAACAGCAGTTTTCCGATCTTGCCACAGATTTTCGATTGGATTTAGATCTGGACTTTGACTGGGCCATTCTAACACATGGATATGTTTTGTTTTAAACCATTCCATTGTTGCCCTGGCTTTATGTTTAGGGTCGTTGTCCTGCTGGAAGGTGAACCTCCGCCCCAGTCTCAAGTCTTTTGCAGACTCCAAGAGGTTTTCTTTCAAGATTGCCCTGTATTTGGCTCCATCCATCTTCCCATCAACTCTGACCAGTTCCCTGTCCCTGCTGAAGAGAAGCACACCAGAGCATGATACTGCCACCACCATATTTGACAGTGGGGATGGTGTGTTCAGAGTGATGTGCAGTGTTAGTTTTCCGCCACACATAGCGTTTTGCATTTTGGCCAAAAAGTTCCGTTTTGGTCTCATCTGACCAGACCAGAGCACCTTCTTCCACATGTTTGCTGTGTCCCCCACATGGCTTGTGGCAAACTGCAAACGGGACTTCTTATGATTTTCTGCTAACAATGGCTTTCTTCTTGCCACTCTTCCATAAAGGCCAATTTTGTGCAGTGCACGACTAATAGTTGTCCTATGGACATATTCCCCCACCTGAGCTGTAGATCTCTGCAGTTCGTCCAGAGTCACCATGGGCCTCTTGACTGCATTTCTGATCAGTGCTCTCCTTGTTCGGCCTGTGAGTTTAGGTGGACGGCCTTGTCTTGGTAGGTTTACAGTTCTGCCATACTCCTTCCATTTCTGAATGATCGCTTGAACTGTGCTCCGTGGGATGTTCAAGGCTTTGGAAATCTTTTTGTAGCCTAAGCCTGCTTTAAATGTCTCAATAACTTTATCCCTGACCTGTCTGGTGTGTTTTTTGGACTTCATGGTGTTGTTGGTCCCAATATTCTCTTAGGGCTCGTTTCCACTAGGGCGAATTCGCATGCGTGGCCTGCATGCGAATTCGCATAGTCAATGAAAGTGGATGGGACTGTTTCCACTTGTCTTTTTAAACGCACGTTTTTATGTGCAGAATTTTTCTGCACGGTAGGGCCTGCAGAATTCGCCTGCGTGAGGAATGCAGGCGAATCGCAGCCCATGTATTTGATAGGGAAACCGCGCGTGCGTTTTTTGCCGCGATTTCGCGTGCGAATTCGCACGCAAAGTAATACAAATTGGACCAGGCAGTGACATGGTTAAATTCACATAGACCCTGCCTATGCGAATTCGCACGCGAAATCGCGGCAAAAAACGCATGCGGAATCGCATCCGCATGCGTTTTTGTCAGCGGTGGAATCCCAGGGATTCGCACCGCACTAGTGGAAACGGGCCCTTAGACAACCTCTGAGGTCATCACAGAGCAGCTGTATTTATACTGTCATTAGATTACACACAGGTGCACTCTATTTAGTCATTAGCACTCATCAAGCAATATCTATGGGCAATTGACTGCACTCAGACCAAAGGGGGCTATATAATTACGCACACCTCACTTTGCAGTTATTGATTTGTAAAAAATGTTTGGAATCATGTATGATTTTCGTTCCACTTCTCACGTGTACACCACTTTGTATTGGTCTTTCATGTGGAATTCCAATAAAATTGTTTCTGGTTGGTGGCAGTAATGTGACCAAATGTGGAAAACTTCAAGGGGGCCGAATATTTTTGCAAGCCACTGTATATAGCTGTCTGTACCATCAGCCTGCAAGCATACAGGATTGTAAGCCTGACGAAGGCTGCAAGGCCGAAAGCTTGCTTATGTTTATTCTTTTAAGTTAGCCAATAAATGGTATCATCCTGATTTAAAATTCTTGCAATGTATTTACAATGTATTTATTCATAAAAGTGCTGGGGAAATTGCTATACAAAGCACTTTTTCAAGCATTTTGCAATTTCCCTATACCTTCCATTTAGGCAAATCGCCCCCAAAATGGTTCAGGCAGCGCCTTGGTAAATAGACCATAATCCAACCGCTCAGATGTGAACACTCTTATAGGGAATCATTGCACAAGCGCTTTTAGGGTTCCCTTAGTGTGAATAAGCCCTTATTCACCAATAAGTTCAGGCTGCAGCTTCTGGCCTGGGTTGCATTAGTTTCTGGAGGAGGGATGTCAGATCATCACAGTGGACCCGCCTCCAAAATTAGAGTGGGTGTGGTGTATGTGTCAATCACCCCTCCTTTAGCCAACTGGAGAGTGACTGGGCTGTTATTCTGGGAACACATGATGCAACTTCTGGACCAATCAATGGGAATCGGAGAGATATTTCTGACCTGTCCAATATGTTTCTGATTGATAAAGGGATCAATTTGGCAAAGTTATCATCAGAATATCGATCGGGAGCAGTTTGGACATGTACACACGATACAACTTCCCATCAGATTACCCTTTAATCAGACATCGCATCATGTGTTCCCAGTATTACAGATTGTGCTCCTTTTCTCATGCACAGCAAGAGTTGTGACTATATTGGAATGATGTGGAGGGGGAGAAGCAATGAGGACAATAGTAGTATCTGTGAGGCACCACAGGAATTCTGGGAAGGAGCAGTACTGAGATAGTATGATTCCAGCACTGTGACCAGGAAAATACAGCCAGTGTGATTGTGAGGAGTTGTGAGAGGCGGTTATAGAAGATTCGCCCTTTCCTGACCCCTGCCACCACCAAACTCCTCATCCATTACCTCATAATTTCCCGCCTCGACTACTGCAATGCCCTTCTGTCTGGACTCCCTAAGACCCGAATAGCCCCACTGCAGTCCATCATGAATGCGGCTGCCAGAATTATCCACTCCTCCCATCGCTCCACCAGGGCGGCTCCCCTCTGTGAATCCCTCCACTGGCTTCCTATCCAGTCCAGAATCAGATTCAAGATATTGTGTCTGACCTACAAATCCATCCACAAAACCTGTCCAACCTACATTTCTGATCTTACTCAGAGATACACACCAAGCCGCTCACTCCGCTCCTCCAATGAACTTTGCTTGACCGTCCCCCGCATCACCCAGTCCCATGCACGCCTCCAAGACTTCTCAAGAGCCGCTCCGACACTATGGAACTCCCTACCTCCACCCATTAGGGTAGCCCCCTCCTTCAACACCTTCAAGAAGGCCCTCAAAACTCACCTTTTCACTCTTGCCTACCACCCCTCACAATTGCTCTAAACCCACAGCCGAACTCTGGTCCCCTACCTCTCGTGTCCCTACCTCTCCCTCTAGATTGTAAGCCTTTGGGCAGGGTCCTCACTCCTTTTGTGTCCTACCTGATCATGCACCTCTATTACTGTGCACCCATGCTATGCATTTGAGTGAACCTAACTTGCCTAACTCCATGCTCCCATCCAGTGACTGACTAAGCATTACCTTGTACTCATACTGTGCTGTGTGATCTGGTTTGCATGTATTCCTGTATTGTCATATTGCTGTTTGTCACCCCTAAATATTGTCTGTAACCTAAATTAATGTCCAGCGCTGCGTAATATGTTGGCGCTTTATAAATACAACAAATAAATAATAAATAATACATAAATTATTGGGTAAGGTGAGAGAACATGAGGGATTAGGATAACATAAAAAAAAGAAAAGAAAATGTAAAAATACTGTATGTAGACTGGCACAACATTCTATGCAGTAGCACTTTAACCCCTTCTCTTTCTTCATTGTGTCTAACAATGTAGACATGTATAGGGCTCTGGTGAATGGAGCAGAAGGGGACACTCATACTCACCTGTTCTCTTGTCACAGACACCTATTTATGGGCATAAAGCTGGTACTGATATATTAATGGAGGCATGCTCATTGTAGGCTGGTTTTATACCCGGCCAGAGCAGTTAAAAAAATCGATTAATATGACCGTGTGGCAGGGTGCGCCAACAGGGTCATATGCATAGCGCCGGCCCCAGACGCCGCTCTCATGTCCCCCGCATGCCCTTTGCCCTTCCACACCCAGTGACGTACTCCATACTAGACAGGAAGTACATCACTTGGATATCCCGGCTTTTAGGTTGTAGTTGCGTTATTCCGCTTCGCCGCCAACGTCGTGGTTTGTGTACTAGGCCCCATACTTTTTCTTTGCTGTTGCATAACCCTGCATGCAGAAAGGGTAATGCAACACAAAAAAGTGCCCTAGAGTAAAAGGGGCATTATTATTATTATTTAACCACTTCTGTGGATTCCTAAAGTATATCTATTTCGAGCAGGACAGTTCCTGTCAAGCACTGTAGATAATCGTCAATGGCTTGCGGATGGCAGCCGCTCGCTACCACGCTCACTTCCAACACTGTTCTTGCCACCAGCCGCGGTTCCCATTCATTAATCTAAGTCCCCATGAGAATGATCGCCGGCATCAATGAGATGCCACAATCATTTGTAACTTCCGAAATAACGCATGAACACATTACTTCCTGTTTAGTGTACTTATAGTACGCTAATAGGCTATAATGCACGAGGACATCTTGTGGCCAAATAGTAAAATTACACCTACATTCATTTGTAATGAAGACCCACACTTACATTAAACATTAACTCCTTTCCTCCCACCCTCTCCCATAGTTACCTACATCAATTATAAGCATAAAATAAAAATACAAAAATACAAAAAAACAAAACAAAAATAGTTTTGGATTTCCAAATTGCAAGAAAGAACGGTTGCCTGACACGTGTTTCACGGCCAAAAGCCGCTTCCTCAGAGGCACACGGTACACATATACATCTGTCAAAAACACAATATAGATTGTACAAATAATTACATACCAACCAAGATCCATGCGTATATCAGGATACAGTGGCCAATATAATAAAAGATCTTACCATCAGTGGACCATCAACAAACATAAGTCCGCAATCTAAAAGATATTCAAGATATTCAAAAAATAAGCCCATAAATATACGCCATATTCAGCGGGTTATCTCCCCCACCATCATCACCAATCGTGTAGCATTTGTGATCTATCAAGCACATATTTCCACATGTGCAAATCACCCACAGATTATGATATATACAAAATGTGAGTCCCCATATCCAAATTCCAGCATTAAAAACACCCAGTGCATAAACTCTAAGTAAACCATGCAAGTCATGCAAATCAGCGTCACAAAGTAGGGGACTATATGAGCAAAAAATAGTCCACACAGTCCCCCCATATATAGCATCATATTGCATACATGGGTACTCAGATAAAAGATAGTAAATAATCATACCAAAGAAAATTCCCACAAGTCCGTGTTAAATATGTATTAATAATCTATCAGAGTGCAAATTTAGGTGTAAACCATATCTATATTCCAGCATTGAAAAACACCCAGTGAGTAAGTTCTGAGTAGACCTTGCAGATCAGCATCACAGTGTAGGGGGCTGTATGAACCATAATAGTCCCCAGCATCCCCCCATAAGTAGCATCATAGATCATACATGGGTACTCAGATACATCACACCAAGAGAAAATCACATAAGCCTGTGTAAGATACCAAGTTATAATTTAATAGGGTGCCATACCTGTCAGAAGACTAAAGTGCCCATTCAACGTCGATCCTGGATGTAAACCTACATCCAGGAATAGTGAGTACTACCCTATTGCTGTCCTTGTGACTAAATAGACCCAGTCCCAACCAATCAGAAAGTGCGGAGGAGGAGTGACAGGTAGCATGCCCCGATATGGCGGCGAGTGCACGCTGCTCTGAGCCGCACGCCATCTGTCTGGAACGCAAGATGGCGAAAAACCGGAAGTGCGTCATAATCTACCGGATGTGACGCGCACCTTTCGGGGATAGATCTATATAGCGCAGCTCCCATGATCTGCGCAGTCACCAATGTACACCCAGTACATAGCAGCCTCCACCATCAAATTAAGAAAAGGTGTAAGTTCCCATTATATACAATAATTAAGCAAACTAATTGCGGAAAATAGGGACAATATGTAGATATATAAAAAACCTTGTAGGTATATATAATATACATAGTGAGTCCTAGCATCTGGTGGATAAACCAGAATATGCAGGACAAAAGGTATATATATATATAGGGTTACAGACACCCATACGTATAATAGGAAATATATACCATAATAGAATTAGGTAAATATAAAAGAATTTTATATAAAAAAAGGGGGGTGTAATAGAATGGTCCACAAATAGAAAATTACAAAGAGGGCCCCGTCCCTGTCATACGCATCATCTTATACATTAAAGAGGTCAATTCATATCCCAAATTTTACAGAAACATCTTATAGCTAATAAAATCATTTAGACCTGGTTTTTCTTCTGCTGCAAGTTTCCAGATCCATCTAGCTTCTAACTGATACAGTTTCCTATCTATATCACCCCCCCCCCTGATATTGGGGTGTATCCTATCTAATACTGCAAATCTAACAAATTTTTTATTCCCCCCCCCCATGGGCTTCTATCAGATGCTTTGCAATCACTGATTTATCTCCTTTTTTCCCAGTATCATAATGATGTTCATATATCATTTCACTAAGTTCTCTTTTGGTCTTGCCTATGTAAAATGCATCGCATCTGCAAATAGCTATATAAATCACTGCTGGAGTACTACAATTGGCATAATGTCTAAGTTTAACAGTAGTTTTCCTAGCCTTAACCTCCACATTCTGTCCCCTATATATATATTGACAGTATGGGCACCCTCCGCATCCATACGTACCTCTCGTTTTACACGGTTCTCCACGGGTCATTCCCTGATAGTGGCTATTCATAATCTGGGTGCCTATAGTTTTTGATCTCCTATATACTATACGGGGGTATCTCGGAACTGCCTTTCTCAAAATTTTATCCTGTTTTAAAATAGGCCAGAATTTGTTCACAGCCTGCTTTATAATGTGATGCTCCCCACAATATGTTGTGATCATAGACAACGAGTAATCCTCACCAGTATCTTTTAGGTTTTTTTTGTCCTTTTTTCCATATAGGAGTGTCTTCCTATCCTGTCCTAAGGCCCTATGATAGGCCCTTTTAAGACATTTTTTTGAGTATCCCCTCCTAAGGAGCCTAGATTGTAATTGTTTAGCCTCCTTCTCAAAACTCTTTATATCTGTACAATTTCTCCTCACTCTCAAATATTGAGAGTAGGGGATACTATTTATGGTATTAATAGGGTGTGTGCTATCAGCTCTCAGAATAGAGTTGGTAGCAGTAGGCTTTCTATATAATGTAGTGGCCAAAGTGCCATCCTCCTGTTTAATGATTATAAGATCTAAAAATTCCAGTTTAGTTTGACTGAATGTATACGTAAATTTCAAAATCCATTCATTGGTGTTTAACCAATTAACAAACTCATGTAGTTCCTGCTCCGTACCCTCCCATACAAGGAATATATCATCCAAAAACCTATGCCATGTTGAAATAAGGTGCATACAATCATATCCATCCTCCGAGAAGATCTCCTCTTCACATCCCCCCCAGGTACAGGTTTGCATACGATGGGGCACAGGTCGTCCCCATCGCCGCCCCCTGCACCTGGAGGTAATGGGTCCCCCCAAACACAAACGCATTATGCGTCAGCAGAAAATACAATAATTCCACTATTAGTGTTTTAAGTTCTCTATGTTCCACACCCATCTTATTAAAGAACCTCCGAACAATTAGAATTCCCCTGTCATGCGGTATGCTACTATAAAGTGCTTCCACGTCCAGTGATACCAACAAGCTGTTATTAGGTACATGTATTTCATCCAGGACTGTAAGTAGGTGGGAGCTATCTTAGGGATTGAACTTTTTTTTTTAATATGTATGTCAAAAGGATATATTCATTAAATTATGGTCTTGTAATTAGTGATGGGTGCAAAATTGAAAACATGCACCTTTATTTCCAAGTAAAATATTGTCGTTGTACATTTTACTAGGGAAATATTTTAATAACTGGAATAAATGGAAAATAAAATGTGTGGGTTTTAATTACAATAGCATGTACTATTTTAAAAATATAATAGCCAAAAATTGAGAAACAATGATTTTTTCATGTTTTTTCTTATTTTTCCCATTAAAATGCATTTAAAATAAAATAATTTCAAATTATCAAAATGTACAACCCAAAGAAAACCTAGTTGGTGGGAAAAATACAAGGTATAGATCATTTTGTTGTGATAAATATTAATAAAGCTATAGGCGAATGAATGGAAGGAGCACTGAAAGGTGAAAATTGCTCTGGTACAGAAGAGGAAAAACCCCACAGTGGTGAAGTGGTTAAAGTTAATAAGAAAAATGAATGCATGCAAGTTAATTGAGATTTGTTTATTTATTTTTTGCTTCACAAAAGGACTTTATTGTAAACCTCAAGTAAATACAACAAATTAGGATGCAGTTTGTAAATAATATATTTTCAGTCATTCAAATATCAAAGAATAAACTATAAAGGTTTACATGTATAGGCCATACAGTATAAAAGTAGTACCAACTGTAGCCCTATTTTATGGTGTTAAAGTGAAAAATCTGTCTAAATGCCACATAGTGTTGATCGAACAGTGCTCGGCACTGCTCGTTATTCCCCGAACATTTGCGTGTTCGGGTCGAGCACAGCCAAGCACCGCATGGTGCTCGGCCGCGCTGTTCGGTCTCCTCCCCTTGCTTATTGGCGCCGTTGCAGATAGCCAATAAGCGGTGACAATGCTTTTTCCACAGCTATGGTCACACAGCCTAGCTGGCTGTGACCATAGCTGTGATTAGCCGAGCGGGTCACGTGTTCAGGTATATAAATACCCGAATGCGCGGCTGGCTCCGCCATTCGCTTTAGGGTTTAGCTTGGGGTAGGTAGGACTTTAGGAGACAGAGCTAGCGGTTAGGTGCCAGCGCTGCCAGCCAGGCCAGCCACAGTGCCCCAGCCTCACCACCACTGCCAGCAGCAGCCACAGTGCCCCAGCCTCACCACTGCCAGCAGCAGCCACAGTGCCCCAGCCTCACCACTGCCAGCAGCAGCCACAGAGCCCCTGCCTCACCACTGCCAGGCACTGGCATTTGGCAGCAGCCACAGTGCCCCAGCCTCACCACTGGCAGCAGCCACAGTGCCCCTGCCTCACCACTGCCAGCAGGCACTGCACTTCAGTACTTTCAGTGCCAGCTGGGAATAGTTGTGCCCATAAAAAAACACAGTTGATTGCATCTTACTGTTGCTTATTGTTGAAAAAAACAACAACAGTACTTTCAGTGCCAGCTGGGAACAGTTGTGCCCATAAAAAAACACACTATTGCATTTTACTTTTATTCTGAGCCTAAGATCTATGTGTAAATGCCCCCCCACTATTTCCAACCCATTTTGCAGAAGTTTCCCTCATTTTGCAAGGCTTGCTCGGGTCCCCATTGACTTCAATTAGGCTCGGTGTTCGGTCGGATATACCGAACATCTGGACCATATTCGGCCGGGCTGACCCGAGCACGAATAACTGGGTGTTCGATCAACACTAAGATTCTATGGATTCTCTTCTAACATAAAGTAATAATTACCTGCTGGGTCTTTTTCTTTGGAATCACTCCAAGAGAGCCCTGCATCTGCTACCTCTCTGCTGGTAGCCCCACCCCTTGCAGTAAATACTGAAGGCTGGAGATGTCCCAACATTCAGATTAGTGGCAAGACACTTTTTCAAAGGGGAGGGGGGATTTCTTCTGTACATAGTGCTTTTAGGCAAACTAGAGAAATTCTGAATTATTTTATTTGAAATTTTTTATTTAAAAATTGCAGATTAACAGTAACATTATAGAGGAACTGTTGTGAAAATCGTAAAATTTAAAACACATACAAATAATAAGTACCGTATTTTTTGGACTATAAGACGCTCCGGACTATAAGACGCACCCAGGTTTAGAGGACAAAAACCAGGAAAAAAATATATATACCAAACCTAGTACGTCCATGGTCCAGGAGCATCTTGAAGGTGTCCTCCCAATTACTGTCCTGTTCCTGCCACCCTTGTGTTTTGCTCTTGGCCCCCAATGTCCTCCTCCTGTTACTCCAGTTTCCTCATGCTGCCCTCCAGTTTCCTCCTCCTGCCCCCCAGTTTTCTTCTCCTGCCCCCAGTGTCCTCCTCTTGTTCCCCAGTGTCCTCATGCTGCCCCCCAGTGTCCTCATGCTGCCCCCCAGTGTCCTCCTCTTGTTACCCAGTGACCTCATGCTGCCCCCCAGTGTCCTCCTCTTGTTCCCCAGTGTCCTCATGCTGCCCCCCAGTGTCCTCATGCTGCCCCCCAGTGTCCCCCTCTTGTTCCCCAGTGTCCTCATGCTGCCCCCCAGTTTCCTTCTGCCCCCAGTGTCCTCATGCTGCCCCGCAGTGTCCTCCTCTTGTTCCCCAGTGTCCTCCTCTTATTCCCAGTGTCCTCATGCTGCCCCCCAGTTTCCTTCTCCTGCCCCCCAGTGACCTCATGCTGCCCCCCAGTGTCCTCCTCTTGTTCCCCAGTGACCTCATGCTGCCCCTCAGTTTCCTTCTCCCGCCCCCAGGGACCTCTTGCTGCCCCCCACTATCCTCTTCTTGTTCCCCAGTGTCCTCATGCTGCACCCAGTATTAAACAGCGGACTGTCCCCAGTGTATACATATTGTGTCAGCCTCTTTGCCCCTTGCTGCACCATTGTCATGTAAATTAGCGGCAGAAGCCGCTCGTATTAAACAGCAGACTGTCCTGTGTATACAAATTGTGTTTGTCTCTTTACCCCTCGCTGCGCTATTGTCATGTAAATCAGTGGCAGAAGCCGCTCGTATTAAACAGCAGACTGCCCCAGTGTGTTCGTCTCTTTGCTCCTCGCTGCGCTATTGTCATGTAAATCAGCGGCATCGGACTGTCCCTGTATACATTGTCCGCCTCTTTTCCCCTCGCTGCGCCGTTTGTTATGTGAATTGGCAGCAGAAGCCGCTCCTATCACTCACCAGCCAGAGCGAACAGGGACTGCTCTCTCGCTCGCTCCTTCCCCAAGTGCCAGTCATGTGTGTAATGATGCAACCATGAAGTACCGGTGTATGCTATTTTGTCGGGTATGCTAAAATGTTGGAACACCGGCACTTGGGGGAAGGAGTGAGCGAGAAAGGAGTCCCTGTTCACCGCAGGCACGCTCTTTCTGGTGAGTGATAGGAGCGGCTTCTGCCGCTGATTTAATTAACAAACGGTGCAGCGAGGGGCAAAGAGGTGGACAATGTATACAGGGACAGTCCGATGCCGCTGATTTACATGAAAATAGCGCAGCGAGGGGCAAAGAGGCGGACAATGTATACAGGGACAGTCCGATGCCGCTGATTTACATGACAATAGCGCAGCGAGGGGCAAAGAGACTGACACACTGGGGACAGTCTGCTGTTTAATACGAGCGGCTTCTGCCGGTGATTTACATGACAATAGCACAGCGAAGGGTAAAGAGTAGAGATGGGCCGAACGGTTCGCCGGCGAACGGTTCCACGCGAACTTCGGTGGTTCGCGTTCGCGTCCCGCTGGCGAACCTTTGCGGAAGTTCGGTTCGCCCCATAATGCACCTTGAGGGTCAACTTTGACCCTCTACATCACAGTCAGCAGGCCCAGTGTAGCCAATTAGGCTACACTAGCCCCTGGAGCCCCACCCCCCCTTATATAAGGCAGGCAGCGGCGGCCATTACGGTCACTCGTGTGCTGCCTGCGTTAGTGAGAGTAGGGCGAGCTGCTGCAGACTGTCTCTCAGGGAAAGATTAGTTAGGCTTAACTTGTTCCTGGCTGGCTGCATACCTGTTCTGTGAACCCACCACTGCATACCTGTACTGTGAACCCACCACTGCATACCTGTTCTGTGAACCCATCACTGCATACCTGTTCAGTGAACCTGCCACTGCATACCTGTGCTGTGAACCCACCACTGCATAACTGTTCTGTGAACCCACCACTGCATACCTGTGCTGCGAACCCATCACTGCATACCTGTTCAGTTAACCTGCCACTGCATACCTGTGCTGTGAACCCATCACTGCATACCTGTGCTGTGAACCCATCACTGCATACCTGTTCAGTGAACCTGCCACTGCATACCTGTTCTGTGAACCCATCACTGCATACCTGTTCAGTGAACCTGCCACTGCATACCTGTGCTGTGAACCCACCACTGCATACCTGTTCTGTGAACCCACCACTGCATACCTGTGCTGTGAACCCATCACTGCATACCTGTTCAGTGAACCTGCCACTGCATACCTGTGCTGTGAACCCATCACTGCATACCTGTTCAGTGAACCTGCCACTGCATACCTGTGCTGTGAACCCACCACTGCATACCTGTTCTGTGAACCCACCACTGCATACCTGTGCTGTGAACCCACCACTGCATACCTGTTCTGTGAACCCACCACTGCATACCTGTTCTGTGAACCCACCACTGCATACCTGTTCAGTGAACCCACCACTGCATACCTGTTGTGTTCAGTGAACCCGCCACTGCATACCTGTTCTGTTCAGTGGACCCGCCACTGTATACCTGTTTAGTGAACCCGCCACTGCATACCTGTTGTGTTCAGTGAACCCGCCACTGCATACCTGTTGTGTTCAGTGAACCTGCCACTGTATACCTGTACTGTTCAGTGAACCCGCCACTGCATACCTGTGCTGTGAACCCACCACTGCATACCTGTTCTGTGAACCAACCACTGCATACCTGTGCTGTGAACCCATCACTGCATACCTGTTCAGTGAACCTGCCACTGCATACCTGTGCTGTGAACCCATCACTGCATACCTGTTCAGTGAACCTGCCACTGCATACCTGTGCTGTGAACCCACCACTGCATACCTGTTCTGTGAACCCACCACTGCATACCTGTGCTGTGAACCCACCACTGCATACCTGTTCTGTGAACCCACCACTGCATACGTGTTCTGTGAACCCACCACTGCATACCTGTTCAGTGAACCCACCACTGCATACCTGTTGTGTTCAGTGAACCCGCCACTGCATACCTGTTCTGTTCAGTGGACCCGCCACTGTATACCTGTTTAGTGAACCCGCCACTGCATACCTGTTGTGTTCAGTGAACCCGCCACTGCATACCTGTTGTGTTCAGTGAACCTGCCACTGTATACCTGTACTGTTCAGTGAACCCGCCACTGCATACCTGTGCTGTGAACCCACCACTGCATACCTGTTCTGTGAACCCACCACTGCATACCTGTGCTGTGAACCCATCACTGCATACCTGTTCAGTGAACCTGCCACTGCATACCTGTGCTGTGAACCCACCACTGCATACCTGTTCTGTGAACCCACCACTGCATACCTGTTCTGTGAACCCACCACTGCATACCTGTTCTGTGAACCCACCACTGCATACCTGTTCAGTGAACCCACCACTGCATACCTGTTGTGTTCAGTGAACCCGCCACTGTATACCTGTACTGTTCAGTGAACCCGCCACTGCATACCTGTTGTGTTCAGTGAACCTGCCACTGTATACCTGTACTGTTCAGTGAACCCGCCACCGCATACCTGTTCTGTTCAGTGAACCCGCCACTGCATACCTGTTCTGTGAACCCGCCACTGTATACCTGTTCTGTTCAGTGAACTCACCGCATCAGTGCGCATACCTGTGCAGTTAAGTGAACCCACCTACCTATGTGAGTGCACGCAGTGTGATATACCACTCCGTGCATACCCGATATGGACAAAACAGGTAGAGGAAGAGGTAGTGCCAGAGCCAGAGGAAGGCCACCCGGCAGGTCTGCGCGAGGTCGTGTAAATGTAATTTCGTGTGGACCTGGCCCACAGTACAGTGCTCGGAAGAAGGCATGTCCCATCACCTCCCAAGATTGTCAGGACGTGGTTGAGTATTTAGCGACACAGAACACCTCATCTTGCTCAGCCACCAGCGCTACTACTAGCACCACTTCCGCTGCATTTGACACTTCGCAAGAATTATTTAGTGTTGAAATCACTGATGCACAGCCATTGTTGTTACAGCCAGATGAATTTTCACCAGCTCATATGTCTGAGTTACGCGGCAACACTATGGATGTAACGTGTAAGGAGGATGAAGGACCTACTGATGGTGCATGTTTGGATTTGTCTGAGGCAAGCGAAGCTGAGCAGGATGATTACGATGATGATGATGATAGGGATCCTCTGTATGTCCCCAATAGAGGAGATGAAGAGGGGGACAATTCAGAGGGGGAGTCAGAGAGTAGTAGGAGGAGAGAAGTTGCTGAAAGAAGCTGGGGCAGCTCTTCATCAGAAACAGCTGGTGGCAGTGTCCGGCACCATGTATCGCCACCTATGTACAGCCAGCCAACTTGCCCTTCAGCATCAGCTGCTGAGGTCCCCATAGTGCCTACATCCCAGGGTGGCTCAGCGGTGTGGAAATTTTTTAATGTGTGTGCCTCAGATCGGACCAAAGCCATCTGTTCGCTCTGCCAACAAAAATTGAGCCGTGGAAAGGCCAACACTCACGTAGGGACAAGTGCCTTACGAAGGCACCTGGAGAAAAGGCACAAACAGCAATGGGATGGCCACCTGAGCAAAAGCAGCAGCAGCACACAAAAGAAAAGTCACCCTCCTTCAGGTGCATCATCTGCTTCTGCCGCTTTCTCCCTTCCACCTTCACAGGCACCCTCCTCCACTCCGCCTCTGCCCTTGAGCGGTTCCTGCTCCTCTGCCCACAGCAGCAGTCAGGTGTCCGTGAAGGAAATGTTTGAGCGGAAGAAGCCAATTTCGGCCAGTCACCCCCTTGCCCGGCGTCTGACAGCTGGCGTAGCGGAACTGTTAGCTCGCCAGCTGTTACCATACCGGCTGGTGGACTCTGAGGCCTTCCGTAAATTTGTGGCCATCGGAACACCGCAGTGGAAGATGCCAGGTCGCACTTATTTTTCGAGAAAGGCCATACCCCAACTGCACCGTGAAGTTGAGAGGCAAGTGGTGTCATCTCTTGCGAAGAGCGTTGGGTCAAGGGTACACCTGACCACGGATGCCTGGTCTGCCAAGCATGGGCAGAGCCGCTACATTACATACACAGCCCATTGGGTCAACCTGGTGGTGAACGATGGCAAGCAGGGCGCAGCGGACCAAATTGTGACACCTCCACGGCTTGCAGGCAGGCCTCCTGCCACCTCCTCTCCTCCTGCTACATGCTCTTCGCTGTCCTCCTCCTCCTTGGCTGAGTGGAAGTTCTCCTCTCCAGCTACACAGCCCCAGCTCCGCAGGGCCTATGCTGCATGCCAGGTACGACGGTGTCACGCCATCTTAGACATGTCTTGTCTCAAAGCGGAGAGTCACACTGGAGCAGCTCTCCTGGCTGCTCTTAAGAAACAGGTGGATGAGTGGCTGACCCCGCACCACCTGGAGATAGGCAACGTGGTGTGCGACAACGGCAGCAATCTGCTTGCCGTTTTGCATATGGGGAAGCTGACACACATACCCTGCATGGCACATGTCATGAATCTAGTTGTTCAAAGATTTGTGGCAAAGTACCCTGGCTTAGTGGATGTCCTGAAGCAGGCCAGGAAGGTCTGTGGGCATTTGAGGCGGTCTTACACAGCCATGGCACGCTTTGCGGAAATTCAGCGGAAAAACAACATGCCAGTGAGACGCCTCATTTGCGATAGCCCGACGTGCTGCAATTCGACCCTGCTCATGTTCTCCCGCCTGCTAGAACAGAAGAAAGCCGTCACCCACTACCTCTACAACTACAGTAGAATAAAACAGTCTGGGAAGATGGGGATGTTCTGGCCCGACAACTGGACACTGATGGAAAATGCATGCAGGCTCATGCGGCCGTTTGAGGAGGTGACCAACCTGGTGAGCCGCAGTGAGGGCACCATCAGCGACTTAATTCCCTACGCTTACTTCTTGGAGCGTGCTGTGCGTAGAGTGGCGGATGAAGCTGTGAATGAGCGTGTCCAGGAACCGTTATGGCAGGAACAGGCATGGGACCAATTTTCATCAGACCCAGCTGTTTCCTCAACACCTGCGGCAGCACAGAGGGGGGAGGAGGAGAAAGAAGAGAAGTCGTGTGCAGAAGACGAGTCAGACTCAGAGGATGATGAGCAAGGTGTTTCTTTGGGGGAGGAGGAGGAGGAGGGGACGGCGGCAGGAGAACACCCGCAGCAGGCGTCGCAGGGGGCTTGTGCTGCTCAACCTTCCCGTGGTATTGTTCGCGGCTGGGGGGAGGAGGTTGACTTACGTGACGTCACTGAGGAAGAGCAAGAGGAGATGGAGGGTACTGGATCCGACTTTGTGCAGATGTCGTCTTTTATGCTGTCCTGCCTGTTGAGGGACCCCCGTATAAAAAACCTCAAGGGGAATGAGCTGTACTGGGTGGCCACACTACTAGACCCTCGGTACAGGCACAAAGTGGCGGACCTGTTACCAACTCACCGGAAGGTGGAAAGGATGCAGCACATGCAGAACCAGCTGTCAACTATGCTTTACAATGCCTTTAAGGGTGATGTGACAGCACAACGCCAGCAAGGTACCACTGCCACTAATCCTCCTCCCGTGTCCACGCAGTCAAAGACAGGACGCTCCAGCGATCTCATGGTGATGTCGGACATGCGGACGTTCTTTAGTCCAACGCCTCGCCGTAGCCCTTCCGGATCCACCCTCCACCAACGCCTGGAACGGCAGGTAGCCGACTACCTGGCCTTAAGTGTGGATGTAGACACTGCTGTGAACAGCGATGAGGAACCCTTGAACTACTGGGTGCGCAGGCTTGACCTGTGGCCAGAGCTGTCCCAATTTGCCATCCAACTTCTCTCCTGCCCTGCCGCAAGCGTCCTGTCAGAAAGGAACTTCAGCGCAGCTGGAGGCATTGTCACAGAGAAGAGAAGTCGCCTAAGTCACAAAAGTGTTAAGTACCTCACCTTTATCAAAATGAATGAGGCATGGATCCCGGAGGGCTGCTGCCCGCCCCAAGACTAAGTCAGTCCCCGCACACACAGCATCTCTGCCTGCACGCCGTGTGACTGGCTGCCTGGCCTGCCCCAAGAAGACTAAGTCGCTCCCAGTCCCTCCACACAGCATGTCTGCCTGCAGGCCGCTTGACTACCTTCTCCGCCACCACCAACAGGGTCCGGGACTCCAGGCGGATTGCTGAATTTTTTAGGCTGCTGCTAGCAGCGGCCGCTGTAATAATTTTTCTGGTGCGTGTACATGACTGCCTAATTTTTCTGGCTGCACTGTGGGCAGCTGCAACAACAAAAGAAAAGGCATGTACATGCGCCCATTCCCCTTCGTGATCATTACCTTGCCATGGTGAAGGGGCTTGCGTATCACAATGAAGCAATGACCGGCGCCTAGATGAGTGTCTCGGGGGGCACACAAAAGATAATAAGGTCGTTGCTTCATTGTGGTCAGACCAAATTTGATCAGCTGGACAGTCACTGTTCTGTCATTCAGCTACATCAGCCAGGCGACCATATGGGCTGTAAAGCCACCAAAACCTGCACTCTCGCCATGGTGCACACCAGTCCAGCACAGCCGTCACTACACAAACAGCTGTTTGCGGTGCGTTACACGGTGAGTTTGGTGTGTGTGAGAAAGCGCGGTGGAGCCGCCGCCATGAACCAGCGGCGGGCGGCTCCTTCCGCATATGGCAGCAACTCACACGGAGAGGCAGCCGCCTCCTCACATCTTGAGGCGGCTACCTCCGTGAATCAGCCAGCTGAGAGCGGCGTAACCGCCGCGCTGGATGCGGCGATTAGCCGGCAGGTCCCCGCTGCGGAGACACCGCAGAGCGGGGCTGTGCTGGTTGGGACTCGTAGTCCCTCAAGATTCAGAGTGACGCGCGCGCGCGCACTCAGACAAACTTTATGACACCAGGGAAGAGTCAGCTGACCAGGCTGATCAGCTGACCATAGCTTCACTTCCCATTGGTCCAGCAATCAGGGAGGTGCTGGGGGACACCTAATGTGTATATATACTGCTGGCTGTCCATTCATCTGGTGTCTGGCGTTGCGTTCACATACGTGGGAGCACCCAGATCCGTTAGTCAGATCCTTAAGTGTGCCGGGACCGGCTGGAGCCGTAATCCTACACTTAGTTAGAGATTGATAGCTAAAGTACTAGTTTGATTGTGATTATTTGTTATGACTCTTGCCTGCCTCGACTATTCTCCTGAACTCTGACCTTGTACCTCGTTATATCTGATACTCTGTTGCCGACCCTGGCTCGTACCTTGACTCCGCCTTTGCCTACTGATTTTGTACCCCGATATCTCTGATACCTCGTTACTGAACCCTGCCTGTACCTTGACTCCGCCTTTGCCTACTGATTTTGTACCCCGATATCTCTGATACCTCGTTACTGAACCCTGCCTGTACCTTGACTCCGCCTTTGCCTACTGATTTTGTACCTATCTGTCCGTGTGTATACGACCTGGCTTGTCCGACCTCGAGAACCGACCTCACGATTGGAGGCGGTTCCCCGTCCTGTTAGTGATACTCCCGCCTGAGTGTCACTTTCGGACTTTCCTTCCCACTGTCAGTCTGACTCCTCCCGTCTTGGAGAGCTCAGACCTGCGGGAGGAATCTGTGCAGTTCTCCTTGCTGCACTGAGGCTTGTCCTCTGTATTACTGTTGCACCAATCACAACACTCTACCCAGGTGACCAGAGGTTAGCTAGTATATCGGATTATCGGTGATACTGCAGATCACATATAATCTGGTATACGTCTGTATTTCCCGTGATACTGCAGATCACCGGTAATCAGACCTCTCTGTGCTTCACCGGGCGTTACAGAACGCCAGACCACAAAAACGATGGAATCACGCACTGATCCTCTGACTGTGCTTGCCACTTCGGTGGATAACATTCACCAAGCACTGGGCCAGCACAAAGCCTTAATTGATGCCTTATCAGGCTCTGTGAAAACCCTACAGACATCAGTTAATTCAGTGCGATCCCCTCCTAGTGATGACATACGTATGCCTGTACCAGATAAGTTTTCCGGCCACAAGTCTGACTTCCGGAATTTCAGGAGTAGAGTGTTGTCATATTTCGAGTTAAGACCCCGATCCTCGGGGACTGAGACCCAACGGGTCATTTTTATTAAAACTTTATTGACTGGAGACTCCCAGTCTTGGGCCTACAATTTGCCTTCCACCGATACTGCCCTGACCTCGGTGGAGGAGTTCTTTAAGGCCATGGCCATAATCTACGACGACCCTGACCTTGCTGCGTCCTCAGAGCGGAAGCTCAAACTTTTACGGCAAGGCAGAGGTTCGGTCGAGGATTATGCGGCGGAGTTCCGTAGGTGGTCCGTCACCTCTAGATTTGATAATTTTGCCCTTATGGATTACTTCTTGTCTGGGTTGTCGGAGGAGGTCTCCGACCTAATGTTAACCGTGCCCGAGCCCAAGACAGTTGACGAGGCGATATCATCGGCCATTCGCGTAGATCGCAGGCTACGCCATCAGAGACAGGCTAGGAGTAGTCACCGGGTCAGGGTGACATCGTACGCAGTACCGGCTGCTGCATCTTCAGTAACAGCATCTCCGTCCATCTCGCCCTCTCCGGCCTTGCCTCCACCAGAGCCAATGCAAATTGGTCGATCAAAACTGACCCAGGTGGAGCGGAGGCGGAGAATGACGGAACAACTGTGCCTATACTGTGCAGAGGCAGGGCATAGGGTACGAAACTGCCCTAACAGGTCGGGAAACGGGTCTGCCTAGGAGTAGTGGGGGGTGGCACCCTAGGCACACAATCCTCACCCCTTAAAGAAAGAAAATTAATTCTCCCTTGTACTGTTACATGGGAGGATAAGTCCGTAGCCGCTGAAGCTTTTCTTGACTCCGGCTCAGCGGCTAATTTTATGAATTTTGAGTTTGCTCAGGAGTTGGGTCTACCACTCACTCCCGTGACACCCCCCATTCAGGTCACGGCAGTAGATGATTCCCCTTTGCAGCGGAATTGTCCCCTGTCACAGACTCCGCTTGTAAAGCTCACCATTGGGGTATTGCACGGGGAACAGTTGCAATTTTTTGTTTTACATATGTCAACCTCCACTATTATCCTAGGCATGCCTTGGTTGCAGGTTCATTCTCCGCAAATTGACTGGGCCACAGGGCAGTTGACAGCATGGTCACCTCATTGTTTTCAGCAGTGTTTGGGGAGGCTGACATTAGGTCAGACCAAGGTGCAGGTGGAAGGCGTACCGGAACAGTACTCGGATTATGCCGATGTATTTTGCCCCAAGGCGGCAGATAGATTGCCCCCACATCGCCCGTTTGATTGTCCCATTGACCTTCGTTCAGGTTGTATGCCTCCTCGAGGCCATTTATATAATTTATCTGGCCCCGAGAAACTAGCCATGCAGGAGTATATCCGCGAGAACTTGGCCAAGGGCTTCATTCAGCCGTCCCGATCACCCGCTGGGGCAGGCTTCTTTTTTGTTAAGAAAAAAGATGGGGGGTTACGGCCGTGCATCGATTACCGTGGCCTCAATAAAATCACAGTGAAGAATCGCTACCCGCTGCCACTTATAGACGATTTATTCACACAGGTCACAGGGGCTAGGATATTTTCAAAACTGGATTTACGGGGGGCATACAATTTGGTGCGTATAAGAAGGGGCGACGAATGGAAGCCGGCCTTCAATACCCCTGATGGGCATTACGAGTACAGGGTAATGCCCTTCGGGTTATGTAATGCCCCGGCCGTCTTCCAGGAACTAATCAATGAGGTTTTTCGAGAGGTGTTAGGGAAGTTCGTTCTGGTCTATTTGGACGACATTCTAATTTTTTCTAACAACCTCTCGGAACACAGAACCCATGTCAGGATTGTATTAGACAAACTGAGGCAGAATTTGTTATACGCCAAACTTGAGAAGTGTATTTTTGAGGTCACGTCGGTTGCCTTTCTGGGATATATAATCTCCACCTCAGGTCTGTCTATGGACCCTGCCAAAGTCTCCGCGGTCCTGGAGTGGCCGCAGCCGGTGGGGTTAAAATCACTACAACGGTTCTTGGGGTTTGCGAACTATTATAGAAGGTTTATAAAGGGGTACTCCACGGTGGTCGCCCCTCACACTAGCCTTACTAAAAAAGGGGCAAACACCACTCATTGGCCTCCTGAGGCCTTACAGGCGTTTTCTAAGTTAAAAGGGTTGTTCTGCTCAGCACCTATACTCAGACATGTGGACACTTCCTTCCCATTTATTGTCGAGGTAGACGCCTCGGAGGTCGGGGTGGGAGCTGTGCTGTCCCAGCGTTCAGGTCTCCAGGGTAGATTACACCCGTGTGCCTATTTTTCCCGGAGATTCTCTCCAGCAGAGAGAAACTACGATATAGGCAATAGGGAGCTCCTAGCCATCAAATTGGCCTTCGAAGAGTGGCGTCACTGGCTAGAGGGAGCTGAGCACACCATCACGGTTTATACCGACCACAAGAACCTGGAATACATCGAGGGGGCTAAAAGGTTAAGCCCAAGGCAGGCTCGATGGTCGCTATTTTTCTCGAGGTTTTCATTTTTGATCACATATACGCCAGGTAGTAAGAATACCAAGGCAGACGCACTCTCTAGGTGTTTCGAACCGGAGACAGCACAGCCCTCTGTCCCCGAGACCATTGTCCCACGAAGAGTGGTGTTGGCCGCTACCGAGACTTGGGGGGACTGGAAAGAGACTTTGAGTCCCTTCCAGCAGGATATCCCGGAAGGAAAACCTGATGGGGTGTTATTCGTCCCGTTACCGTTTCGTCTCCAGATCTTGGAGATGGTCCACTCTCACAAAAATGCGGGACATCCTGGAGCGTCTAGAACGCAAGATCTCGTGGCCAGATGTGCATGGTGGCCTTCGTTAGCCGCTGACTGCAAGGAGTTTGTTAGGGAAAGTACAGTGTGCGCAAAAAGCAAGCCCTCCCGCCTAGCATCTGTAGGTACATTGCAGCCGTTGCCCACCCCGAGTGAGCCATGGACCCACCTGTCCATGGATTTCGTGGGAGAGCTTCCGAGATCTGAGGGCATGTCGGTCATCTGGGTGGTGGTCGACCGTTTTAGTAAAATGGCCCACTTCGTGCCCCTGAAAGGACTCCCCTCGGCCCAAGAACTGGCCGATTTGTTTGTCAACCATGTCTTTAGACTACATGGCATTCCAGAAGACATTGTATCCGATCGGGGAGTCCAGTTTGTTTCGAAATTTTGGAGGGCATTTTGTCGCCAGATGGGCATGAAATTGTCATTTTCTTCGGGTTACCACCCACAGACAAATGGCCAGACGGAGAGGGTCAACCAATCATTGGAACAATTTTTAAGATGTTACGTTGCAGAAGCACAGAATGATTGGGTTAAGTTTTTGCCTTACGCAGAATTTGCGCACAATAATTTAAAGAGTTCCTCCTCAGGATTCTGTCCGTTTCAGATAGTAACCGGGAAACTACCTAAATTCTCCCCATTGCCAGTCGCCTCCACTCCGTTTCCAGCTTTGGAGGCTTGGCAAAGGTCATTTAAAGACATGTGGTGGACCATCAAGAATAATCTCATAAAAGCATTTCAGAGTCAGAAGGGTCAGGCTGACAAGAGACGCTCCTTAGAATGGAGATTCCAACCAGGAGATTTGGTTTGGGTGTCTACCCGTCACCTGTCACTAAAACAGCCTTCTGACAAACTTGGTCCCAGGTTCGTGGGTCCATTCCCAGTGACTAGGAAGATCAACGATGTCACATATACCGTTGATCTTCCCACCAGCATGCGGGGAGTGAGGTCTTTCCACGTATCACTTCTCAAACCCGCAGTCCAGATGGGTCCCACTCCTCCTCCTCCTGTTTTGGTCGATGCCCAACCCGAGTATGAGGTAGAGAAAATCATAGATTCACGTACTGTACAGAATTCAGTGCAGTATCTCGTACATTGGAAGGGATACGGCATTGAGGAGAGGCAATGGGTTCCTGGGAACCGCATGCATGCGGACGAGTTAGTGAGGGTATTTCATACTGTACATCCAGAAAAACCTGGAAGGAGCTGTCCGGAGTCCACTCCTCGGGGGGGGGGGGGGGGGTACTGTGAGAAAGCGCGGTGGAGCCGCCGCCATGAACCAGCGGCGGGCGGCTCCTTCCGCATATGGCAGCAACTCACACGGAGAGGCAGCCGCCTCCTCACATCTTGAGGCGGCTACCTCCGTGAATCAGCCAGCTGAGAGCGGCGTAACCGCCGCGCTGGATGCGGCGATTAGCCGGCAGGTCCCCGCTGCGGAGACACCGCAGAGCGGGGCTGTGCTGGTTGGGACTCGTAGTCCCTCAAGATTCAGAGTGACGCGCGCGCACGCACTCAGACAAACTTTATGACACCAGGGAAGAGTCAGCTGACCAGGCTGATCAGCTGACCATAGCTTCACTTCCCATTGGTCCAGCAATCAGGGAGGTGCTGGGGGACACCTAATGTGTATATATACTGCTGGCTGTCCATTCATCTGGTGTCTGGCGTTGCGTTCACATACGTGGGAGCACCCAGATCCGTTAGTCAGATCCTTAAGTGTGCCGGGACCGGCTGGAGCCGTAATCCTACACTTAGTTAGAGATTGATAGCTAAAGTACTAGTTTGATTGTGATTATTTGTTATGACTCTTGCCTGCCTCGACTATTCTCCTGAACTCTGACCTTGTACCTCGTTATATCTGATACTCTGTTGCCGACCCCGGCTCGTACCTTGACTCCGCCTTTGCCTACTGATTTTGTACCCCGATATCTCTGATACCTCGTTACTGAACCCTGCCTGTACCTTGACTCCGCCTTTGCCTACTGATTTTGTACCCCGATATCTCTGATACCTCGTTACTGAACCCTGCCTGTACCTTGACTCCGCCTTTGCCTACTGATTTTGTACCTATCTGTCCGTGTGTATACGACCTGGCTTGTCCGACCTCGAGAACCGACCTCACGATTGGAGGCGGTTCCCCGTCCTGTTAGTGATACTCCCGCCTGAGTGTCACTTTCGGACTTTCCTTCCCACTGTCAGTCTGACTCCTCCCGTCTTGGAGAGCTCAGACCTGCGGGAGGAATCTGTGCAGTTCTCCTTGCTGCACTGAGGCTTGTCCTCTGTATTACTGTTGCACCAATCACAACACTCTACCCAGGTGACCAGAGGTTAGCTAGTATATCGGATTATCGGTGATACTGCAGATCACATATAATCTGGTATACGTCTGTATTTCCCGTGATACTGCAGATCACCGGTAATCAGACCTCTCTGTGCTTCACCGGGCGTTACAGTGTGTCAGTGTGAAGCAGTACCTTAATTACACTACCTGATTGATGTATAGTAGAAGCAGTAAAGTGTTGTACCGTGTTAGCCATGAGTAAAAGCAAGAAGTTTTGAATCAGGATGATACCATTTATTGGCTAACTTAGAGATGGATAAACAGTGAGCTTTCGACTTATAAAAAGCCTTCGTCGGACTGGTTCCTGACCAGAACTGAAAAACACAGCTTATATACACTGACATACAGAGGAGAAACATTCTTTAGCAAACATAAACGTAATTAGATGCCTTAACTGTTACTGAGGAGGCTTTCCCAGGCATCCTATCTAAATTGATAAGATCAATAGAATCCTCAACATGACATAAAGCAGACTCTGGTGATGAAGAGACATCGTAAATTCCGAATTCAAATGGTAACTGGCCTGGTTACATGCACCATTAATTCTAAGCTTAAGAGAATTGTGGCATTTAAAGCCAGCACCTGAAAGCAAATAAAATGAATAGTGACAGTGAATTCCATCTTACACAGCATATGGCACAAAAATGAATGAAAAGATAGAAAAATTAAAATTAAAAGAACTGTGGCATTTAAAACCCATCGTACCAGCACAAGAAGTTGGAGTCCTTGTTTAAACCATCTTGTACAGTTTTGAACCAATGTATAAACTTAGTTTCTTGTGTTAGTCTCATGTTTCCCGATTTGAAGCCACCCATTAATACAGTGACGCGAAAATCGCTTAAACTGTGTCCAGGTAAACAAAAGTGTGTTGGTATTGGGAGATCAGTATAATTTGTAATATCCTTTTTCCTGCTGTTAATAGTGGATCTGTGGTGTGTCATGCGATCCCGCAGTGGTTGACTTGTTTCTCCCACATAAATTCCTTTGGGGCATTTTGCACACATGATCAGGTATACCACATTAGATGAGTCGCAGGAAAAGGTGCCTTGTACTTTGTATTCCTGTTGTGTACCCGGTATTAGTATCCTGTCAGTGGAATAGATGTATTCACAGGTCCCACATGTTTTCCCTCGGCAGGGGAATGTTCTATTCTGTTCTTGCCTATTTAAGGCACTCCTCACTATCATCTGCTTACGATTGGGTGGCTGTCGGAACGCAAGGAGGGGAGGTTCAGGGAATATCTTTTTCAGTCTCTGATCCTTGTGTAGAACAGGATGAAGTTCTTTTGCAATCTTTCTTAAGATTTCCAGGCATGGGTTGTAGGTTACTACCAGTGGGACACGGCTCTCTTCCTGGCTCTGCTTGTACTCCAGGAGCTGAGTCCTAGGGATGTTGTTAGCTTTCCTGATTTGGGTCTCAGCCATTAGAGGATTGTATCCCTGTTTTATGAAATTCTTCTTCAGGTAACCCAGGTGTTTGTCTTTTTCATCCTTGTCAGAACAGATCCGATTGCATCTTATTGCCTGGCTGTAAATTATGGAATTCTTTATATGTTTGGGGTGGAAACTGTCATACCTGAGGTATGTGGGACGATCCGTCGGTTTGCGGTACATGGACGTTTGTAAGCTGTTCTCTCTGATGTATATGGTGGTGTCAAGAAAGTTAATCTCCTTGTGAGAGTAGCTCAATTTCAGTTTGATTGTGGGATGGAAAGCATTGAAGTTCCTGTGAAATTGGACAAGATCCTCCTCACTTGCAGACCAGATGATCAAGATGTCGTCGATAAAACGGAAGTAGGCCATGGGTTTTATATGACAAGTATTCAGGTATTCTTCTTCAATCTTTGCCATGAAGAGATTTGCGTACTGCGGTGCAAACCGTGAGCCCATTGCCACTCCCATTTGCTGCAAATAGAGGTCCTCCCCAAAAGTGAAATAATTGTGTGTGAGAACGAATCTCATTAGTCATTAGATATAAATAGGCAAGAACAGAATGGAACATTCCCCTGCCGAGGGAAAACATGTGGGACCTGTGAATACATCCATTCCACTGACAGGATACTAATACCGGGTACACAACAGGAATACAAAGTACAAGGCACCTTTTCCTGCGACTCATCTAATGTGGTATACCTGATCATGTGTGCAAAATGCCCCAAAGGAATTTATGTGGGAGAAACAAGTCAACCACTGCGGGATCGCATGACACACCACAGATCCACTATTAACAGCAGGAAAAAGGATATTACAAATTATACTGATCTCCCAATACCAACACACTTTTGTTTACCTGGACACAGTTTAAGCGATTTTCGCGTCACTGTATTAATGGGTGGCTTCAAATCGGGAAACATGAGACTAACACAAGAAACTAAGTTTATACATTGGTTCAAAACTGTACAAGATGGTTTAAACAAGGACTCCAACTTCTTGTGCTGGTACGATGGGTTTTAAATGCCACAGTTCTTTTAATTTTAATTTTTCTATCTTTTCATTCATTTTTGTGCCATATGCTGTGTCATTTTATTTGCTTTCAGGTGCTGGCTTTAAATGCCACAATTCTCTTAAGCTTAGAATTAATGGTGCATGTAACCAGGCCAGTTACCATTTGAATTCGGAATTTACGATGTCTCTTCATCACCAGAGTCTGCTTTATGTCATGTTGAGGATTCTATTGATCTTATCAATTTAGATAGGATGCCTGGGAAAGCCTCCTCAGTAACAGTTAAGGCATCTAATTACGTTTATGTTTGCTAAAGAATGTTTCTCCTCTGTATGTCAGTGTATATAAGCTGTGTTTTTCAGTTCTGGTCAGGATCAGGAACCAGTCTGACGAAGGCTTTTTATAAGTCGAAAGCTCACTGTTTATCCATCTCTAAGTTAGCCAATAAATGGTATCATCCTGATTCAAAACTTCTTGATTGATGTATACACATGCAAGATGTTTTAAAGCACTTTAGGCCTGTCATTTAGCATTCAATGTGATTTCTGCCCTTAAAACGCTGCTTTGCGTCAAATCCAGATTTTTCCCCGGGACTTTTGGCATGTATCCCACTCCGCCATGCCCCCCTCCAGGTGTTAGACCCCTTGAAACATCTTTTCCATCAGTTTTGTGGCCAGCATAATTATTTTTTTTTTCAAAGTTCGCATCCCCATTGAAGTCTATTGCGGTTCGCGAACTTTAACGCGAACCGAACGTTACGCGAAAGTTCGCGAACCCGGTTCGCGAACCTAAAATCGGAGGTTCGGCCCATCTCTAGTAAAGAGGCGGACACAAAGGACATGCAGGCAAATATATTGAATTGAGGGTGACATGGAGGAGGATCAAAGACCACAGGAGTGCAGGGAATCCCGACATGCGGCGGGTCAGCTGTTCGTCTGTGATTTTAAGTCTGGCATTCCCTGCATTTGGACTATAAGACACAGGGACGTTTTCTCCCCACTTTTGGGGGAGAAAAAGTGCGTCTTATAGTCCGAAAAATACGGTACATTTCTTCCTGAGTAAAACGAGCCATAAATTACCTTTCTCCTATGTTGCTGGCATTTACAGTAAGTAGTAGAAATCTGACATTACCGCCTGGTTTTGGGCTAGTCCATCTCTCTATAGGTGAATCTCAGCATGACCTTTACTCTTTATAAAGACACTCCTTAAAAAAGATTTATATAATGATGCTGGCCAATCTTCCTTCTCAGCGTACACTTTTTTGGCAGTTGGACGGAGCAATTACCATTCACTAAGTGCATTTTGAAAATAAAGAAATCCCTGTGAACCCCATTAGGAGATGGGCTAGTCCAAAACCTGTTGGTTCTGTCAGATTTCTACTAACTGTAAGTGACAGCAACATAGGAGAAAAGTAGTTTATGGCTCATTTTACTCTGGAAGAAACAAACGTCTTAATTGTATATGTTTACATATATTTTAAATTTTAAGATTTTTGAGACAGAGGTCCTCAAGTAGCTACAGTATTCAACATTATAACACATACAATACAGAACTGTGTACGGTCATCACAACAGTTAGGTATAAGCTTACAAGCCTAACAAGAGTACTTCAAAAATAAGAATTATATGGAACTTATGGCCAAGATAACACATAAAGGGATTAATGCACAATGGCTGGGAGCATTCTGTGCCTGTGCAGTAGTACTGCGCAAGCGCAGAACACACCCATGCCACGGGAGCGAGACGGGGGAGCGCGCACAGCCTGACTGCGCCTGTGCTGACTGGCTCTAACTGGATGACTTACCGGGGCCCGTTGCGGATGCGCGGAGGACAGCACATGGGAGCAATCAGGCCAGAGCTGGAAGGAGGTACAAATACATTTTTGATATCCCCCATCTCAGGTACCCTTTAAAGGAATCATCAGCCAAATTTAAAAAAAATCCGCTTTACTTACCTGTGGCTTTCTCCAACCCCTTGCAGCTGGCTGTCCCACACTGCCAGCTCTGTTCTCAGCCGCCATCCCGGGGTCCCCGCACGGTGCAGAGGATGACCTTGAGGTCTTCCTTACTGCACCTGCACCAAGCGCCGCTGTCGATCACTGCCACGTTGTCCGTGGCTTACTGCGCAGGCGCAGAACTACTAGGAGCTTGAAAATTATTCAGTTCTTTTTCACCTACTTTTTGGACCATTTTTTTTTATTGCAGAGGGCTAAAAAGTTATTTTAAACAGATGAAGAAAAATTATCTTCAAAAAACAGGAGAAACTTGACCTGATATTGTCTTATCCTTTGGTGTCATATTATTCTAAACTACCATGAACTACTACTACTATGACCTATGGATTGTTACTGAATTGGCTAATAAATTGAGATTCTGTATCATGCTATTCTGATCACCTGTTGCTGAGCTGGACTGTCTGTTATTCCTGCCTGTATCTGTCTAGTGTAGTTCTATTGGTACTTTTACCTTTACGGCCTCAGTCCTAATACCCTGCGCACTTAAATATCTGCGTGTAACCGAGTGTCGGGATGATGTACTTATCATCCCTCAGCTGAGCAGGGACGTACCATATAGGGTGAAGACTGCAGAGGAGATTGGGCTACCAGGACTAAAGGAAGGTTAAAAGTCCACTAGGCCTCACAGACTAGCAATTACGATAAGCCTTAGAGCACTCACTCTAGTGGGCTCCTCATCATGGACATTCATTGGCAAACCATTTTTTGGAATTGCAGGCAATCCAAAAATGTGGCCAAAATTGCTCTAGTGGGTCCCATCCCTAAGACAAATTTACCACACAAAAAACATCACTGCGTGTCTGCATAATGCTTCGGCTGATAGATGTCATCTCTTCTCCTCACATGTAGGAAAATTGTTCCGTTTGATCCTAACATCATCTGCTCCCTCGAAATTCATTTCACTCTGTCTGTGCTGTGATATTCTGGTTATACCATATTTACCATTGTCTCTGTTTCACTGCACACAGCTAGTAAATTCTGGTATTCCTCAAAATCACACTTCATTACAAGGGATGTCCGAACATCACAATTTTGAGTTCTTGAACGCAAATTATTCCTCAAATATTTGCAAACCAGTTGTTCATGGCGAGCCCTGATGACTTTAATGGTAGGCAAACTTCTGAAACCTTCAGGGCATATCTGCAGTAGAGATGGCCGAACGGTTGGCATGCGAACGGTTCCAGGCGAACTTTTGGTGCGAATGCGAACCTTTGCGGAATTCGATTGAACCCCATAGTGCGCCATTAGGGTCAACTTTGACCCTCTACATCACAGTCAGCAGGCACATTGTAGCCAATTAAGCTACACTCTCTCCTGGAGCAACTCCCCCCCCCCCCCTTATATAAGGCAGGCAGCCCCGGACTTTACACTCATTCATGTGCCTGCATTACTTAGTGAAGGGACAGCTGCTGGCAGACTCTCATAGGGAAAGATTAGTTAGGCTCTTGTAGGCTTGTTAGCTTGCTCCTGGCTGATTGTTATTGCTAAAATAGCACCCCTCGACCCCTGGTTTGCAAGTACATTCCCAGGAAATGCCGGGTCATCAGTGGGCAGAGACAAATACAAATTTCACTTGAAAAATGTAAACTGCAGCCATTCTTACACTTTTAATGGTAGGGTTCTCAAACTTTTCACAGTTGGTCACTGGGTGACTGGGATTAATATTCAGAAAAGTGGGTGGAGCCTATACAAGCCAATCAAAATGCACCTATTGATTTTCAAGGGGAATATTTCATTGCTGCCATTCTTGCACTGTTAATGGCACAAGCCTCAGATCTGGTACAGTTGTTCATTGGGTGACTGGGGTTCAAATTCAGAAAAGGGGGTGGAGCCACAAACAGCCAATCAGATTTATTTCATTTCAATGCAAATTATTCATGCCAAAGACCACAAATCTCTCAAACTTGGTCATTGAGTAATTGTGTGTTAGGGTTAGAAAAAGCGGCCACAGCCAACACCAGCCAAATACATACCCGGGAAACGTCAGGGCATTAGTAGGTGGAGAAAAATACAAATTTCACTGGCAGAATGTAAACTGCAGCCATTCTTACACTGTCAATAGTAGAGTTCTCAATCCTTGCACAGTTGGAAACTGGATGACTGGGATTAATGTTCAGAAAAATGGGTGAAGCCTACAAGAACCAATCAAAATTCACCTATTCAGTTTCAAGGGGAAATATTTAATTGCTGCCATTCTTGAACTGTTAATGGCACAAACCTCAAACCTTGTACAGTTGGCCTTTTAGTGACTGGGGTTAAAATTCAGAAAAGGAGGTGGAGCCACAACCAATTAGATTTATTTTATTTCAAAGCAAATCATTGATGCCAAAGACCGCAAAGCTCACAAACTGAGTAATTGTGTGCTAGGATTAGAAAAAGTGGGCAGAGCCAACGCTAGCCAAATATATACCCAGGCCACGCCGGGCGACCAGCTAGTATGTAGATACATGTGTATGGATATATATAGTACTTCCATACATGTATATGCATATACACTCACCTAAAGGATTATTGGGAACACCATACTAATAAGGTGTTTGACCCCTTTTCGCCTTCAGAACTGCCTTAATTTTACCTGGCATTGATTCAACAAAGTGCTGAAAGCATTCTTTAGAAATGTTGGCCCAAATTGATAGGATTGCATCTTGCAGTTGATGGAGATTTGTGGGATGCACATCCAGGGCATGAAACTCCCGTTTCATCACATCCCAAAGATGCTCTATTGGGTTGAGATCTGGTGACTGTGGGGGCCATTTTAGTACAGTGAACTCATTGTCATGTTCAAGAAACCAATTTGAAATAATCGAGCTTTATGACATGGTGCATAATCCTGCTGGAAGTAGCCATCAGAGGATGGGTACATGGTGGTCATGAAGGGATAGACATGGTCAGAAACAATGCTCAGGTAGCCTTTGGCAACTAAACGATACCCAATTGGCACTAAGGGGCCTAAAGTGTGCCAAAAAAACATCCCCCACACCATTACACCACCATCACCACCAGCCTGCACAGTGGTAACAAGGCATGATGGATCCATGTTCTCATTCTGTTTACGTCAAATTCTGGCTCTATCGAGACTCATCAGACCAGGAAACATTTTTCCAGTCTTCAACTGTCCAATTTTGGTGAGCTCGTGCAAATTGTAGCCTCTTTTTCCTATTTGTAGTGGAGATGAGTGGAACCCGGTAGGGTCTTCTGCTATTGTAGTGCATCCATCTCAAGGCTATGCATGTTGTTGTGTGCATACCTTGGTTGTGATTATTTCAGTCAACGAAGCTCTTCTATTAGCTTGAATCAGTCAGCCCATTCTCCTCTGACCTCTAGCATCAACAAGACATTTTCGCCTACAGGACTGCCGCATACTGGATGTTTTTCCCTTTTCACACCAATCTTTGTAAACCCTAGAAATGGTTGTGTGTGAAAATCCCAGTAACTAAGCAGATTGTGAAATATTCAGACCGCCTGTCTGGCACCAACAACCATGCCACGCTCAAAATTGCTTTCTTTCCCATTCTGACATTCAGTTTGGAGTTCAGGAGGTTCAGGACAGGAGAAATTGAACAGGTGTTCCTAATAATCCTTTAGGTGAGTGTATATGTACAGTATATACATGTGTATGCATATATATGTATATACATATATATTATATATATTCTGCTGCCTGCACCAATGTCTGCCTTGATTCTGACTACTCTCTGCCTGCCGCCTGCACAGACTTATCCCTGGATTTTGACTACTCTCTGTCTGCCGCCTGCACCGACTTATGCCTGGATTTTGACTACTCTCTGCCTGCCGCCTGCACCGACTTATGCCTGGATTTTGTCTACTCTCTGCCTGCCGCCTGCACCGACTTCTGCCTGGATTTTGATTACTCTCAATAATAAAATTACTGTTCCACAAGGAAACACACAATGACAGGTGATGTCTCTATGCCCTATCTTTGAAAATTGGGATTAAAGTTATAAAAATAGGGACATAACTTAGTGGGAGGTGATAATGCTCCATTGTTTAGGGCTGTGGAGTTGTCCCCGTTTTGATTTGTAACATGTTATTGTTATTTGTATTGTAAACAAAGTTTTCCCCGAATAGTTGGGCACAAATACTGTATGTCTTTAAATATATTTTAGTTAGTAAATGGAGTAGGCATATGTAGTGTACTCAAAGTACACCCCTTGCAGCAATGCGCGTGCGCCTATAGCCCTCTTTGGGTCACTGCACAGATAGTGAGTTATCCGGGTGGAACGCATAGCTGGCACACAGCGCGCGGTGAACGTGATATGGGTCACGTGTGGGGTGTGTGGTGGGAGGGAGTATTGTGGAGTAGGTGTCTCTTCTCAGCCGGGCATGCGTAGTTCCGTGAGGGGGATATGGTTGGTGAAATTGAGCAGGCGCATAGAGATGATGATAGACGTTTGCAAGGGAGGAAGTAGGTGGTATGCTGGAACGCTGGTGGAGCAAAATGTTATGGCCGCGGAGGAACATCGTAGCTGGAGGGAGCAGGGGCGTAGCAATAGGGGGTGCAGAGGTAGCGACCGCTTCGGGGCCCTTGCGCCAGAGGGGCCCCGAAGGGTCCACCCTCTATCACAGTATTAGCTCTCTATTGGTCCTGTGCTGGTAATAATCACTTCTATAGATGCTTTGAATAGTAGTAATCCTTAACACACTGTTCCCCATCCCCTTCTTGCAACTCTGACACTGGGGTTGTCCTTGGCAGGTTTTGGTGCGCCGTATCAATTGTTATGCATAGAGTGCTTGGGGGGGCCCCATGTAAAACTTGCACCGGGGCCCACAGCTCTTTAGCTACGCCACTGGGAGGGAGGGACTAGGGGAGTATACTTAATGGCTTTCACATTGCCCTTAGCCTTAGCTTCTGACGAGTCGCATAGACGAAACATGTAAGGCGGGGCATAGGATGCGGAAGTGAAAGCCAAGACTGTCGTGGGTGGACGAGCGGCGCTTTGGCTTGGGGCAAGATTGGAGGTGCACGCCATTCTATCTTCAGCCGAGGAACGATAAGTACCAGCCTGGGCCCAACTACACGGGGGAAAGCCTGTACCCAAACTCTATGCTGTAACAAAAGGCAATCTGTGAGTGCAATAGATTTTTATATTTCAATAAAATTTATGGTTTTACGCTATGTGAGGCATTTGTTTTGAGGTCATATGCGTATGGAGGTGCATCTGCTGTAAAAGGAAAAGGAGGTGACAAGTCGTGGCTGGTGTGGAGGGGACGGCCCGAAGTGTCCCAAGGCTCTATTAAACCTGAGTGGAGGTCTTACTGTCCGGTGAGTGTCAGCTCACATGGTGTTTGGTGGAGGTAGTAGGAAGAGATAGCAAGACACTGTGAAGATTGTCCAATTAGTAGCAGATGCGGATCATTTAAAGTGTATATGAACTTTCAATACACATATTGCTCCATAGCTCTAGTTGTGTATGCGCTACCTTCTCTAAGAGACTGTCTGTGAATCTTGCTGCATTGTGGGAAATAACTGTTTACAGCTGTTTCCAACTGCCAAAAAAGCAAGCAGCAGCTACATCACTTGCGAACAGTAAAAATGTCACCATGTGATAAATGTCAGAATGTAAATCGGGGAGAGGAAAGATTTTACAATGGGCAAACACTGACTAAATCATTTATACATAATTATTGAAAAATGATGCACTTTTTTATTACATTATTTTCACTGAAGTTCCTCTTTAAAGGATACCACAACTGAAATGTGACATAATGAGATAGACATGTGTATGTACAGTGCCTAGCACACAGATAACTATGCTGTGTTCCTTTTTTTCTTTCTCTGCCTGAAAGAGTTAAATATCAGGTATGTAAGTGGCTGACTCAGTCCTGACTCAGACAGGAAGTGACTACAGTGTGACCCTCACTGATAAGAAATTCCCCTTTTTTCCCTCTTTCTTGCTCTCAGAAGCCATTTTCTGCTAGGAAAGTGTTTTATAGTTGGAATTTCTTATCAGTGAGGGTCACACTGTAGTCACTTCCTGTCTGAGTCAGGACTGAGTCAGCCACTAACATACCTGATATTTAACTCTTTCAGGCAGAGAAAGAAAAAAGGAACACAGCATAGTTATCTGTGTGCTAGGCACTGTACATACACATGTCTATCTCATTATGTCACATTTCAGTTGTGGTATCTAGTGATGCTCGGATACCCCTTTTTATTATTCGAGTTTGGTCGAATTCGAATAGTAAATTATTCGAATTCGGTCGAATATTCGAGTCGAATATTTTTTACTATTCGATTCGACCTCGGACTTCGAGCTCACTATTCGAGTCGGTATTCGAGCTCATTATTCGAGCTGACTATTCGAATTGGCCTTAAATAGCTTCCAACACTTGTTTTGAGGGTGAATGATGCAAGAAACATCTTTTTTTCCAAGTAACAACAGCAAGTGATTATGTGGGGATGTTCCTTTAAAAAAAAAGGTGGAAAGAGAAGAGAATTTGTGTCCAAAATTCTGTTCAGTAGTGTATATACTTCTTCTTCTTCTTCTTCTTTATCTTCTATATCTTCTTCTTCTATATCTTCTTCTATATCTTCTTCTTCTATATCTTCTTCTTCTTCTTCTTCTATATCTTCTTCTTCTTCTATATCTTCTTCTTCTTCTTCTTCTTCTTCTTCTTCTTCTTCTTCTTCTTCTTCTTCTTCTTCTTCTTCTTCTTCTTTTTCTTTTTCTTCTTCTTCTTCTTCTTCTTCTTCTTCTTCTTCTTCTTCTTCTTCTTCTTCTTCTTCTTCTTCTTCTTCTTCTTCTTCTTCTTCTTCTTCTTCTTCTTCTTCTTCTTCTTCTTCTTCTTCTATATCTTCTTTTTCTATATCCTCTTCTTATTATTATTTTTCTATTTCGTCTTCTTCTTTTTCTATATCTTCTTCTTCTTCTTCTATATCGTCTTCTTCTTCTTCACTTATTTCTCTTTTATATATTTTTTTTTAAAGAAATGCAGCTATTTTTTAGCGTAATAAATAGCTGGTGGCGCACGCATGTTGGAAGCGCCATTGTATGTGCTCCCTGGCAGTGGAAACACACAGACAGCAGGAGGTAAATTCAGCAGCAGGAGGAGGAGGATGAGTGTGTGGCAGCAGGCAGTCAGGTAGGTAGGCAGCGTGACATAATAGCCCTGGTACCTAGCGTTGATACCAGGGCTGTAAATAAACACAACAGGAGGTTCCAGACAGCGGTCGTGCAGCCCACATCGTGTCCAATACACAACTGGGACAACACAGTTTTCAACCCGGGCACCTCAGAAAAATTAAACCTTTTTTTTTTTTTAATGGTTCACTTTTTTTTTTTTTTTACAGCAAATTACACAGATATAGCTATTGTTGGACGTAATAGCTGGTGGCAGAGTGGCAGCAGAAGGTAATTCTGTGTACCCTGGCAGTGGGAAACACAGACAGACAGCAGCAGCAGCAGGAGGAATGGAGGAGTAATGAGAGTAGCTATTGTTGGACGTAATAGCTGGTGGCAGAGTGGCAGCAGAAGGTAAATCTGTGTACCCTTGGCAGTGGGAAACACAGACAGGCAGCAGCAACCGCAGGAGGAATGGAGGAGTAGTGTGAGTGTGGCAGCAGGTAGGTAGGCAGCGTGACATAATAGCCCTGGTACCTAGCGTTGATACCAGGGCTGTAAATAAACACAACAGGAGGTCCCAGACAGCGGTCGTGCAGCCCACATCGTGTCCAATACACAACTGGGACAACACAGTTTTCAACCCGGGCACCTCAGAAAAATTAAACCTTTTTTTTTTTTTTTTTTTAATGGTTTACTTTTTTTTTTTTATACAGCAAATTACACAGATATAGCTATTGTTGGACGTAATAGCTGGTGGCAGAGTGGCAGCAGAAGGTAAAATCTGTGTACCCTTGGCAGTGGGAAACACAGACAGGCAGCAGCAGCAGCAGGAGGAATGGAGGAGAGTAGTGTGAGTGTGGCAGCAGGTAGGTAGGCAGCGTGACATAATAGCCCTGGTACCTAGCGTTGATACCAGGGCTGTAAATAAACACAACAGGAGGTCCCAGACAGCGGTCGTGCAGCCCACATCGTGTCCAATACACAACTGGGACAACACAGTTTTCAACCCGGGCACCTCAGAAAAATTAAACTTTTTTTTTTTTTTTTTTTTTTTTAAAGGTAAATACAGGCAGCAGGGGCAGCTATTGTTTGACGTAATAGCTGGTGGCAGAGCGGCAGCAGAAGGTAAATCTGTGTACCCTGGCAGTGGGAAACACAGACAGACAGACAGCAGAAGGGCAGTACACAGCAGCCCACTGTAGATGTAAAATGTGTGGCTGCAGGCGACGTAATAGTCAAAGTGAACCAGGCTGGCTTAGTGAGCAGGAGCCAGGAGGTGGTAAAGGGTGGTAAGGCACATTAACGATGGTTCTTCCGGCAGCCAGTTCATGTCCCCCTCTCGCCGACAACAGGGGCCAGGAACTTGCCTTCCACCCATGCCTCGTTCATCTTGAGAAACGTCAGTCTGTCCACAGACTTGTGAGACAGACGTGAGCGTTTCTCGGTGACCACGCCACCAGCTGCACTGAAGCAGCGCTCGGACAGCACGCTGGAAGAGGGGCAGGACAGCACTTCCAGGGCGTACTGCGCCAGCTCGCTCCAGATCTCCAGGCGCTTGACCCAATACTCCATGGGATCAACAGGGGCATCGCTGTCAAGCCCGCTGTAGGACCCCATGTAGTCAGCCACCATTCGGGTCAGGCGCTGGCTGTGACCGGAGGAGGATGCTGCTGCATGCACCTCCTCTCTAGTCACTGCTGCCGGAGCCTCTACAGTCCTGTAGAGCTCATTGCTGAGAGACAGCAGGTCTGTGGGGCGCTTGCTGCTGGATGCAGGCACCTGCTGCTGCCTCTGTGCTGGCTGGACAGTGGGGGTGGAAGGCTGGGGGAAGGCTTCCTCCAAGCGCTCAACAGGGGCCTGCTGCAAGCTCCTTATTTGTTGCGCTGGGTCTCCTCTTGCAGGCGGCAGGAACTGGCTCAACTTCCCCTTGAGGCGTGGGTCCAACATCATGATCCAGATGTCCTCCCTCTGCTTCATCTGGATCACCCTGGGGTCCTTGCGCAGGCACGTCAGCATGTGCGCTGCCATTGGGAAGAGGCGGGCCATGTGTGCTGGCACATCGACGGCAGTGCTGTCCTCATCCTCCTCCTCTGCCGCCTCATCCTCTCTCCACCCCCGCACCAACTCAGCTGCGCTGTGCTGATCCCCCTCATCAGCAGCAAGGTCAGGGACCTCCACCAAGTCCTCCTCCTCCTCCCCCTCAGAGGTGGACTGTGCAGCTGCTTGCCGCTCCTGCTGGTCCAAGGCTGCCGCTCCCTGTTCCAGCAAAGCATCGAGGGCCCTGTTCAGCAGACAAACCAGGGGCACCCACTCGCAGACCATAGCATGGTCCCTGCTCACCATGTTAGTGGCCTGCAGAAAGGGAGCCAGCACTAAGCACACCTGCTGCATGTGCCTCCAGTCATCATCGGGGACAATGGACGGGATGTTGCTGGTCTTGTCCCTTCTCTGAGCGGCGGAAACAGTGGCCTGGGCAAGGTACTGGTTGACAGCGTGCTTCTGTTCAACCAGACGCTCCAACATCGCCAGGGTGGAGTTCCAGCGAGTTGGAACGTCAAGGATCAGCCGATGGCGTGGCAGCTCCAGCTCCTTTTGCACGTCTTCCAGGCTCGCACAGGCTGCAGCCGAGCGCCGGAAGTGACGCACAACGTTCCTTGCCGTTTCCAACAGTTCGCCCATCCCCTGGTAGGTGCGCAAGAACTTCTGCACCACCAAGTTCAGCACGTGGGCAAGACAGGGGATGTGGGTCAGGTTTCCCCTGTCAATTGCGGCAACCAGATTGGCCCCATTGTCGGCCACCACCTCTCCGACTCTGAGGCCTCTGGGGGTCAGCCAAATCCTCTCCTGCTCCTGGAGTTTGGCCAACACATGGGTTGCCGTCAGTTTGGTCTTCCCAAGGCTGACCAAGTGCAGCAGCGCTTGGCAGTGGCGTGGCTTCACGCTGCTGCTGAGGCGGGGGGTTTGGCCAGGTGTGCCGGAGGATGGCAGAGGATCGGAGGAACCTGCTGCAGTTCCCCTGACCCTGCGGGGTGGCACCACCCACTGTGTTGCTGCTGCTGCTGTGCCCGCTGCTGCTCTCCCATCCTCACCCCCTTCCACCAAGCTGACCCAGTGGACAGTGAAGGACAGGTAGCGGCCTGTCCCGAAGCGGCTGCTCCAGGAGTCCATGGTGACGTGGACCCTTTCACCAACCGCGTGCTCCAGCCCTCGCTCCACATTGGCCATCACAAAGCGGTGCAGTGCAGGAATGGCCTTGCGGGCGAAAAAGTGTCTGCTGGGGAGCTGCCAGTCTGGGGCTGCACAAGCAAGCAGCGCACGCATGTCGCTCCCCTCCTGCACGAGCGTGTACGGCATTAGTTGGGAGCACATGGCCCGTGCCAGCAAGCCGTTCAGCTGACGCTTGCGACGACTGCTGGGAGGCAGAACCCTAACCACCCCCTGGAAGGACTCGCTCAAAAGGCTCTGGCGTGGCCTTTTGCTGGCACGGGAATCAGCGGACACAGCAGAGGAGGCCACTGAGGACTGGCTGCCAGAACAGGCCTCAGTGTCGGCGGCAGGAGTTGCAGAGGGGGGAGGAGCAGTGCGTTTCCGCACTCCTGCTGGTGCTGCTGGAGGAGCAGGAGGGCGGGTGGCTGCTGTTGCTTCTGCTGCTGCTGAAGGCTGTGCAGTGATGGGTGTGGTGCCACTGCCAGCACCAGATGCCTTCAGCCTCTGGAACTCCTCATGCTGGTGGAAATGTTTCGCAGCAAGGTGGTTGATGAGCGAGCTGGTACTGAACTTTAAGGGGTCTGCACCTCTGCTCAACTTCCGCTGACAGTGGTTGCAAGTGGCGTACTTGCTGTACACTGTGGGCATGGTGAAAAATCGCCAGATTGGTGACAAAAACAACCCCCTACGGCCTGGAGCCGCTGCTGCCTGTCTCCCTGTGGTGGTTGGGGCGGGGGCTTGGGTGCGGCTGGTGGTGGTACTGACAGATGCTGCTGCTGCTGCTGCTGCTGAGCCTGAGACACCATCAGGCTGTGGGACCTGCCTACTGCTGCCAATGCTTGCAATGATGCGCCTCCTTGCAAGGCCCACAAGCGCATCCTCCTCCTCCTCAGAGCTGCTGATGACGACATCCCCTGGAGCTGGTGGCACCCAGTCTTTGTCTGTAACCGTGTCATCATCATCATCCCCCTCCTGAAACATGTCCTGCTGGGATGATGACCCCCCAAACTCCTCTCCTGATGCATGGATGGGCTGCTTGACTGTCGCCACAGTCTTGCTGTCCAATCCCTCCTCCCCCAAAGTGCCCATCAGCATCTCCTCCTCAAGATCGCCAACAACAGCAGACAATTTACTCATGATGTCTGGGGTCAAAAGACTGCTGAATGACAGGTCGGCGACTGACGGTGAACTGGCCTCCTCCCCAGGCCCTGCTGGGCGGCTGCTGCGAACAGGGGTGGTGGTGGTGAGGGTGGAGGCCTCGGATCCAGAGCTGATGGCGGGCTGCTCATCCTCCGTCATCAGTTGCACCACAGTGTCTGCATCCTTTTCCTCAATGGGACATTTCCGACCCGGCTGGAGGAAAATAGGAGCAGGTACTACATGCTGCTGCTGCTGCTGCTGTGTCTCTGCAAGGTGAGATTCTCCTGCTGGGCAGCGCCCAAGGCGTCCACGGCCAGTGGCTATAGGAGGAATGTTAGCCACTGACGCAGCTGCTGCTGCTGCGGAACTGTGCATGGTGGCGCGGCCGCGGCTTGCCACAATGCTGATCCCTCTCCTCTTGATTCCCTTGCTGCCCTTCCCCTTGCCCAAACCGCGCTGGCTGCCACTTCCAGACATCTTTGATGTTTTGGGCGTAAACAAAAAAGTTTTTTAAAAGGGCGGGTGAAAAAGTGGGGTACTTTAATGGAGTGGGTTGGTGGGTGAGGTGACACTAATCACTAAGTGATTAGATCGCTAAGTGATTACTAGTACAGTACTAATACAAAATACAATAATTCAGTAATCAGTATAAGTGTGAACAGTGAACAGTGAGTGTGTCCCCTAGTACACTAACTAGAAAATACAATAATCAGTAGTAATCAGATTAAGTAGAAGGAAATAGAGTGTGTGTGTGTGTGTACTGAGTGCACGCACACACACACACGCAGGAGCTAGCCTATGAACAGTGACTGAGTGTCCCTAGTAGTAAGTAGTAAGTAAGTGTACAACTAGAAATTACAATAATCAGTAGTAATCAGAAGGAAATAGAGTGTATGTACTGACAGTGCACGCACACACACACGCAGCGCAGGAGCTAGCCTGTGAACAGTGACTGAGTGTCCCTAGTAGTAAGTAGTTAGTAAGTACAACTAGAAATTACAATAATCAATAGTAATCAGAAGGAAATAGAGTGTGTGTGTGTACTGTGCACGCACACACGCAGGAGCTATGAACAAACAGTGACAGTGAGTGTCCTAGTACAGTTACTACAAAATACAATCACTCAGTAGTAAAGGTAGGACAGCAGAAACACTGGTATAATAAACTAACAGAGGACAGTCACAGGAGGACAGCTGCCCACACAGGCAAGGCCCTGAGGCCTAAAGCAGTGTAAGCTTGCCTGCAGCAGCTGTGTCTGTCTCTATGTAACACACAAGCTACTAACTAAAATACAATGTCTATCTAACTAACAACAATATAGGTGTGTATAGGAGGTGTATGTGAGCAAAAACGCTAGGTAGTTGACCACAATAAAGCTCTTGCTAAGCAAAAGCACAAAGGAGCAGATCTCTCTCTGTACAAAGTCAGGCAAGGACGGAAAAACGGAACATGGCGGCCGCTATTTATAGGGTAGGGGCTGGCCAGGGTCCCCCTCTGTGATTGGCTGCCGTCAGAGGGCCTGGGAGCCCTCTGATTGGCTCTAAGGACATCAATCTGGGCTATGACGCTATTCGAGCTCGGTATTCGAGCTCGAATAGCGCTGTTAGCTCGAATAGCTCGAATAGTGAATGGGCTATTCGAGTTCACTCGAATAGCCCATTCGAGTAGCTGCAGCTATTCGAGCTCGGTATTCGAGCTCGAATAGCTGAAAAAGAGCTCGAATATTCGAGCTACTCGAATATTCGAGCTCTGCTGAGCACCACTGGTGGTATCCTTTAAGTGAAAGAAAAATGCTTACAAACTAAAAGTGCCTGAAATTTCCACTAAGTCAATTTACAGCAGAGGTCATTTGAGCTCAGCTTCCTCCATATACATGGAGACTTGTAGTGTAATGTGAAATGTAAACATTAATTATCATAAACCTTTTAATGTGTCAGACAATAATCACTGCATGTATTCACATGGTGAGGAGAAAAACAAAACAAGCATGTACAAATTAAAAAATAAAGCTATAAATAATCAACCATTGATCATGGTTTTGTTTCTTGCAAAAATAAAATAAAAAAAAAAATGCGTCTCTCACTGAAATATGCAGGAACACAAAGTTTTACACATAAAAATCAAAAATGCAAAGTTAAGCGAAGGTACCTCTCCTCTCCTCTTGCATCCTGCTTAGACAGGCGGCATCATGGGAGATTACAGGAATTTCTTCCTTGTAGTCTATGATGTCCATGACACTGTATTTATTTGACATGCATTGGTTTCATTTTTAATGTGAAAAATCACATTACCAATTCGTACTTGGTGAAAACGGACCCCGAGTTCTTCATGGTAAATGCTCTATAGCCCTCCTGGCAGATGTATGTGTATATTAGAATAAGGGAGCTCATTTTATTAATCTCCAGATACCTCCCCAGCCAGAACCTCCGTTCTTCATAGGAGACTCTTTTTTCCTCTAGCTAGGTCACCTCCTCTAACTTTTGCATCCAGGACTTCTCATGGGCTGTCCTCTCTTTTGGAACTCTCTCCCACAGCCTGTCCGTCATGCTCCGCGCCTGGAAACCTTCCAACGTACTCTGAAAACACACCTATTCAGACAAGCCTATAACTAGCTAAAGGCAGCACTGGAAGTTCACTATCCAATCCCCTGTGTTTCCTTCCCTATTATTTCCACCTCAGTAGTACCCTCTAGATTGTTACATAGTTACATAGTTATTTTGGTTGAAAAAAGACATACGTCCATCGAGTTCAACCAGTATAAAGTATGTAAGCTTGTAAGGGCAGGGACCTCCTCCTATTGTTTCTTATATTGCTGTTATTTACCATATAAACATGTATCAACTCTACAGATATCATACTACACATTAACTATGTATGTATTTGTCCTTATGCTACCGTATTGATTGTCATGACTGTACAGTGTCATGATCATCTCATGTATATATGTCACCTAATATTTGTTTTGTACTATGTACAGTGCTACAGAAAAGGTTAGTGCTATATAAATAAACAATAATAATAATGATAATATTTTATACAAAGTGATGTTGTCAGGTATACATGATGCAGCATCAGGGCCCCCAACCGCCCCGTTTTCGGTGGGACGGTCCCGATTTTGGGGGGCCGTCCCGCTGTCCCGCGCTGCCCCCCCCGGTCCCGGCCGCTGGAAAGTGAGGGGGAAAAAAGCCGATCGAGGCACCAGCCCGCCCGGTATGCGGCATGGATGTCCGCCGCCATCATTATCCTTCTCCCTCCTCCTAATATGTGCCCCAGTGTCCCCTTCCCCCCCCCCCCCCCCCCGCACAGTAAAATTGGCAGCGGAGCGGGCAGTAAGTCTTACCACTGCCGTACCGGGATCCCATCTGGTCTTCTCGCTTCCTGCTTCCTGTGACATCACAGGAAGCGAGAAGACCAGATGGGATCCCGGTACGGCAGTGGTAAGACTTACTGCCCGCTCCGCTGCCCATTTTACTGTGCGGGGGGAAGGGGACACTGGGGCACATACTGTATTAGGAGGAGGGAGAAGGATAATGATGGCGGCGGCGGCGGCCATCCATGCCGCATACCGGGCGGGCTGGTGCCTTGATCGGCTTTTTTTCCCCCTCTCTCTGCCTGGCCACCCTCCTCCTCCTCCTCCTCCTTCTCTTCACCACCCCGGCACCCTCCCATTTGGGAGTAATTTAACAATTTAAAAAAAAAAAAAAAAACTTTTTTCCCCTGGGGTGGGCGTGACTAGGGGGTTGGGGGCGTGGCCAGGGGTGTGGCCTACTTGTCCCGTTTTGGGACTTTGAAATGTTGGGAGGTATGCAGCATGAAGGAAGAGGGAGGCCCCTGCAGGAATACACACATCAGTGCAGCAGTGATTGCCAGTCAGGGTGAAGAGGACAGAAAGAGGAAGGAGGTTTTTGTACGGCTCTGTATCACTGTGTGTATGGACGGTTGTCACTCTGCTGACAGAAATAAAGTGCAACATCATCAGGCTGCACATCATTAATAGACAAAGTGAAACTATATCCATATCCAGTTACAGTGAACCTGTCGGGCACCCCAGACACTCTGTTTGACTCATAGATGAGAAGTTTGGGAGGTTGTCCCTCTTTCTGTTGGTACAAGCAGATATCATCATCTATATCTGTGCTGGTTGTGCATTTGATGGTGACCTTCTCTCCTGGCGACACAAATATATACTCTGGAGTCTGAGTCACCACAGTCTCCCCGCAGGATCCTGAGGATGGGAAGAGACACAGTCATTAATCATACATGTCTGTCTTCCTATCAGTGCTGATGTGTGTATGTATTGTACAATGTATAGATGGATGTGCACAGAATGATGGGAGGAGCCTCATCTCTCACCCTGAATAGAAATGAAGATGACGGCCAGCAGATAACTGGGAGAAACCATCTTTATGTTTCTGGAGGGTCAGATACAGACTAGAAGATGTCTCCTGTCAGTGACATCTATATAGAGGGTGACGGGGGAGGAGACACCTCAGGGACTGTGTATATGCAAATACTAGGGAGATGTAAATTGTGTGGTTTCAGTTGATTTATTTTCAGTGAATTAAAGTTGAACATATACAGAAAAGCCTGTGTTTTTAAAGGAACTTCTCATTTGAGGCATCACTTCTCGGTTCTATGAATAGTACACGGCAAATCAATAATTTCATATCTCCCAACTGTCCCTGTTTTGGAGGGACAGTCCCTCTTTGGGGACCCAATCCCTCCATTTGTCCCTCTTTTAGGACTCATGTACAGATCAATGTAAATATATATGTATTTTTCTACTGAAAGATGTGTTTGATTGACTCTAAACTTTATTCACATCCTTTAAATTGCTATATTTCTTATTTTTAAATGTTACAATGAATTAAAATGACCAAGGATATAGAGGACCAGTGTGGCCTGAATTATAAAATAACATATTTTTCTTCTGAAATCTTATAGTATGTGTGTCTAGGATTGTTCTGGGGGCGTGGTTAGGGGTGTGGCAGGGGCATTGCTTAAAGCCAATGAGTACCGTTTAAAAAAAGAAAAAGTCAGATACTCACCTAAGGAGAGGGAAGGCTCGGTCCTAATGAGCCTTCCCTCTCCTCTCCCGGTGCCCTCGGTGCTGCGCTGGCTCCTCCGTTCGCGTCCGCCGCCGCAGGGACTTCGGAGGTCTTCGGGAGCACTCGGGCTTCCGAAGACGGGCCGCTGCATACTACGTACGCGCGAGTGCGTCATAGAGGGCTCCCAAAGGCTTCCGAAAGCTCCCTTCGGCATGCGGAAGTGGCAGTATTTGACCGAACTGGTCGAATACTGCCACGGGGGATCCTGCGCGGGACCGGGCACCGGGAGAGGAGAGGGAAGGCTCATTAGGACCGAGCCTTCCCTCTCCTTAGGTGAGTATCTGTCTTTCTTTTTTTAAATGGTAAACATTCACTTAAGTGTCCCCCTTTCTCATCTCAAAAAGTTGGGAGGTATGATAATGCATCAAACCGAAAGACTAGCTGATTGTAAAGGTAGCCATACACTGCTCCACTTGACGGCTGATCGACCATCTGATCCGATAGTTATTATCCATCCAATTTGATAATTATTATCGAATCGGATGAAAATTGGTGCTGCTAAGAGCATGCCCAATTGATGATGTAACCAACGTTGGGACGTGCCAGCATATTACACACTGGCTACCAGTGTGTAATACGCTGGTCTGTCCTGACGTCCGATCATATAACCTTCTGTTGCCATGGAGACGCAACATGGGATCGGCGATCAAGGTGAGTTTCAAATCCCCTGCCACCGGCTCGCAGCTCTGCAGGGAGGGGGAGAGGGGAGAGGAACCCAGCCGCCTGACGTTGGGCTGGAGGTCCAGTGTACCGGCCCGTGGGCCATGTAGTTTGCACAACGCTGATTTATACATTACCTGTCCTATGTCCCTCCACGCGGTGCACATCCATCTTCCACTTCCTCCTCTGTCATTTGCGCCTCACACGCCGCCGATGAAGTGTGTGACACAACGAACCACATGCTATACGCTGGAGGCATGTGAGGTGCAAGCTGAGGAGCGGCAAGTGGAAGATGGGTGGGCACTGCACAATGGGAGACATAGGAGAGGTAATGTATAAATACACACACAGGGGACACATTTATACACTAGGGGGCAGCGGTAAGGTGCCGGATGCGGCAGATATGACAGCCTTGCCTGGTTCCCATGGGATTTCATGTTGAAATTGATCAGGAATCAGCCTGCAGTGTATGGGCAGCACATTAACATTAATGTTGGTGGCTTTGTTGGTTATCTTGTATCTATTTCTTATGCTCTTCCACCCCCTGGTGGTGAAAAAAACATTTGGTTCATTTTTCTGAATAAATCACAACATTCTTCACCAGTCTAAAAATAAAATTGAGTAAATACCTCTTTTAATTTGAACCTTTCACAGCTCTCTGGAATGTTTGGTGTAATAATGTGGGTACTGTTATTTTTATTTATTGGAATAATGATTTATGTACTTGAAATAATTGGATATGATTTTGTAGGCAGTGTCAGAAGCTACTTATGTTGGTACTACAGCAATTATTGTCACCAAAAACCTGGGAAGTCCTGCTGTGTAGGATGTGTACTTTTGAACTATTAATTAAAGGAAAATTTGGGACTGACTACACACTTTACCATTGAAAGCTCTAGTACAGCCTCTCATTTATAATGCATAGGATAGTAGATTATTAAGTACCTGGCTGCCTGGGCCTGGTAGCACTATTTCCTGTGGAAATGTCAGTGCACTTCTTTTGGACACATAGTTGTAAAATCTCCTCCCCCTGTCCCATCATCACCCACTGACAGGTAGTCAGAGAGGAGCTGAGAGAGGTGCGGCAGACAGTCTGTCCCTTTGTGTACAGAGGTGACCCCGCCTACCTCATCCCTTTGCTGCTGAGAGATTAAATCTTTACAGCCAGTACTCATTATATTCTTTCTACCTGTCATTGGTCAGTGTGTATACAAGCATTTCACACTTCCCAGTGTTTTCAAAAAGAGCTAAATAAAAGGGAATTGAGACATGTTTTCTTTATGCAGACAGAGCAGGATGATGAGGGGTACTAGTAGCTTCTAGAGACACACTAGGGAGGGTGTAGGAAAGGTTAAATGCTTTTCTACACTGAGCAGGGAAAATCTGGCCAGGAAGATGAGATGATTACTGAACTGCAGTCAGTGGCGTAGCTAGAAACCTCTGGGCCCCGATGCGGAATCTGGATGTGGGCCCCCCCCCCCCTCCCGGCAACAACAGCCCCTCCCCCCTTCGCAACACCCGAAGCACACACATATCCAAATCCCCATAGCTGTGCATGGCATGGCTATATCAATTCCGCTTTCCATCAACATGGCTGCCACGTTCAATTTGCAAACATACGCAGCACCCAGAGGAAATTGAGCAATTAGTAGCAAGATGCCAGTCTGAAGGAAAATAATCGTTATGTTCGCAGCATTCACCCGATAATAATTATTATGTGCGCAGCATTCATCATAAAATCGTTATGTGCGCAGCATTCACCAGAAAATATTAGTTATGTGCGCAGCATTCACCAGATAATAATTGTTATGTGCGCAGCATTCACCAGAAAATTGTTATGTGCGCAGCATTCACCAGAAAATAATCGTTATGTGCGCAGCATTCACCAGAAAATAATCGCAATGTGGGAGCATTCACTAGAAAATAATCGCAATGTGGGCGCATTCACCAGAAAATAATCGCATTATGGGGAGCAGTCACCAGAAAGTAATCGTTATGTGCGCAGCATTCACCAGAAAACATACGCAATGTGGGAGCATTCACCAGAAAATAAACGCAATGTGGGAGCTTTCACCAGAAAATAAACACAATGTAGGAGCTTTCACCAGAAAATAAACGCAATGTGGGGGCATTCACAAGAAAATAAACACAATGTGGGGGCATTCACCAAAAAATAATCGTTATGTGGGGGCAGTCACCAGAAAATAATTGTTATGTGGGGGCAGTCACCAGAAAATAATCGTTATGTGGGAGCAGTCACCAGAAAATATTCGTTATGTGGGGGCAGTCACCAGAAAATAATCGTTATGTGGGCGCAGTCACCAGAAAATAATCGTTATGTGGGGGCAGTCACCAGAAAATAATCGTTATGTGGGGGCAGTCACCAGAAAATAATCGTTATGTGGGGAGCAGTCACCAGAAAATAATCGTTATGTGGGGGCAGTCACCAGAAAATAATCGTTATGTGGGGGCAGTCACCAGAAAATAATCGTTATGTGGGGGACAGTCACCAGAAAATAATCGTTATGTGGGGGCAGTCACCAGAAAATAATCGTTATGTGGGGAGCAGTCACCAGAACATAATCGTTATGTGGGGGCAGTCACCAGAAAATAATCGTTATGTGGGCGCAGTCACCAGAAAATAATCGTTATGTGGGGGCAGTCACCAGAAAATAATCGTTATGTGGGGGCAGTCACCAGAAAATAATCGTTATGTGGGGAGCAGTCACCAGAAAATAATCGTTATGTGGGGGCAGTCACCAGAAAATAATCGTTATGTGGGGGCAGTCACCAGAAAATAATCGTTATGTGGGGGACAGTCACCAGAAAATAATCGTTATGTGGGGGCAGTCACCAGAAAATAATCGTTATGTGGGGAGCAGTCACCAGAACATAATCGTTATGTGGGGGCAGTCACCAGAAAATAATGGCTGCCACGTTCAATTTGCAAACATACGCAGCACCCAGAGGAAATTGAGCAATTAGTAGCAAGATGCCAGTCTGAAGGAAAATAATCGTTATGTTCGCAGCATTCACCCGATAATAATTATTATGTGCGCAGCATTCATCATAAAATCGTTATGTGCGCAGCATTCACCAGAAAATATTAGTTATGTGCGCAGCATTCACCAGATAATAATTGTTATGTGCGCAGCATTCACCAGAAAATTGTTATGTGCGCAGCATTCACCAGAAAATAATCGTTATGTGCGCAGCATTCACCAGAAAAAAATCGCAATGTGGGAGCATTCACTAGAAAATAATCACAATGTGGGCGCATTCACCAGAAAATAATTGCATTATGGGGTGCAGTCACCAGAAAGTAATCGTTATGTGCGCAGCATTCACCAGAAAACATACGCAATGTGGGAGCATTCACCAGAAAATAAACGCAATGTGGGAGCTTTCACCAGAAAATAAACACAATGTGGGAGCTTTCACCAGAAAATAAACGCAATGTGGGGGCATTCACCAGAAAATAAACGCAATGTGGGGGCATTCACAAGAAAATAAACACAATGTGGGGGCATTTACCCAAAAATAATCGTTATGTGGGGGCAGTCACCAGAAAATAATTGTTATGTGGGGGCAGTCACCAGAAAATAATCGTTATGTGGGAGCAGTCACCAGAAAATAATCGTTATGTGGGGACAGTCACCAGAAAATAATCGTTATGTGGGCGCAGTCACCAGAAAATAATCGTAATGTGGGGGCAGTCACCAGAAAATAATCGTTATGTGGGGGCAGTCACCAGAAAATAATCGTTATGTGGGGAGCAGTCACCAGAAAATAATCGTTATGTGGGGGCAGTCACCAGAAAATAATCGTTATGTGGGGGCAGTCACCAGAAAATAATCGTTATGTGGGGGACAGTCACCAGAAAATAATCGTTATGTGGGGGCAGTCACCAGAAAATAATCGTTATGTGGGGAGCAGTCACCAGAACATAATCGTTATGTGGGGAGCAGTCACCAGAAAATAATCCTTATGTGGGGAGCAGTCACCAGAAAATAAACCTGTACAAATAAAAAAAATGCACTCACCTGGCCAGCCTCTGACGTGAGCTCCCCGACGTGCAACCAGCCTCCCTTGTGCAGCTCCTCTAGCGACGATCCTGCAGCGGAGCAGCCAGTTTCTCCCTAGCTGACAGGCAGAGTGCAGGGCTACGGGAAGATGGCGCCCGAAGCCCTGTACTGGAGACACAAATAGTCTCTAGTGCAGGGCTTCGGCAGCCATCTTGCCGTAGCCTTACTCTGCCTCCGGGAGAAACTGGCTGCTCCGCTGCAGCATCCTGCTCCTTCGGGAGCCAGTCCCCGGGATTTCAACACCTGGGGGGTCCAGGCCCCCGGGCCCCTCCCCCGCCTCTTTAGGAGGCGGGCCCGGTCGCCACGGCGACCCCTGCGACCACGGGCCCTACGCCCATGACTGCAGTGCTGATCACAGAGTTAATCTCTCTCAGCAGTGAGAGGTGGTGGGTGGGTTGAGAAGATTTGCTCTGTGCTGTGGAAATAACTCCCACTCTTCTGGAAACCAGCATCAACAGGAGCCACCCAGCCAGGTTCTTAAAAGCGGACCTGAACTCTTGTACAGGAGAGATGAAAAACAAAAAGAAATCTACCCTGTATCCACCCTGTGTGTGTTTATAGAGAATAGCCTGTCTAATTCTCCCTTCTCAGCAAATAATGAGCCAGTGTAATTTGAGCTGTAAACTGTTATGAGCTAACATATAAACACAGTAGGTTAACCCTTTCTGTGCTCCCAGCAAACCAGGAATTGCCACACTGCAGCATTGGATCAGTTCATCTTGGCGTGCATCTCTGAGGGCTGAGCACCAAAACTGGGTGCCGTCATAGCAGCAATACTATGCTGCGTGGGGTGCGTAATGGTAATTTGGGGCTCTGGCGGCTGCCAGACCCCGAATTACATCTCCCTCCGAGTTGCGACAAGAGTTTAGCAGCAGTGGAGAAAGCCGTCATTCGGCTCTCCCTGCGCCGAACTGAGCGGCACTGAAATAATATGTACCCCCACAGCATCTCTGTAAGAGCTTTATTAGCTGTAACAAAGAAATATTTTTCTTTTAAGGTTATTATACTGTTGCTTGTCTTTTAGAGGCGAGAGGAAGTTCTTAGTTCAGGTTCACTTTAAGTGTAATTCTTGTAAAAATGTACTGATATCTAAGGCAAAAAGCTTTCTGCATTGCTGATTAATGTACATTTACTATCATATGCATTGAAACAAATGAGAGGCTGAATTAGAGCTTTATGAAAAGTGGTGTGTTCCTTTTACCACTTCTGGATTTTCACTATGTATATCTACTGTGTAAACTTCACTTATGGATCAGGGACATAGATATGCTCACCTGATTATTTGGGTCCGCAACTCGCGATAGTGCGCACACATACTGTATGCGCATTCCTATCACTGTCCCGGTGGTCAGGGAAATTGTAGGGGGAAGGCAATAAACTTATATGTGTTTTTGGGGATGTGGGAGTAATCCGGAGTGCCCAGAGGAAAAACCTAGGAGAACATACAAACACCATGCAGATAGTGGAGACACTTGAGGAAGGGTCAGGTGACCCGTAACATGTATGTGTCTAAGCTCTGAATAAACAAACGCAAGTTTGAAGCCCGTGGAGTGCCTTGTCCTCATTGTTGTTGGCCATGCAGATAGTGCCCTGGCTGGGATTCGAACTGGGGACCCAGCGCTGCAAAGCAAGACTGCTATTTCCTATTAGTACTAACCAAACATCAAACAGTTAAAGCGGTTACAGATTCCTGTTAAAGGTTATTTTTATTGTTGATATTCCTGATACCAGCTGCATGAAAATATAGGTGTATCAGATCTCGGGCTTGATTCACAAAATGGAGCTAACTATTAGCACGGCTGTTAGCACGGCTTTGCACACATTTCAGCGCGTTTTTGTGGAAAAAACGGGTTTTGTGTGAAAAAACAGTTATCACGTGCAAAAATTCGCATTCGCACGTTAACGCAAATTTTTCGCGTGTTAACGTTCGCGTTCGCTTGATAATGCAAATGTATCATGCGAACGTGAGCGTTAATGCGCAAAAAATTTGTGTTAATGCACGAACGCAAATTTTGCGCACGATAACCATTATCACGTGAAATTTCGCGCGAAGCACTTTTCACAGCGTGCTAACAGTTAGCACCGTTTTGTGAATCAAGCCCATTGTGTCACCATACGAGCTTATAAAATCAACTAATAAAAGTTGAGTCACCCATTAAGGATATACTATGGGTAAAACTGGAATGCTTACAGCAGCCATAGCGTATCCCAGTAAATAAATGGATTATTCTGTGGTTTATTTACTTATGATCATTTGGCGGAAAAAGTGGATCAATCAGAATATTTATTTTACAACCATAACAAGCAGCTTGTATGACATTCAAGTGGTGACTTTTTTTCAAAACTTCTGTGACTTTAGAGAAGCAACCCCAAGGCCACATCACAGAATCATGGGATAAGAGGCAGCAGTCCTAAACGGACAAAGTTGTCTCATCCTAAATAATAAATAAATAATAAATAAAACTCAAGTGAAAAGGCTAAAAAAAAATAAAAAAATTAATAAATACAATCTGATGTTGTGATTTCGACACAATTATTTGTAAATGTTTGTGGTTGGAGTTGTTCTGTGATAGAGAAGTTCAACCTATGAAGATGGAGCAGCAAATCTTCAGCAGTGTACGAGATCATGGGACTGTATGTGTCTAGTCCTATTGGGCCGGTTCTAGACTTTTTGCTGCCTGAGGCAAACTTGTGAGCACAGCACCTGACAATTTATACCACAAGTTATAGCAGCAGTGTGACACAAAAAAACACCCTTAGTAAAGGGAGGTAGCCACGTATAGGTTCCAGGCATAGGTTCCCCCAGTATAGATAGTCAGGTATAGGTGCCTCAGTATAGGAAGCCAGGTATAGGTGCCCTCTGTATAGGAAGCCAGGTATACAGTAGGTGCCCCCAGTATATGCATCAAGTTATTGGTGCCCCCAGTATAGGTGCCCTGAGTATAGATAGCCGGGTATAGGTGCCCCCAGTATAGGTAGCCAGGTGTAGGTGCCCCCAGTATAGAAAGCCAGGTATACCTTCCCCCGTAAAGGTAGCCAGGTATATGTGCCCTCTGTATAGGAAGTCTAGTATACAGTAGCTGCCCCCAGTATAGGTAGACAGTTATAGGTGCCCCCAGTATAGGAAGCCAGGTATAGGTGCCCCAAGTATAGGTAGCTAGGAATAGATGCCCCCAGTATAGGTAGCCACATATAGGTGCCCCAAGTATAGATAGCCAAGTATAGGTGCCCCCAGTATAGGTAGCCAAGTATTGGTGTCCCAGTATAGATAACCAGGTATAGCTGGTTATATGCTTTTTTGAAGTCCCAGGCGCATAAATGCAACTGTATTGCTGGACAGAGTACTGGTTAAGGGCGCTGCCTTTGAGATGGGAGACCGGGGCCTCCCTAGGGTCAGCACCTATTCAGTAAGGCGTTCAAAATGCTGAATACCTCCCAACATTTCAAAGTCCCAAAACGGGACAAGTAGGCCACACCCCTGGCCACACCCCCAACCCCCTAGTCACGCCCACCCCAGGGGAAAAAAGTTTTTTGCTTTTTTTTAAATTGTTAAATTACTCCCAAATGGGAGGGTGCCGGGGTGGTGAGGAGAAGGAGGAGGAGGAGGGTGGCCAGGCAGAGAGAGGGGGAAAAAAAGCCGATCGAGGCACCAGCCCGCCCGGTATGCGGCATGGATGTCCGCCGCCATCATTATCCTTCTCCCTCCTCCTAATATGTGCCCCAGTGTCCCCTTCCCCCCCCCCCCCCGCACAGTAAAATTGGCAGCGGAGCGGGCAGTAAGTCTTACCACTGCCGTAACGGGATCCCATCTGGTCTTCTCGCTTCCTGCTTCCTGTGACATCACAGGAAGCGAGAAGACCAGATGGGATCCCGGTACGGCAGTGGTAAGACTTACTGCCCGCTCCGCTGCCCATTTTACTGTGCGGGGGGAAGGGGACACTGGGGCACATACTGTATTAGGAGGAGGGAGAAGGATAATGATGGCGGCGGCGGCGGCCATCCATGCCGCATACCGGGCGGGCTGGTGCCTTGATCGGCTTTTTTTCCCCCTCTCTCTGCCTGGCCACCCTCCTCCTCCTCCTCCTCCTTCTCTTCACCACCCCGGCACCCTCCCATTTGGGAGTAATTTAACAATTTAAAAAAAAAGCAAAAAACTTTTTTTCCCTGGGGTAGGCGTGACTAGGGGGTTGGGGGCGTGGCCAGGGGTGTGGCCTACTTGTCCCGTTTTGGGACTTTGAAATGTTGGGAGGTATGCAGCATGAAGGAAGAGGGAGGCCCCTGCAGGAATACACACATCAGTGCAGCAGTGATTGCCAGTCAGGGTGAAGAGGACAGAAAGAGGAAGGAGGTTTTTGTACGGCTCTGTATCACTGTGTGTATGGACGGTTGTCACTCTGCTGACAGAAATAAAGTGCAACATCATCAGGCTGCACATCATTAATAGACAAAGTGAAACTATATCCATATCCAGTTACAGTGAACCTGTCTGGCACCCCAGACACTCTGTTTGACTCATAGATGAGAAGTTTGGGAGGTTGTCCCTCTTTCTGTTGGTACAAGCAGATATCATCATCTATATCTGTGCTGGTTGTGCATGTGATGGTGACCTTCTCTCCTGGCGACACAAATATATACTCTGGAGTCTGAGTCACCACAGTCTCCCCGCAGGATCCTGAGGATGGGAAGAGACACAGTCATTAATCATACATGTCTGTCTTCCTATCAGTGCTGATGTGTGTATGTATTGTACAATGTATAGATGGATGTGCACAGAATGATGGGAGGAGCCTCATCTCTCACCCTGAATAGAAAGGAAGATGACGGCCAGCAGATAACTGGGAGAAACCATCTTCATGTTTCTGGGGGGTCAGATACAGACTAGAAGACGTCTCCTGTACAATGACATCTATATAGAGGGTGACGGGGGAGGGGACACCCCAGGGACTCTGTTTATGCAAATACTGGGGAGGTGCAAATTGTGTGGTTTCAGTTCATTTATTTTCAGTAAATTAAAGTTGAACATATACAGAAAAGCCTGTGTTTTTAAAGGAACTTCTCATTTGAGGCATCACTTCTCGGTTCTATGAATAGTACACGGCAAATCAATAATTTCATATCTCCCAACTGTCCCTGTTTTGGAGGGACAGTCCCTCTTTGGGGACCCAATCCCTCCATTTGTCCCTCTTTTAGGACTCATGTACAGATCATTGTAAATATATATGTATTTTTCTACTGAAAGATGTGTTTGATTGACTCTAAACTTTATTCACATCCTTTAAATTGCTATATTTCTTATTTTTAAATGTTACAATGAATTAAAATGACCAAGGATATAGAGGACCAGTGTGGCCTGAATTATAAAATAACATATTTTTCTTCTGAAATATTATAGTATGTGTGTCTAGGATTGTTCTGGGGGCGTGGTTAGGGGTGTGGCAGGGGCATTGCTTAAAGCCAATGGGTACCATTTAAAAAAAGAAAAAGTCAGATACTCACCTAAGGAGAGGGAAGGCTCGGTCCTAATGAGCCTTCCCTCTCCTCTCCCGGTGCCCTCGGTGCTGCGCTGGCTCCTCCGTTCGCGTCCACCGCCGCAGGGACTTCGGAGGTCTTCGGGAGCACTCGGGCTTCCGAAGACGGGCTGCTGCATACTACGTACGCGCGAGTGCGTCATAGAGGGCGCTCGCGCATTCGTAGTATGGAGCGGTCGCGTCATCGGGAGCCCGAGTGCTCCCGAAGGCTTCCGAAAGCTCCCTTCGGCATGCGGAAGTGGCAGTATTTGACCGAACTGGTCGAATACTGCCACGGGGGATCCTGCGCGGGACCGGGCACCGGGAGAGGAGAGGGAAGGCTCATTAGGACCGAGCCTTCCCTCTCCTTAGGTGAGTATCTGACTTTTTCTTTTTTTAAATGGTAAACATTCACTTAAGTGTCCCCCTTTCTCATCTCAAAAAGTTGGGAGGTATGATAATGCATCAAACCGAAAGACTAGCTGATTGTAAAGGTAGCCATACACTGCTCCACTTGACGGCTGATCGACCATCTGATCCGATAGTTATTATCCATCCAATTTGATAATTATTATCGAATCGGATGAAAATTGGTGCTGCTAAGAGCATGCCCAATTGATGATGTAACCAACGTTGGGACGTGCCAGCATATTACACACTGGCTACCAGTGTGTAATACGCTGGTCTGTCCTGACGTCCGATCATATAACCTCCTGTTGCCATCATGGAGACGCAACATGGGATCGGCGATCAAGGTGAGTTTCAAATCCCCTGCCACCGGCTCGCAGCTCTGCAGGGAGGGGGAGAGGGGAGAGGAACCCAGCCGCCTGACGTTGGGCTGGAGGTCCAGTGTACCGGCCCGTGGGCCATGTAGTTTGCACAACGCTGATTTATACATTACCTGTCCTATGTCCCTCCACGCGGTGCACATCCATCTTCCACTTCCTCCTCTGTCATTTGCGCCTCACACGCCGCCGATGAAGTGTGTGACACAACGAACCACATGCTATACGCTGGAGGCATGTGAGGTGCAAGCTGAGGAGCGGCAAGTGGAAGATGGGTGGGCACTGCACAATGGGAGACATAGGAGAGGTAATGTATAAATACACACACAGGGGACACATTTAAACACTAGGGGGCAGCGGTAAGGTTCCGGATGCGGCAGATATGACAGACTTGCCTGGTTCCCATGGGATTTCATGTTGAAATTGATCAGGAATCAGCCTGCAGTGTATGGGCAGCACATTAACATTAATGTTGGTGGCTTTGTTGGTTATCTTGTATCTATTTCTTATGCTCTTCCACCCCCTGGTGGTGAAAAAACATTTGGTTCATTTTTCTGAATAAATCACAACATTCTTCACCAGTCTAAAAATAAAATTGAGTAAATACCTCTTTTAATTTGAACCTTTCACAGCTCTCTGGAATGTTTGGTGTAATAATTTGGGTACTGTTATTTTTATTTATTGGAATAATGATTTATGTACTTGAAATAATTGGATATGATTTTGTAGGCAGTGTCAGAAGCTACTTATGTTGGTACTACAGCAATTATTGTCACCAAAAACCTGGGAAGTCCTGCTGTGTAGGATGTGTGCAGGTTGATATAACTTTTGAACTATTAATTAAAGGAAAATTTGGGACTGACTACACACTTTACCATTGAAATCTCTAGTACAGCCTCTCATTTATAATGCATAGGATAGTAGATTATTAAGTACCTGGCTGCCTGGGCCTGGTAGCACTATTTCCTGTGGAAATGTCAGTGCACTTCTTTTGGACACATAGTTGTAAAATCTCCTCCCCCTGTCCCATCATCACCCACTGACAGGTAGTCAGAGAGAAGCTGAGAGAGGTGCAGTAGACAGTCTGTCCCTTTGTGTACAGAGGTGACCCAGCCTACCTCATCCCTTTGCTGCTGAGAGATTAAATCTTTACAGCCAGTACTCATTATATTCTTTCTACCTGTCATTGGTCAGTGTGTATACAAGCATTTCACACTTCCCAGTGTTTTCAAAAAGAGCTAAATAAAAGGGAATTGAGACATGTTTTCTTTATGCAGACAGAGCAGGATGATGAGGGGTACTAGTAGCTTCTAGAGACACACTAGGGAGGGTGTAGGAAAGGTTAAATGCTTTTCTACACTGAGCAGGGAAAATCTGGCCAGGAAGATGAGATGATTACTGAACTGCAGTCAGTGGCGTAGCTAGAAACCTCTGGGCCCCGATGCGGAATCTGGATGTGGGCCCCCCCCCCCCCCCTCCCGGCAACAACAGCCCCTCCCCCCTTCGCAACACCCGAAGCACACACATATCCAAATCCCCATAGCTGTGCATGGCATGGCTATATCAATTCCGCTTTCCATCAACATGGCTGCCACGTTCAATTTGCAAACATACGCAGCACCCAGAGGAAATTGAGCAATTAGTAGCAAGATGCCAGTCTGAAGGAAAATAATCGTTATGTTCGCAGCATTCACCCGATAATAATTATTATGTGCGCAGCATTCATCATAAAATCGTTATGTGCGCAGCATTCACCAGAAAATATTAGTTATGTGCGCAGCATTCACCAGATAATAATTGTTATGTGCGCAGCATTCACCAGAAAATTGTTATGTGCGCAGCATTCACCAGAAAATAATCGTTATGTGCGCAGCATTCACCAGAAAAAAATCGCAATGTGGGAGCATTCACTAGAAAATAATCACAATGTGGGCGCATTCACCAGAAAATAATCGCATTATGGGGAGCAGTCACCAGAAAGTAATCGTTATGTGCGCAGCATTCACCAGAAAACATACGCAATGTGGGAGCATTCACCAGAAAATAAACGCAATGTGGGAGCTTTCACCAGAAAATAAACACAATGTGGGAGCTTTCACCAGAAAATAAACGCAATGTGGGGGCATTCACCAGAAAATAAACGCAATGTGGGGGCATTCACAAGAAAATAAACACAATGTGGGGGCATTTACCAAAAAATAATCGTTATGTGGGGGCAGTCACCAGAAAATAATTGTTATGTGGGGGCAGTCACCAGAAAATAATCGTTATGTGGGAGCAGTCACCAGAAAATAATCGTTATGTGGGGACAGTCACCAGAAAATAATCGTTATGTGGGCGCAGTCACCAGAAAATAATCGTAATGTGGGGGCAGTCACCAGAAAATAATCGTTATGTGGGGGCAGTCACCAGAAAATAATCGTTATGTGGGGAGCAGTCACCAGAAAATAATCGTTATGTGGGGGCAGTCACCAGAAAATAATCGTTATGTGGGGGCAGTCACCAGAAAATAATCGTTATGTGGGGGACAGTCACCAGAAAATAATCGTTATGTGGGGGCAGTCACCAGAAAATAATCGTTATGTGGGGAGCAGTCACCAGAACATAATCGTTATGTGGGGAGCAGTCACCAGAAAATAATCCTTATGTGGGGAGCAGTCACCAGAAAATAAACCTGTACAAATAAAAAAAATGCACTCACCTGGCCAGCCTCTGACGTGAGCTCCCCGACGTGCAACCAGCCTCCCTTGTGCAGCTCCTCTAGCGACGATCCTGCAGCGGAGCAGCCAGTTTCTCCCTAGCTGACAGGCAGAGTGCAGGGCTACGGGAAGATGGCGCCCGAAGCCCTGTACTGGAGACACAAATAGTCTCTAGTGCAGGGCTTCGGCAGCCATCTTGCCGTAGCCTTACTCTGCCTCCGGGAGAAACTGGCTGCTCCGCTGCAGCATCCTGCTCCTTCGGGAGCCAGTCCCCGGGATTTCAACACCTGGGGGGTCCAGGCCCCCGGGCCCCTCCCCCGCATCTTTAGGAGGCGGGCCCGGTCGCCACGGCGACCCCTGCGACCACGGGCCCTACGCCCATGACTGCAGTGCTGATCACAGAGTTAATCTCTCTCAGCAGTGAGAGGTGGTGGGTGGGTTGAGAAGATTTGCTCTGTGCTGTGGAAATAACTCCCACTCTTCTGGAAACCGGCATCAACAGGAGCCACCCAGCCAGGTTCTTAAAAGCGGACCTAAACTCTTGTACAGGAGAGATGAAAAACAAAAAGAAATCTACCCTGTATCCACCCTGTGTGTGTTTATAGAGAATAGCCTGTCTATTTCTCCCTTCTCAGCAAATAAAGAGCCAGTGTAATTTGAGCTGTAAACTGTTATGAGCTAACATATAAACACAGAAGGTTAACCCTTTCTGTGCTCCCAGCAAACCAGGAATTGCCACACTGCAGCATTGGATCAGTTCATCTTGGCGTGCATCTCTGAGGGCTGAGCACCAAAACTGGGTGCCGTCATAGCAGCAATACTATGCTGCGTGGGGTGCGTAGTGGTAATTTAGGGCTCTGGCGGCTGCCAGACCCCGAATTACATCTCCCTCCGAGTTGCGACAAGAGTTTAGCAGCAGTGGAGAAAGCCGTCATTCGGCTCTCCCTGCGCCGAACTGAGCGGCACTGAAATAATATGTACCCCCACAGCATCTCTGTAGGAGCTTTATTAGCTGTAACAAAGAAATATTTTTCTTTTAAGGTTATTATACTGTTGCTTGTCTTTTAGAGGCGGGAGGAAGTTCTTAGTTCAGGTTCACTTTAAGTGTAATTCTTGTAAAAATGTACTGATATCCAAGGCAAAAAGCTTTCTGCATTGCTGATTAATGTACATTTACTATCATATGCATTGAAACAAATGAGAGGCTGAATTAGAGCTTTATGAAAAGTGGTGTGTTCCTTTTACCACTTCTGGATTTCCACTATGCATATCTAGATCCCTGTAAACTTCACTTGTGGATCAGGGACATAGGTATGCTCATCTGATTATTTGGGTCCGCAACTCGCAATCGCGCGCACACATACTGTATGCGCATTCCTATCACTGTCCCGGTGGTCAGGGAAATTGTAGGGGGAAGGCAATAAACTTATATGTCTTTTTTGGGATGTGGGAGGAATCCGGAGTGCCCAGAGGAAAAACCTAACAGACATGGGGAGAACATACAAACGCCCATGCAGATAGTGCCCTGGCTGGGATTCGAACTGGGGACCCAGCGCTGCAAAGCAAGATTTCCTATTGGTACTAAATAAACATCAAACAGTTAAAGCGGTTACAGATTCCTGTTAAAGGTTATTTTTATTGTTGATATTCCTGATACCAGCTGCATGAAAATATGTGTGTATCAGATCTTGGGCTTGGTTAACAAAATGGTGCTAACTATTAGCACGGCTGTTAGCACGGCTTTGCGCACGTTTCAGCGCGTTTTTGTTGAAAAAACGGGTTTCGCGTGAAAAAACAGTTATCACGTGCAAAAATTCGCGTTCGCACGTTAACGCAAATTTTTCACGTGTTAACGTTCGCGTTCGCACAATAATGTAAAGTTAACGCGCAAAAAAATTTGTGTTAATGCATGAACGCAAATTTTGCGCACAATAACCATTATCACGCGAAATTTCGCGCAAAGCACTTTTCACAGCGTGCTAACAGTTAGCACCGTTTTGTGAATCAAGCCCATTGTGTCACCATACGGGCTATTAAAATCAATTAATAAAAGTTGAGTCACCCATTAAGGATATACTATGGGTAAAACTGGAATGCTTACAGGAGCCATAGCGTATCCCAGTAAATACATTGATTATTCTGTGGTTTATTTACTTACTAGCTGATTGCCCGCGTTGCCCGGGTATGTATTTGGCTGGTGTTGGCCCCGCCCCCTTTCCCTAACCCTAACACACAATTACTTAATTACTTAATGACCAAGTTTGTGAGCTTTGTGGTCTTTGGCATCAATAATTTGCATTGAAATAAAATAAATCTGATTGGATGTGACTCCACCCCTTTTCTGAATTTGAACCCAAATCACCCAATGGCCAAGTGTACCAGGTACAGGTGATTAACAGTGCAAGAGGCTTGTACCATTAACAGTGAAAGAATGGCAGCAATTAAATATTCCCCTTAAAAATCAATAGGTGGATTTTGATTGGCTTTTGTACGTTCCACCCACCTTTCTGAAAATGAATCCCAGTCACCCAGTGACCAACTGTGCAAAGTTTGAGAACCCTACCATTAACAGTGTAAGAATGGCTGCAGTTTACATTTTCCCAATGAAATTTGTATTTTTCTCCACCCACTGATTTCCTGACATTGTGCGGGTATGTATTTGGCTGGTGTTGGCTCCGCCTACTTTTTTCTAACCCTAACACACAATAACTCAATGACCAAGTTTGTGCGCTTTGCGGTCTTTGGCATCAATAATTTGCATTGAGATTAAACAAATCTGATTGGCTGTTTGTGGCTCCATCCCTTTGTCTAAATTTGAACCCCAGTCACCCAGTGACCAACTGTACCAGGTTTAAGGCTTGTGCCATTAACAGTGCAAGAATGGCAGCAATTAAATTTTCCCCTTGAAAATCAATAGGTGAATTTTGATTGTCTTTTGTTGGCTCCACCCACTTTTCTGAATATTAATCTCAGTCACCCGGTGACCAAAAAGTTTAAGAACCCTACCATTAACAGTGTAAGAATGGCTGCAGTTTACATTTTCTCAGTGAAATGTGTATTTGTCTCCGCCCACTGATGACGCAGTATTGCCCGATTATGTATTTGGCTGGTGTTGGCTGCGCCCACTTTTCCTAACCTTAACACACAATTACTCAATTACTCAATTACCAAGTTTGTGAGCTTTGCGGTGTTTGGCATCCATAACCTGCATTAAAATGAAACAAATAATATTGTCTGTTTGTGACTCCACTCCCTTTTATCAATTTAAACCCCAGTCACCCAATGATCAACTGTACCAGGTTTAAGTGCCATTAACAGTGCAAGAATGGCAGCAATGAAATATTCCCCTGAAGAATCAATAGGTTATTTTTGATTGGCTTTTGTAGGCTCCACCCACTTTTCTGAATATTATTCCCAGTCACCCAGTAACTAACTGTACAAAGTTTGAGAACCCTGCCATTAACAGTGTAAGAATGGCTGCAGTTTACATTTTCCCAGTAAAATTTGTATTTGTCTCCGCCCACTTATGAACCCGTGTTGCCTGCTTATGTATTTGGCTGGTGTTGGCTGTGCCCACTTTTCTAACCCTCACACACAATTAATCAATTACTCAATTAGCAAGTTTGTGAGCTTTGCAGTGTTTGGCATCAATAATTTGCAATGGAATGGAAGAAATCTAATTGGCTGTTTGTGGCTTCACCCCCCTTTCTCAGATTGAACCCCAGTCACCCAATGATCAACTGTACCAGGTTTGAGGCTTGTGCTATTAACAGTGCCAGAATGGCAGCAATGTAAATATTCCCCTTGAAAATCAATAGGTGTATTTTGATTGGCTTTTATAGGCTCCACCCACTTTTCTGAATATTAATCCCAGTCACCCAGTGACCAACTGTGCAAAGTTTGAGAACTCTACCATTAACAGTGTAAGAATGGCTGCAGTTTACATTTTCCAGTGACATTTGTATTTGTCTCCGCCCCCTTTTTGGTTATGGGAATAAAAAGTATCCTATACTTTATTCCAGGTAATGTACTATGTGTGTGCCAAATTTCATTCAAATCAGTTCAGCCATTTTTGCGTGATCGAGTAACAAACATCCAAACATCCGAACTTTCCCATTTATTATATTAGTAGGATGATCAATCGGCTGGAAAGTGGATCAACCAGAATATTTATTTTACAACCATAACAAGCAGCTTGTATGACATTCAAGTGGTGACTTTTTTTTCCAAACTTCTGTGACTTTAGAGAAGCAACCCCAAGGCCATATCACAGAATCATGGGATAAGAGGCAGCAGTCCTAAACGGACAAAGTTGTCTCATCCTAAATAATAAATAAATAATAAATAAAACTCAAGTGAAAAGGCTAAAAAAAAATAAAAAAATTAATAAATACAATCTGATGTTGTGATTTCGACACAATTATTTGTAAATGTTTGTGGTTGGAGTTGTTCTGTGATAGAGAAGTTCAACCTATGAAGATGGAGCAGCAAATCTTCAGCAGTGTACGAGATCATGGGACTGTATGTGTCTAGTCCTATTGGGCCGGTTCTAGACTTTTTGCTGCCTGAGGCAAACTTGTGAGCACAGCACCTGACAATTTATACCACAAGTTATAGCAGCAGTGTGACACAAAAAACCACCCTTAGTAAAGGGAGGTAGCCACGTATAGGTTCCAGGCATAGGTTCCCCCAGTATAGATAGTCAGGTATAGGTGCCTCAGTATAGGAAGCCAGGTATAGGTGCCCTCTGTATAGGAAGCCAGGTATACAGTAGGTGCCCCCAGTATATGCATCCAGTTATTGGTGCCCCCAGTATAGGTGCCCTGAGTATAGATAGCCGGGTATAGGTGCCCCCAGTATAGGTAGCCAGGTGTAGGTGCCCCCAGTATAGAAAGCCAGGTATAGCTTCCCCCGTAAAGGTAGCCAGGTATATGTGCCCTCTGTATAGGAAGTCAAGTATACAGTAGCTGCCCCCAGTATAGGTAGACAGTTATAGGTGCCCCCAGTATAGGAAGCCAGGTATAGGTGCCCCAAGTATAGGTAGCTAGGAATAGATGCCCCCAGTATAGGTAGCCACATAAAGGTGCCCCAAGTATAGATAGCCAAGTATAGGTGCCCCCAGTATAGGTAGCCAAGTATTGGTGTCCCAGTATAGATAACCAGGTATAGCTGGTTATATGCTTTTTTGAAGTCCCAGGCGCATAAATGCAACTGTATTGCTGGACAGAGTACTGGTTAAGGGCGCTGCCTTTGAGATGGGAGACCGGGGCCTCCCTAGGGTCAGCACCTATTCAGTAAGGCGTTCAAAGCAAGACTCCAGTCCTTAACACTGCAGGGTGGCCTCTTGAGTAGATAGCACTGGCAGCAGCTCTTGAGCACTTTGAGTCCAACAGGAGAAAAGCGCTATACAAATGTTCATATTATTATTATTGCGCACACAGAGGCTGTTTGTTTTTAATGTGTTATGCTACGTGGCTTTTATATTGCTGTTTTACAATTTGAGAGATAAAAAACTTTGGAGTGGAGAAGGAAGTCTGGATGTCTTCATACACTGGGATAAAGATGATATAATATGCATGATACAAATGCAGCCAGAGGTGGTTAAAATCTGCTGAACTACAGGGATAAAAGGGGGTGCCAGCCCAGGGCCTCCCATGACACCAGGTGATGCCACTTCCTCAGGCAGCATCCTGACATCAGGCCAGGCGGCATTCCGTCCCCCCCCCCTTCCTCACCCCACTCCTTGCTGGTTCGGACTGGGCCACTGGGGAGTCAGAAAATTCCCTGGTGGGTCCTCTACTTGGATGGGTGTAGCAGTGCATGAAGGGGAAGCTTGCAGGCACACAGCTCTCCCCTCCAGTATTTAGTGCTGCAGTAGCGGATGAGCAGATGATGACTCACTTCTTCCTGGTTCTGCCACCAGAGCTCTGCATGTCACTGGTCTTCTGTCTGCAACACCACTCACTGTACTTCCTGATTAGCGGAAGTACAGTGATCAGTATTGGAGACAGTAGACTTGTGACATGCAGAGCTCCAATGCCAGGAAGAGGTGAGTCGTTGCCCACCCACCCGCTCACTGCTGCAGCGCTAAATACTGGAGGGGGGAGCATGAAAGGAGGGGCCCCATGTGAGGGAGGGAGAAGTTGAGGCCCCCTATCTGCCACTGTGTGCCTACAAGCTCTCCCTTCCAAGCTACCTATACTGGTGCACCTATAGCTAACTACCTATCTTGGGGGCAACCAATAGCTAGCTACCTAAACTATGGGCACCTGTAACTTGCTACCTTTACTGGGTGCATCTATAGCTGGCTACCTATACTGTTGGCACCTATAGCAGGCTAACCTATACTGGGGGCACCTATAACTGGTTAATCTATACTGGGGGCACCTATACCTGGCTAACCTATACTGGGGGCAACTATACGTGGCTAACCTATAATGGGGACAACTATACCTAGCTGACCTATACTGGGGGCACCTATGCCTGGATGACCTATACTGGGGGCAACTATACCTGGCTACCTATACATGGTTCACCTATGCCTGGCTACCTACGTACCTATACTGAGGGTGTTTATTTTTTTGGGTTGCACCGCAGCTATAACGTGCAGTGCAAATTGTCAGGTGCTGTGCAATCATTCCAATCGGTGGGGTGCAACCTCACAAGTTTGCCTCAGACAGCAAAAAGTCTTGTGGCGGCCCTGGTGAGAGCACACAATTAATCAGAACCACAAGTAGATTGCATGAGTTAACAGAGTACATTGGTAATTAACAGAACTGTACACGCTATGTGAAGCTTCTGATGCATTGCAGGTTACTAGAGAGTGCAGCATAACAACTGTATTCAATTGATTGCACACCTGAGAACATCTGCAGCAAACTGAGCAAGAGGGGACATACATGTGATATAATGATAAGACGGTGCTTTGGCGCAGTCAAGGCTGGATTTATGCTTTTTGTGCCCTTAGGCCAAGAATGTTGTGGTTCCTGTTCCTTGTGCAGCAGTGCCCCTCCCATTACCATACCTCCCAACATTTTAAAATTAGAAATTGGGACACAGGCCACACCCCTAACCACACCCCCAACACACACCCTAACCACACCCCCAAGTCACGCCTACCATAAAGTTTTTTGAAGATTTTTTTTTAATATTGATGCCCTTATATGTTTTAATAAATGTATCCCTCATATACCCTGCCCGTGGGTGGGGCTAACTGTAATGTAGTTATACCAGCTAATGTAGTTACATAAAAAAATATGAAGTAAATGCACATAATGACAGACAGTGTTTTCCCAGTAAATGCACATAATGAGAGACAGCTTTTCACCAGTAAATGCACATAATAAGAGACAGCTTTTCACCAGTAAATGCACATAATAAGAGACAGCTTTTCACCAGTAAATGCACATAATAAGAGACAACTTTTCACCAGTAAATGCACATAATAAGAGACATCTTTTCACCACTAAATGCACATAAGAGACAGCTTTTCACCAGTAAATGCACATAATAAGAGACAGCTTTTCAACACTAAATGCACATAATAAGAGACAGCTTTTCACCACTAAATGCACATAATAAGAGACAGCTTTTCACCAGTAAATGCACATAATAAGAGACAGCTTTTTGCCAGTAAATGCATATAAGAGACAGCTTTTCACCAGTAAATGCACATAATGACAAACAGCCAGTTGTCCCCAGTATATATAGCCAGGGATATATGTGCCCAGTATATGTAGCCAGTGGTATATGTCCCCAGTATATGTAGGCAGGGGAATATGTCCCCAGTATATATAGCCAGCGGTATATGTGCCCAGTATATGTAGCCAGGGTATATATGTGCCCAGTATATGTAGCCAGGGTGTATATGTGCCCAGTATATGTAGCCAGGGTGTATATGTGCCCAGTATATGTAGCCAGGGTGTATATGTGCCCAGTATATGTAGCCAGGGTGTATATACAATACAATACAATAACATTTCTATAGCGCTTTTCTCCCATAGGACTCAAAGCGCTTAGGCTCTCTCAGATTCAGTAATTGGTAGTAGGGTGAAGTATTCACACAACAAAAGTTATAATTCTGCAAATGCCAAACTGAACAGGTGGGTTTTCAGTCTGGATTTAAACACGGCCAGAGATGGAGCTGTCCTGATCTGTTGAGGTAGGGAGTTCCAAAACGTAGGGGCAGCATGACAGAAGGCTCTGGGACCAAAAGTTTCCAAGTGGACTCTGGGTATGACTAGATTATTAGAACCTGTGGATCTGAGAATGCGGGGATTGCTACGCAGCTGCAACATATCTTTCATGTATCCAGGGCCCAGATTATTCAGGGATTTAAATGTCAGTAGACCGATCTTGAATAGGACCCTCCATTCTATAGGTAGCCAGTGAAGGGAGTGCAGGACTGGTGTTATGTGGCAGTGACGGGGTTGGTTGGTTAGCAGTCAGGCAGCAGTATTCTGTATCAGCTGTAGGCAGTACAAGAACTTTTTTGGAAGGCCAGTGTAGAGAGCATTACAGTAGTCCAGTAGTAGTACAGTATAACCAGGTTAGACTCGATTAGCTAGGTTTATCGGGCTTCTCTTTATATCAGCCTAGCTGGCTTGGTTTCCGTACTCTATATACTGATGCATATTGACTGATACTTATTGGATCATGTTGGTCATGCTTATCTATGCCCTCTGTGAGTGGTTATGACCATTTTTGAATAATTTCTGTCTGTGATCTCCTCACAGAGGTGGGTATATTCATCACCAAGGTCTAATTGCTAACAGGTGGATGGGAAAATATTGATTAGGCCCCCTTTCTATCTCCTATAAGTGGTCATGTCCCTATATATATATATATATATATATATATATATATATATATATATATATACATACAATCTACTCCAATTTGATCATTTTTTGGAATTTTGCAATAGGCGTTACCAATGGTATACTACTCCAGTATTGCAGGATAAGATTCAATTAGTTATGGTGGTCTCCCCTTGGTGTCCAGTGTCGGCAGCAGCACTTTGTATTGCATTGGCAATCATTTCTATGTCAGTTTATTCTGACATAATATAAATACAGTGTGTGTATATGTAATATTCAAATTACTTACTATACAATTTTTTAATAAAGTGCAGTTTTTTGAGCAGCATATACTGGTTTGTGCTTTTTGTTCAGTTTTTGAAAAGCTCACAGAAACCTGTGAAATTCTCTCAATTACCTTTTCAGAAAAGCTCTCAGTTACAGTAAAGCTCTCAGTTACCCTTTCACTACCCACTTACAGCTTTACTCCCCATTTGAATATAAATACCCATATCAGTTTTATCATGTTTAACCCTTCTTGACCCAACATTCCCATGAATAGTGTTTCCTTTGCAAGCTTTACTGAGAGAATACCTCAGAAATGTAGATCTGCAGAGAATGGCTTCCTAGCAGGTCAGAATATCATGTCCACCGATACGGCTCTTGTCTGTCAGTGGCCTTGGGTTTGTGCTGAGACTACAATTCACAAATATCCTCTCATGTATTCCTGTATTCAGAGCAGTGTGTGTTATGGGTGACGGTGCTGTGGTTAATTATACACCTGCTGCAGTGTGTAGTGCTGTCATTATATGTGAGACAGGATGGAGGTTTTTGTACGGCTCTGTATCACTGTGTGTATGGGGTGCTATCATACTGCTGACAGCTATAGACGGCTTCATCTTCCTCCTTCACACCAATGATTGTCAGAGTGTAATGTGTGTAAGAAGCACTGCTGCCAGTGAAGCGGCCTGGGACTCCTGTGTATCTGCTGGATGCACCAGTGATGAGAAGTGTTGGAGACTTTCCTGATTTCTGTTGGTACCAGGCTATACTATTCCAAGTTAGAGAGTTGGATGTACATGAGATGGTAGCCTTCTCTCCTGGAGACACAGAGATATACTCTGGAGTCTGAGTCATCACATATTGCCCAGAGGATCCTGAGGATGGGAAGAGACACAGTCATTATTCATACATGTCTATCTCCCTATCAGTGCTGATGTGTGTATGTATTGTACAATGTATAGATGGATGTGCACAGAATGATGGGAGGAGCCTCATCTCTCACCCTGAATAGAAATGAAGATGATGGCCAGCAGATAACTGGGAGAAACCATCTTCATGTTTCTGGAGGGTCAGATACAAACGAGTCTGCTGAACAATGACATCTATATAGAGGGTGACGGGGGAGGGGACACCCCAGGGACTCTGTATATGCAAATACCGGGGAGGTGCAAATATTTCCTTTTTTAGCCCTTTCTCTGTTTTAGTTCAGTAATTTGCACTTCTTCACACTCCGGAGAGCTCAGCCTTCTGTGACCACATTACATTTCCCCATTTCAAAGTTTTACTATATAATACACAGACACATCTAGTGAGCTCTTATGTTTCATGAGGCTTTCTGAGATTTAATGGCCTTCTCAATAAGAAATAAAGAGATGTGAAGACCTAAAAAGAATTTGGGGAACCCTGGTGAGGATACAAAAACTGATGATCCATGGTAATGTGGAGGATGGGAGAATAATATGATGAGCTGATACCATATTTCTGGGTTCCTACTTTTTTAATTGAGTAGATAAAAAAGCATTGTTTCTGGCAGCAGAAATAGGACATTTCTTCGCCTGGCGCCGAAGCTGGGCACCACCATAAAACTAGAGCTATGCTACAAGCCCCGCACAAGGGTAATTCAGTGATGCAGAATTATATCTCCTCCGAGCAGAGGCAGTACAAGGTCCTCCAGCACCCAAGGCTGAGACACCAAAGTGCGCCCCTCTATCCCTCCCACCCCAGCCGTCACACACTGATTGCTAGAAGAGTAAGAGGAGCCCCACGGAACCCAACCCCCCAACACCTTAATCTCTAGTTAGGTACAATAGAAGGACAGGGTCCAGGCACCGGTGCGTTGCAATATTCCACACTTTATTTCATCCCCAACAAGACAGCAACGTACAATTAGGGCAGGTATTACAGCTGTTTCACAAGCTTTGCATAGGCTGCCAGCAGCTTCTAGTGCAGATTTCATCTCGCTCTGTCATTAATTTCTAGTTATCTGGCTTGCAGTCACTGCCATGTATCCCCCTTTCTTATTTCTCTCTGGCTCTGCTTCAAACACAATAAGGTAATGATAGCTTAGTGAGTTGTGCGCCTCCTCCTACACTGCGCCCCGAGGCTGGAGCCTCTCTCACCTCTGCCTCATCCTGGCACTGCCTCCGAGTTGCTACAACTCGGAGGGGAATAGTATTTAATGCCACCAGGGATTTGAGCGACAGCAGAGTGAGCCATCATTTGTCTTACCCTGCACCCAGATCACCGGCGGCGGGACAATACATACGCCTTGTTCGGCATCTAAGGAGAAGCGTATTTGTGCATTTCAGATTCCCACAGACTTGTGTTCCTGTAAGTAAGTTGTATTTGTATGATATGGTCAGATGTCGGTTGGCCAAATATTCCAACCCATTTTTAAAGAGTTGTTTCATGGGATCATATGTATACAACGCATACAAAAAATATTTTTTTCTGTATCATTTATGTAAACTGGACAAATAAACCTTGGCATTTGTAAAAGTAGCAACTTCAATTTGGGTTGGGTACCCAAATCAGCACAATCCTGCAGTCACCAAGTGCTCAATAACACATAATGGCGACTATCAACACATAGTTTAAAGAGTGGCGTCAGTGGTAAGTTTAAAATGGTAGCAGGAAAAAAGGGCACCGGCAGCTACTGGACAAAAAGGACGCCACCATTGACTCTAATGCAATTATTGTTAATACGGCGAAAAAAAGCAGAAAAAAGGCACCCAATAAATAACCTTCACAACATTAGAACATTAAAGTGAATGTTTACCAATTAAAAAATAAAAAAGTCAGATACTCACCTAAGGAGAGGGAAGGCTCGGTCCTAATGAGCCTTCCTTCTCCTCTCCCGGTGCCCGGTCCCGCGCAGGATCCCCCGTAGCAGTATTTATTCGACCAGTTCGGTCAAATACTGCCACTTCCGCAGCCGAAGGGAGCTTTCGGAAGCCTTCGGGAGCACTCGGGCTCCCGAAGACGGGCCTCTCCATACTACGCATGCGCGAGCGCCCTCTATGACGCACTCGCGCGTGCGTAGTATGGAGCGGCCCGTCTTCGGAAGCCCGAGTGCTCCCGAAGACCTCCGAAGTCCCTGCGGTGGCGGACGCGAACGGGGGAGCCAGCGCAGCACTGAGGGCACCGGGAGAGGAGAGGGAAGGCTCATTAGGACCGAGCCTTCCCTCTCCTTAGGTGAGTATCTGACTTTTTTATTTTTTAATTGGTAACCACTGGCTTTAAAGTTTTTGAAGTATGTTATCGTTTTAGAAGCTTCCAACATTATAGTTTTTATCATATTATTTTGTTTGTATGTACAGATTTTACATTATCAAAGATATTATCGTTTCTATGTGGAAAAGGGGGTTTCTGCAGAGGGAAGGGTTATGGTTAGGCACCACCGCAGGGGGTGGTTAGGGTTAGGCACCAGGGGCAGTTAGGGTTAGGCAATATGGGGGGGTAGTTAAGGTTAGGCACCTCCGGGTGGGTTAGGGTTAGGCACCACTAGGGGAGGGTTCTGTGTGAGAGTAGGTTTGGGTTAAGCAGTATTGTTGAATTACATCACGATTTTTAACATTAATATATTTTTGCTATCAACTCCGTCTGTTTTAAAATGTTTTTTATTGTTAACCAACAAATGAGATTTCGTTATCCAGCCAGGCCCTTTTTTCCTGATGCCCTTTTTTCATGCACGTGTTTAACCACTTGAGGACCACAGTGTTAACCCCCCTAAAGACCAGGCCTTTTTTTTGTAAAATAGGCCACTGCAGCTTTAAGGCCAAGTGATATCCCCCCCTTTTCTCCCCACCAACAGAGCTCTCTGTTGGTGGAGTCTGATTGTACCCCAAGTGTTTGTTTCTTTATATAAATATTTGTTTTATTTCCTAATATTTTTATCTGTTTTTTTTTTATTATTTTTACAGTTCCCCCTCCCTCCCCTCGCCAGCCTATCACTGTGATTGGCTGTCATAGGCTTCAGCCTATGACAGCGTATCACCTCTGAGCCAATGGAGGGGACAGGCGTGTCACACAGCTGTCCCCAGTGCAGCGCTGCTGTAGATCGCAGCGCTGTACGGGTAATTAGACGGCGGTTTAACCGTCTAACAGTCTCCCGAGCGGCAATCACCCACCAAGCAGGAGATGCGCGTGCAGCCTGCGCGAGCTCTCCTGCAAAACAGAGCCCCAGGACTTTACGCCGATCAGCGTTAGGCGGACCTGGGGCGGTCGGCTAGTAGTTAAAATAGAGGAAAGGTTTATTCTTTAAAACAATAAAATCAATTGGGGAACAGAAGATACTCACATTGTGGGTCCTGAACAGTGGCGGCTCCAGGAAATTTTTTTAGGGGGTGCTATGCAGGTGCTGGACCAATTTCCGGGGGAGCTGACGACCTGCGGCGCGCGAAGCGCGCCGCGCCAAAAATGGGTGTGGCCACAACCTGCGGCGCGCGAAGCGCGCCGCGGCGAAAAAATGGGCGTGGTCATGACCGGATGAGGGCGGGGCTAACTGTAATTTAAAGTGAACCCAGGGTGAGAGTGATATGGTGGCTGCCATATTTATTTCCTTTTAAACAATGCTAGTTGCCTGGCAGCCCTGCTGATCTATTTGGCTGTAGTAGTGAACTGAATTACACCAGAAACAAGCCATGCAGCTAATCTTGTCAGTTCTGACAATATTGTCAGAAACCCCTGACCTGCTGCATGCTTGTTCAGGGTCTATGGTTGAAAGAATAAGAGGCAGAGGACCAGCACGGCAGCCAGGCAACTGGTATTGCTTAAAGGGAGATAAATATGGCAGCCTCAATATTATTCTCACCTCGGGTTCCCTTTAAAAGTGCAACGCAAAGACAGAGGGCCCAAGTTTTGGTGACCCTTTTCCCAGAAAATTCACATAATTGTGCAGGTTTTCTCAAGAAAATACACGTAATGTGAGCAGATTTTAACAAAAAACACGTCCAATGACCCCAATATGCACAATCGTTATCAGATATGGCCCCAATATGCACAATCGTTATCAGATATGGCCCCAATATGCACAATCGTTATCAGATATGGCCCCAATATGCACAATCGTTATCAGATATAGCCCCAATATGCACAATCGGTAGCAGATATGACCCCAATATGCACAATCGTTAGCAGATATGACCCCAATATGCACAATCGTTATCAGATATGGCCCCAATATGCACAATCGTTATCAGATATGGCCCCAATATGCACAATCGGTAGCAGATATGGTCCCAATATGCACAATCGGTAGCAGATATGGTCCCAATATGCACAATCGGTAGCAGATATGGTCCCAATATGCACAATCGGTGGCAGATATGGTCCCAATATGCACAATCGGTGGCAGATATGGTCCCAATATGCACAATCGGTGGCAGATATGGTCCCAATATGCACAATCGGTGGCAGATATGGTCCCAATATGCACAATCGGTGGCAGATATGGTCCCAATATGCACAATCGGTGGCAGATATGGTCCCAATATGCACAATCGGTGGCAGATATGGTCCCAATATGCACAATCGGTGGCAGATATGGTCCCAATATGCACAATCGGTGGCAGATATGGTCCCAATATGCACAATCGGTGGCAGATATGGTCCCAATATGCACAATCGGTGGCAGATATGGTCCCAATATGCACAATCGGTAGCAGATATGGCCCCAATATGCACAATCGGTAGCAGATATGACCCCAATATGCACAATCGGTAGCAGATATGACCCCAATATGCACAATCGGTAGCAGATATGACCCCAATATGCACAATCGGTAGCAGATATGACCCCAATATGCACAATCGGTAGCAGATATGACCCCAATATGCACAATCGGTAGCAGATATGACCCCAATATGCACAATCGGTAGCAGATATGACCCCAATATGCACAATCGGTAGCAGATATGACCCCAATATGCACAATCGGTAGCAGAAATGACCCCAATATGCACAATCGGTAGCAGAAATGACCCCAATATGCACAATCGGTAGCAGAAATGACCCCAATATGCACAATCGGTAGCAGAAATGACCCCAACATGCACAATCGGTAGCAGATATCGCCCCAATATGCACAATCCGTAGCAGATATGACCCCAATATGCACAATCCGTAGCAGATATGACCCCAATATGCACAATCCGTGGCAGATATGACCCCAATATGCACAATCCGTGGCAGATATGACCCCAATATGCACAATCCGTGGCAGATATGACCCCAATATGCACAATCCGTGGCAGATATGACCCCAATATGCACAATCCGTAGCAGATATGACCCCAATATGCACAATCCGCATCACCTGAAAAAGAAAAGAAAAACCCATTTACTCACCTACAGCCAGAAGACCTTCTTTCCCGACCTCCCGTCCCGAGTCCCGACCTCATTGTGGCGCGCAGCGCCCGCGCGCCCACGATCCTCTTCCTTCCCGACGTCACGACGAGACTTCCTGCCTGCATGCAGAGAGCAGGGCTACGGGAAAATGGCCGCCCGAAGTCTGCAGAACAGGGCTCCGGGCGGCCATCTTACCGTAGCCCTGCCTGCTGCTCCGTGCTGCCGGTGTGTGAACTGACTTGGCGTCTTTTAGACGCCTGAAGTCAGTTCACTCCAGGGGGTGCTTTGGGGGTGCTTGGACAATTCTAGGGGGTGCTCGAGCACCCCCAAGCACCCCCCTGGCGCCGCCACTGGTCCTGAACACCAGGGATCCAGCAATTATTCAAACTCGCATATAAGCACATAAAGTGCTAGTGCATAGGTATCAGCAGAGATAACACCCACTCTCCAAAACTCAACTGGTTTCGGCCTTGCGCAGTCCACAGAGGTATTGTGGAATAGAAGTCTCTGGTAGCAGTCACCACATTTGAGGTTTGTATTCCGGTCTATAAGGAGCACCTATACTACTCTTTCATTGTGTATTTTTGTAAAGTGGGTACTTTTAAGGATTACATTTCTTAATGAAATGTGATTCATTTTAAGCTATTATCTAGTATCATATGAGAAGATGATTCCATCCAAGGTTTGATATAACAATCGTTTGTATAAGTTTCCCTTAAAATCCCATTCAAGGTCCCATTTTTTGGGTTCAAGGTGCGTTTGTAGTTTCTGGGGGGGGGCTCAGCGCATCTCTGAGCTGAGGCCATTCAGAGGCGGCCTGGTGATGCGCTGATCCCACTTTTTTTGCACAATTCTCAATTTTACTTGGTAGCGTGCCCAGGCTATGCATACGCATTGGTAGGATTTAGTTAGTGTTAGGTCCCCTCCCATGGAGGAAAGACTTCTTCGACAGTGGGAGGGACGAGTACCTAACAAATTGCATGCAAGCTGTTAGAGGAAACCAACATCCTCCAAGTGGTAGACAGGTCATGTGTATGCTCATTGTGTATTTTATCCCATAAGTGGGGTTTGCACTTTTTTGCAGGTAAGCATTCATCTGTTTTTAAGTAGCGCTGTTCATTTCTTTGCAAGGTCTAATTTTTGCTTTTCTTCTTCATTTTGCCTAATCCCTTTTAGTTTTTTGCTTCTCACATTGATTGCTATTGGGTGGTGGTTGCCTTCTTTAGCCACAAATACAATTGGTTACCTTAGATGGTCATGTGTACACTTTATCTTACACATGATATAGATAGATAGATAGATAGATAGATAGATAGATAGATAGATAGATAGATAGATAGATAGATAGATAGATAGATAGATAGATATAAATGTCACATTTCCATAAGTATTCAAATCCTTTACTTAAAGGATACCCGAACTGACATGTGACATGATTAGATAGACATTGGTATGTACAGTGCCTAGCACACACATGACTATGCTGTGTTCCTTTTTTCTTTTTCTGCCTGAAAGAGTTAAATAATCAGGTATTTCAGTGGCTGACTCAGTCCTGACTCAGACAGGAAGTGACTACAGTGTGACCCTTACTGATAAGAAATTCCAACTATAAAACACTTTCCTAGCAGAAAATGGCTTCTGAGAGCAAGAAAGAGGTAAAAAGGGGAATTTCTTATCAGTGAGGGTCACGCTGTAGTCACTTCCTGTCAGGAGTGAGTCAGCCACTTACATACCTGATATTTAACTATTTCAGGCAGAGAAAGAAAAAAAGGAACACAGCATAGTTATTTGTGTGCTAGGCACTGTACATACACATGTCTATCTCATCATGTCACGTCAGTTCGGGTATCCTTTAATACTCAGTGGAAGCACCCTGTGCAGCAGTCACCAACTCAAGTTATTTGAGGCAACAAGCTTTGCACACCTGAATTGGTTGATTTTCTGCAATTCATCTTTGTACATCCTCTAGAGCTCAGTCTGATTGGATGAGGACCTTCAGCAGACAGACAATTTCAGGTCTCTCCAGAGATGTTTATGAGGGTTCAAGTATTGGCTAGCCGATTCATAAAGGCATCCTCAAGTGTATATTATGTGTGACGGTGGTGTGCAGTAGAAACTAGTTACAAAACCTTTGGGTGCTGCCCTTTTCAATTCTTGCAACTCCCAGCTGCTTTGTAGCAATCTCGTACAGCTCCCCAGTACGTCACCTGATCTGCATCAGGTCACGTGACACATCGGGCCGCACAAGGAGGACACCACAAAGCAGCTGTGAGCTGCAAGAAGTCAAAAGGACAGCATCCAAAGGTTTTGTTAGCCGTCTGGGTGGCACGGTGGCTTACTGGATAGCATTCTTGCTTTACAGCACTGGGTCCCTGGTTCAAATCCCAGAACGTCAACATCTGCAAGGAGTTTGTATGTTCTCCCTGTGTCTGCGTGGGTTTCCTACAGGCACTCTGGTTTCCTCCCACAGCCTAAAAACATACGCATAAGTTAACTGCCCCCCCCAAAAAATGGCCCTAAACTACAATAAATATGACACATACAATACAGAGACATATGACTATAGTAGGGATTAGATTGTGAGCTCCTTCGAGGGACAGATAGTGACAAGAATAAACTCTGTAAAGTGCTGCGGAAAATGTTGGCACTATATAAATAATAATAATATTTTCTGCTGCACACCGCTGTACAGAGGATGGAGGGTAGTGTTATTTTTAACTAGCTGGACGCCCGGCGTTGCGCAGGTATGTATTTGGCTAGTGTTGGCTCTTTTCCTAACCCTAACACACAATTACTCAATAACCAAGTATGTGAGCTTTGCGATCTTTGGCATCAATAATTTGCAATGAAATAAAATTAATCTGATTGGATGTGGCTCCACCCCTTTTTTGAATTCGAACCCCAATCACCCGATGGCCAACTGTACCAGGTACAGGTGATTAACAGTGCAAGAATGGCAGCAATTAAATATTCCCCTTAAAAATCAATAGGTGGATTTTGATTGGCTTTTATAGGCTCCACCCACTTTCCTGAATATTAATCCCAGTCACCCAGTGATCAACTGTGCAAAGTTTAAGAACCCTACCATTAACAGTGTAAGAATGGCTGCAGTTTACATTTTCCAGTGAAATTTGTATTTGTCTCCGCCCCCTTTTTGGTTATGGGAATAAACCCACCCACTTATTTCCTAACATTGTTCAGGTATGTATTTGGCTGGTGTTGGCTCCGCCTACTATTTCTAACCCTAAATCCAGAAACCCACTGGGAGCGCTTTGTAAGCGTGAGTAATTTGAAAAAGCTCTTGGTAGTGCAATGCTATGGGGGATTTTTATAAAATCACATCACTCAAGTGGGATCACACCCATAGCATTACATTAGTTAGAGCTTTTCAAATCACAAAGCACTCCAAAAAGCTCTCCTAGTGGGTTTCTAGCCTACCACACAATTACTCAATAACCAAGTTTGTGAGCTTTGCAGTCTTTGGCATCAATAATTTGCATTGAGATTAAACAAATCTGATTGGCGGTTTGTGGCTCCACCCCTTTGTCTGAATTTGAACCCCTGTCACCCAATGACCAACTGTACCAGGTTTAAGGCTTGTGCCATTAACAGTGCAAGAATGGTAGCAATTACATATTCCCCTTGAAAATCAATAGGTGAATTTTGATTGGCTTTTGTAGGCTCCACCCACTTCTTTGAATATTAATCCCAGTCACCCAGTGACCAATTGTGCAAAGTTTGAGAATCCTACCATTAAAAGTGTAAGAATTGCTGCAGTTTACATTTTCTCTGTGAAATTTGCATTGGTCTCCGCCTACTGATGACCCAGCATTGCCCGGGTATGTATTTGGCTGGTGTTGGCTGCGCCCACTTTTCCTAACCCTAACACACAATTAATCAATTACTCAATGACCAAGTTTGTGAGCTTTGCGGTCTTTGGCAGGGGCGTTGTGAGCACTGTTTAATCGTGGCCCGTGCCACGAACCTGGCCTAGGGTGCCCCTGATCTGCGTTATGGGGGTGCCCAACACAGGTGCCCCGACTGATGGGCAAACCGGCACAAGTTAACAGTCAATGTGGCCGCCGTTCGCTTGATACGGCGGCCGCTCACATTTCCGGCAGGGATGATCGTAGTCAGCCAACTTCGCTACGCTGGAGCTACACGTAGTTTTACGCAATTAAGCTTCGCCAAACTATTCGCTTTGTATGCATTTCGTAGAATACGCGTTAAAATACGCAACTACGCGTAGTGTGAAGCATAGTGCATGCGGATGCTTTTACCTGTCTGCAGAAAATTTTACGCATTAATTCCTCTATAGATGATTATCCTGGGAACTCTTCTATGCGTACATTCCCCTTTCCAATGCGTAAATTTGTAAGCATACAATCGTACACGGAAAAATAGACGCGAGTAATGCATACGTAGTTCACTACGCAATACACATGTTAACTACGCATAGTAAGCGTAGGCTACGCATAACGGTACTTTGCTACGCGTAAATTCGTAAGCATAGTTCTGCAACTTCACCTACGAACTACGATGCATAGATGCCAACTACGATGTGTAAATTCGCACTGGCGTAGTTTCTGCTCATCCCTGGTTTCCGGCTCCCGACATCAACTTTGAAAGTGACAGGCAGCATCCGCTGCCTTGATCCGCCCCCTGCCGCCACATGCTCCAATTAGAAGCGGAGGAGCACCTGGCAGGGGGCATGGAGTTCTGTTGAAAGGCAGGGGGCTGGAGCCGTGGAGTGTGACTAGCTCCGCCCCCTGCACAGCGTCTGACCCAGGCAAGGCAAGACAGCACATGGCGTCATATTGGCAGCGCCGGCTTCTGCACCCGCCAAAGCATCCGCTCGCCGCCAGACTGCTCCACACCTCCACCACAGACCACACCACCATCTGGCCTCAGGGCGCTCAGACCTTGCCGCCTCAGTCTGCCTCACCCGGCCGGTGCCCCTCACAGTGCCTCTCAAGTTTGGACTGGTGTGTGGGCCTGCCAGAGCAACTGACCCCCAGTACACCCCCGCTCTCCCTGGCTTGCCGCTGCCAGGTTTGCAGAGTCAGACCACCTCACCTTTGGCTCATTCCAGAGCAGACAGTGGACACAAGGAAGCAAGATGCCTGCAGCCAGATGCCAGAGAGACCACCCACCAGGCAGCCTGCAGCCAGCAGAACACCGCAGTCACAGTAAGTGGCACCCAGCAAATGCAAGTGGTGGGGGTTTGGTGGGGGGAGGGGGGAGATGAGAGGGTGCAGCACTGCAGCCAGAGCCAGCTAGCCACCCTGAAGCCAGCCCAGTAGTAGCCACTAGCCAGGTGGGGGGTTTGGGGTGGAGGAGGGGAGAGTGGAGCCAGCTAGCCACACACAGCCACCCTGCAGCCAGCAGTAGCCACTAGCCAGGTGGGGGATTGGGTGGAGGAGGGGAGAGAGTGTAGCCAGAGCCAGCTAGCCACACAGACATCCAGCCCAGTAGTAGCCACAAGCCAGGTGGGGGTTTGGGGTGGAGGCGGGGAGAGAGTGCAGGCAAAGCCAGCTAGCCAGCCAGCCTGCAGTCAGCCCAGTAGTAATAGCCAAACAGCACCTGGGACTGGCTGGGCCTGTGTGCTTATCTCTGCTACCTCCAAAATGTCCAGTATGAGCTGTTTTCTGTGCCTGCACTGGTGGTAAACTAGCTGCAGTGTGTGCTGATCTAGGCTACCTCCAGTATGTACAGTAAAAGCTGTTACTTTATGCTTGTACTGATAGTTAACTAGCTATAGTGTGTGCTGAGCTCTGCTACCCCCAGTATGTACAGTATAAGCTGTTACTCTGTGCCTGTACTGATAGTAAACCAGCTGCAGTGTGTGCTGATCTTGGCTACCCCAGTATGTACAGTATAAGCTGTTACTCTCTGCCTCGACTGATAGTAAACTAGCTGCAGTGTGTGCTGATCTCTGCTGCCTACAGTATGTACAGTATAAGCTGTTACTCTGTGCCTGTACTGATAGTAAACTAGCTGCAGTGTGTGCTGATCTCTGCTACCTCCAGTATAAGCTGTTACTCTGTGCCTGTACTGATAGTAAACTAGCTGCAGTGTGATGATCTCTACTACCTACAGTATAAGCTGTCCTCTGGTGCCTGCACTGTGTGTGCTAATCTACCTCCAGTGTGTACAGTATAAGGTGTTACTCTGTACCTTTACTGATTGTAAACCAGCTGTATTCTATGCTGATCCCTGTTACCTTCAGTATGTACAGTATTAGCTGTAAAGCCTGGTACACATATACAATTTTGATTAGCCAATTTTAGCTCTGTTCTTCATATTCATTGTCTCTTGGCCCACTTACTACACGGGGGTGGTAAAATTGGTCAGTGATTGGTCAGTGATTGACCAATCAAAATTGTATGTGTGTATACATCTTTAATCTATGCCTATACTGATTGTAAATTATATAAATAAAGGACAGGGAGCTCCATCCAATATTTCAATGGGCAGGCCCGTTATCTGTAGCTTACACCGCTGCTAAATTCATGTACATTTGGCCCCACCCGTGGCCACAACCACTCACCGCATGGCCACGCCCATTTTTTTGCCGCATATATACCCCACCTGGTGCCCCCAGGTGCCACCGATCTTCAACGACCCTAGGAACGCCCCTGTGTGTGTGCCAAATTTCATTCAAATCCATTCAGCCATTATTGCGTGATCGAGTAACAAACATCCAAACATCCAAATATCCAAACATCCGAACTTTCCCATTTATTATATTAGTAGGATGTCGGTTGCTTGTCTTCTCAAGCAACCGCCAAATACACATATTGTGCATCAGGCAATCCCCGCCTGTGCTAGATACAGTAAATGACACTCTACTGTAATACAGATAGCTGTTTGTCCTCTGGACAAATGTAATTCTGGGCTTACACGGTGCAATAGTTCTTATCAATCGAGCCGCTGATGGCTCGATTGATAGGATCCAACCTGTCCGATACCACGCCGGATCGGTCCTGCGCTCGATACCGGCAGGGAGAACAATGGAAATAAACGAAGTGCTGATTAAAAGCGCCGGCAGGGACGGGTGGGTATCGATCCGCGCGGACGAGCAAGGACGCGCAGGCATTGAGCCGGCGGCTCGATGCCGGTGCAGAGTTGCACCGTGTATGCTCAGCATTATGTCCTAGGTGAACATCCAGACTGGGAGCCGTAACTGGGAGCGATTGTTAAAGAGTAGCTGTCAGCCATACTATCTCAGAAAAAAAAAAAAAAAACAAATAAGTAGATCTAAGATAAATACTTGCTCTACTTACATAACATATGTACTGCACTATCCATGTTTTGATTTTAGTGATTTTTCTACAGTAAAAAAAGAGAATATCCTTCTTATCATTTCCCATTTTACTGTCAGTGTGGCTATTTTGAAGCCAATCCTGATGTAATTTCCTCCCTTAGTCTCCTCTGCCTGATTTGCCCGCGCTTCACTATAGAAAGTGCATTGTCTTAGTATGAGAAATATTGGCCAATCAGAGAGGAACAGAGGTGTGGTAGGGGAAAACAGGAGGGAAAGTTGCTTCAGCCAATCAGGCTGCATTAGTTCAGTCTGAGGGGAAGTACAGAAGCAAAAAAAGGACAACCCAGCATGCCCTGCAACTTCCTTTTAGTGTACCAAATATTGTGTTTACCAAATAAGAGTCATGTAAACTGGGGAATGATCATTTATCAACACGAAACGTAATAGTGATTTTAACTTTTGGATTGCCTGGTTAGCATCCTTTTTACTTGTTTACCAGATAAAAATAAAGAATTGATTTTTTATTTTATGACCGACAGTTAGGGCCCGTTTCCACTAGGAGCGGTGCGATGCAGCTACATGGCCGCATCGCACCGCAGGTGTGCTGAAACACATGCACAGCAATGGAAGAGTTTCCACTGCGTGCATATTGTGGGAAGTTCTATAATCCGCAAATGTTGTTATGGTTTTAAAGTCATACTGAAGCCAGCTTAATTACTTAAGTACCAGCGGTCTTTGCCCCCCTTAAAGAGAGACTGAAGTGAATCAACTAGCATGTGATTACTATAAAGCACCTTACATAGTGCTAAACTGCCACTATCCCGCAGCAAAACGAGGAGTTTTTACCCCCCAAATCTCCTCCGTGGTGCCCGGGGAGCGCTTCCTGAAGAGGCAGAGCTTTCAGCTGCAGCTCGGCCTCAGCTCTGCAGCAATCCCCGCTGATCGCAGCCTCTTCCCGCCCCTCTCAATCTGCCTTCACAGAGAGGGGCGGGAGAGGCGGAGATCCGTCGGCAGATTGAGAAGCATGGAGGCCGAGCTGCAGCTCATAGCTCTGCCTCCATGAGCAGCAAAATCCACAACCAAGAAAGTCGTGGATTTTGCAGGGGGGATTAGGGGGTAAAAACCCCTCTTTCTGCCGCAGGATAGTGGCGGTTTAGCACTATGTAAGGTGCTTTATAGTAATCACATGTTAGTTTATTCACTTCAGAGTCTCTTTAAGGACCAGAGACTGCTGGTACAAGAAACTGTGAAAAACGGACGAACCGCTGCACATACTCGCCGCAACCGCCATCCACGCCGCACGCGGGAAACCTCAGGCCACCCACTCTGATATCTTTATGATGGCAGAGTCCCGTGAGCCGGTCACTGACCGGCGGTCAGGAGCCGCTTTCATTGGCACCTGACCGTGTCTATGAATGTAAGTCAGTGGGAGTTGCTTACGTTGATGGACAGTGTCAGAGCGAGTGAAATGTAGCGGGGAGATAGTGGCAAGATCAGCGGGAGTGACGAGATCGGCGAGAACGCGTGGCGTCGGTGAGTTGAAATCTACACCCTGGCAACAACATCAGCATCAAAACAGGGCGTAGATTTCAATTAGTGTCATCCTTAAATGGTTAAAAAAGAAAAAAAGTTATCTACTCCCCTATGGAGAGGTGAGGCTCTGAATCCTATAGAGCTTTTCCAGGCTTCCCTCTATTTCCTTTGTCCATCACTACTAACCTTCTTTTAGTTATTTGACAAACTGGCATTGGATATGCCTTCGGGGATCCTCAGAGTACTTTTGAAGACAGATGTCTGCGCACTGTGCATGCATGTAGCGCACTCACTTTTATTCGCACATGCACAGTACAGAGTCGCCCTTCTTTGGAAGCACTCGGGACATGACTGCTTCCGAAGCCTTCTGAGCACTCCCAGAGGCAGCAAATTAGAAAGTGGGACTAGTGATAAATATAAATTTCCCATAATTGTAATTCTGCATCGTAGTTCGCAATTACGATGACAAATTGTAATGCAAACATTTTGGAACATTTGTAATAAATATTGCATGTATAAACGTAATCCATCTTTTACTTTGCAAAATTTTGTGCCAACTTTGGCGGTTAATAGCAAAGCCCGCATATATGCGATCATCATCACAACTGCTATGCGTGTTAAAGAGGAACTCCAGTGAAAATAATGTAATAAAAAAAAGTGCTTTATTCTTACAATAATTATGTATAAATGATTTAGTCAGTGTCTGCCCATTGTAAAATCTTTCCTCTCCCCGATTTACATTCTGACATTTATCACATGGTGACATTTTTACTGCTGGCAAGTGATGTAGCTGCTGCTAGCTGTTTTGGCTGTTAGAGACAGCTGTAAGCAGCTATTTCCTGTCTGTGAACCTTGTTACATTGTAACAAACTGCCAAAAGTACTGCGAATCTGCGATCCCAGAGCTTGTGGGAGGGGTTTCAGCACAAAATCAGTCATACAGCGCCCCCTGATGGTCTGTTTGTGAAAATCATTATATTTCTCATGTAAGGGGGTATCAGCTACTGATTGGGATAAAGTTCAATTCTTGGTTGGAGTTTCTCTTTAAGGGGAATACTGGGAATAAAAAATAAAAAATTGTACTTTTTGAGAAAATCAATTTTAAAAATGCAAAGGAAAAATTCTGTAAAGGTCTTTTTGAAAAATTCTGACTTGTACCCACTATTCTCCTTCACATATGTAGCAATTTTGGTGTAAATAGCATGCATGAGAGCTTTGCTATTCACTGCTAAAGTTGACAAAAAAATGACGCGAAAATTACACGACCATTTATGTGAATTTACGAATGATTACATGAAATCATTTGCAAATCGTCAGTGCAGTTTCTAGGCTAAAATGCACCCAGGGCGAGGGTGTAAAAATTGCGCCCAACCCCCCCTCCCCGGAGCAAGGTATGGGTGCCCGCAGTATAGGTTAGCCAGGTCTAGTTGCACTTAGTATAGGTCCCCCCAGTATAGGTAGCCAAGAATAGGTACCCCAGTATAGGTAGCCAGGCATAGGTGAGCCAGTATAGTTGCCCCAGCTATAGGTTAGCCAGGTAGGTGCCTTCAGTATAGGTAGCCAGTATAGTTGCCCCCAGTATAGGTCAGATAGGTAGGTGCCCCCAGTATAGGTCAGATAGGTAGGTGCCCCCAGTATAGGTTAGATTAGGTAGGTGCCCCCCAGTATAGGTTAGATTAGGTAGGTGCCCCCCAGTATAGGTTAGATAGGTAGCTGCCCCCCAGTATAGGTTAGATTAGGTAGCTGCCCCCAGTATAGATTAGAAAGGTAGGTGCCCCCAGTATAGGTTACATAGGTAGGTGCCCCACAGTATAGGTTAGATAGGTAGGTGCCCCCCAGTATAAGTTAGATTGGGTAGCTGCCCCCCAGTATCGGTTAGATAGGTAGCTGCCCCCCAGCATAGGTTAGATAGGTAGGTGCCCCTCAGTATAGGTTAGATAGGTAACTGCCCCCAGTACAGGTTAGATTAGGTAGCTGCCCCCCTTGTGTAGGTTAGATAGGTAGCTGCCCCCCAGTGTAGGTTAATTAGGTAGGTGCCCCCTAGTATAGGTTAGATAGGTAGCTGCCCCCCAGTATCAGTTAGATAGGTAGCTGCCCCCCAGTATAGGTTAGATAGGTAGCTGCCCCCCAGCATAGGTCAGATTAGGTAGCTGCCCCGCAGCGTAGGTTAGATTAGGTAGCTGCCCCCCAGCGTAGTTTAGATTAGGTAGCTACCCCCCCCATAATGGAAGGGGGAGCCGGAGCCACGGGGAGGGCAGCCCTTCCTCTTCCTTCCTCTCCCGGGCCGCCCTCCTGCTCCACCCCTCAGATGCAGAGTGACTGAGCAGGAAGCGCTGTATACAACATACCTCCCTGCGTTCCAATCGCTGCTCTCTCGCCGCCGGTCTCTTCCTCTCTGCCTACACGCTGATACACACACTGCTTCCGGCTAAACAGGAAGCAGCGTGTGTATCAGCGTGTAGGCCGAGAGGAAGAGACCGGCGGCGAGAGAGCGGCGATTGGAACGCAGGGAGGTATGTTGTATACAGCGCTTCCTGCTCAGTCACTCTGCATCTGAGGGGGGAACACGGAGGGCGGCCCGGGAAAGGAGAGGAAGGGAGAGGTCGGGCTGCCCTCCCCGTGGCTCCGGCTCCCTCTCCAATACAGCGCCCCCCTCCCAACAGCGCTCAGGGCGACGGGATGCCCCGCATGGCCCTAGAAACGGGCATGCAAATCGTAATCACTTATAGGGAAGATGTTTGTAAAATTTTGCGAAATCGTAGTTAGCTGATAACAAACATTACTAACAGGACAGGGGGGGAAGGTGTACGCAGAGAGAGGATCGGGTAGGTTCCAGGTAGGCCCTACATTTTTTAGGTCACTTCAGACTTTCTTTAAGCAAACTTACTGTATTGCTTTACTAGCATTAGAAAGTTGTCCGAACAAGTTAAATGCAAAATTACATTTCTCTAAAGTTAAACACAAAATGTTTTCTGTAAGGTAACCATAACAGAGTGTGAAAGGTTGTGTTTTCTGTCATGTGCATTTTTTGTGTGTGTGCGTTTTTGCTGCATTTTTAGTGCGTTTGCATTAGTGTTTTTTTGTTTGTTTGTTTTTGTTTGGCAGATGCATTTTTCAAGCGCTTTGCGTGCGTTTTCATGCATTTGCGTTTTGTATATACAAAACGTATATGCATTTTGTATGCGTTTTTTCAATTGCATTTTATGCTAATCACTAAGAAGACAACAGGAAGCAAAAATACATCACAAAACAAATATAAAAAATATATAAAAAAACATACCATTGCATTCCCGTTGACTTGCATTATGTGTGTTTTTTATGTGTTTTTGCATATTATGCAACAAAAACCAACATTTTTTATATGCGTATTTTTAATGCGGCCCATGGACTTCTATTAGTGGCACAAACGCAGCATTTTCTGCAATGCTTGCGTTTCTGCTAAGTGTGCACCTAGCCTGACACATACTTTATATATGTTGAAGAGGAACTACAGTGAAAATAATGTAATGAACGGACAAACTGCTTCCATTCACACATTTTTTATGCCAGGAACACAAAGCCTCACAAACTTGGTCTTTGAGTGACTGTGTGTCAAGGTTACAAAAAAACAAATTTCACAGAGAAAATATAAACTACAGCCATTCTTACACTGTGGTGGGGTTCTCAAACTTTGCACAGTTGGTCACTGGGTGAATGGGATTAATATTCAGGAAAGTGGGTGGAGCGTAGAACAGCCAATCAAAATTCATCTATTGATTTTGAAAGGGAATATTTACATCGCTGCCATTCTTACACTCTTAATGGCACAAGCCTCAAACCTGCTACAGTTGGTCACTGGGTGACTGGGGTTCAAATTCTGGAGAGGGGGTGAAGCCACAAACAGCCAATCAGATTTGTTTAAATTCTATGGGAAAATACAAATTATTGATACCAAGGACCCCAAAGCTCATAAACTCGGTCATTGAGTGACTGCATGTGAAGGTCAGAAAAAGTGGGCGGGGCCAACAACAAAATTTTTTACATGGAAAAATATAAACTACAGCCATTCTTACACTGTTAATGGTAGGGTTCTCAAACTTCACACAGTTGGTCACTGGTTCACTGGAATTAATATTCAGAAAAGTGGGTGGAGCTTTCAACAGCCAATCAAAATTCACCTATTGATTCTCAAGGGGAATATTTACATTGCTGCCATTCTTACACTGTTAATGGCAGTTGCCTCAAATCTGGTACAGTCTGTCATTTGGTGACTGGGGTTCAAATTCTGAAAAGGAGCAGGGGCCACAAACAGACATATTTGTTTAATTTCAAGGGTAAAATGCTAATTATTGATGCCAAGGACCCCAAAGCTCATAAACGTGGTCATTGGGTGATTGTGTGTCAAGGTTAGACACAGTGGACGGAGCCAAAAAATACAACTAACATTTTACATGGTAAAATATAAGCTGCAGCCATTCTTACACTGTTAATGGCAGGTTTCTCAAGCTTGACACAGTTGGCCACTGGGTGACTGGGATTAATATTCAGAAAAGTGGGTGGAGCCTACAACAGCCAATCAAATTTCACCTATTTATTGTCAAGGGGAAGATTTAAACTGCTGGTATTCTTACACTGTTAATGGCAGAGGCCTCAAACCTGGTACAGTGGGTCATTAAAGAGAGTCTGAAGAGTAAAAAAAATTGCTCTTTTTACATTCAAGTCCTCTTCAGCATTAATGCCAGAGATGAAACACAGCATCCCCTTGGAACAATGAGGTTTTAACGCCCCAAAATCCTGGGGCAAAAATTCACGACTTTCCAGGTTGTGGATTTTGCTGCCCAAGGGAGGCAGAGCTTTGTGCTGTAGCTCTACCTCCAGTCGCATCAATCTCCATGGAACTCTGCCTTTCCCCACCCCTTTCAGTGAAAGAAGACTGAGAAGGGCAGGAGGAGGTCGAGATCTACGGAGATTGATGCGAGTAGAGGCAGAGCTACTGCCCAAAGCTCTGCTTCTACCCGGAAGGAGCCCCAAATCTTGCCATGGGGATTTTGGGGTGATTAAGACCCCGTTGTGCCATGGCAATGCAGCATTTCAGCTATGGCATTTATTGCTGAAGAGAACTGCAAGGTAAAAAGAGCTATTTTTTTACGCTTCAGACTCTCTTTAAGTGACTTGGGTTCAAATTCACTAACGGGAGCCACAAACAGCCAATCAGATTTCTTTGCGCAATAAACTGCTTCCATTCACACAATTTTGATGCCAGGAACCTGAAAGCTCACAAACTTGGTCACTGAGTGACTGTGTGTCAAGGTTACAAAAAGTGTGCGGAGGCAAATACAAATTTCACTGGGAAAATATAAACTGCAGCCATTCTTAATCCTGCCACTGTTAATGGCAGGGTTCTCAAACTTTGCACAGTGAGTGGAGCCTACAACAGCCAATCAAAATTCATCTATTGAGTTTCAAGGGTAATATTTAAATTGCTGCCATTCTTGCACTGTTATTGGCACTTGCCTCAAACCTGGCACTGTTGGTTACTGGGTGACTGGGGTTCAAATTCAGAAAAGAGGGTGGAGCCACAAACAGCCAATCAGATTTGTTTCATTTAAATGGGAAAATACAAATTAATTATGTCAACGACCTTTCCTTTTGAGTTTTTTTTTTTCCATTGAGTAACTGTGTGTTAAAGAGGAACTCCAGTGAAAATAATGTAATAAAAAAAGTGCTTCATTTTTACCATAATTATGTATAAATGATTTAGTCAGTGCTTGCTCATTGTAAAATCTTTCCTCTCCCAGATTCACATTCTGACATGTATTACATGGTGACATTGTTACTGTGGGCATGTTATGTAGCTGTTTCTAGCTGTTCTGGCTGTTAGACAGCTCTAAACAGCCATTTCCTGTCTGTGAACATTGTTACATGTTTTGCCAGGAGTACCGCGGTATTCAGAGCCTCTAGTGGGAGTGGTTTCAGCACAAAATCAGTCACACAGCGCCCCCTGATGGTCTGTTTGTGAAAATCATTCTATTTCTCATGTAAAAGGGGGTATCAGCTACTGATTGGGATAAAGTTCAATTCTTGGTTGGAGTTTCTCTTTAAGGTTAGAAAAATTGGTCAGAGCCAACAGCAGCCAAATACATACCCAGGCACTGCCGGGTCATCACTTAGTAAGTGCATAATAAATGGATTATTCTGTGGTTGATTCAATTATGATCATTCGGCTGGAAAGAGGATCAACCACAAGATTTATTTTACAACATAACAAGCAGCTTGTATGACTTTCAAGTGGTGACTTCTTCTTTCCGATCCTTTGTGACTTTAGGGAAACAACCCCAAGGCCACATCACAGAGTCATGGGATAAGAGGCAGCGGTCCTAAACAGACACAGTTGTGTCATCATTCTAAAATACATGAAAAAAATTCAAGTGAAAAGGTTAAAAAAGTGATCTGATGTTGTGACTTCGGGAGCATTATTTTTGTATGTTTGTGGTTGGAGTTGTTCTGTGATAGAGAAGTTCGGTCCAGGAAGGTGGAGTGGCAGATCTTCAGCAATGTACATCATCATTCTTTACTGAGAAAATACCTCAGAAATGTCCATCTATAGAATGGCTTCCCAGCAGGTCAGAATATCATGTCCACTGATACATCTCTTGTCTGTCTGTGGTCAGTGGCCTGAGATTTGTGCTGAGCCTATAGCTGTATCACTCATGTTTATACAATATTTGTCAGTAATTCACAAATATCCCCTTATGTATTCCTGTATTCAGAGCAGCGCACATTATGTGTGACGGTGCTGTGGTTATACACCTGCTGCAGTGTGTAGCGATGTCTGCCTGTGTGAGAGAGGAAGGAGGTTTTTGTACGGCTCTGTATCACTGTGTGAGCGGGTAGCTGCTTCTCTGCTGACAGATATAGACAGCTTCATCTTCCTCCTTCACACCAGTGATTGTCAGAGTGTAATGTGTGTAAGGATTTCCAGCACTGCTGCCAGTGAAGCGGTCTGGCACTCCTGAGTATCGGCCGGTTGCATCATAGATGAGAAGTGTTGGAGACTCTCCTGATTTCTGTTGGTACCAGGCTATAGCATTCCCAGTCCCAGGACTGGATGTACATGTGATGGATACCTTCTCTCCTGGAGATACATAGATAAATTCTGGAGTCTGAGTCATCACAATCTGCCCACAGGATCCTGAGGATGGGAAGAGACACAGTCATTATTCATACATGTCTGTCTATCTCCCTATCAGTGCTGATGTGTGTATGTATTGTACAATGTATAGATGGATGTTCACAGAATGATGGGAGGAGCCTCATCTCTCACCCTGAATAGAAATGAAGATGACGGCCAGCAGATAACTGGGAGAAACCATCTTCATGTTTCTGGGGGGTCAGATACAAACTAGAAGACGTCTCCTGTACAATGAGACCTTTATAGAGGGTGATGGGGGAGTCCTCAGGGACTCTGTATATGCAAATACTGGGGAGGTGCAAATATTTTCTTTTTTAACCCTCTTTCTCTGTTTCCGTTCAATAATTTGCACTTCTACACACTCCGGTGAGCTCAGCTTTCTGTGACCAGAATACTCATTATGCTTCCCCATTTGACAGTTTTATATTTGGAATTTTACACAGACAAATCTAGTGAGCTCTAATATCTCATGAAGACTTTAACAGACTCAGTAATTAATAAATAAATATGTGGGAAGACCTAATAAAAAAGAAAAATACAAAACATTAAAAATTGGGGACCCCTGGAGAGGATGCAAAAAAATAAAACTGATGATTCATGGGGGTGGGGAGGATGGGAGAACAATATGACAAGCTGGTACCATATTCTCTGGGTTCCTACATATTTAATTGAGTATTTATAAAGCATTGTTTTCTGGCAATTCATTTGGATGTACAATACGGTCTGATGGGCTTTGTTGGGCCTCTGAGGAGAAGCAAATTTGTGCATTTTGGATACAGACAGACTTGTGTTCCTATAGATAAACTGTATTTGTATGATATGGTCAGCTGTCAGCCGGCCATATGATCCAAGATGGTGTGGGGATCGGGGGGGGGGGGGGATTGGGGAGCGGATAGGGGACACAGAGGCATACTTCCTGGCGTATGACTTGACTCTGTGTCCCCTGTGTGCCGCTCTCTGCACCCCCCCCCCCCATATCACTAATATAAATTGGAGAAAGAAATCTTGACAAAATCAGCATAATCCTGCAGTCACAAAGTGCACAACAACACATAACAGTGACCATCATCACATAGTTAAAGAGTACCACCTGTTGTAGATTTAAAATAGCCAGATTCCCGTCTGTCGGGCGGGAAATTGCATTGTGTGTACCCAGCATAAAACCCGACTGGTTTCGGCCACGCACTGTCCTCAGGGGTTTTGTGGAGTAGGAGCTTCTGGCAGCAGCAACATTTGAAGCTTGCATTCTGGCCTATACTACTCTTTCATTGTGTGCTTATGTAAAGTGGGTACTTTTAATGATTACAGTATATGTCTTAATGAAATGTGGCTGATTTTAAACTATTATCTAGTATAATTTGGGAAGATTAGTCCATCCAAGGTTTGATATAAGAAATATTTTGCTATAAGTTCTCCTTAAAAAATCCCATTCCAAAGTCTTATCTTTTTGTCTGATCCCTTTTCATTTTTGATTCTCACATTGATTGCTGGGATGGTAGTAGCCTTCCTTAGCCACAAATACAATAGGTTATGTTAGATGGTCCTGTGTAGACTTTATCTTGATTAGCAAATACAGTATTCTTTGTAATTCCTAATACATCAGATTTCACACCAAAAAAAAGAAGATCCAGACATTTTGCTGTATTATATTGCAGCTACAGAAAGTATTCATCCCCCTTCACTTTTTCTAGTTTCATTATGCTGCATCCGGATACTGCAATCAATCATTAATCCACAATCATTCCCCTATAAAGACAAAGTAAAAAGCAAAGTATAAACAGTAATGTAAATTTATAATATATATATATTTTTTTTTAGAAATATCACATTTCCAAAAGTATTTAAAATTCTGACCCGAACACAGAACTTCCTCTCTGCTCTAAAAGATAAGCAACAGAGTAATAACCTTTACAGAAAAACATTTCTTTGTTACAGTCGATACAAACAATGCCTGCAATAAATCTGCAGCGTGTCTACTTCCTGCTTTCATGGAAACAGATATACTGTAGTGTTTACATCAAAGGTCAGTGCAGGTTTATAAAGTCATTATATGTAGGGAATGGTAAATTCTTCACCACCATATCAAATGCTCAGAGGTAGGTATCCGCCAAACATCAAAACTAGAAAAGGCTTACCAGCTCCCAACAACCCACATTATAAGGTTGTAAAATGGCTCAGGTCACAGATAATGTCCAGGGAACATCAGACGTCGTGAAGATCCAGTGGACATCCGTATGGAGGTAAAGTTTCAGGAATTTATATAGGAAAACAAAAACGGCAATATCTAAGCGTAACCCGTTTATTTAGATAAAATTTCTTTAAAAGGCAGTAAATAGAAAAACAATAACTCACATACGGGGCCCATAAACAGGGAACCCCCAGAAGATTAGCGCGCAAGTAATGGTCAATCGTAGATCAATAGACAATGGTACCGCCTGTTACCTTCCCGACCGGTTTCGCAGTCTTGCGTCATCAGGGGAGATGACAATGGACATTCCTAAGCTGACACAGTTGAGAGATCACATTACAGTGGTGATTAATCACAAATCAGGAGGAACTAGACAGGCTAAACTGTCTAAATACACACAGGGTGCATTTCTCTGTGTTTTACTTCTATCTTGGGCAAGAGTTCAGGTCCACTTTAATACTTAGTGGAAGCACCGTGTGCACCAGGTGGCACCTAGAGTCATTTGAGGGCCCGTTAACACTGGCGCGGTGCGGTGGGTCATTTTACAGCACCTCACATCTATGTTAATGAAAGCCTATGGGTGCTTTCATACAACATGCGGTGCACCAGAAGTCGCTGATTTATGGCACGGCCATAATTACGTTACCCCGCGGCTCCTACAGCGACCTGCGGTGATCTGCATCAGACCGGAAGTCATGTAGGTCTATGGTGATGCAGGGATTATAAACAGGAAGGTGGCAGTGTAGTACGCATGGCTCCCTAGCATGTCACCTGATCTCCATCAGGTCACGTGACATTGTCGCCTTACAAGGAGTGCACCCCAATGCAACAGTGAACGGCAAGAAGTCAAAAGGACAGTGCTGGAAGGATTTGTAAGTAGTTTCTGCTGCACACCGCTGTGAAGTTAATCTGTTGGGGGAGGTTAGTGTTGCTCTTAACGCCAGTTGTTTGACTTTTCAAGCAACCGGAAAACACACATATCCGCCATCAGGTAATCCCCGCCTGTGCCAGTTAAATAAGACTTTACTGTAATACAGAGATACCTGTTCTGGAGCTGCTCATGTTGTGTCCTGGATGAACATCCGGAAAGGGAGTGATAAGTGGGAGTGAGTTAAAGTGAACCGAGCACCTTTTTAGCACTCAGGACATTTCTATAGCACATGAAAAATGCATGCCAACAATCTGTTTCATTATGAAAATAAACTTTCATTTTACCGTGTACTTTACAATCAAAGTAGTTTTATTAGCCTGTTTCAGCAGACCTGACCGTCCACAGAGCTCTCAGGAAGCCAATTGTTTTATTGAGCTAATTACCCAAAAGTAAACAATAGCTTTTCATCAACAAAGGGGGTGGGTAATTAGGACTGTTTCTTAAAAGACATTGGGCCTGATTCACAAAGCGGTGCTAACAGTTAGCACGCTGATGAAAAACCCTTTATCACGCCTAAACTCAGTTTAGGCATGATAAGTTTAGGTGTGATAAGTTTAGGCATGATAAGTTTAGGTGTGATAAGTTTAGGCATGATAAGTTTAAGCACCAACTGCGTTAGCACCGCAGTGCACAGCTGATCAAAAGTTTTGCGCCAGCAAAGTCTGGTGCACTTCGCATAGAGTTTAATGGCGCTGCTTTGCGTGCAGGACTTTGTGCGCTATCTACACTTATATAAACTTATCACGCCCAAACTTATCACACCTAAACTTATAACGCCTAAACTTATCATGCCTAAACTGGCTTTTCACCAGCGTGGTGCAATGGTTATCACGCCTTGGGCCTGATTCACAAAGCGGTGATAACTCAGTTATCACGCCTAAAAGACTTAAGGCGTGATAACCTTTGCACCAGCAAAGTTATCACCGCTTTGTGCTCTAACTCGCGCGAAGTTCCCGCGCGTACGCGCGCAAAGTCCCATAGGGCTTAATGGGCACTTCGCGCGAAGCACGGTGCGCTGCGCGCGCAAAACTTTGCGCACGGGAGTTCGCGCGTGCAAAGTGTTTGCACCGCTTTGTGAATCAGGCCCCTAAAGTCTCTAACTGGGTTAGCACCGCTTTGTGAATCGAGCCCATTGTGTGTGTCAAACAGTCCTAATTACCCAACCCCTTTGTTGATGAAAAGCTATTGTTTACTTTTGGGTAATTAGCTCAATAAAACAATTGGCTTCCTGAGAGCTCTGCGGACAGTCAGGTCTGCTGAAACAGGCTAATAAAACTACTTTGATTGTAAAATACAAGGTAAAATGAAAGTTTATTTTAATAATGAAACAGATTGTTGGCATGCATTTTTCATGTGCTCTAGAAATGTCCTGAGTGCTAAAAAGGTGCTCGGTTCACTTTAAGTACAGAAAAGTATGGCATACCTGGTATCCCCTCACAAATGTACACTTCTTTCCTGTTTAATAAATGGGTCACTGAGGTTAGCCAATACTGAGATACCTAAAGTTTTACATCCTGATTAGTGTAACCTCAGAACCAATAACACAAACTGTATTCTGGGAATTATGGGAAGTCCTGTAATCTGCAAATGTTTTTATGGTTTTAAAGTCATACTGAAGCCAGCTTAAAAAAAAGATAATCACCTATGGAGAGGGAAGGCTCTAAATCCTGTAGAGCTTTTCCATTCCTCCCTCTTTTTCCTTGGTCTAGCGCTGTCACCCTTGTTGCATTTATTTGACCAATTGGTTGAATATGCCTTCGGGAATCCTTAAAGGACTTACGAGCCCAACACGGTAAAAAAAGGTCTGTACCTGTATGACGTTGGAAGGCACGGAGGACGCCATCCGCGCCCTCCGTGCAGCTCCGCCGGGTCCCCGCTGCTTAGCCTCCCCCCGGGCCAGACCCCGACCCCACAGCCCAGGTCGGGCTCCCCTGCCTCCTCAAATATGGCCGCCGGAGGAGGCCGCGGCTGCGCAGTCCGCACCGCCGTGAGTGTGGCTGCGCAGCTCTAGGGCCTCCCTCCCTGATCCACGCTACGTAGCGTCCTCCGTGCCTTCCAACGTCATACAGGTACAGACCTTTTTTTACCGTGTTGGGCTGGTAAGTCCTTTAAAAGATTTTGGAAGCAATTGTATCCCAGAATGCTTTTGAAGACGGGCAACTCTGCACTGTTTATGCACGTAGCACACTCACCCACACTCGCACATGCGCAGTACAGCGTCGCCCATCTTTGCAAGCACTCAGGATATGACTTGTTCCGAAGCCTTCTAAGCAGTTCAGGAGGCAGCAAATTTGAACGCCAGACAGTGGGGGAACGTACACAGGGAGATGACTGAGAACACCCTATGTTTTTTTAGGTCACTTCAGATTTGCTTTAAAGGGAAGGTTCAAGCAAAAAAAAAATGAGTTTTACTTACCTGGGGCTTCTACCAGCCCCATGTAGCCATCCTGTGCCCTTGTAGTCACTCACTGCTGCTCCAGTCCCCCGCTGGCAGCTTTCTGACCTCGGAGGTCAGGGCCACATTGCATACATTTTTACGCATTCCAGCTAGTGCAGGAACAAAAATTTACGCATTGCACCACTAACGCGTAAAAATGTATGCGTTAATGTTCCTGCACGAGCGGGAATGTGTAAAAATGTACGCAATTCGGCCCTGACCTCCGAGGTCAGAAAGCTCCCAGCGGGGGACTGGAGCAGCAGTGAGTGACTACGAGGGCACAGGATGGCTGCATGGGGCTGGTAGAAGCCCCAGGTAAGTGAAACTCATTTTTTTTTTTGCTTGGACCTTCCCTTTAAAGGGAACTAAGCACCCTCTTTCACCTCGAATGTGTAAGGGCTCGTTTCCACTATCGCGAATCTGCATGCGTCCAACGCATGCAGATTCGCACATGTAATGCAAGTGAATGGACCTGTTTCCACTGTAGCGTTTGCGTGGTGCGTTTTTATGAGCGGTGAAAAAACGCACAAAAGAGCCAACGAATTCGCCTGCTAGTGGAATGCATGCGAATCGCCGCTAATGTATTTAATAGGGAAATCGCATGCGTTTTTTACGCGTTATTTTACGCGATTACGCATGCGATTCCGCATAGGAACCAATGTAAATTAACACAGGCAGTGACATGGTTAAAAACGCACATAGCCTAACCTATGCGAAATCGCATGCGTAATCGCGTAAAATAACGCGTAAAAAACCGCACCTGCATGCGATTTCTTCTGCGGTGGAATCCAGGCGATTCCGCACCGCTACAGTGGAAACGAGCCCTTATAGCTATGGGAGCTGCCATGTCCCCTTTACCCCTCCCCTTCTCGCAGTCCTTATTTACAGAAGTCACAAATGCCATCTTTACACATTTACTCTGAATAACTTTTTTGAAGCAGTTGTCCTTCCCTCCCCCCCTTACTTCTTGCTAATAAGTGCAATAAAACCATTACATAAGTTATTAGCTGGGCTGCCTGAAATCTCTGCAGCCAGGACAGGCAGGCCTGCTGAAGTAGGCTAATAAAACCTCTGCTAAACTTTAAATGTAAAAATAAATAGTAAGATAAAAGTTTATTTTTTTAAAATAATGAGACATATTGCTGACTTGCATTTAATGTGCTATTGAGATGCCAAAAATGGTGCTTGTTTCACTTTAAGCAAACCTATAATTGCTTTACTAACATTAGAAAGTTGTCAGAAGTTAAATGCAAAATTACATTTCTCTAAAGTTAAATACAAGAGTTTCAGTAACACATATATATGTTAAAACAATTATGAATGAAACTGGAGCCATTAAGGATACACTATGGGCTTGATTCACAAAGCGGTGCTAACCTACTTAGTACGCCTAAAGTAGTTTAGGCGTGATAATTAGCACTGTCTTCAGGAATAAAACTCGCGTGCAAAGTTTTACGCGTGCAAAGTTTTACGCGCGCAAAGTCTGGTGCGCGCAGAAAGTTGCATAGGGTTTAATGGGTGCATAAAACTTTACGCGCGCAAAACTTTATGCGTACTACACTTTACGCACGTAAAACTTTTGCGCGAGTTTGTTTTTATCACACCTAAACTGAGTTTAGGCGTGATAAAGGGCTTTTCACCAGCGTGCTTACAGTTTGCACCGCTTTGTGAATCAAGCCCTATGGGTAAAACTGAAATGGTGATAGAAGCCATAGCCTTTCTGTGGTTTATTTACTTACTAGCTGATGGCCCGGCATTGCCTGGGTATGTATTGGGCTGGTCTTGGCTCCGCCCACTTTTTTCTAACCCTAACACACAATTACTCAATTACTCAATGACCTACTGTAGTTTGTGAGCGTTGCGTCTTTAGCATCAATAATTTGCATTGAAATGAAACAAATCAGATTGGCTGTGGCTCCACCCCCTTTTCTAAATTTGAACCCCAGTCACCCAATGACCAACTGTACCAGGTTTCAGGCTTGTGCAATTAACAGTGCAAGAATGGCAGCAATGAAATATTCTGCTTGAAAATCAATATGTGAATTTTGATTCACTTTTGTAGGCTCCCCCCCTCTTTTCTGAATATTAATCCCAGTCACCCAGTGACCAACTGTGCAAAGTTTGAGAACCCTGCCATTAACAGTGTAAGAATGGCTGCAGTTTACATTTTTCCAGTGAAATTTGTATTTATATCCACACACTGATGAACCGGCGTTGTTTTTTTTGTGGAGAATTTTTTTTTTTTACCCAATCGTTTTTTTCAGTGTTTTTTTTCTAAAGCAAATTGCAGGTAGTTATTCATTTTTTTATTTTTTTTTTAAAGGGACTCCGAGCAGTGCAGAAACTATGGAAAGATGCGCATAATTTTAAAGCTCTCTTTCTCCTCTTTCCAATTATATATAAACCACCACCCTACGCCTTTTAGTTTTCGCTATTTTCGCGATTGAAATTGCCGCGGCCGCGATTTCGATCGCAAAAATAGAGAAAACTAAAAGGCATAGGGCAACGATTTAGGTGTCGTCATAAAGAGGAGAAAGAGAGCTTTAAAATGATATCCATCTTGCCATAGTTATATTGTATTACACAGGGCGACTTTTTCTCAAAGTCAGCAGCTGCATTCAGCAGAATGGAGCTGCTGACACTGGGGAAAGTGTCGTCCTGTGTAATACAATATAACTATGGCAAGATGGATATCATTTTAAAGCTCTCTTTCTCCTCTTTCTGACGACACCTAAATCGTTGCCCTACGCCTTTTAGTTTTCTCTATTTTCGCGATCGAAATCGCGGCCGCGGCAATTTCAATCGCGAAAATAGCGAAAACTAAAAGACGCAGGGCGGTGGTTTATATATCATTGGAAAGAGGAGAAAGAGAGGTTTAAAATGATATGCATCTTTCCATAGTTTCTGCACTGCTCGGAGTCCCTTTAATTACTCTGCTGAATAACTACCTGCAATTTGCTTTAGAAAAAAAATACTGAAAAAACGATTGGGTAAAAAAAAAATTCACTACAAAAAAAACAACAATCACAACTACTGTACAATTAGCAGGACACAGCTACAGCGCTTGTGTCTGCTCTGTCTGCGCACTTCACAGAGCGAAGCCTGGTAGCCATAGAAACGGACAACATTAGGTGTCCGTTTCTATGCCAGCTTCGCTACAGGGGTCCTTGCCGGGCAGCATCATCAGTAAAGATGATGATGCGTTCCTCCACAGTCCTCCTCACACGCAGTTGCAGCCCACCTAAGAGGGAGGGTGCGTTCCACTCCACGCACAGCAGAAAAGCTGCTACTCTTTACGGCGCATGGGGGAACAGTATAACTGCACGATCGTGCAGTTGAAATTTAGAACAAACCTTCCAGCGCTGCAGAGAGGGGAGTCAGTTACAGCAACAGGGAAAGATGCCTCCTACAGCTACATTGTTCAGGCTGAGTCGCGTCGGAAAGGTACTCATGCCGACGTGACTGCAAATGTATAACATGCTGATGTCAGTGTTTTAGAAAAAAACCCTGTGACTCACTACATGTTAACTACTATGCTCTACAAACAGCTATGCATAGTACAGTGACTGTAAAACATAATTTTTCACCATAGTGCCCCTTTAAATGTTTCTGCTCATCAAAAACCGTTAACTATTAGTCAAAGATAACATAATTGAACACAAAATGCAGTTTTAAATGATGGTTTTTTATTAGTTAGTGAGAAAAAAAACTCCAAATCTACATGGCCCTGTGTGAAAAAGTGATTGCCCCCCTTGTTAAAAATAACTTAACTGTGGTTTATCACACCTGAGTTCAGTTTCTGTAGTCACCCCCAGGCCTGATTACTGGCACACCTGTTTCAATCAAGAAATCACTTAAATAGGAGCAATCTGACACAGAGAAGTAGACCAAAAGCACCTCAAAAGCTAGACATAATGCCAAGATCCAAATAAATTCAGGAACAAATGAGAACAAAAAGTACTGTAATTGAGATCTATCAGTCTGGTAAAGGTTAGAAAACCATTTCTAAAGCTTTGGGACTCCAGCGAACCACAGTGAAAGCCATTATCCACAAATGGCAAAAACATGGAACAGTGATGAACCTTCCCAGGAGTGGCCGGCCGACCAAAATTACCCCAATAGTAGTTCAGCGTTTCAGCTGTTCAGCTGACACGCAAGCCTGCACGTGAAAGTTATTTATATCGGCAGAGCGCGTACTGAGAGCGCGTCCTCTGCCTATCCAATGAGGTCTAAGGAGCCCTCTGTGCTCCACTGATGTCAGCGGCTTGCCGAGACCCAGAAGTCGGAGCAGCAGCCGGGTCTCAGCATTCTGCTGTTGTTTGGACGCAGCGGTCCTTACATTGCCTACCCAGTAGTGATGGGATGTACGGCTCTTTTCAAAGCTTCAGCTCTTTTGCATTGGCTCCCTTTAAAGAACTGGGTCTTACGGCTCCTGAACAACTCTTCATTTAGTATCACTTGGACAGAGCAGGGACGAAGTCCTCCAGCACCCAAGGCTGAGACACCAAAATGCGTCCCCCCATCCTTCCCACCCCAGCCGTCACACACTAATTGCTATTAGACTAAGAGGTGCCCCAGGGCTCCCAATGCCTTAATCTGGAGGCTGGAGCCTCTCTCACCTCTGCCTTGGGCCGACCCTGCACTTGGATGTTTCTATTTGCAGCTTCTGGCCCTGACTCCACCCCAAGTGAGGCCAGCTCTGCCTCCTCCCCTCAGCACAGTCAACCTCACCTGCCCGCCTGTCACTACCGTACAGCTCTGTCCACCACACTAAAGCTCAAAATCATACCGTTCACTACTAGCACCACTTTCAGGATTGTAGTTAACTATACACTCTATTACACTACCCCTCTTCAGCGCAAACACCAGAGCTAAGAAGGAGCTGCTGAAGCTTCAGTTCTGCTCAATGGGCATCGGCTCCTCTTGTTCTCTTTAAAGCATCAGCTCTTAGAGTCGGCTTGTTTGAGAACGACACATGACTACTTCCCAGAAGGTGAGAACATCATGTCCACTGATACATCTCTTATCTGTCTGTTTTCAGTGGCCTGGATTTTGTGCTGAAACTATAGCTGTATCACACATATTTGTCAGTAATTCACAAATATCCCCTCATGTATTCCTGTATTCAGAGCAGTGTACATTATGTGTGACTGTGCTGTGGTTATACACCTGCTGCAGTGTGTAGCGATGTCTGCATATGTGAGAGAGGAAGGAGGTTTTTGTACGGCTCCGTATCACTGTGTGAGAGGGTAGCTCAGATACTGCTGACAGTGATAGACGGCTTCATCCTCCTCCTTCACACCAGTCACTGTCAGAGTGTAATGTGTGTCACTGTCGCCAGTGAAGCGGTCTGGCACCCCGGTGTGTTGGCTGCCTACCAAATAGATGAGAAGTGTTGGAGACTCTCCTGATTTCTGTTGGTACCAGGCTATACCATTATATGTATCTGCATTAGGTATACATGTAATGGTGACCGTCTCTCCTGGATACACAGCGATATGCTCTGGAGTCTGAGTCATCACAATCTCCCCACAGGATTCTGAGGATGGGAAGAGACACAGTCATTATTCATACATATCTATCTTCCTATCAGTGCTGATGTGTGTATGTATTGTACAATGTATAACTGGATGTGCACAGAATGATGGGAGGAGCCTCATCTCTGACCCTGAATAGAAATGAAGATGACGGCCAGCAGATAACTGGGAGAAACCATCTTCATGTTTCTGGAGGGTCAGATACAACTAGAAGATGTCTCCTGTACAATGACATCTATATAGAGGGTGACGGGGGAGGGGACACCCCAGGGACTCTGTATATGCAAACTGAAGCAAACTTCTCTGGGTAGAAGAAAATATTTTCATTTTAAACCCTCTTTCTCCATTTCAGTTCAGTAATTTGCACTTCTACACACTCCATTGAGCTCAGCTTTTCTGTGACCAGAATACACATTATGTTTCCCCATTTAAAAATGATATTATTTTTGGAATAATACACAAACAAATCTAGTGAACTCTAAAATCTCATGAAAACTTTCTGAGATTTAACAGACTCAGTAATGAATTCATAAATAAATAATTAGGTGTGAAGACCTAAAAAAAAAAAATTGGGGACCCCTGGTGAGGATACAAAAATAAAACGGATGATCCATGGTGGTGTGGAGGATAGGGGAACAACATGATGAGCTGGTACCATTTTTCTGGGTTCCTACTTATTTAACCACTTAACGACCGCCTAACGCCGATAGGCGTCGGCGGGTCGTTAGTGGTATAGCATGGAAACGGCCGCTCGATCGAGCGGCCTTTCCATGCCAGTTCACGGAGGCTGTCTTCGTGAACAGCCGGAGAGCCGCCGATCGCGGCTCACCGGCGAAATGTAAACAGGTGGGGAAGAAATCCAGCAGCAGCAGCGCCATGACATAGATCGGCAATCTCCGGCCTCTGATTGGCCGGGGATCGCCGGCATATGATAGGCTAATGCCTATCCTAGGATGCGCAGGACGGACTTCCGTCCTGCGCATTACAGGTGAAGAGGGAGGTGAGCGGAGGGAGGGCGGAAATGGCTGCGGAGGGGGGCTTTGAGGAGCCCCCCCCGCCGAACGAACAGAGCCGGCGGCGATCAGACCCCCCCAGCAGGACATCTCCCTAGTGGGGAAAAAAGGGGGAAAGCCTGATCGCCCGGCCACATTCCTGATCGGTGCTGCGGGCTGTAGAACCCACGCAGCACCGATCATTAGAAAACCCCCTGGTCCTTAAAGAGACACTGAAGCGAAAAAAAATATATGATATAGTGAATTGGTTGTGTACTATGAATAATTACTAGAAGATTAGCAGCAAAGAAAATATTATCATATTTTTATTTTCAGGTATATAGTGTTTTTTCTAACATTGCATCATTCTATAATATGTGCAGATTACACAACACTCAGCATTCAAAATTAGTCTTTCAGAGCAGTCTGTGAAGTAATGACCTCTCCTCTGGCAGAGAAAAAGTAAACAGTTCACTTACAGTTGAGATAATAAAAGTCAGATAACAGCCCTCTCCACGACTAACTTAGTCGGAGAGCTTAATGGCTTGTTTGCATAGAGATAACAACTGGAGTTTCTCAACTCTTCCTGTACTGGAAACAATTAGACTGAGGTATCTGATCTTAATGTTTTATTTCTTAGCTGTACTACACATACAAATCATAATATCATAATTTTTTTTTCGCTTCAGTGTCTCTTTAAGTGGTTAATTGGATAGTTAATTATAGAGCATTGTTTTCCGACAGCAGTGCATTTGGATGTACAATATGGTTTGATGGGCCTTGTTGGTGGAGCAGGTCATTTTGTCAGCGCCGAAGCTGGGTGTCGCTATGGCATTAGTGCTATACTGCGCACCACGCACAAGGGTAAATTGAGGATCTGACAATTGCCAGACTCTGAATTACCTCTCCCTCCAAACATTATTTAATGCCACCGGGGATTTGAGCGGTAGCAGGGTGAGTCGTCATTTGGCTTACCCTGCGCACAGATCACCGGCGGCGGGACAATACATACGCCTTGCTCGGCCTTAAAGGAGAAGTGGATTTGTTCATTTTGGATTCCCACAGACTTGTGTTATTATTATTTATTACTAGCTGATGACCCGGCTTTGCCCGGGTATGTATTTGGCTGGTATCGGCTCTGTCCACTTTTTCTAACCCTAAAGGTGCCTTTATGCGACCGAAACGATCGAATAAAAGTAGAAAACATTTTTTTTTTATCAAGAAAAAAGAATCGATTATCCAGTTTTTTCAATAAAAATCCAGTCAGACATGTTGAAAAAATCTTTATATTCAATCTAACGGAATAATCAAACAAAATTATCTAATCGAAAAAAAAATAAAAAATTGTACCGTGTATTAGCACCACAACACACAACCACTCAATGACCAAGTGTGTGAGCTTTGGCATCAATAATTTGTATACAGGTAGTCCCCGGGTTACGAACGCCCGACATACGAACGACCCGCCGATGCGAACGCCGCGACCGTAGCTCCGCCCCGTCGCATGACGTCACGCCCGAGGAAGCGCCGCCACTAGGGGGCTCTTCCTGATTACGTCATTATGCGCCGCATGTGAAGCCAGGAGCCGCCGGGGAACAATGGAGGAAGCGAGAGGACGGGCTGCGGACCTTCCGGGCACCGCGAGGGGACCCTCTACGGCCGAGGATCAGGTGAGTAGGCCTCTATTTACCCTCCGCTGCCCATATTCTTCATTTTCAAGGGGGCAAAACAGGTAGTCCCGACATACGAACAGATTCAGGTTAAGAACGAGTGGGCAGTCCCTATCTCGTTCGTTAACCGAGGACTACCTGTTATTCCCATAAAAATTAAACAAATCAGATTGGCTGTTTGTGGCTCTGCCCCTCTCCAGCATTTGAACCCCAGTCACCCAGTGACCAACTGTAGCAGGTTTGAGGCATCTGCTATTATAGGCTCCACCCACTTCCCTGATTATTAATCTCAGTTACACAGTGACCATCTGGGCAAAGTTTGAGAACCGTGTCTTTAACAGTGTAAGAATGGCTGCAGTTTATATTTTCTCAGTGAAATTTGTTTTTGACTCTGCCCACTTTTTTGTAACCTAGACACACAGTCACTCAATGACCAAGTTTGTGAGCTTTCGGGTCCTTGGCATCAATAAAAACAAATCTGATTGACTGTTTCTGGCTCCGCCCCTGTTCAGTATTTGAACCCCAATGACCAACTGTACCAGGTTTGAGGCTTGTGCCATTAACCACTTCGTCCACAGGTCAGTAGATATACGTCCTCTGGGACTTCATCTAAGCCACAAGTCAGTAGATATACGTCTTGTAGCAGAAGCAGTGCAGGATTGGGCTTGCTCCTGTGCACATTTTTGGTACTATCTGATGCAGGACTAATTGGTGAATTGGAATGTAAGTTTCCTGAGCAAATGAGATTGATTTTTACTATTAAAAATACTTGTATTTTCTCATTTCATAGTGAAAAACACACTCTGTAGCATTATTTCAGAATCAAATATCTTCACCATAAATGACATGAACATAATCTAAGTTTTGTGATAGGCAGTAAGAATAGCCAAACAAAATTTGTGTTTTTTTATCTACAGTAGCACTTTTTATTTTTAAACTGGAATTGGTAAAACTGAGAAATACATGTTTTTTCTATTTTTTCTTTGTTTTCCAATTAAAATGCATAGAAAACAAAATTGTTTGAGGGGAAAAAATAGCATACAATGAAAGCCTAGTTTGACTTGAAAAAAACAATATATATTTTATTTATGTGTCATAAGTAGGGATATAGTTATTTCTGATTAAATAGGGACATAGCTAAACTGTCAAAACTGCTCTGGTCAATAAGTTGAAAACAAGGTCTGGATGCAAAGTGGTTAACAGGGTAAGAATGGCAGCAATTTTAATATTCCCCTTGAAAATTATCTGGTGAATATTGATTGGCTTTTTTAGGCTCCACTTACTCTTATGAATATTAATCTCAGTCACCCAGTAACAAACTACGCAAAGTTTGAGAACCCTGCCATTAACAGTGAAGAAGGGCTGCAGTTTACATTTTCCCCGGGAAATCTTTTTTTAACTCCACCCAGTTTTTGTAACCTGGACACACAGTCACTTAATGACCAAGTTTGTGAGCTTTCAGGTTCCTGGCATCAAAATTGTGTGAATGGAAGCAGTTTATCCAGTAAAGAAATCTGATTGGCTGTTTGTGTCTCTGCCCCTTTAGTGAATTTAAACCCCAGTCACTTAATGACCGACTGTAGCAGGTTTGAGGCCTCTGCCATTAACAGTGTAAAGGTGGCCATACACTTATAGATTTGCAGCAGATTCAACCATCAGATAGATTTCTGTCAGATGCCTGTCAAGTCCAATCTGACAGGAATCTATCTAATGTGTGCCACACACTAGGTACAGATTTCCAATCGATCTAAATGCATTATTGAACCATTAGATCCAATGCAACTCTATGGGCCATGGATCTGCTACCAGCAGCAGATCCACCTAGATTTTCCATCCTGTCAGATAGATCAAATCCATTGAAATCGATCAAAATCAGCTGCAAGTTGATCGAATGGGGAATTTGATAGTTTCGATTTCTGATCCATCAATCGATTCTATAGATTCAAACGATCGATGGCTGAAATTGACCAGTGTATGGGCCCCTTAAGAATGGCTGCAGTTTCAATATTATTCTTGATAATCAACAGGCACATTTTGATTGACTGTTATAGGCTCCACCCACTTTCCTGAATATTAAGCCCAGTCATCCAGTGACCAACTGTGTCAAGTTTGAGAAACCTGCCAATAACAGAATAGCTGAAATCAATCTAACCAATCTGATTGGATGTTTGTGACTCCACCCCCTTTAGTGAATTTAGACCCCAGTCAATGACTGACTGTATCAGGTTTGAGGCCTCTGTCATTAACAGTGTAAGAATGATAGCAATGTAGATATTCAGTTCTCCTTTAAGATGCTGCGCTCACATGTACTTGCAATCTTCTTATAGTTAAAGGGATACTGTAGGGGGGTCGGGTGAAAATGAGCTGAACTTACCCGGGGCTTCTAATGATCCCCCGCAGACATCCTGTGTTGGCGCAGCCTCTCACCGATGCTCTGGCCCCGCCTCCAGTTCACTTCTGGAATTTCTGACTTTAAAGTCTGAAAATCACTGCGCCTGCGTTGCCATGTCCTCACTCCCGCTGATGTCACCAGGAGTTTACTGCGCAGACAGACCATACTGGGCCTGCGCCGTGCGCTCTTGATGACATCAGCAGGAGCGAGGACACGGCAACGCAGGCGCAGTGGTTTTCTGACTTTAAAGTCTGAAATTCCAGAAGTGAACTGGAGGCGGGGCCGGAGCATCGGTGAGTGGCTGCGCCAACACAGGATGTCTGCGGGGGACCATTAGAAGCACCGGGTAAGTTCAACTCATTTTCCCCTGACCCCCCTACAGTATCCCTTTAAGTCTTTGGACTGTACAAAGGACGTTTATTATTGACTTTTTTTTCACTTTTTTTCATTTTTGTGTTATTAATTTTTGTCACATTGGGATAGTAAATGTTTATACTGCATAGAGTGAGCGCACAAAACATAGATTAATATTTAATGTAGATATTCACCTTGAAAATCAACAGGTGAATTTTGATTGGCTGTTGTAGGCTCCACCCATTTTCCTGAATATTAATCCCAGTCACCCAGTGACCAACTGTGCAAAGTTTGAGAACCCTGCCATTAACAGCTAATAGCTAATCGTACTCAATGCCAAGCCGCTGCAGCTAAAGCTAACAAAATTTTGAGATGCATTAAAAGGGAAATAAAAACTCGAGATGCTAGCATAATATTGCCCCTGTTTAACTCTCTAGTAAGGCCACATCTGGAATATGGAATTCAGTTCTGGGCACCACATTACAAAAAAGATATTGCAGTTTTAGAGCAGGTGCAGAGACGAGCAACAAAATTGATACGTGGGATGGAAGGTCTCGCTTACCAAGAAAGGTTAGATAAACTGGGTTTATTTAGTCTAGAGAAAAGACGCCTTAGAGGAGATCTAATTAACATGTATAAATACATCAGAGGGCAATATAATAGCTTGGTGGATGCAGAGGCGGCCTTAGAGTACGTGGGGCCTGGGGCGAATGTTATGTGCGGGGCCTAGAGACATGTAGGCCATATACTGTACCACCACACTCACGGGCTTTTAAAGGGAACCTTAATATAAGTAAAAAACAAAACATGAGTTTAACTTACCTGGGGCTTCTACCTGCTCCCTGCAGCTGCCCTGTGCCTGCATTGTCATTGAGCGATGATCACTCAGCAAACCTCCAGTCCCCCGCAGCGCCCCTCTTTCAGTCGTCACCAGGGCTGTGGAGTCGGAGTCGGAGTCGGGAGTCGCATGATTTTTATACAAAATCCATAGCCCTGTTAAAGAGACACTGAAGCAAAAAAAAAAATATGATATAGTGAATTGGTTGTGTACTATGAATAATTACTAGAAGATTAGCAGCAAAGAAAATATTCTCATACTTTTATTTTCAGGTATATAGTGTTTTTCTAACATTGCATCATTCTCTAATATGTGCAGATTACACAACACTCAGCATTCAAAATGAGTCTTTCAGAGCAGTCTGTGAAGTAATGACCTCTCCTCTAGCAGAGGAAAAGTAAACAATTCACTTACAGTTGAGATAATAAAAGTCAGATCACATCCCTCTCCACGACTAACTTAGTCGGAGAGCTTCATGGCTTGTTTGCATAGAGATAACAACTGGAGTTTCTCAACTCTTCCTGTACTGGAAACAATTAGACTGATGTATCTGATCATAATGTTTTATTTCTTAGCTGTACTACACATACAAATCATAATATCATCATTTTTTTTTCGCTTCAGTGTCTCTTTAAGTATTAGACTAAGGAGTCGGAGTCGAGGAGTCGGAGTCTGAGCAATTTAGGGTACCCGAAGTCGGAGTTGGAGTCGTGGTTTCAGAAACTGAGGAGTCGGAGTTGGAAGATTTTTGTACCGACTCCACAGCCCTGGTCATCACTGTCAGTCGTAAGTCACTGTCCACTGCGCAAGTCCACTGCACTGCTGCCGGAGAGATGTGTAGCGAGCGCACTTCACTTGGCCGCGACTGGAGTTAGTTACGGGACCAGTACCGGAGCTGCAGGCAGTGGAGGACGGTGGCGTGGCAGCGATCCGTGCGCATGGGGCTGGAGGAAGCCCCAGGTATGTATGAAACTTTTTCTTTCTCCCATCTCTGGTACACATTAGGAAAAAGTGCTCAGTAGTGCTAATTGCTGTTTAAAAAATAGATGCATATATGCAAAATAGACACACACACTCACACACACACACACACACACACACACACACACACACACACACACACACACACACACACACACACACACACACACACACACACACACACACACACACACACACATGCTGGCTAGTGTTAACAGGGCTAGCACAGCAGACACACACACACACACACACACACACACACACAGGGCCGGGCCGAGGCAGAGGCTGGAGAGGCTCCAGCCTCAGGGCGCAGTGTAGGAGGGGGCGCACAATTCATTCAGTTGTCATTCCCAATTGTGTTTGAAGCAGAAAGAAATAGGAAAAGGGGATACATGGCAGTGACTGCAAGTCAGATAACTAGAGATTAAGGTATTGGGGAGGTTGGGGGCCCTGGGGCGCCTCTTAGTCTAGTAGCAATCAGTGTGTGACGGCTGGAGTGGGAGGGATGGAGGGGCGCACTTGGTGTCTCAGCCTTGGGTGCTGAAGGACCTTGTCCCAGCTCTGCACACACACACACACACAAATGCTGGCTAGTGTTAACAGGGCTAGCACAGCAGACAAATGCAGAGGAGAGACAGAAGAGGTGTCGGCTTACCACTGGGAGAGAGCCTGTAGCTGATATCTGTACAAGGCAAGGTTCTGTGATATCCGCATGGCCAGCGTACCTGTCTCCTCACTGGATCTTCAAGAGGAGGCTAATTAGGAGTGACTGATTAGGGGAGAAACGTGACACTTGGTGGGAAAGCTGCAGACACGAACAGGCAGGACTGTCACTGAAATCTTCGGCAGCCTTTACTATTTCAAAAGAGCCGCTTCTCTCTCTTTACTGGCTGGCTGTCTCTGAAAGCAGGGGGGCTGGAACTTTGCCATCTAGAAGCCAGTCACAGCCCTGCAAAAGCCAGTCTAAAGCTGGCCACTAACGGTCCAATTTCTAGCGAAAAATCGTTCGAGCGATCAGAAATTCTGATCGGATTGGTTGTAAATAATCTCAGTTGATGGACACAATCGATTATGAACGAGTGAAAAAAATGTCGCCCGAATGAATTTTCGTCGAACGAAAATTTGGATTTTCTTGGTGGTCATGATAGATAGGAAGCAAAGATTGGTTAGTTGATGGTGTAGTGAACGATTTTTCGTCCGATCAGAATTTCTGATCGCTCGAACGATTTTTCGCTAGAAATTGGACAGTTAGTGGCCACCTTAACCCATTCAGGTTCCGTGGTTTTCACGAGAGAAATGTTCACCTCCCATTCATTAGCCTATAACTTTATCACTACTTATCACAATGAACTGATCTATATCTTGTTTTTTCCGCCACCAATTAGGCTTTCTTTGGGGGGTACATTTTGCTAAGAGCCACTTTACTGTAAACGCATTTTAACAGGAAGAATAAGAAAAAAATGGAAAAATTCATTATTTCTCAGTTTTTAGCCATTATAGTTTTAAAATAATACATGCCTCCATAATTAAAACTCACGTATTGTATATGCCCATATGTCCCGGTTATTACACCGTTAAAATTATGTCCCTATCACAATGTATGGCGACAATATTTTATTTGGAAATAAAGGTGCATTTTTTCCATTTTGCATCCATCACTATTAACAAGTTTAAAATAAAAAAAATATAGAAATATTTCATCTTTACATTGATATTTAAAAAGTTTAGACCCTTAGGTAAATATTTACATGTTGTTTTTTTTTTTTTTTATTGTAATGTTTTTTTTATTTATAGTAAACATTTTATTTGGGTAGTTTTGGGAGGGTGGGGGGTAAACAATAGATTTATAATGTAAATGTGTGTTGGTTTTAATTCATTTTTATTTTCAGGTGTAGTATTACTTTTTGGCCACAAGATGGCGGCCATGAGTTTGTTTACATGACGTCACTCTAAGCGTAACACACGCTTAGAGTGGCGCATCAGGCAGTGAATGGCCAGAAAAGGCGCAGCTTCCGAGAGAAGCTGTCGCTTTTTCAGCGGGGGAGAGGAATCAGTGATCGGACTTCATAGTCCGATACATTGATTCCCTGACTACCGAATCCGCGGCCGGGAGTGCGCGTGCACGCGCGCGATCGGCCGCGGGGGCACGCGGTAGCGCACATGGTTTCTGGACGTAGTTTCTACGTCCAGAAACCAAAATAGGTTAAGTATGCGGCAGGAAGGGCATCCAGACGGGATATGGCATGCCGGGTAGCCTCACTATCTTACTTCCGTTTTCTGCCTGCTTGTCGCCTGAAGCAATTTGCTACCTAAGGAGGCTGAAGCTGTGTCAGGCTGCCTCATAGGCAGACCCACACTGTTAGTATGTGGCAGCGCGGGGCCTCTCCAGACGCGGGGCTTGGGGCGATCGCCCCACTTGCCCCCCCAAAGGCCGGCTCTTGGGCGGATGAGCTTTTTGTCCCTAGGCCTTCTCAAAGGACTAGAGGACATGATCTGCGCATGGAGGAAAAACGTTTTAGCCATTTATTTAGGAAAGGGTTCTTTACAGTAAGATTAATTAAGATGTGGAATGCATTGCCACAGGAAGTCGTTATGGCAAACTCTATACCTGCATTTAAAGGGGGCTTAGATACTTTCCTTGCTTTGAAAGACATCCATGGCTACAATTACTAGGTAATGCCTAATGATGTTGATCCAGGGATTTTATCTGATTGCCATCTGGAGTCGGGAAGGAATTTTTCCCTTTTGGGGCTAATTGGACCATGCCTTGTAAGGGTTTTTTCGCCTTCCTCTGGATCAACAGGGATATGTGAGGGAGCAGGCTGGTGTTGTACTTTGTACTGGTTGAACTCGATGGACGTAGGTCTTTTTCCAACCAAAATAACTATGTAACTATGTAACAGTGTAAGAATGGCTGCTGTTCATATTTGACCAGTGAAATTTGTTTTTGGCTCCACCCACTTTTTTGTAACCTTGACACACTCATGACCAAGTTTGTGAGCTTTCAGGTTCCTGGCATCAAAAATGTGTGAATGGAAACAGTTTTATGCAGCAAGGAAATCTGATTGGCTGTTTGTGGCCCTGCCCCTTTGGTGAATTTGGACCCCAGTCACCTAATGACCAACTGTAACAAGTTTGAAGCCTCTGCCATAAACAGTGAAAGAATGGCAGCAGTTTAAATATTCCCCTTAAAAATCAATAGGTGACTTTTAATCGGCTGTTGTCGGCTCCATCCACTTTCCAGAATCTTAATCTCATTCTACCAGTGACCAAGTGTGCCAAGTTTGAGAACCCTGCCATTAACAGTTTAAGAATGTGTTGCTGGTTACCTTTTTTACATTAAAAATTAAAAGCTAAAATGTGATTGGCTGTTTTATGCTCCGCCCACTTTTCCTGGATTTGTAACCTCGGTCACCAAGTGACTAACTGTGCCAAGTGTGGGGACTCTGGCTTGATTACTGTGAGAATGGCAGCCTTTTTTCATTTTTTTCCATTGACATGAATAGGTGAAATCTGATTTGCTGTTTGCTGCCATCTGTGCAGGGGGGACACGAGACCCCTTGAACATATCATCCCAGGTAGTACGGGATCTATATACCAAGTTTCTTTCAAATCGGTCAAGCCGTTTTTGAGTGATCGCGGCACATACACACACATACATCCGATTTTATATATATAGATTATTATTTAGTACTTATATAGCGCCAACATCTTACGCAGTGCTGTACAGAGTATATTGTCTTGTCACTAACTCTCCCTCAAAGGGGCTCACAATCTAATCCCTACCATAGTTAGATATCTGTCTGTATCGTGTAGTGTATGTATCATCAGGATCGGACTGGGACACTGGGGGCCCACTAAAGAAATTTCAACCTGGGGCCCACACGTCCCATGATTGCAGTGAAAAAAGGGGTGTGACCATGCATCGGAAGATGGGCGTGGTCATGATGTATTATGGACAGGGACAAATGTACATGATCTTAGCAGCATTGTAATTCAGAGACACTGCTGCCCAGCAAAACTTTGCATAGAGTCCCCTCCTTCAATATAAAGTAATGTCCTACTTTGCAGAGGTTGCGACCGCAGAGGCTGCAGAGGTTGCGACCGCATCGGGGCCCTTGGGCCAAAGGGGCCCCGAAGGGCCCTCCCTCAACTACAGTATTACCTCTCTGTTGGTCCAGTGCTCATAATAATCACTTCTATAGATACTTTGAACAGTGGTAATCATTAACAATCTGACACTGTAGTTGCCATTGGCAGGTTTTGGTGCGTCGTCTCAATTGTTATGTATAGAGTGCTTGGGGGGCCCCATTGTAAAATTTGCATCGAGGCCTACAGCTCCTTAGCTACGCCACTGCTCTCAGCATGAGTGATTACAGCACTGAGAAGAGAACTTTTGTGCTGCAGGCAGCAATTGGAGCTCTGTCAGACAAGGAGGGGGGGCCCACCAGAGACCATGAGGCGGGGCCCACCGAGGGAAAAAACTGTACTACTGTGGCCCAGTTCAACCCTGTGTATCATACTCTAGGGCCATTTTTTTTGGTGAAGCCAATGAACTTATCTGTATGTTTTTGGGATTTGGGGGAAAATGGAGGGCCCGGAGGAAACCAACGCAGACATGGGGAGAACATGCAACCTCTTTGCAGAGGTTGACAAGGCTGGGATTCGAAACCGGGGACCCAGTGTTGAATGGCGAGAGCACTAACCACTATGCCACCGTGCTGTCCTATAACTAAGCTGTATTTGCATGATATGGTCAGATGTCGGTTGGCCAATTGTTCCAACCTATTTTTAAAGAGTTTTTTTCATGGGATTATATGTATACAAGAAAGTTTTTTTTTCTGTATAATTTGCGTAAATTGGACAAATTAGACAAATAAACCTTGGCGTGAGCGGCGTGAGTGGCACTAGAATGGTAAACAGAGCCCGCTTCGACACGCTCAGTGTCGCCAGCGCGGCTGTAATTTATGGGCTCGTGCAGAGCGCAGGGGGGACTTAGGGCATAGTCAACTAGCAACAGAGGCTGGGCACTACGATAGCCAGACCCAGCCTCTGTGTATAGATTAAACTCTAAGATCCCCACCTCGGGTTCTCTTTAAACATAAAATGGTTTCTGTAACACACACACACACACACACACACACACTATATATATATATATATATATATATATATATATATATATATATATATATATATATATATATATATATATATACTAACTTATTGACCAGCGTTGCTTGGGTATTTATTTGGCTGGGGTTTGCTCTGCCCACTTTTTCTAACCCTAACACACAATTACTCAATCACCTAGTTTGTGAGCTTTGCAGGTGAGGTAGAAGGTTTGGTAATTTACCAAAATACTATGCTTCGAACTGAAAAAAGAAATTTCCCTGTAAAAAGCACCATCATATCATATTTCTTGATCAAAAGAACAAAGAACCAATTCCATGCAATTATATTCAAAAAGTTTATTTGATAGCCAAAAAAAGTGTCATTCGACAATTAAAATGATAACAAGGACTGAATAGCTCATGTCATTCAACCACAGGGGATAATACGGATCAGCAAGGACAAAACCTCTCCAGCAGGGGCTGCAATAGCCCATACAGGGGTATGACCCGGGTCATACAGTAAACATACAGCATGCAATAATTATTGTGTACACAAAAGTGCTAGATGAAGGCAACAACCATCAGTTAATAAATAATAAATAGTAGTAAAGTGCAACAATATTCATATAATAGGAATACAAGTGAATGAGGCCCAATGCAATGGCAGTGCAAATACTGGGATACAATACTACCTGCTGTATGACCATACAAACCCATAAGAGATCCTTCTGATGAAGTGGCTGTTTTAGGCACGCTATGCATTAAGGAATTATCATTGCATGGATTCCTCTCCAGCCCTCGTTTTCTCTTATGGGTTTGTATGGTAGTACAGGGCAGCTTGAAAATATAACAATCAATTTAAACCTGGGTGGGATTTGACTGACGCCTAAGCTTAACCTTCAAGGTGGATATATGTGCATAAAAATTTGCATAAACTCAGAAGTATTTGCATCTACAGGTACACGTTCACATAGATACAGTTTGGGCGGGATCAGTGAATAATGGCGCACAGCGCCTATGCATAAAAATGGCGCCGCATTAAAAAGATACGCTTATCGCTATTTATCGTTAGTACTGCATAATAATGGCGCACAGGGGAAAAAGAAGAAAAACTGCACACACTAACGTTATTTATCAATAGTGGCACACACTAACGTTATTTATCAGTAGTGGCACACACTATTGTTATTTATCAATAGCGCCCTACATAAGCCAAACTGCAGACGTTATTTAACTGCAAAACGGTGAATGGATTTAATGTAACACTGTCAAGGTTAGGGTTAGGCACCACTGGGGGGGGGGGGGGGGTCTTAGGGTTAGTCACCACCAGGGGGGTGGTTAGGGTTAGCCACCACCAGGGGGGTGGTTAGGGTTAGGCACCACCAGGGGGGGGGGGGGGTTTATGGGTTAGGGATAGGTACAGAGAGGGTTCTGTGTGTTAACGCTAAATAACGATACGGCTTTAACGCTAAATAACATTAAGGCTTTAACGTTAAATAGCGATAAGCGGCAAATGGATTAGCGGCAACACTGTGCGCCATTATTCACAGGCGCCATTTTCAGATGGACGCAGTTTGGGCATCAATAATTTTTAAAATTTACACTGCTCCATATATGAAATTTCACATAATATGTACCTTTCGGTGGTATCCAACTGTATGTATCCTAGTTGTGTGTTAAAATCAGTAGCTAGAAAAAAATCCTCTTTTACTGCAGCATTTTTTAACCATGTACAGAGGCGGTGCTTCAGGGTGGCAACAATTTGGGCATTGCAAGAGGTGGCTCCCTGCCCCAAATGTTCCCCTCCTCACACTCCCCGTCTCCCCTTTCCTAGATGCACAGTGCCGTTTCACTCACCTGCTCTCTGTATTCATGGCTACAGCGGTGCCTCATGTGACCTATAACATGCTGCTGGGTCAAATGAGGCGTTGCTGTTGTCGGAGGGGAATCAGGACTTCAAGTGTGGCTTGTGATACCATCGCTAATCTGCTGAGAGTGAGTGAGTGATGCTGCGGTGCAGAACATACCCGGCATTCTGGGGATTAGATGCTGTGGGCCAGTTGGAAGCAGATGCCATTTTGGCTGAAGCAGAGGGAGGTAAGCGTAGTGCCTGCAATGCACTCTCCTCTCCGGTCTGGCTTTGCACACACACATAGGGGGGTTTCCTCACAATGTATTGCTTTAGGCAGCAAAAACTCTACAACCGTCCCTGACCATGTAAACTGAGTTCATTGCTGCTGAAAGAGGAAGGAGGTTTTTGTACGGCTCTGTATCACTGTGTGTATGGGAGGCTGTTGCCCTGCTGACAGTAATAGATGGCTTCATCTACCTCCTTCATGTCTCTGTTTATGAGAGTGAAATCCTGTCCTGACTGAAATCCAATGAACCTGTCTGGGGCTCCAGTCTGAAGAGCAGTGGCAAAGTACATAATCAATGCTAGAGGCTGTCCTGGTTTCTGCTGGTACCAGTATAAGTAGTTGCTGATGTAACCACTGGGTTTACATGTAATGGTGACTGTATCTCCTGGACTGGCAGTGATGTGATTAGGAGACTGTGTCAGTGTAATCTGTGCCCAGGAGCCTGAGGAGTATAAAGACACTGATTACACATTATTATAGTAACTTCCATCATTAGTGTCTATGCACAGTAAGTGTAACACATTATCCATAGTATTGCAGTGTATGGCATTATGTGACACTCTCACCATGGATACAGAGCAGTATGGCGGCCAGCAGAAGCCCCTGAGATCCCATCCTGGTGTCTCTGCACTGACAGACACAGACTACTGAGATGTCACCTGTACAATGTCTCCTATATAACAGCTGCAATCATTAGGGGGACACACCCACTTCACATATGTCACACAGGAAACATGCAAATTATCTCCTGTCCTCACAGGTCACACCTCACCTCTCTGTATTACATGACTGATCACTTTATTTTCTAGGAAAAAAATGGTTGTAGTTTCTGTAATCACACTGGACAACTATGATCAATATTCTCCACTCCTCTCTAATTGAGATAGAAATACTCATTGAATCTATGTAACCTCCTGTGCAGGGGCGTAACTAGAAGTCCCCGGGCCCCCCTGCACGAATTTAAGTGCCCCCCTGGGGCCCGCTCAGGGCCGTCTTGGGGGAAGGGGGGACAGGAGGGGTCGCAGCATGAGGGGAAAGCTTTGCACATCGGGCTCTCCCCTCTGCGCTCCCCTCCTGCATCTAAGTGTCAGCAGCGGCGGCGGCAGCTATAAATACCTCCATTCACCACCGGAGGTCTCCTGTAATGTGAAGCCCTTGCGGAGGCAGGGGTTGCTTCCCCTATTGAAATGCCAGTGCTCTTGTGTATTACATGTATGCATCCTCCTGTGTGTCACATGCACGCATCTGATTAAGCCAAGTGACAAACCTTCATGACATTTTATCTTGCCCAGACCATGGCATAGGGAGGATACAAGAGAGTGTGCTGGGACACAGGCTGTTGAGCTACACCAACAGGCTAGATCCACTTTGTGGCGAGTTCTTACAGATTATAGAATATGCGCTGTGTAGTAAAAGGAACTACTGAAAAAAGGTCTTGTTTCACAAATCTCTCTTCACTTCATTATGTGTTAGACGTCAAATGATTCACTGTAAATGCTTCCCCATGTGCAGGATCATGATCACAGCTCTAATCAACTCAGAGCTGCTCAATATGCGCTTCAGTTATGACATTCTTAGTGCTAGAAGATGCAATTCTTTTTTTTCAGCTAACACCAATCTTTATTCCTTCAGTATGCATAACACAAGCCTAAAAACTAAGCATGACACACACCCCACCCTCACCCAAGGTTGTAGCCAGGATTTGAGTGTGGGGATGCAAATGATTTTAGACTAGGAAGAACTAGAATATAGGCAAAAAAAACCAAACAAACAAAAAAAAAACCTTATAAATCATACCTCCCAACATTTAAATGATGCAAAACGGAACACTTAGGCCACACCCCATGCCACACCCCAACCCCTAGTCACGCCCACCCCACAATTGTTTTTTTTTTAAAAATAAGTATTAATTGTTAATTACTCCCGAAAGGGGAGGCACTGTGAGGGTGCCAGTGGGTGGGGAGGAGGGTGGCCGTGGGTGGGCAGAGTGAGGGGGAAAAAAGCGATCGAGGCACCAGCTTGGTATGCGGCATGGATGGCCGCCGCCATTAAGCTTCTCCCTCCCTCCCTTCTAATATGCCCACCAGTGTCCCCTTCCCCCCGCAGAGTAAAATGGGCAGCGGAGCGGGCTGTAGAAAGAGTTCCACGGCAGTGGAAAGAGTTACAGCCCGCTCCGCTGCCCATTTTACTCTGCGGGGGGAAGGGGACACTGGGGGGCATATTAGGAGGGAGGGAGGGAGAAGCTTAATGGCGGCGGCCATCCATGCCACGTACGCATCCCGGGCTGGTGCCTTGAACGGCTTTTCCCCCCCTCACTCTGCCCAGCGGCCGGGACCGGGGGGGGGGGGGGGGGGCGGCAGCGCGGGACAACGGGACGGCCCCCCAAAATCGGGACCGTCACAACTAAATCGGGGCGGTTGGGGGCCCTGATAAATCCAGCCACATTGCATCAAGTTAGGACATTTAACCTCTTGAGGACCACAGGCGTAAACCCCCCTAGTAGTGACCAGGCGATTTTTACAATTCAGCACTGCGTAGCTTTTACGGTTTATTTAACGGCCATCCAACTTAGCACACAAATGATTTTTGCCTCCTTTTCTTGCCACCAACAGAGCTTTCTGTTGGTGGCATCTGATTGCTGCTGTAATGTTTTTTGTATTATTATTAATTTAAATAGTATTTTTTTTAAATTAAAATTTGTCTTTTTGTTTAAATTTCCCTCCCTCCCCCGAGAGTGATCACCTCTCATAGGCATCAGCCAGAGGGATCACTTTGTGTGCCTCCCCTGGGGACAGCTCAGTGACAGAGCTGTCCCCCATACAACACTGCAGTAGATCGTAGCTCAGTACAACTATTTCGGCAGTTTTTTTGTAAATGTTTACAGTCTGCCAGCTCTGATTGTGGATGGCAGACTGTTCGTTACGCGCCTCTGCGTCCCTCTGCAGTGAATGGGCGCTCACAGGAGCACTCTTTCCCTGCAAATGCCGCAATGAGCGAGCGAACTCACAGGCACATCCTGGAGGAACAAGAGAGCCACTCTGCGGCCGCCATCCTGCCTTAGGTGGTTGCAGAGTGGTTAAATAAGTTACTAGGGAGGTGCTAAAGGGGGTGTTGCCAGCAAAATGGCAAAGTTATACCCCCTTTAGCACCTCTCTAGTATTTTATTTAAATGTCCTAACTTGAGGTGATGTGCTTGGATATATGTATTATTCTCTTGTAACTGACCCTAGTGGCCAGGGTTTAATCCAATGCACTCGTTCCGTCCCCTTTCTGTGACCATTGTCAGTATGCGCACAGCTTATGCTGGTGTGTGTATGGTGCACATGGATATATTTTGTTAGCTCCCTTGTGGGATAAGTTTGATGCACTATCTGTCCCAGGAGATGCCATCAGAATACGTGCTCCTAAATTGCATGTCACACTATGCATGTTACAGGGCCAGAGTTAGAGCACCTACAAATGCTGGGGTACTTCTGCACAATGAAGGTGACTATGCAAAAGAATTTAGTCTTTTGTACCAACACCCCGGCTTAGCAGTGGTTCTGCATTTCTGTGTATGCATTTGTATGCACTTTTGCATGTGAGTATGCAAAGGGTTACTGACTTTGCTAGAATATAGGCAGACTGTTAGGCTTGGGGGTGTAATCTCCACAGTCAGCATACAACACAAAATCTGACGTGAAGGAGGTACACACACCAGCACAAGGGATCAGGATATCCCCAGTTTGGTGGAGGAGAGGACTGACTCCAATAGGAGATTGTGGTGCACAGAGCCGGTGCAGATCCGTACAGCCACAAACAACACTTTCGTAATAACGTCTCAGCGCAAAGTAGCGCTGAGCGCATAAACCAGGACTGAGGAGATCAGGACAGGTAGACAGAATGAACGCCTGCTTAACTAGCCACTACTTAGTGACAGCAAGCGTCCACAACAAGACAGACTGGAATGAGGCAGCCAATGCGCTTGCAGCGATGGCGTGCCTCACAAAGACAGGACAAGATAGTCAGGAAATAGCAGGATCAAGATAGATGAACGTAACACAGACAAATATACAATAAGTATGTTTTCCTAGCGTATTACAATTACAGCTATCAATGAAACTATTTGTAACGTCTGACTAACATATGTATATATCGGCAATGAACCGATATATGACATAAGCAGGAACACTGACTAGCACTGGAGCAATACAGGGAACAGGGCTCAGAAGGATTCGCTATCTCTTCGCAGAGATGAACGCAATCCACAAACGGTAACTGGACAGGATTCAGAAGGATTCGTTATCTCCTCGCAGAGACAAACGCAATCCACAAACAGGACCAGGAGCAGGATACTAGCTCAGCACGGGTGCTCACGATACGCGCAAACTACCAAAATGTGCTGGAAGGCTAACTAACTGAACACAGGAAATAAACAGTTCGTGTACGTATATATCAGCGACACTGATGTATCAACGTAACACGAATACAAGGAAAATAACAAAATGCGCAAGTATGCGTATATATTGGCGATGAACCAACATATGACACAAGACAAGCAAGTAACAACTTCTAGAACAAGAGCAGAACTAGGAGGACTCGCTGACCCCTTCGCAGGAGTCAGCGCAGTCCACACGGACCAGGAACGAGGTGGGGCACGAGCAGAGTAACAGACAGAATCTGAGACTATGGTAGCCCATCAAGCATTGCAGGAAGCAGTTCTTTATACTGAGGTCATCCAATGGGAGCAGACCTGCAGATTCCCACACAAGTGAATGGTAATTAATCACAGGCTGATAGCAGGAAAAGGCAGACAATGATATGCAGCCTGCAGGAAAGGGATTGCCCCTCCATTGCAGCAGACAATGTTTGTTTACACAAAAGCATATTAAACTGTCATTAACTTCAGAGCGACTGCAGATGGAATCAGCAACTAGTTTAAGTGCAAACTAAACTATGCAAGAAAATGCATGTAATGACATCAGAACTGCTTGGGTTACAATACCACTGCAGCCAGCAGTAAACGCTGCAGACATGGTCATAACACAGACTTTGCTCAAGGTTGGGGGGGGGGGGGGTGTGTGTGACAAAATAGGCTCTTATAAAATAAAAAGATGCTTTATTTTAAATGTAGTTTTCAGCTTACACTAACACACTTTCTTCTATTTGTACTTAAAGGGCCACTATCATGAAATACTGTATATACTCGAGTATAAGCCGACCCAAGAATAAGCCAACCCCCCAACTTTTACCTTAAAAAATTGGAAAAATATTTGACCTGATTACAAGCCGGAGGTGGCAAAAACCACAACATTACGCAAAGCCATGGCTGGCCACAACCATATGTTAGAAAAGTACAGTAGCATAATTTCAACAGATTGTAATAATAAGCCCGAACATAAGCCTACAATGGAGATTCACATGCAAAGTTCTCCTGTTGCAAAATTTAAGCTGACATAAAGATAAAGAAAGGAATGCAGAGCCACATAGTCATGTATCTAAAACTTGAATAGGAATACAAGGATTCTCACCACTCAGTAGACACTGTCCCAGTATGCCTTCCAAGGCTATAACTCGAGATGAGGTTAGCTGGGACCTCCCATGGAAATGTCAAGTGTGTGGTCTCCCTCAGATGATGCACCACTGTGCATATAGTGGGGGCACTGTGGGGGTTACTCAAAGAGTAGTGACTCGAGTACAAGCCAAGACCCCCACTTTTGGGCCACTTTTTTTGGACGAAATTGGGCTTATACTTGAGTATATACAGTACCTTTCTATTTAAAATATGTGCAGATGCAAACTCATAATAAAAAAAAGTAAAATGTATTTTGTACTATGTTGTTGTTTGCAGCAGGTAGCAAAAGTTGAATAAGAAAAAATATAAGTGCTGCTAAGGCGGGTGAATTGTAAATAGTTATGCTGCAGCCAGAGATATCCTACTCCACAATAGGTCACAAAATGCTGTTAAACACCTTGGTGCTAACAGCAATGGTAGCAATACTTCCAATTCCTGCAGTCACCCAGTGCTCAGAGACACAAACAGGTGACCATCACCATAAATAGCAAAAAAGTAACGAATGTACAATGAGGACGGTACAATGACGAAACCGGTTGGGAATTGAAAAGTGGGCATTACCTCTGCTGTGCATTTACACTGTTATGCTTTTCCATGCATGTTTGAATTAATATTATGGTAGAGAACAGAGGCGCCAAAAGGATAAAAACAATATTTAAAAGTTTTAAAATTATTGCTTAGGAGGCAGTGGTGGACTCACCTCCCACAAGCAGACACAACAACTGTGTATTCACAAAAGGGACATTTATTGGTATACTCCAAATAAGGTTGCAACGCGTTTCGCAGGTCAAACCCGCTTCATCAGGCAATTACAGGAAGGAGCACACAACAGCAGTATGTCCAGATAGCACCTGGCGCCAGGTGCTATCTGGACATACTGCTGTTGTGTGCTCCTTCCTGTAATTGCCTGATGAAGCGGGTTTGACCTGCGAAACGCGTTGCAACCTTATTTGGAGTATACCAATAAATGTCCCTTTTGTGAATACACAGTTGTTGTGTCTGCTTGTGGGAGGTGAGTCCACCACTGCCTCCTAAGCAATAATTTTAAAACTTTTAAATATTGTTTTTATCCTTTTGGCGCCTCTGTTCTCTACCATAATACTGATTGTATCCACCTTTGGTGGAGGGGGATACCCCTTCTTGTTTTTCAAGCCTACAGAGAGCGACTTCTTATTCCTGAGTGAGGACAGGCTAATCTCCTCACCTGCCTACACAGTGGTTGCCTGGAGGTAACCCTGGTTTGTGAGTATACAATTCATACTCTTTCTAATTATCCAATTACCTTGACATACTACACCATATCGGGCTCTCGGTTCTCTCTTCTTCATGTTTGAATTAATGGGTGCTTGGTGTACTGGACCCGCAATTTGAGTATTGACTATTCTGTAATCAAATGCATTATTTTCATCATTAAACTTTACTGCATTTATCTTGTACACTCACTATGTGTTTTTGCTATTTATGGTGATGGTCACCTGTTTGTGTCTCTGGGCACTGGGTGACTGTAGGAATTGGATGAATTGAATGATTTGGCCATAGAAGCCCAGGTTTACATTTTCCTACCATTGTTGTTAGCACCAAGTATTTTATCAGTATAAGGTGGCAAAATCTGACAGATCAGACAGGGTTTTGACTAGTCTATCTGCTAATGGTTCTTTGCAAAAGAACACCCTGGAAAGGATACATTTCTAGCAGTTGGACTGTGCCACTGCTGTCCAGGGAATTCTGTCCCATTTTTACTACCTACCTTAAATGACAGTGACAAAGGATACATTCAATTTATGGCTCATTTACCATATTTTACGGACCATAAGACACACCTACATTTAGAATACAAAGCCAGTGGAAAAAACAACAACAACTAAGCCTGGTGTGTCCATGGTGCAAGGGCATAATGTGGAGAGAGGAGCCCTCAGTATACATTATGCAAAAGTATAGGTTAGATCACCAGGTTTTTGTAGTGTGGTGTTTAATTGCATGATGACACAATGTGCATTATATAAACACAAACCATAACACACTGCAAATCATCAGAGACCGTGATATTGCATCATTACCTTTGCTGCCTCTGCCCACTAGTCTCTTGTATTGGTGCCAGGGCCTGTGTGCCAACACTGCCAAGCAGTTCTGTCAGATATGAGAAGTCTCCCAGTGACGAGGCTGATGTGTGCAAAAAGGAGGGACCTCCTATGGAGGTGTACCATGCCTCCCTGTTCAAAACCAAGCCAAATGTCATTAACTGCAGGCTCGCGCATCTATCATCCCTATCACACACATCAATAGTCTGTTTAGGGAAGACCCGTCCATTGCAATCAGCACACAGCTTCCCATATAACCACGGTGATGGGGGCCCTGAGATAAATGTCCTGGCTGAGTCAATCACGTCTGTCTGCTGCTGCTCCACGTTGTGACTGGTGCCGATGGTCTCGGAGGTGGGACCATGGAATCATCATAAGGGCTAATCACTGCTCAGTAGCAGTGATTCGGACAGACACAACACGGAGCAGCTGACAGGCATAATTGGTGGATCTGGCATCAATGTTTCCCACTTGATTGGCGACTGGAGATTGGCTGAGGGAGCCCATCTATGACCTGCCTGCGGAGATTTTCGGAGCCACTCATAGTGTCTTTGGCCAGGGGGGTGCTGAGCATCCCCATCACCATGATGATATGGGAAGCTGTGCACTGATTAGCTACTGCGATGGATGGGCCTTCCCTTAGCAGACTATTGATGTGCAGGGGAGCAGTGGGCAGCCCTGATTGGTGGATCTGGCGGCAGCAGACCGCTACTGTATATGCTTGTGGGAGGACAGGATACCTGGAGTTGGTCCGAATTGTATTATTTGGATCTAAAGACACATTGATGCCTACCCCCCCCCCCCCCCCACACACACACACACACACACACTTTTGGAGGAGAAATAGTGCATCTTATGGCCTGGTCTATTAAGACTGACGTATCCAACATATGGGGGTGAGCAATAATAATAAAGACAATAAGGATAAATTCTCAATGGAAAATCTTTTCTCCATAAATAACACCAAAGAATTGCTTCAGCCTTCAGATGCTGTGCGGCCAATCAGGTGGAGCTGCAACAAAATCAGCCAATCATACACGCCTGCTGTTTTAACTCGAGCCGATGTTTCCACGGGCGGGACCACAGCTCCATCATTGGCCCAATGACAGAGCCGTGGTCCCACCTCCGGGACCATCGGCTTGAGTTAAAATAGCAGGCGTGGTTGATTGGATGATTTACAGTTGTGTTCAAAATTATTCAACCCCCAATGCTGTAAAGGATTTTAGGGAATTTAGTGTACATTTGTAATTGTGTTCAGAATGAAATCTTACAAGGACTTTTTAAAGAACCAAATGCAACTAAAATGACATCAATTGTTTTTGTAATACTGTATTAAATGTTTTTTTGTGATTTCTTCATTGACACAATTATTCAACACCTTAAAGAGAGTCTGAAGCGAGAATAAATCTCGCTTCAGACCTCATAGATAGCAGGGGCATGTGTGCCCCTGCTAAACCGCCGCTATCGCGCCGCTAAACGGGGGTCCCTTCACCCCCAAACCCACCCCCGTACAGAGCGGAATCTCTTCCACAATGAGGCAGGGCTAACCGCCGCAGCCCTGCCTCATGCGCGTCTATCAGACGCGTACCTCCGCCACTCTCAGTCTTCCTTCACTGAGAGGGGCGGGGGAGAGGCGGCGATGCGCGTCTGATAGACGCGACTAGAGGCAGGGCTGCAGCCGTTAGCCCTGCCTCCAGGAAGAAAAAAATGCACGACCAAATTCACGACCAAGTCTTGCGGGGGTGGGTTTGGGGGTGAAGGGGGGGTGAAGGGCCCCCCGTTTAGCCGCGGGATAGCGGCGTTTTAGCAGGGGCACACATGCCCCTACTAACTATGAGCTCTGAAGCGAGATTTATTCTCGCTTCAGAGTCTCTTTAAAGACTACCACTCTTAAGAACAGAGGTTCATTCAAGTGTTTTCGATCAGGTATTGAAAACACCTGTGGATGTTAACGAGCAGCAATCAAGCATAAAAAGCACCAATTAGACAGATTTAAAATGACTGTAATACTCAGCTCCTTCTAGACATTTACTGGTGTGTTTACAAACATGGTGAAGTCAAGAGAATAATCCAGGAAGACAAGAGAAGAGGTGATTTCTCTTCACAGAAAGAGCAATGGCCAGGGGCGTAGCAATAGGGGTTGCAGAGGTTGCGACTGCATCGGGGCCCTTGGGCCAGAGGGGCCCCAAAGGGCCTTCCCTCAACTGCAGTATTAGCTCTCTATTGGTCCTGTGCTCATAATAATCACGTCTATAGATACTTTAAATGGTAGTAACCATTGATAAGCTGTTTCCAATACCCTTCTTGCACCTCTGACACTGTAGTTGCCATTGGCAGGTTTTGGTGCGCCATATCAATTGTTATTTATAGAGTGCGTGGGGGGCCCCATTGTCAAACTTGCATCGGGGCCCAGAGTTCCTTAGCTACGCCACTGGCAATGGCTATAAGAAGATTGCAAAGATGTTAAACATACCAAGAGACACCATAGGAAGCATCATTCACAAATTCAAGGCAAAGGGCACTGTTGAAATGCTACCTGGTAATGGCAGAAAGAAGATGCTGACTTCGACTGCTGTGCGCTACCTGAAGCGCAAAGTGGAGAAAAGTCCCCGTGTGACTGCTGAGAAACTGAAAAAAGATTTGTCAGATGTGGGTACTGAAGTTTCAGCTCAGACAATAAGGCGCACACTGCGTAATGAAGGCCTCCATGCCAGAACTCCCAGGCGCACCCCCTTGCTGTCTCCAAAGAATAAGAAGAGTCGACTGTAGTTTGCCAAAAGTCATGTGGACAAACCACAAAAGTTTTGGGCTAGTGTTCTGTGGACTGATGAAATAGTTAGAACTGTTTGGGCCCATGTATCAACGTTATTTTTGGAGGAGGAAGAACAGGGCATAAGAAGAAAAGAACACCTTGCCTACTGTGAAGCATGGCGGGGGGTCAATCATGCTTTGGGGCTGTTTTGATTCTGCAGGTACAGGGAAATGATTTAATCAGTGTTTGTTACAATAATTAAGTATAAATGATTTAGTCAGTGTTTGTCCTTTGTAAAATCTTTCCTCTTCCTGATTTACATTCTGACATTTATCACATGGTGACATTTTTACTGCTGGCAGGTAGTGTCAGTGGAAGATGCTGCTTGCTTTTTTGGCAGCTGTAAACAGCTGTTATTTCCCACAATGCAACAGTGTGATGTCAGTGAACCGTGGCCCTGACCTCACACTGTGAGAGGGGTTTCACGGCAGTATCAGCCATACAGAGCCCCCTGATGATCCGTTTGTGAAAAGGAAAACATTTCTCATGGGAAAGGGGGTATCAGCTACTGATTGGGATGAAGTTCACTTCTTGGTTACGGCTTCTCTTTAACTCATGCCATCCTTTACACTGATTGGTAAGTATATCACCTACTAGGTGGACACAGGAACAGAAACAACACAGGCGCACATGGGGAGTCTGGGGACAGTAGAGACGCAGGAAAGGGGGCAAAGGAGGACACGGGGACAGAAGGGACACAGGGAATAGCAACATTTACTTATGGGGCATACCTACGGAGCATAAGATGCACTGACATTTGGGGGAGAAAAAGTGCATCTTATGAAAAAGAAATCCATATAGTGAAAAACTATCAAAACTTGCGCCATATGTTTCTTAGGGACAGCGTGGACGGCTCTGGGGACACTTGCGGTAAGTTACTCTTAGTTCTTCATCTCTGCAGAGGTTCTTTGCACCATGTTGTAGTATGTGGTAAGCAGAAATTACGCCTACGTGTAATTATGCATCGTAATTTGCAATTACGCATTATAATCGTAATGCAAAAATGTGTGGAAAAGTGTAAGTGCAATTTAATTTGTAATTGTAAGCATTCGTGATTACGTATGAATTTACTTGTAAATTATGTGTAATTTCGTGCCGACTTTGTAGGTGAATAGCAAATCTCCTATACATACTATTGCTACCAAAATTGTTTTACATATGTTAAGGAGTCAGTACAAGTTAAAAAAGAATTGTTCAAAAAGACCTTATCGTTTTTGAGAAAATCAATTTTAAAAATACAAAGGAAAATGTTTTTAAACTAATTTTTCTGAGTTTTTCTGAGTTTTCCTTTTTTTCTTCCTTCAGGAGCAGCCGCTAACTGCAACTGCGTCAGGCTGTCTCCCGGTCTCCCCGCTTATTCCACACCTGGTCAGCCATCTATTGCACTATAGCACTTTCACTATTTAGCACTTTCCCACACAGGAATATCTTTTATTATCCTTGCTGCTGGATGTTTTATTGACACAGTGTATATGTGTGTATGTGCATGCCCATATGATTTTCTATGGCGGTACATGTGCACACATTCTACTGCACAGAGCACTTTTGGGTTTTTTTGCCCACCATTGATTTTTTTCATTGTTGTTTTAGCACTTTATACATTTAGATTTTGTATTTTTATGTGATTTTTGCGCAGCAAGGTGAACTTGTAACATTCTCTGCTCTTGTTTTTTTGCTGACTTGTACAAGTCAACTTATACAAATTTTTGCAACTAAAGAGTAGAGAAACCGAGAGCCCAATATAGTGTAGTATGTAGAGTTGGGCCGAACCTCCGATTTTAGGTTCGCGAACCGGGTTCGCGAACTTCCGCGGAAGGTTCGGTTCGCGTTAAAGTTCGCGAACCGCAATAGACTTCAATGGGGATGCGAACTTTGAAAAAAAAAATAATTATGCTGGCCACAAAAGTGATGGAAAAGATGTTTCAAGGGGTCTAACACCTGGAGGGGGGCATGGCGGAGTGGGATACACGCCAAAAGTCCCCGGGAAAAATCTGGATTTGACGAAAAGCAGCGTTTTAAGGGCAGAAATCACATTGAATGCTAAATGACAGGCCTAAAGTGCTTTAAAACATCTTGCATGTGTATACATCAATCAGGTAGTGTAATTAAGGTACTGCTTCACACTGACACACCAAACTCCACTGAACAGAACAGGTATGCAGTGGCGGGTTCACTGAACAGAACAGGTATGCAGTGGCGGGTCCACTGAACAGGTATACAGTGGCGGGTCCACTGAACAGAACAGGTATGCAGTGGCGGGTTCACTAAACAGGTATACAGTGGCGGGTCCACTGAACAGAACAGGTATGCAGTGGCGGGTTCACTGAACAGGTATGCAGTGGTGGGTTCACAGAACAGGTATGCAGTGGTGGGTTCACAGAACAGGTATGCAGTGGCAGCAGGATCACTGAACAGGTATGCAGTGGTGGGTGGGTTCACAGAACAGGTATGCAGTGGTGGTGGGTGGGTTCACAGAACAGGTATGCAGTGGCAGGATCACTGAACAGGTATGCAGTGGTGGTGGGTGGGTTCACAGAACAGGTATGCAGTGGCAGGATCACTGAACAGGTATGCAGTGGCAGGATCACAGTACAGGTATGCAGTGGGCTGAGGGCTCACTGAACAGAACAGGTATGCAGCCAGGAAGAAGTTAAGCCTAACTAATCTTTCCCTATATGAGAGACTGCAGCAGCTCGCCCTACTCTCACTAATGCAGGCACACGAGTGGCCGTAATGGCCGCCGCTGCCTGCCTTATATAAGGGGGGTGGGGCTCCAGGGGCTAGTGTAGCCTAATTGGCTACACTGGGCCTGCTGACTGTGATGTAGAGGGTCAAAGTTGACCCTCAGGTGCATTATGGGGCGAACCGAACTTCTTCCGCAAAACGTTCGCGTGCGGTACCCGCACGCGAACCACCTAAGTTCGCGCGAACCACGTTCGCCGGCGAACCGTTCGGCCCAACTCTAGTAGTATGTTAAGCATAAATGAAGTAAAGGTTATCGTGAGAAAATTATACTCACAAACATGGGTTACCACACAGGCAACCACTGTATAGGCAGGTGAGGAGATTAGACCTGTCCTCACTCAGGGATAAGAAGTCGCTCTCTGTAGATGCGAAAGGGGGTAGATCACCCCTCCACCAGGGGTGGACACGGTATAGCAGTAGGAGAACAGAGGCGCCAGCAGGATAAAAGTGGATAAAAACTTTAAAATTTGCTGGGAGGAAGTGGTGGACTTACCTCCATAAAGCAGACACGAAAGACAGAATTTCAGCAATAGCTGAGGCGCTACACCTGCTATTGCTGAAATTCTGTCTTGTCCCCATTTTTATTGCCTGATGAAGCGGGCTGGGCCTGCGAAACGCGTTGCACTGTTTTGGGGTACTAATTAATAAATGTGACTACTATTCAGACAGTCTTTCGTGTCTGCTTTATGGAGGTAAGTCCACCACTTCCTCCCAGCAAATTTTAAAGTTTTTATCCACTTTTATCCTGCTGGCGCCTCTGTTCTCCTACTGCTAAATTTTTGCAACTAGTGCATTTCTACATAGTATGTATGGCTAGTAATGAGCTCACGAGTAGTGAGCTACTCGATTAAAAAAAGACTCACTACGTGCACTTTCTCCTTCAAGCTGGAAGGAGGAAGTGCGCATAGTGAGTCTTGCAACCTGTCCAATAGGATGCATGCAAGATGTTTGGAACGCATACAGGACCACGGACTTATGGGTAAGTAACCCCCTCTCACCCAGCCGCACACTTGAGGCAATTAAGCCTCATTTTATTCATGGATGTAGGTTACTACTCGTGAGCTCATCACTATTTGTGACATATTTGTGAGCTGGGGATACTGATTACGTTAGAACTGGGAGATTTTAATCATTGTTTTTATCCATTTTAACCACTTGAGGACCACAGTCTTTTCGCCCCTTAAGGACCAGAGCCTTTTTTTCCATTCAGACCACTGCAGCTTTCACGGTTTATTGCTCGGTCATACAACCTACCACCTAAATGCGTTTTACCTCCTTTTCTTGTCACTAATACAGCTTTCTTTTGTTGCAATTTGATTGCTGCTGTGAGTTTTAGTTTTTATTATATTCATCAAAAAAGACATGAATTTTGTCAAAAAAATGACTTTTTTAACTTTCTGCGCTGACATTTTTCAAATAAAGTAAAATTTCCTATACATTGGAGCGTGAAAGTTATTCTGCTACATGTCTTTGATAAAAAAAAAAAACATTCAGTGTATATTTATTGGATTGGGTAAAAGTTATAGCGTTTACAAACTATGGTGCCAAAAGTGAATTTTCCCATTTTGAAGCATCTGACTTTTCTGACCACCTGTCATGTTTCATGAGGTGCTAAAATTCCAGGATAGTATAAATACCCCCCAAATGACCCCATTTTGGAAAGAAGACATCCCAAAGTATTCAGTGAGAGGCATGGTGAGTTCATAGAAGATTTTATTTTTTGTCACAAGTTAGCGGAAAATGACACTTTGTGACAAAAAATAAAAATAAAAGAAAAGTTTCCATTTCTTCTAACTTGCGACAAAAAAAAAATGAAATCTGCCACGGACTCACTATGCTCCTCTCTGAATACCTTGAAGTGTCTACTTTCCAAAATGGGGTCATTTGTGGGGTGTGTTCACTGTCCTGGCATTTTGGGGGGTGCCTAATTGTAAGCACCCCTGTAAAGCCTAAAGATGCTCATTGGACTTTGGGCCCTTTAGCGCAATTAGGCTGCAAAAAAGTGCCACAAATGTGGTATTGCCGTACTCAGGAGAAGTAGTATAATGTGTTTTGGGGTGTATTTTTACACATACCCATGCTGGGTGGGAGAAATATCTCCGTAAATGACAATTTTTTTATTTTTTTTACACACAATTGTCTATTTACAGATAGACAATTGTTCATAGAAGATTTTTTTTTTGTCGCAAGTTAGCGGAAATTGATTTTAATTGTTTTTTTTCACAAAGTGTCATTTTCCGCTAACTTGTGACAAAAAATAAAATATTCTATAAACTCACTATACTCCTAACGGAATACCTTTGGGTGTCTTCTTTCTAAAATGGGGTCTTTTGTGGGGTTCCTATACTGCCCTGGCATTTTAGGGGCCCAAAACTGTGAGGAGTAGTCTTGAAACCAAATGTCGCAAAATGACCTGTGAAATCCTAAAGGTACTCATTGGACTTTGGGCCCCTTAGCGCACTTAGGGTGCAAAAAAGTGCCACACATGTGGTACCGCCGTACTCAGGAGAAGTAGTATAATGTGTTTTGTGGTGTATTTTTACACATACAGATGCTGGGTGGGAGAAATATGTCTGTAAATGACAATTTTTTGATTTTTTTTACACACAATTGTCCATTTACAGAGAGATTTCTCCCCCCCAGCATGGGTATGTATAAAAATACACCCCAAAACACATTATACTACTTCTTCTGAGTACGGCGATACCACATGTGTGACACTTTTTTGCAACCTAGGTGCGCTAACGGGCCTAACGTCCTATTCACAGGTCATTTTGAGGCATTTGGATTCTAGACTACTCATCACGGTTTAGGGCCCCTAAAATGCCAGGGCAGTATAGGAACCCCACAAGTGACCCCATTTTAGAAAGAAGACACTCCAAGGTATTCTGTTAGGAGTATGGTGAGTTCATAGAAGATTTTTTTTTTTTGTCACAAGTTAGCGGAAAATGACACTTTGTGAAAAAAAAAATACCAATTAATTTCCGCTAACTTGTGACAAAAAATAAAATCTTCTATGAACTCATCATACACCTAACAGAATACCTTAGGGTGTCTTCTTTCTAAAATGGGGTCACTTGTGGGGTTCCTATACTGCCCTGGCATTTTAGGGGCCCTAAACCGTGAGGAGTAGTCTTGAACCCAAATGTCTCAAAATGACCTGTGAAATCCTAAAGGTACTCATTGGACTTTGGGCCCCTTAGCACAGTTACGCTGCAAAAAAGTGTCACACTTGTGGTATCGCCGTACTCAGGAGAAGTAGTATAATGTGTTTTGTGGTGTATTTTTACATATAACCATGCTGGGTGGGAGAAATATCTCTGTAAATGACACATTTTTTATTTTTTTTACACACAATTGTCCATTTACAGAGAGATTTCTCCCACCCAGCATGGGTATGTGTAAAAGTACACCACAATACACATTATACTACTTCTCCTGAGTACGGCGATACAACATGTGTGACACTTTTTTGCAGCCTAGGTGCGCTAAGGGGCCTGACGTCCTATTCACAGGTCATTTTGAGGCATTTGTTTTCTAGACTACTCCTCACGGTTTAGGGCCCCTAAAATGCCAGTGCAGTATAGGAACCCCACAAGTGACCCCATTTTAGAAATAAGACACCCCAAGGTATTCCGTTAGGTGTATGGTGAGTTCATAGAAGATTTTATTTTTTGTCACAAGTTAGTGAAAAATGACACTTTGTGAAAAAAACAATAAAAATCAATTTCCGCTAACTTTTGACAAAAAATAAAATCTTCTATGAACTCGTCATACACCTAACAGAATACCTTGGGGTGTCTTTTTTCTAAATTGGGGTCACTTGTGGGGTTCCTATACTGCCCTGGCATTTTACGGGCCCAAAACCGTGAGTAGTCTGGAAACCAAATTTCTCAAAATTACTGTTCAGGGGTATAAGCCAGTGGCGGACATACGGGCGTGCAGGCCGTGCAAGCGCACAGGGGCCCCTCAAGCTCCGTTTTTGAGGGGCCCATTAGGCATTGCAGGCGTTTTTTTTTTTTTTTTAAGTTTTTTCATCCCAGGGGGGCCCGACTTTTATCATTCCCTCACCTCAGCAGCCCCCCCCCCCCCCGTTATGCGCGGCGCCGAGCGGGAGATACAGCTATTAGTCTCTGGGCTGCAGCAGACACTAAAGCTCCAGCCGCCTGTCCACTCCTGTCTCCTCCTCAGCAATACCGCTCTGCACGCACTGAATCAGGAAGTAGTGCAGAGCGGTATTGCTGAGGAGGAGACAGGAGTGGACAGGCGGCTGGAGCTCTAGTGTCTGCTGCAGCCCGGAGACTAATAGCTGTATCTCCCGCTCGGTGCCGCGCATAACAGGAGGGGGGCCCGCCGAGGTGAGGGAGTGATCGGGCCCTCCTCCAAGCCTGAGCAAATAGTCCACCCACCCTCCTGACCAGGTAATCTTATCTTTCACCCTCCCAGACCGACCAGCCCACCCCCCAGGTAATTCTAAAGCCCGCCCCCCAGGTAATCCTACAGCCCGCCCCCCAGGTAATCCTACAGGCCCCCCCAGGTAATTCTACAGCCCCCCCCGGTAATCCTACAGCCCACCCCCAGGTAATTCTACAGCCCCCCCAGGTAATCCTACAGCCCACCCAGACCCAGGTAATCCTATAGCCCACCCACCCACCCCCAGGTAATCCTACAGCTCCCCCCCCAGGTAATCCTACAGGCCCCCCCAGGTAATTCTACAGCCCCCCCCCCGGTAATCCTACAGCCCCCCCAGGTAATCCTACAGCCCACCCAGACCCAGGTAATCCCACAGCCCACCCACCCACCCTGACCCAGGTATTCCTTTTTATTAGGAGACAGGGCTTTACTCAAAGTTCGCTGTTGATGTCAACTGCTGAATTAACTGCTGCTAAGTTCATGTACCCGTCATCGCACGTATGATTGCACGTATTTTCTGGGCATATCTGCCGACTTGATTGCACGTATTTTCTGGGCATATCTGCCGACTTGATTGTACGTATTTTCTGGGCATATCTGCCGAAAAGATTGCACGGATTTTCTGGGCATATCTGCCGACATGATTGCACGTATTTTCTGGGCATATCTGCCGACATCATTGCACGTATTTTCTGGGCATATCTGCCGACATGATTGCACGTATTTTCTGGGCATATCTGCCGACATGATTGCACGTATTTTCTGGGCATATCTGCCGACATCATTGCACGTATTTTCTGGTCATATCTGCCGACATCATTGCACGTATTTTCTGGGCATATCTTCGCGCGCCGCAGGTCAGGGGGGCCCACAATTGATATTTTGCACAGGGGCCCACTGCTGGCTGTGTCCGCCACTGGTATAAGCATCTGCAAATTTTGATGACAAGTGGTCTATGAGGGGGCAAATTTTGTGGAACCAGGGTGGCCTCTTAGATGACAGCAGGATGTATTGGACCTGATCTGATGGATAGGAGTGCTAGGGGAGTGACAGGAGGTGATTGATGGGTGTCTCAGGGGGTGGTTAGAGGGGAAAATAGATGCAATCAATGCACTGGGGAGGTGATCGGAAGGGGGTCTGAGGGGGATCTGAGGGTTTGGCCGAGTGATCAGGAGCCCACACGGGGCAAATTAGGGCCTGATCTGATGGGTAGGTGTGCTAGGGGGTGACAGGTGGTGACAGGAGGTGATTGATGGGTGTCTCAAGGTGTGATTAGAGGGGGGAAATAGATGCAAGCAATGCACTGGCGAGGTGATCAGGGCTGGGGTCTGAGGGCGTTCTGAGGGTGTGGGCGGGTGATTGGGTGCCCTAGGGGCAGATAGGGGTCTAATCTGATGGGTATCAGTGACAGGGGCTGATTGATGGGTGATCAGTGGGTGATTAGATGGCAGAACAGATGTAAACAATGCACTTTGGAGGTGATCTGAGGGTAGGTCTGGGGCAATCTGATGGTGTGGGAGGGTGATCAGATGCCCATAAGAGGCAAGTTAGGGTCTGATCTGATAAGTGGCAGTGACAGGTGGTGATTGACGGGTGATTGACGGGTGATTGACAGGTGATTACAGGTGAGAATAGATGTATGCAGTACACAGGGGGGGAGGTCTGGGGGGTCTGAGGTCATTCTGAGGGTGTGGGTGGGTGATTGGGTGCCCTAGGGGAGGATAGGGGTCTAATCTGATGAGTGATTGATGGGTAATTAGTGGGTGTTTAGAGGAGAGAACAGATGTAAACACTGCACTTGGGAGGTGATCTGATGTCGGATCTGTGGGCGATCTGATGGTGTGGGTGGGTGATCAGATTGCCCGCAAGGGGGAGGTTAGGGGCTGATTGATGGGTGGCAGTGACAGGGGGTGATTGATGGGTGGGTGGCAGTGACAGGGGGTGATTGATGGGTGATTGATAGGTGATTCACAGGTGATTGACAGGTGATCAGTGGGTTATTACAGGGAATAACAGATGTAAATAATGCACTGGTGAATTGATAAGGGGGGGGGGGGGGGGTCTGAGGGCAATCTGAGCGTGCGGGCGGGTGATTGGGTGCCCGCAAGGGGCAGATTAGGGTCTAATCTGATGGGTAACAGTGACAGGTGGTGATAGGGGGTGATTGATGGGTGATTGATGGGTAATTAGTGGGTGTTTAGGGTAGAGAACAGATGTAAACACTGCACTTGGGAGGTGATCTGACGTCGGATCTGCGGGCGATCTATTGGTGTGGGTGGGTGATCAGTTTGCCTGCCCGCAAGGGGCAGGTTAGGGGCTGATTGATGGGTGGCAGTGACAGGGGGTGATTGATGGGTGGCAGTGACAGGGGGTGATTGACAGGTGATTGACAGGTGATCAGTGGGTTATTACAGGGGGGATAGAGGCATACAGTACACAGGGGGGGGGGGGTCTGGGGAGAATCTGAGGGGTGGGGGGGTGATCAGGAGGGAGCAGGGGGCAGTTTAGGGTTAAAAAAAAAATAGCATTGACAGATAGTGACAGGGAGTGATTGATGGGTGATTAAGGGGGTGATTGGGTGCAAACAGTGGTCTGGGGGGTGGGCAGGGTGGGGTCTGAGGGGTGCTGTGGACGATCAGGGGGCAGGGGGGGGGGGAAATCAGTGTCCTTGGGTGCTGACTAGGGTGGCTGCAGCCTGCCCTGGTGGTCCCCCCGGACACTGGGACCACCAGGGCAGGAGGCAGCCGGTATAATAAGCTTTGTATACATTACAAAGCCTATTATACATATTGCGTGCGGCGATCCAGGTGCTAGTAACCCGCTGGCGCTTCCGAACAGTCGGCGGGTTACAGCGCGAGGGGGGCGGAGCCAGTCGCCGGCGGCTGATCGCGTCACGAATGACCACGCCCGCCGCCGCCGATGGGCATATTGCGGTCGTTTGGGCCCAGCCCTTGCCACCGCCCATCGGCTTAAGGTGGTTAAATCACTGGAATCTGCCCACACTGGTTATGTGTTTTTAATTGTTTGTATGGGATATGTCCCTGTCTAAATAAAGATTAATATGCATTTTTTTTTCAAAACTATGGAGCAAGTTTTGATACTTATATATAGTTTTTGCTATATGGGTGATTATTTTTCTTTTGAATTACTAGTGCGTATTTCCACGGCAGTTTTTTACATATATTGGCTCATTTTGTTTGTTCCAAAAGTGCATCTTATGGTCCGGAAAATATGTTATTAATGATTTTTTCCAAGGGTACTTCAAATCGTTCCATGATCAATGTATTTTTTTCCAATTTTCAATCATTTGAACTTGTTGGTCCTGAACTACACTTAGGAAAAGTATTATCTAAGAGAATAATAAGAATAAGCAGAAAGAAAGCACACTTTTTGTCAGCCTCTAATATGAAAAAAAAAATGCCCTTTTTCTGTTTTGGTGGTGTGCATATCTTTTACTTCACTTTATGTGCTTGTGTGGTGGGTGGGCAGAAGGGGTCCTTCCTTCAGATCTGGTGTTTTTGAGGCTTCACTTGCAGAGGTGTAGCTATGGGTGGGCAAGGGGGACAAGTGTCCCCAGTGCAGCACTGTGAGGGCGCTCAGTGGAGCCACTGCACCCACAGCACTGGCTCGCTGGCCGCCTGAAGTGCCCCTGCTTCTCTCCCTCCCTCTGCAGAGTAGTGCCGAAACATTACAGCAGCAGAAAAACGGGGCACATCTGTGTATATAAACAGGAGGAGGGGGGCACATCCGGCTATCTATGGGGAAGGAGCACATGTGGCGATCTAAACAGCATTTGTCCATCTGTCTCCACCCATGACCACGCCCAAATTCTGACTGAGTGTCTACGCCCATTTTGTCCAGGTCTGGAGGGCGGGGGGCACAAAAAATGTCTTTGTCCCCAGGTGCTGAAAAACATAGCTATGCCTCTGTTCACTTGTTATGGATTATGATGGCCATTGGCCACCCTTGTTTTATGACCCTTGCAAACTGGGCCCCCAGTAAAAGGCTCCAAAGGGAGACAAGGGAAATGGGGTGATCATTGGGGGCCCCATCAAAGTCTTGCTGGGGGCCCCCATGATTTGCCTGTGAAGCTGCCATTCTGTCAGATCCAGAAGCAATCAGGCATTTATCCATTTGCAAATTGACAGACAGTGAATAGATTACTGGAAAATGTGATCTGAGTGGTTGAATGTGCCTGAAAATCGCACATTGTGCATGCATGATGCCTCAGTGATGATCAGCTGCAGACAATGACTATCCGGCAGGTTGCAGCCACTGATACAGATTTCATGCTCTGTCCAGAATTGCTTTATACCAAGAATAGTGTCGATTTATTGATGATCTCTGAATATAAATTACTTCTTCACTGACTCTTATCAAGCATCCCATGCATGGCCAGCCTTATATACAGAAAAGGAAGTTTTGTATTTGTTATGCACATTATACACCTGCTGCAGTGTGTAGTGATGTCTGCATGTGTGAGAGAGGAAGGAGGTTTTTGTACGGCTCTGTATCACTGTGTAAGTGGGTAGTTATGATACTGCTGACAGTGATAGTTGGCTTCATCTTCCTCCTTCACACCAGTCACTGTCATAGTGTAATGTGTGTAAGGAGATCCAGCACTGCTGCCAGTGAAGCGGTCTGGCACTCCTGTGTGTCGGGTGACTGCACCAGTGATGAGAAGTGTTGGAGACTCTCCTGATTTCTGTTGGTACCAGGCTATAGAATTATATGATGCTGCACTGGATGTACATGTGATGGTGACCTTCTCTCCTGGATACACAGATATATACTCTGGAGTCTGAGTCATCACAATCTGCCCACAGGATCCTGAGGATGGGAAGAGACACAGTCATTATTCATACATGTCTATCTCCCTATCAGTGCTGATGTGTGTATGTATTGTACAATGTATAGATGGATGTGCACAGAATGATGGGAGGAGCCTCATCTCTCACCCTGAATAGAAATGAAGATGATGGCCAGCAGATAACTGGGAGAAACCATCTTCATGTTTCTGGAGGGTCAGATACAAACTAGAAGATGTCTCCTGTACAATGACATCTATATAGAGGGTGACGGTGGAGGGGACACACCAGGGACTCTGTATATGCAAATACTGGGGAGGTGCAAATATTTCCTTTTTTAGACCTCTTTCTCTGTTTCAGTTCAGTAATTTGTATTTCTAGTGACACTCCAGTGAGCACAGCTTTCTGTGACCAGAATGCAGATCACACTTCTATGTTTTAATTGACTGTTGTCTAATATTTGAAGTAGTATGCAGATCAAGCCAGAGAGTCTGTTCTAATCTCTGGGTTGCTTTCAATTAAATGAATGGACAACCAGGGCCTGATTTGTACTTTTTACTGCCCAAGGCCCACTATCACCAACCACCCCTGACTAACAGCATCCTATCTCTCTCCAAATTCACACCACATACAGGACCCCAGGAGCCAGATGAGTATAGGCCTGAGAGCCAACTACAAGTTACAGTGTGTGTTCAGTTAGTAGCCAGTGTTCAGCGGAGGCTTGCTGAGATAGAAATATAGCAACCCACAACCTGAAGAGGCCAAATCTCTTTGAAGTGCTGTTACTAGAGACCATTTGTGTGCAAAAGCTTTAAAGAGAATCTGTATTGTTAAAATCGCACAAAAGTAAACATACCAGTGCGTTAGGGGACATCTCCTATTACCCTCTGTCACAATTTCGCCGCTCCTCGCCGCATTAAAAGTGGTTAAAAACAGTTTTAAAAAGTTTGTTTATAAACAAACAAAATGGCCACCAAAACAGGAAGTAGGTTGATGTACAGTATGTCCACACATACAAAAGGAAGGATGTATACAGCCTGCTTGTGTATGAATGTATTTTCTATCTCAAGAGATCATTATACACAGGCAGTGTGCATAGAGGGACCAGGAGGGGGGAGATGCATCACAGAACCACAACACTGAAGAACTTGGCAGCCTTCCAGACACAGGCTGACAAGTCTGACAAGAGAGAGATAAGTTGTTTTATTACAGAGACTGTGATAGTGGAAAGTGCTGCAGTAAGCCAGAACACATTAGAATAGCTTTTGGAACTTGTAGGATGATAAAAAACAGGATGTAATTTTTGTTACGGAGTCTCTTTAAAGATACAGAGCCATTGTGTTGATGATACAGTTGTTGATGCAAGATAGAGCTGCCCAGCTAAGGTGAAGAAATCTTCTGCTGATTACAGTACCTTATGTGGGCGATGCTTTTACACAAAAAGCCCATTATAATAGATTGTACTGCTATTCTGCATACTACTCATTATAGTACAAACCTTTGCAGAGTGGCGTAACTACAGGGGAGCAGCCCTTGCAACCACGGGGAAAAGAGGGGGGGGGGGCAGAGCTGTGAGAGGGCCCCAACTACCAATGCTCCCTTCCTCCAATAAAGGGGTCCTTCCTTCAGATCAGGGCCCATATGCAATTCACTTTTTCTCCTGACTTTTTGCCTTGGTGATATTTTGACACCTCGTTGTAAAATGCATCTTGAACCACCAACAAGCAAGACAAAACTCAAAATAATTTTGATAGTGCTTTTTCACCAATATTTGGGTAGCTTCCCTAGAGCCCCCTTAGGGCCATTTTGGGGGGCAGAAAGGGTTTCAGCATGAGGGGAGAGCATGGCCACACATAGGGAGGGGGGAGGTTGCCCCTCCCTTACCTCAGACTCTCCCCTCAGCGCTCCCCCTCCAGCATCAATCATTGGCAGCAGCGGCAGGCTGGAACACATACTTCCATCCACCGCGCAGGTCTGATCTCTAAGTGCCTCACGCTACTTCCTGTTTAAGCAGGAAGTAGCATCAGACACTTAGAGAACAGAACCTCCGGCATGTGGAATGCATGAAGGTATGTGTTACTGCCCCCCTGCTGCCGCTGATCGATGCTGGAGGGGAACGCTGAGGGAAGAGCCTGAGGTGAGGGGGGGGCTGTCTCCCCTCATGGCCGATGTGTGCCCCCAGTGGCGTAGCAATAGGGAGTGCAGAGGTAGCGATCGCATCAGGGCCCTTGGGCCTGAGGGAACCACCTTCAACAGCAGTATTAGCTTTCTGTTGGTCCTACGCTGGTAATAATCACTTCTATAGATGCTTTTATTAGTAGTAATCATTAAAAAACTGTTCCCCATCCCCTCCTTGCACTGACACTGTGGTTGTCTTTGGCAGGTTTTGGTGTCGTATCAATTGTTATGTATAGAGTGCTTGGGGGGGGGGGGGGGGGCAATGTAAAACTTGCATAGGGGCCCACAGCTCCTTAGCTACGCCACTGTGTGCCCATGCTCTCTCCTTATGCTGTGACCCCCAAAATGGCCCTGAGCAGGCCCCGGGCCATCCACGGATGCAGTTACGCCACTGATTTTGGTACTTTTTCAATTGTAAAATGCTGAAAAGTTATTTTAAAGAGAAGATGAAAATGATCTCCTAGGTGAAAAGTGAATTGCACATGGGCCGTTGGCCACACTTGTTTCATGACCCTTGCAAGCTGGGCCGCCAGACCGTGGGGGTAACCAAGGGGAGGCAAGGGAAAGGGTGTGATCATTGGGGGCCCCATCAAAGTTTTGCTGGGGGAGGGGCCTCAGGATTTGTAGTCACGCCCCTGCCCATGCAGTCACCATTCTGTCAGATCTAGAAGCAATCAGGCATTTATCCATCTGCAAATTGACAGACAGTGAATAGATTACTGGAAAATGTGATCTGAGTGGTTGAATGTGCCTGAAAATCGCACATTGTGCATGTACGATGCCTCAGTGATGATCAGCTGCAGACAATGACTATCCGGCAGGTTGCAGCCACTGATACAGATTTCATGCTCTGTCCAGAATTTCATTATACCATGTATATTGCCATCTTATTGATGATCTCTGAATATAAATTACATTGTCACTGACTCTTATCAAGCATCCCATGCATGGCCAGCCTTACATACAGAAAAGGAAGTTATTTATTTGTTGTGAAAATTATACACCTGCTGCAGTGTGTAGTGATGTCTGCCTATGTGAGAGAGGAAGGAGGTTTTTGTACAGCTCTGTATCACTGTGTGTATGAGCTATAACCCTGCTGGCAGTGATAGACGGCTTCATCTTCCTCCTTCACACCAGTCACTGTCAGACTGTAATGAGATCCAGCACGGCTGCCAGTGAAGCGGTCTGGCACTCCTGAGTATCGACGGTCTGCACTATAGATGAGAAGTGTTATAGACTTTCCTGATTTCTGTTGGTACCAGGCTATATAGTTATGTGTAGTTGTACTGGCTGTACATGAGAGGGTGACCTTCTCTCCTGGAGACACAGCGATATACTCTGGAGTCTGAGTCATCACAATCTGCCCACAGGATCCTGAGGATGGGAAGAGACGCAGTCATTATTCATACATGTCTATCTCCCTATCAGTGCTGATGTGTGTATGTATTGTACAATGTATGGATGTGCACAGAATGATGGGAGGAGCCTCATCTCTCACCCGGAATAGAAATGAAGATGACGGCCAGCAGATAACTGGGAGAAACCATCTTCGTGTTTCTGGAGGGTCAGATACAGACTAGAAGACATCTCCTGTACAATGACATCTATATAGAGGGTGACGGAGGAGGGGACACCCCCGGGACTCTGTATATGCAAATACTGGAGAGGTGCAAATATTTTCTTTTTTACCCCTCTTTCTCAGTTTCAGTTCAGTAATTTGCACTTCTACACACTCCAGTGAGCTCAGCCTTCTGTAACCAGAATGCAGATCACACTTCTCTGTTTGAATTGACTGTTATCTTACATTTGAAGTAGTATGTAGATCAAGCCAGAGAGCCTGTTCTAATATCTTGGTTGCTTTCTATTAAATGAATTGACAAACCAATTATAAATAAGTAGGTATAGCAAACATGTTCTGGTAGTCATATATATTATCTCCTGGGCCAATGCAACCATATGGGTAACCTGGAAAATTACCACAAAGCCCAGTGCAGACTGCCCCCACCCCCAGGTCACCTCCAACTTAACTGTGCTCCTTGCAATGTCTTTGGAAGAGTAGCAACTCACCACTCCATGGCTCTGTGCACTCCAGTCTTCATCTACCACTTGCTGCATCTTCTCTTCGACCCAGGGCATTTTATTACCTAATAACATGTGCTGGGTCACAGAGAAGATGCAAGCAGTGGTGGATGAACACAGGGAGAATGAAGACACATGTATGTCTAAAGAGTATATGTTGTTATGACAGTACTTGGGTGACCTAATCCTCAGTTAGCTGGGGTAGACACTGTTCGTGTAGTTCCCCAGATGGAAAATATTATATTTGTATTGTTGTATTTGTTATTATGGGTCATGTGACTGTGTTTGTCTCATGACTTCCTGTTGGTGGGTATTTAGGTTTCACAGGTGATAGGTGTGGCACACCTGAGGAAGGGCTCCACCCGAAACATGTTGTGTGTGTGCATCTGCATGCTATTCAATACAGTTTTCTACTGAAGCCATTTGTGTGCCGTCTCCATTTGTGCAATTGTACTACGGTTGGGCAGGAGTGGTGTACCTGCAGGAGGTGTGCATCGCCACGGAGGTCTATCTACAGGCCTGAAAAGGTGTGTGATGGGAGAATATTTGAAGAATGAAGACACAGACTGACAGAAGATGTTGCTCGCCGGGACGAGAGATGGATGAACATCACAAAAGAACATTCGCTGACCAAACTATGAGTAAAATGAAGAGAGCTCCTGAGCTTCCCTGTTAGTTAGTGAAGCCATCCATCACATTAAACATGGAGGTTTTAACCACTTGACAGAAATTGGGCACAGTATCTACGCCCCACATGAGGACTGTTCCCGTTCCAGTGGTGTAAATATACGTACCTTGCCACGTTGCCGTTTTGCACGCTCCTGTGCACGCTTCCATGTGCGTTCTCTTTGTTGCCTGCTAGAAGACAGATCAATGTATGGGAACGCAGTTCCTGTGCCTGTGATCAATGATCGCCGGCATCAATGAGATGCTGTGTGGTCATAGACAAAATGAAAGTGAAAACATACACACATTATTTCCTGTATATGTAGTAAACACTACACATTCCAAATAAACTGATGGGGACATCTAGTGGCCCAATAGTAAATTACATCCTAATACATTACACTACATACTATACTGTATATCCACTTCAGCGTTCATTCGTTTTTCACCTTATACATCCGATCAATTTTCACCTCCCATTCATTTGCCAATAACTTTATCACTGCTTATCACAATGAATTGATCTATATCTTATTTTTCCACCACCAATTAGGCTTTCTTTGGGTGGTACATTTTGCTAAGAATTATTTTTCTCTAAATGCATTTTAAACGGTAAAATTAAGAAAAAAATGGGAAAAAAATCATTATTTCTCTGTTTTCTGCCATTATAGCTTGAAAATAAAACATGCTACCATACTTAAAACCTATGCATTTTATTTGCCAATTTGTCACGGTTATTACACCATTTAAATTATGTCCCTATCCCAATGTATGGTGCCAATATTTCATTTGGAAATAAAGGTGCATTTTTTTAGTTCACTATTTACAAGCTTATAATGTAAAATATTAGTAATATACCCTCTTCACATGCATATTAAAACATTTCAGACCCTTAGGTAACTATTTATGTTTGTTTGTTTTTTTAATTGTAATTTTTTTTCATTAAAAATTTTATTTGGGTAATTTTTGGTGTGGGAGGTAAACAGTTAATTTTAAATGTAATAATGTGTTTATTTAATAAAAACATGTATGTAGATGTAGTTTTACTATTTGGCCACAAGATGGCCACAGTCAATTTTTTTTTTTTAGTCCTGGAAGTGAGCATTCTCGCTCACAGGAAGTATAGGGAGGACGGGAAACTTTTTTTTTTTCTTCAGAAAGATAGCAGCATCTCAAAAAAGCCTTTGGTCTTTCTACTGGGGACTTCGTTCCCATTCATTGATCTCCGGGCTAACGGGCGGTGGCACGGGAGTGTGTGCGCAGCAGCAGGCTAAAATGGTAATATATATACAGTATATAGTAAAAACAGAAGCTTGAGGCACTCAGCTCCCAAAGTGTATCTTTAAAAAGTAGCTTATATTTTACTAAAATCAGTATAACATTTAGTAGTTTTACTCAAAACCTTTACAAATGTAAAATTGTTTAATAACACTTTAACTGAAAAGAAATTGATGAGTTTAACACTTGAATTCATAATTCTGTTCCTAAATAGACTTTTTATTGCAATTCCACAGTCTTATTTCATGTTTGAAGGTGTAAACAAATAGATTAAAGTTTTTCTTCTCTCAGCCGAACGATGGTGTTTTACAGACCCCATCTTCAATTATTACCCTGTTTTATATTTTTCCTTCACTAAGAATTGTACAGTATTTCTGTCTTGCAAGAAATGTATAGCTTGTACTTAGTTATTTGTGAGAGTTAAGATGGTCATACATTAAATACATTTTTTTTTGCCCAATAAGACATTCAATTAGACAACAACATTTAATTGGGCAAAAACTGTGTTTTCCATTGGCACCCCAATTTGCTTGTAATCGACCCACAAGCATAATGTTGATCACAGTGCTGAACAGCGAAGTGGTTGTATAGTGTATGGCTGGCTTTACCCTACAGTCAGAAGTGATTGGAGAGAAACTGTCATTCAGAGCCCTGGAAACTCGCCCCTTTCAGTGACAGTAATCAAAAAAGGGACACAACCTAGTCATATGTATGCTTGGCACCCCCAACCATGATGACACCCAGGGTGGGCCAAATCTGGAGGATGGGGTATTCCATAGATCACATTAGAGAAACAGGACGTGGGAGAGGAGAAAGAGATTGATGAGTAGACTATATGGGAGGTAACATGACATGTGTTTGCTTATTTTGTCTTTTATTTTTCTGTTCAGGTTAGCTTTAAGGAGCCAGAACCAGTGCTGAAAGGGGCGTGGCCTGCTGCACGCGTAATTTGCATCTTGAGACGTGAGCTCTGGCAAAGAACCTCCAAGATCAGCACAAAGCAGCCTGTACAAAGCAAAAAATGCAGTCCGACCAGGATGGTGAAATACCCATGGACCTAGAGGCAAGTCGCAAACAGAAGAAAGGACTTGGCAAGCCACAAAAGCTCACAGACTTCTTCCCAGAGCGCAGACACAACACTAGCTCCCCTCGTCAAGATGGTGCTGAGGGAGAGGACCAGACAAAGTCAGCGACCTCACTAGAAAAACAATCAGTCACTGCTGACAGCGCATCGGAGCCAGCGGAGAAAGCAGCCGCTCATCTCTCCGATAATGATGACACACCGCTAGAAGGCTCTCCCACACTGCGCAGCCTGGTCAAATCGAGGCTGAGGTTATCAGGAGGCCCTGAAGACATAAATAAGGTAGGCCCACACACTATCCCTGTGAACACAGCAGCAGCACAGTACTCCTTAGAGGATCTGCACACAACTGACCAGCCCCTAACACAAGATGCTATGAAAAACATGCTGTTGATGCTAAAAAACTCAATTTCAGCAGACTTTAATGTGCTCTCTAGATCTGTAAGCTCTTCTATCAGGACCGCACCGGTAGCCACGGCCGCAGGGCTCCGGCTTCTCTCTCTACTTTCTGTCCTTTTTCTTAACACTGGTGCCCCCAAATCTGTCCTTTTTCTTAACACTGGTGCCCCCAAATCCCCCGTAACCTATCGGGGAGGATGTGGGGACACAGGAAGGCTATTTCACGGCGCTCAGTCATCAGCCGCGGGACTGCTGCTATAGACAGCTGATCGGGCTAGTCCACGTGCCAGGATCTGTAACCCCACTACCGCCGCCCAGACTGCACCACGCCGCTGAGGGGATCAAGAAGTGCGGCCAACCTGTTATTTCACAGATGCTGCACATCGGCATCTCTGGTTCCTGGACTATCCATCGGCTCACCGGGCGGGGAAGTAACACGGCCCCTGCACCATTCACCGTGGCTCCTGGAAAGGATCTAGCCGCTGTTCCAGCCTCCTCTGCCGCTTCTACCATGGCTTTCCAACCTAAACTGGGACACCATCGGCTTTCCACGTGGGGAAGTGATGCTGGCCCCCTGTACCATCCTCAGCAGCTCTCCATCACTTCTGCCGAGACCGGATCAGCCTCTGCCCTATCCACAAACAAGGTAGGCTGATGATCCCCACACAGCCTGATCCCTTAAAAGCAGCAGCCCAGCATGCCCCTGGAACCCATGCTCTCCTTCATCGCTGCTAGGGACACATACACCACCCCACATCGTGGGCCAGAAAGTCTTGCGCTGCCCCTCAGGCCTGGCCTACTGTGCCTGCAGTCCCATTGTTGGTCCCTAGGACTCTGGTCTGTGGCCACAAACTAGACAGCATGGCCCTAGGAACCCATGCTCTCCTCCGCCGCAGACAGTATCCCATCACCACAGGCACAACATGAGTGTCAGAAGTCCTGCTGTTTACCACCATGTCGGGTCTCCACTGCGCAGACTCTAGGCCTCCAGAATGGTGATCGCATTGACTAGGTCGCATGGACACTGGGACATTTAAACAGGCCATCAGCCAGATACAGCACTGCTGCAACCACCAAAGAATGTCTCTCCTTCTCTCTTCTCTTCTCTCTGCTCTTAGGCCTTCTGCTCTCCTTTTTTTTCTCTCTGCTCTACTTTTTTCCGAGGTCATTCCCGAGGTGCGTCCGAACCGCTGCAGAGACATCGAGCGCTGCCAATGATGTGGCGCTCCGCTCACATAGCACTCGGATGACCCCTCAGGGACCCACTACGCTTGCTTCGCTGTTATACTTCATGTACTCGTTTACTATATGTAATGTATAATACTGTTTTTGCGTATTGCTGTACCATTACCGACCCTGTATGTGCCAGAAATAATTCCGGGTACAACCCCTGTTGTACTTGGCGAAATAAAGGATTCTGATTCTGAAATGGAAGACATGATTTCCACAGCAGAGGACAGGATTACAGCTATCACACGAGAACATAACAAGATAATTGACTCCCTTGATCATAATACAGATGGGATGGATCTAATGAAAAGAAAACTGGTCGATCTAGAAGATAGAAACAGAAGGCAGAACCTAAAAATCAGAGGAATATCTGAGCAAGTCATACCTGCTAAAGCTTTTTAAAACCATCTCTCCCAGTACTCCTGAAAAAGACTTTATTATCAATAAGGCACACAGGGTCCCTAAACCGAACCACCTGCCCGACAACATCAGAATCAGAATCATATTTATTTCGCCAAGTACAACGGGGGTTGTACCCGGAATTATTTTTGGCACAACAGGGTCGGAGATGGTACAAACACATATGTGCAATCCAGCACATACAATCAGGTGCAGTAGTACAATAACAATATACCTATATATACATAGAGCCCTTAATCTAGTGAAGGACGCATGGGGAAGTCTGGAGTGCTGTGTGAGGGGAGCAGCCTGCCGTCTACCGGTGGCGCTCGCTCAGCTCCGCAGCAGTCCCAGATCCCCGCAGCGTGTCCTGGAAGAGAGTGTATAGAGAGAGAGAGAAAGAGAGAAGGGATAGCTAAGAAAGAGTGTAGAAGAAAGAGAGCCAAGGCAGGGAGAGAGACAGAGGCAGAGTCATTTTTGGGCTGCAGGATACAAAAGACCACTTTACTTACGGTAAAGTCTTTTCCAGTAGTCATGAGTCTTCACCGCAGAACCAAAATAACTCTGTGACAAAATCTACAGAGTACACCCAGCCAACAACCCTAATAGCTCCAGCACAATCCAGCAGAGATGACAGCCACACATCTGGAGACTGTTCTGTCTTGCAGTCATCAATCTCAGACCCTAGCTCCCAGGGTAGCCCCATCAAGGCTGTCCTCTGTAATGTCAGATCGATAAACAACAAAACAGCAATCATACATGATCTAATAGAGTCTTCTGATCTGGCCTGCCTGACTGAAACCTGGCTTTCTGAACCAGTTGGCCCCACCCTGGAGGCTGCCGTGCCAACAAACTATTCCGTGATATACTGCAACAGGAAAGAACGCAGGGGAGGAGGGGTTGCACTTTGCTTTAGATCAGCTTTGAAAATCAGACCACTTACTGTAGGTCCTACCAACTCGTTTGAATGCTTGGGGGTGCAACTTTCAGCTGAGAAAAACATTAACATATTGCTGATCTACCGCCCACCAGAAAAACACTCAGACTTCCTTAAGGAACTTGTAGACCTCCTATGCAACCTAACCCTGGAACACCCCAGATGGATTGTTCTTGGAAATTTTAATACATGGGTGGATGACTCCTCTTCAAAACTTGGAATAGAGCTACCTCGTGCCTTACATGAACTGGGCTTCCTCCAATCAATCAGCTCTGCTACTCACAGGAAAGGCCACACTCTGGACCTTATATTCCATACTGGGCTGTCAATAGCCAATGTGGAAATTAATCCTGTTGCCTGGTCAGACCATCACACTATCCACTTCTCCCTCTCAATACCAGCTGTCAAACACCAGGTCAAGAATCAAATAAAATATCGCCGCTTGAAAGGGCTAACACCTCAACATATCCGAGATAACCTTAGCTTTGATGAATTGACTGACTCCAGCTTGGACCCTGATACTCTGGTGTTTAAATACAACAAATGTGTGTCCTCCACCTTTGAGACCATTGCTCCTCTGCGCACCAAATATCTTACTCCACACCATCATGCGCAGTGGTTTGATAACGCTATAAAAGAGCTGAAAAGACAAGGCCGAAAACTTGAGAGACTGTGGCGCAAATCTCAGTCCCCAGAAGACAAACATGCCTTAATCCTCCACTTGAAGAGCTACCAAAAGGTAATCACGGGAAAAAAATCATCCTTTCTATCACAAGAGATTGCAAATGCAGTTAACAAACCAGCCCAACTGTTCCGCACAGTGGAAAAACTCTGCAACCCGGCATGTCAAAAACTTAACATCGAGTCTTCAAAGGACCTCTGTGACCAATTTGCCCATTTCTTCACAGACAAAGTCTCCGCTATAAGGTCCGCCATCCAACTTACAGCATCTGAGCCTAATATAGCGCCGAAGACCATTAGCAGAGACAATGTAACACTTTGGTCAAACTTCAAAGAAATTGATGAAGAAGTCACATCAAGCATCCTCCTTCACATCCGCCTAACTACCTGTGACCTAGATCCTGGCCCAACACAGTTCATGTTGACCTGCCCCGACCTGTTCGTACCGGTATTCCTAAAAATTGTTAACTGTTCCTTAAAATCAGGGATATTTCCTGCTTTACTGAAGGAAGCAATCATCAGGCCTCTCCTCAAAAAAACCTCCCTGGACCCAGATGCAATGACCAGCTACAGACCTGTCTCTAACCTCCCCTTTCTGGGCAAACTAATTGAAAAAGCTGTTTACCTCCAGCTAGAAGCCAAAATCCTACAAAACAACAGTTATGACCCATTCCAGTCTGGCTTCAGGAAACACCACAGCACTGAAACTGCCCTCATCCAAATATGCAACCACCTGCTCATGGCAAGAGACAGAGGAGAGTGCTCCATCCTCATACTGCTAGACCTTTCTGCAGCCTTTGATACAGTTGACCATGACATCTTGATAAACAGGCTACAGGAATACTGCGGCATTGATGGCATAGTTCTTCAGTGGTTCCAATCCTTCTTGAGTGGCAGAACCCACAAAGTGTCTATGGGGCCCTTCCTGTCCACCCCTGTATCACTTAAGTATGGGGTGCCCCAGGGCTCAATCCTCTCTCCCCTGCTTTTCACAATTTACATGTTACCGCTGGGAAAACTAATCCAAAAACATGGCCTGACATACCACTGCTATGCAGACGACACCCAATTATATCTTTCCTTCAAGCCTGGTGTGACAGACCCAACTCTAACTATAAACGCCTGCTTACGTGAACTACAGCAATGGATGAATGACAACTGGCTGAAACTAAATGCAGACAAAACTGAAGTCCTTCTGATAGGAGGGCAGAGCATGATAACAAAACAATTTAACTTGCAGTCTTCACCACTGGGAATAGGAGGCACGGATCTGCGCAGCTCTGATCATGTGCGTAGCCTGGGAGTTCTAATTGATTGGGATTTAAACTTCAGAACTCAAATCTCTGCTGTGGTGAAATCATCCTATTTTCACCTGAAGAACATTGCAAAAATCAAGCACCTCATACCCCCAGAAGATCTGCCAACCTTAGTCCACGCCTTCATCACATCCCGACTGGACTACTGCAATGCTCTCTACACTGGCCTTCCAAAAAAGGTCTTGTACCGACTACAGCTGATACAGAATACTGCTGCCAGACTGCTAACCAACCAACCCCGTCACTGCCACATAACGCCAGTCCTGCACTCCCTTCACTGGCTACCTATAGAATGGAGGGTCCTATTCAAGATCGGCCTACTGACATTTAAATCCCTGAATAATTTAGGCCCTGGATACATGAAAGATATGTTGCAGCTGCGTAGCAATCCCCGCATTCTCAGATCAACAGGTTCTAATAATCTAGTCATACCCAGAGTCCACTTGGAAACTTTTGGTCCCAGAGCCTTCTGTCATGCTGCCCCTGCGTTTTGGAACTCCTTACCTCAACAGATCAGGACAGCTCCATCCCTGGACGTGTTTAAATCCAGACTGAAAACCCACCTGTTCAGTTTGGCATTTGCAGAAATATAACTTTTGTTGTGTGAATACTTCATCCTACTAATTACTGAATCTGAGAGAGCCTAAGCGCTTTGAGTCCTATGGGAGAAAAGCGCTATAGAAATGTTATGGTATGGTATGGTATGGTATTGTATGAGGACAGCACCCCTGGATGAGACTTGTCTCCCTCACCACTGTGGACAGGAAACTGTTAAAAGAAGAATTTGCATAAGCAATAGGCAGCCACATATACAGTAAGATACTACACCTACCACAGTACCTCAGTTAATAAAAAGATGACACGGATATTTAATGATGCTTACACAAATTTATTTCTCTTTTCTACCCAAATAAGGGCGGGTTGCAGGGGTGCTGTCCTCATGACTACTGGAAAAGACTTTACCGTAAGTAAAGTGGTCTTTCCCAGAACGTCATTTCGGACAGCACCCCTGGATGAGACGATGTACAAGAAATAAAGCCTTAGGGTGGCACCACAGCTTGCAAAACTTTCCTTCTGAAGGATAAACCTGCAGAGGCAGATACATTAAGGCGATGATGCTTTACAACGTATTGACTTGACCAGTTTGCAGCTCTGCAAACCTGATCTAACCTGATCTATAGAGGTCCCTGCCCTCTCTGCCCAAGAAGTCGAAATGCCTCCTGTGGAGTGAGCCATGATAGAATTTAATTGCTTCCCCTGTGTCTGCTATGCTGATGAAATAGCCCCCCAAAAAATAATTTATAATCTGTGTAGGATTTAAGGAAGATTCCACCCAATTAATGATCTAACCTAGTTCTTGTAGGAAGACTATTGTCGTAACAATCTGATCTCTTACCGAATTGGGAGATGTCCACCAAAACAGAAAATCATCAAGGTAACATAAATGTTAACCTTTCTCTGTCTAAGTGTAGCCAGAACCCCAGACATTACCTTCATAAACAACCCTGGAGCTGAAGATAATCCGAAGGGCAAAGCATTAAACTGATACATTCTTACCTCTTGAAGACAGATGTATCAGTAATTGAAGATACACATCTTTTCGGTCTAGAAAGGCTAGGAAATCGTCCTTCTGTAAGATGAATAATAGATCGAATCCATCCTGAATTTTCTGTATTTTACCTTCTGGTTTAGACTCTTTAGATTTAGTATGAACCGATAATTTCCCTGTAGCTTCTTCACTAGAAAAAAAACAGGGGAATAGAATCCCTGTCCTCTGACATTTCGGTACTTCTCGAATTATTATTTTTTTTTTTTATGTAAACAGGGAAAGGACTTCCGATTGTAGGGCTGAAAACTTTATTTGATCCTGTGAGCGGGGAGTAATGCAAAAGTCCTGAAGAGGAGGCTGGCTGAACTCTATTCTGTATCCCTCCAAAAACCACCTTAAGGGCTCTTTCCCACTAAGACGTTGCGTTAGATGCAACGCTAAGGTCGCATAACGTGCCCCCAACGCAACGCATGTGAACTTTAAAGTTAGGCGTCATATAGAGCCGCGTTATGCGTCCGTGATGCATACTTTTTGACGCATACTATCGGACAAAAACGGCACATGCGGCAAAGACTGTGGAGACCACGTGATCGGAAAACTCCGCATCATGTGGTCCCGCCAGCCAATAAGCGGCAGCTCCAGGAAGTAAACACTAAAGTGCATATTAATTAGTCATGTGGCTGGCCACAATAGCTGACTCCTGCACGAAAAAATAAAAACACATATTACTGAGCATGTGCAAACAGTCGAATGCGGCTAAAACCGCATATAACGCACAGCATGCTGCACTTTCTTTAACGTCCAGCGTTACACTGTAACGCAACGTGGGCACTGTGAACAGCCCATTGATTTTTCATTACTGTGAGTTGGGCTGCGTTACAGGCTGCTCTAACGAGTGCCTGTAACGTTCCACTGTGAAAACAGCCTAAATAACCAATGTTTTTGTGAACTGTAGTTGCCATGTTTCAAAAAAAGAAAATCTGCAATTCTCTATCTCACTGGAATACTAGCGTCATTGCTTATCTGACTTCTTGGTAAAAGTGAAGTTGGACTTGGGCTTCTGTGACTTGTAGGGAGCCCATCTCCTGCCCTTAAAGGACTAGGGATCTGACTTATTCTTAGAAGAGGGACGAAAAGTCCGTTTACTTTGAAATGGTCCTTTCTTAAAAAAGGAATACTATCAATACCCAAGTGTTCTAAAATGACAATGTACAAATAATGTCTAAGTTGCTGTGTAAACATTTTCCTACCTTTCATGTTAAATATCAGAGGCAAAAGCTGTAATTTATTGAGGGCAGGATTAGCTATATTGGGACAAATCAATTGCAGAAGGGGTGTCTGCTTCAATGCACAGCCAGAGTTGCATATCAGACTACAGAAAGCAAATATCAAACATATCAAACTCTGAAAGCAAAAACAGTATGAAAAAGCTGTGACAATTAGTTACATTTCCTCTGCTCTCTACAGACACTTCAGTCAGAAACACAGGACACAGAAACTGCAGCTGTTCTCTCTGTCACACACAGAGCTACACATAGAGTTAACTGATCAAGTGTGAGGGGAATTTCCCCTCTCCTCATGGCTCAGAGTCAGTTTTGTCAGTAAAGTTTGAATGTATTTTGATAACAGTAAACAAAGAGGTTGCTACTAAAATGTATACACCAGTACTTAGCCATAAACGTAATTGCATCAGCACCAATGGTTCAGTCGATGTGCAGGAATCGCCTTTGGAGTCACAAGTTAACAGTCTATTAACTCCATCAGATTCGCACCATCTAAAACAGATTTTTATTAAGTGATCTTCAGATAAAATACATCAGGTTAAAATCCACATGTGGGTATGCCTAGGATGACGCACAGGCATTTCGGGTCGCTCTCAGTCCTTTCTCAAATCATGGCAGGCCCACAATGATTACAAACCGCTCATCACGAACTTATAAGGTCCACAGGAGGACCACACAGAAGACTAGTAATTAGCATATATGCATATTCATAAGAAACAAGAAACACCAATCACATTACATGTTACATAGAGGTCGTTAAAATAAACCTACCAGTAAAGTCAAACTCTCACAGAATAGTATAGATTGCATATAAATCACAAAAAACACTTACCCTAATCACCCTCATGTATATACTAGAGTGGAGATATATGTATCTACGGATCTCCGTGTCTAAATATCAATTTCATGGGTAAGCTCAAACGACCTATCAAAATGAAGCCTACTGCGTCCGCATAGAAGACTTCCCAAGAAGGCGACCAATCACAGGCCGCATTGTAAACCCAAAGGCATGTCGCATGAAAAACGAGGCCAATCAAGAGCAGGAGCTCACGTCGTCGTGTGCGGGTCAAGGAGAGGCGTAGATGGCCAATCACCACCTCGCCGACAGCGTCCGCCTATCTCGCAAGTCTCTGAGAGGAGCGTCTGCATGCAATCACACCCACCCACTACGCTGGACCAATCCTAGTGAAGCCGACAGCGTCCGCATATAGAACTAAACGTGTCAAAAATAGACGCGTCATACGCTACTACAAAACACGTGATGTTCTCCGCCAATGGGCGACCCGCCGACCACGTCCGCTGTGAAAACACCCGGAAAACTTGGCAAGTGGTGCGCACCACGCGATGTAAACATCACGTGGGCGCGCATCAGCCAATCAAAATCCACATACACAGGGTAGCATCATCGCATCCATGTAAATTAGCCATGCAAACATGCCCAAGAGCCACAACAACCAGTGAACGTTACCTCCCTATCCTTGATAGTGGGACTGGCAGGACGGCAGGCACAACACATAAAATAAAATTTCAAAACCAATATAGATATAAATACAGCCCTCACCGAGCCGCCACTCCCCGCACCAAGGTTTTTACAACCATCTGTATGAAAAGACAATACAAATAAGTAACACGACCTACTTCATATCAATGCCGCCAATTCATAGTCTCTGTTAAGACCCTTAGGTACAAGGGTATCAAGTTTATTAATCCAATCATTCTCCCTTAATGATAAAAGTTTCTTCCTATCTCCCCCTCCCCTACGTGGAATGGGGATCCCCTCAATTACCTGTACCCTTAACTGAGACAAAGAGTGTTGTTTGTTACAAAAATGGTCAGAAACGGAAAGTTCCCGATTTTTATTCCTAATATTTGATTTATGTGAAGCCACACAGTCTCTGAGGGGTTGAGTGGTCTTACCCACATAACCCAGCCCACAGGGGCATTTGAGTAGATACACAACATATCTTGAATCGCAACTAAAGTTGCCTTTAATATTATATTTGGTCCCCCGGCTGGGGTGGGTAAAAATGTCCCCCTTGACCACATAGCTACACAAATGACAGCTTAAACATGGGAACAGTCCGTTTCTCTTAATGGGGTTGACTTTCTCAGGGCCCAAATCATTCCTAACTATTTTATCCCTAAGTGATGGTGCCTTTTTATAGGACAATAGGGGAAGATCATGGAATTATTTTACTGTAGTCAATCCTTGTTTTAGCATGGGCCAATATTTATTAATAATATGACCAATTTTGTCCGACAGAACATTATAGGTGGTAACACAGGGTATTCTGTCTGTCACCCCTAGTCTAACACATCCTCTACTCTTACCCCAGTACATCCCCGACTTGAACTTAAAGTCTGCCCGTAGGCAACTCAAGGGGTACCCCCTCTGTAAGAATTTGTATCTCATTTCTTCTAAACGTAATGCTCTAGTCTCCACGTCCCCAACTATCCTCTCTATCCTCTTGAATTGTCCTTTGGGTATATTGTATTTGACATGTGGTGGATGAAAGCTTGTAAAGTGCAGAACGGAATTCCTATCTGTCTCCTTCACATACAGGTCCCAAATCAAAAAAATATCATCAATGTACCGCTTCCACATTACGGCATGTCTACAAAATAAAGAATCAGCATAAACAAAAGCCTCCTCATACAAACCCATAAAGAGGTTGGCATAGGAAGGGGCCACGTTCGAGCCCATCGCAGTGCCCCTCCGCTGCACGTAGAATGTAGACTCAAACAAAAAATAATTGCTCTTCAGAATCAACTCAAGTAGCTGCAACACAAAACGCTTCTGTTTTTGATCAAAATCTGAACAGAGCATCAGAAAAAAATCAACCACTTCCAATCCCCCATCATGGGGAATCGCGGTATAGAGGCTACTCACGTCCATGGTGACCAGCAGAGATGTCTCCCCCAAATTTTCGACCCTTGAGATGGCTGTCAGGAATTCCTGTGTATCCTTCAGATAAGACGCCAAGGTGATCACCATTGGTCTCAGGATCCTGTCAAGAAAAATCGCTATATTAACTTCTTGGATACTTGGGTAATTAGGAATGGCGATAAATTGACGACAGACCTGTATGTGAAGGAGACAGATAGGAATTCCGTTCTGCACTTTACAAGCTTTCATCCACCACATGTCAAATACAATATACCCAAAGGACAATTCAAGAGGATAGAGAGGATAGTTGGGGATGTGGAGACTAGAGCATTACGTTTAGAAGAAATGAGATACAAATTCTTACAGAGGGGGTACCCCTTGAGTTGCCTACGGGCAGACTTTAAGTTCAAGTCAGGGATGTACTGGGGTAAGAGTAGAGGATGTGTTAGACTAGGGGTGACAGACAGAATACCCTGTGTTACCACCTATAATGTTCTGTCGGACAAAATTGGTCATATTATTAATAAATATTGGCCCATGCTAAAACAAGGATTGCCTACAGTAAAGTAATTCCATGATTTGCCCCTATTGTCCTATAAAAAGGCACCATCACTTAGGGATAAAATAGTTAGGAATGATTTGGGCCCTGAGAAAGTCAACCCCATTAAGAGAAACGGACTGTTCCCATGTTTAAGCTGTCATTTGTGTAGCTATGTGGTCAAGGGGGACATTTTTACCCACCCCAGCCGGGGGACCAAATATAATATTAAAGGCAACTTTAGTTGCGATTCAAGATATGTTGTGTATCTACTCAAATGCCCCTGTGGGCTGGGTTATGTGGGTAAGACCACTCAACCCCTCAGAGACCGTGTGGCTTCACATAAATCAAATATTAGGAATAAAAATCGGGAACTTTCCGTTTCTGACCATTTTTGTAACAAACAACACTCTTTGTCTCAGTTAAGGGTACAGGTAATTGAGGGGATCCCCATTCCACGTAGGGGAGGGGGAGATAGGAAGAAACTTTTATCATTAAGGGAGAATGATTGGATTAATAAACTTGATACCAGGGCCGAGCCTGGGCGGGTGCTGCGGGTGCAAGGCACCCAGGCGCCTGCCTCTGAGAGGCGCCGCCCGGCCGCCGCTCTCCCCCTGTGGCCGCCGCTCGCTCGCTCGCTCCCTCCCTCCCTGTAGCCGCCGGCGCCGCCACGTCAGACCTCGATCAGGCGGGCGGGCGCTAGGACCTAGCACGCCGCACTGATATGCGGAAGTGACATCACTTCCGCATATAGAGCGGGTGCGCCTGGCGCCTTCTTACTGGTCGGGTCGCCCGCTGATTGAGGTCTGAAGCTGCTGCAAGGTGAGGGGGGAGCGGCGGCAGCAGCGGCGGGAGGGGAGGGTTGGGTGCGCTCCTGTCACTACCTGAACGGGGACCCTATACCCCCTGGCTACATATCCTGGGCACATATTACCCCCTGGCTACCTATCCTGGGCAGATATTACCCCCTGGCTACCTATCCTGGGCACATATTACCCCCTGGCTACCTATCCTGGGCACATATTACCCCCTGGCTACCTATCCTGGGCACATATTACCCCCTGGCTACCTATCCTGGGCACATATTACCCCCTGGCTACCTATCCTGGGCACATAATACCCCCTGGCTACCTATCCCGGGCACATAATACCCCCTGGCTACCTATCCCGGGCACATAATACCCCCTGGCTACCTATCCCGGGCACATAATACCCCCGTGCTACCTTTCCCGGGCACATATACCCCCTGGCTACCTATCCTGGGCACATATACCCCCTGGCTACCTATCCTGGGCACATATACCCCCTGGCTACCTATCCTGGGCACATATACCCCCTGGCTACCTATCCTGGGCACATATACCCCCTGGCTACCTATCCTGGGCACATATACCCCCTGGCTACCTATCCTGGGCACATATACCCCCTGGCTACCTATCCTGGGCACATATACCCCCTGGCTACCTATCCTGGGCACATATACCCCCTGGCTACCTATCCTGGGCACATATACCCCCTGGCTACCTATCCTGGGCACATATACCCCCTGGCTACCTATCCTGGGCACATATACCCCCTGGCTACCTATCCTGGGCACATATACCCCCTGGCTACCTATCCCGGGCACATATACCCCCTGGCTACCTATCCCGGGCACATATACCCCCTGGCTACCTATCCCGGGCACATATACCCCCTGGCTACCTATCCCGGGCACATATACCCCCTGGCTACCTATCCCGGGCACATATACCCCCTGGCTACCTATCCCGGGCACATATACCCCTGGCTACCTATCCCGGGCACATATACCCCCTGGCTACCTATCCCGGGCACACTGGCTGTTTGTCATTATGTGCATTTGCTGGTGAAAAGCAGTCTCTTGTTATGTGCATTTGCTGGTGAAAAGCAGTCTCTTGTTATGTGCATTTGCTGGTGAAAAGCAGTCTCTTGTTATGTGCATCTGCTGGTGAAAAACAGTCTCTTGTTATGTGCATTCAGTGGGGAATTTTTGTCAGTAAAAATAATCTTTTGTCAGTAAATGTTTAGGTATTTGTCAGTAAAAAATAACGTGAAAGGTTGGCAACACTGGCAGGCTGTGTGGCGCAACGGGAAAGATACAGGCAGCCCACCTTGGGCTTGGCAGGGGGAGGAGCCGACGTCAGCGAGAGTAGGCTGGCCGCAGGCAGCCATAAATACGCAGTGTGTGACTGCGTCGCACTCGCAGAGCCTCTCAGCCTGAGTCAGTCCAGAGACTAGCAGACTCGCAGGAAGCCAAAGCCAGCCAGGAGCAAGCCCATGGAAGAGGGGTAGGAATGGGGTATCACATGCATGCGTAAAGAGGTGGAAGGTGTGGGTGTGATTAGGAAGGACATGGGTGTGGTTATGTGGTTGGGCGCGGTTAATTTAACCACTCCCATAGGCGCCAGAGAAAATCTTGCACCCAGGTGCCAGGCACCCCAGGCTCACCCCTGCTTGATACCCTTGTACCTAAGGGTCTTAACAGAGACTATGAATTGGCGGCATTGATATGAAGTAGGTCGTGTTACTTATTTGTATTGTCTTTTCCTACAGATGGTTGTAAAAACCATGGTGCGGGGAGTGGCGGCTCGGTGAGGGCTGTATTTATATCTATATTGGTTTTGAAATTTTATTTTATGTGTTGTGCCTGCCGTCCTGCCAGTCCCACTATCAAGGATAGGGAGGTAACGTTCACTGGTTGTTGTGGCTCTTGGGCATGTTTGCATGGCTAATTTACATGGATGCGATGATGCTACCCTGTGTATGCGGATTTTGATTGGCTGATGCGCGCCCACGTGATGTTTACATCGCGTGGTGCGCACCACTTGCCAAGTTTTCCGGGTGTTTTCACAGCGGACGTGGTCGGCGGGTCGCCCATTGGCAGGAAACATCACGTGTTTTGTAGTAGCGTATGACGCGTCTATTTTTGACGCGTTTAGTTCTATATGCGGACGCTGTCGGCTTCACTAGAATTGGTCCAGCGTAGTGGGTGGGTGTGATTGCATGCAGACGCTCCTCCCAGAGACTTGCGAGATAGGCGGACGCTGTCGGCGAGGTGGTGATTGGCCATCTACGCCTCTCCTTGACCCGCACACAACGACGTGAGCTCCTGCTCTTGATTGGCCTCGTTTTTCATGCGACATGCCTTTGGGTTTACAACGCGTCCTGTGATTGGTCGCCTTCTTAGGAAGTCTTCTATGCGGACGCAGTAGGCTTCATTTTGATAGGTCGTTTGAGCTTACCCATGAAATTGATATTTAGACACGGAGATCCGTAGATACATATATCTCCACTCTAGTATATACATGAGGGTGATTAGGGTAAGTGTTTTTTGTGATTTATATGCAATCTATACTATTCTGTGAGAGTTTGACTTTACTGGTAGGTTTATTTTAACGACCTCTATGTAACATGTAATGTGATTGGTGTTTCTTGTTTCTTATGAATATGCATATATGCTAATTACTAGTCTTCTGTGTGGTCCTCCTGTGGACCTTATAAGTTCGTGATGAGCGGTTTGTGATTATTGTGGGCCTGCCATGATTTGAGAAAGGACTGAGAGCGGCCCGAAACGCCTGTGCGTCATCCTAGGCATACCCACATGTGGATTTTAACCTGATGTATTTTATCTGAAGATCACTTAATAAAAATCTGTTTTAGATGGTGCGAATCTGATGGAGTTAATACACCAGTACTTAGCAGCACTTCCCAAACAATTCCTGTGTCAATTGAAAATATGTGAATCGATAGTATTCCTTTAACAGGAATCTTTTTTTTTTGTGTGTGTGTGTGTGTGTCTGCCGTTCTGTCTAGAGGGTCGTCTAACTGACTCAAACAGCAGACCCCCTTCACAAGGTACACCACATAACTTGATTTTGAAGTATTGTCATCATTCCAAGTTTTTACCCATACACCTCTTCTGGATGAATTAACTAATGCCGTAGTTCTGGCCGTACGTTTAACCGTATCATCTGAAGCGTCCACTAGAAAATTGGAAGCATTCCAAACTTTAGGGAAATCATTCAAAATTTCCCAGAAATCCTCAAAAAAGTAGGTCAGTTTTGTTTGATACCCTTGAAAAATATGGATCTAATTTAGGCGGGGTTCCCCAAAACCCTGATCTTCAGGAGAAAGATAACATTTAGATAATGATCTGGGCCAAAAAGCCATTTTCCTAGATTATCCCACTCCTTCTTAATCCTAATCTTAAAGAGAATCTGTATTGTTAAAATCGCACAAAAGTAAACATACCAGTGCGTTAGGGGACATCTCCTATTACCCTCTGTCACAATTTCGCCGCTCCTCGCCGCATTAAAAGTGGTTAAAAACAGTTTTAAAAAGTTTGTTTATAAACAAACAAAATGGCCACCAAAACAGGAAGTAGGTTGATGTACAGTATGTCTACACATAGAAAATACATCCATACACAAGCAGGCTGTATACAGCATTCCTTTTGAATCTCAAGAGATCATTTGTGTGTTTCTTTCCCCCTGCAGCTATCTTCCACTGAAGTGTCAGGCTGTTTCTTCCTGCAGAGTGCAGACAGCTCTGCCTGTATGTAATTCCTCAGTATGTGAAAGCCCAGCCAGCTCAGAGGAGGATTTATGCAGCTTGTAAAAGATAAGAGAGAAGAGAGAAGCTGCCCTAATCTAAATAATACACAGGCAGTGTGCAGAGAGGGGCCTGGAGGGGGGAGATGCATCACAGAACCACAACACTGAAGAACTTGGTAGCCTTCCAGACACAGGCTGACAAGTCTGACAAGAGAGAGATAAGTTGATTTATTACAGAGATGGTGATAGTAGAACGTGCTGCAGTAAGCCAGAACACATTAGAATAGCTTTTGGAACTTGTAGGATGATAAAAAACAGGATGCAATTTTTGTTACGGAGTCTCTTTAAGAGTAGCATGGACTGGAATAAGCCGAGAATGAGGATCTGCCAAACTCTCATACATTTGATCCAAAGGTGTCAAAGATTTCTGCTCAGACTTAATACCCATTGCCTCATGCATAGCCATTAGTAAGTCTCATTAATTCAGGTAAAAAAACATTTCGGTTAGGGCTCTTTTCCACTATGAAATGCGATCGCAACCGCATTTGCGATCCTAATCGCACTTCAATTTCCACTATGCGATTGCGCTACTATACTTATAGTACAGCTTAATCTCATACAAACGCAGGAGGATGACGATTGTGCTTTGTCCAAATCGCATCGCAATCAGATTGCACTAATGGAAATTGCTGCTGCAGTTTCAATTAGTTTAACGTACCTCGCGATCAGAATCAAATCTTAACTCGCAGGGTAGTGAAAAAAAAGGCCCTTAGTCAGTTTTACTCAAATCTTCCTCCTAGTTTGATACATTTTCTCTGTGCAGAGAGAGTTACTATAAAGGAGGCAGCCCCAGCATTCCTTTACATGTGCATTTTTGTTTAAATTGCCTCTCCTTGCCCTGAATCTGTCTAGTTCTTCTAAACAATCTATTTAATTGCTGCAGCTTAGAAGAACTTCAAGAATGTTACACATGCAGGCTTTCTGATGTGAAATTTATCTGAAAACAGGTACCCAAGAGGTTAAAAACACAGCCTGGGTATTCTGGGATGCAGTTTGTTCTGCTCTCACTGCAGCTGCCTGGGAGGTCTGTCTCTCCATTAGCTTGCCTGTTATTGCTGGCTTATTGCCTTTTCTAAACAGCCAGGGTTTCTCTGCTCTAATTTTTATGAATTAACCTTCAGTGACATGTGCTGTGATAATCTCCGCACAAGGCGGTAATTTCCCACACCTGCTCAGGAATTATAGATTTTCATGCGGACACAGGTTTTATGAATGCACACTTTGCTAAATGGTGGGTAAAGTCAGCTGTTTTGAGCATTATCGCATGCGGGTATGCTCTATGAATAGAGGCCTATGTCTCTTGGAAGCAGGAGGCATAGTTGGAGGTGCAGACAACATAGGAGATGATGGATTAGCTATAACAGGCAGATAATCCATATCACTACTAGTCCCAGGCCTATCTGAAGCAGCTGAGGCAGTAGAAGCAATAGCAGAATCTTTACTTTCCTATTGCTGTCTGTGGACCTTCTCTGTACAATACTGGCACAATTTCCATTCAGAGTTGCTAATCCATGCTGACTGGACTGAGTAGAAGATTTGTCAGACTTTTCAACCTTCTCAGTCTTATATCTTTTGGGGTATAAAACATAATAAACGATAGCCAGCCATTAGACAAATCCCCTTATATATAACATACAACCAGCCAAGCAGAAGAAACATAACCACATCTACTTGCCAGAGAGGGATTCTGGGCAGATTTAGCAGATTGTGCAGGAGCTGACCCAGAGGCGTCCTCCATGATCCCAGCTACAAACCAGAGTGCATCATGGACACTACAAACTTATACCTGTGCTGCTGATTTGATACAGCTGATCTAATTATGCATGCGGCCCCTGCCGGCTAAGCATATGCTTAATCAGCTTCTTACCTTAAGGAATCAGCTGTATGCTGATTCCTAATCACCGCCGCGGCCCCTGCCGCCCGGCTCAGACTTCAGATCACGCGGGACGCCAGCACGTGACTACCTCCAGTTCAACCAGAAGTGAACTCTCTCCAATGCACGCACATGCGCGCATAAAGTTGCTGCCTCCAATGGAGAAGCCTCCTCCACGCTGCAGGGCTCCGACTGTTCACTGAAAAGAGCTGCTTGGAGCCCTGGAAAACGCTGGTCCTGCCGCCTGACATGGATAGCACTCCTGGAGACCTCTCCCATGCATCCCATCCGGGACAGGAAACTAAACTGAGGTACTGTGGTAGGTGTAGTATCTTATATGTGGCTGCCTATTGCTTATGCAAATTCTTCTTTTAACAGTTTCCTGTCCACAGTGGGGAGGGAGACAAGTCTCATTCAGGGGTGCTGTCCGAAATGACGTTCTGGGAAAAGTCAGTCTGAGTAGTGGCCATCCCTGTGGAAACAGCCAGATGGCCCACCCCACGCGCATTTTCACGGCTGGGTGGTGGAGCAGGCTTATCGCTGAACTTCAGGGCTGGGAGGTGGTGCAGGCTGACCTGGTCCGCGGCAGTGGCAGGGGTAGACCCTGGGTGGCCGAGCAGGCTGGGGGCTGCGGCTGGTGGAGGCTGTGGCTGGTGAAGGCCCTCTCTGGATTCCACGTGGGAGGCCCCGCAGGAAGCCGTGGTGGTCAGGTCTCCAGCATGTGGGGTGTCCAACATGCTCCGGCTGGCTTCCTGGACTCCTAGGCCCCATCACAGTGGCCCACGTGGTGGAGGGGGATCCTATAGCCTCCTCAAACCCAGGCTGTGGAGGAAGGCTGCTCCTGCAGTGCTGGTGGCATCCTGGTCGCCCTGGGTAGTGGGGTACCGTGCTACCAATGAGCTCTGGGTCAGCAGCTCTCCCTTGCCTGCTTAAGTGTGGCAGCCGATCCCTTAGGCCTCTGTCGTAGCGGTGGCTGGAGGGGCTGGCTCAGGGAAGCAGTTGGGCAGCAACAAAGATGCCAGTGCAGGAGCGCTGATCCACCCGAGCAGCTGGTCCTCTGAGTGAGGCGGGGCGCACCCGACCAGCAGAGGAGCCGGTGGCCTGCACAGGCATCATGCTCCATGGCTGGAACATACGGAGGACGGGTGCCTCTTCCCTGGGAGCCCTCAGTATTGTGGTGGTGTCAGCGCGGGTGGTGTCGCTGATAGTCCGGCGGCAGATCGGCAGAGCTCCATGTCTCATCATGCCTGCACGCTGCACGTGGGTCCCCGAGCGAGCAGCTTATCCTCTTGCCGGCCGTCCTCTGCTGCGATCAGTGGCTGATAGAGAGCCGGACTGGCAGTTGCCATGTCCTCCGCCTCCTACCTAAGCGAGAGGTGAAGCCAGAGGTGAGTGGAGGAAGGATAGCCCTCTAAAAATATAAAAAAGGCTGGAGCCCTGTGGCCAAGGCGTCCGAGTCCGGCGCCAAGGGACGTAGTGCTTAGACTTGCATTCTGCCATGCCAAGGAAGCTGTTCTGCAGGGTTTGAGAAGCAACAAAAGTCTACCAGATGCTTACAAACAAATAAAAATCTTTCCTGACCTGTCACAGGCTACCCTTAAATTCAGAAAAGATCTTAAGAATGTTACTACTACACTAAATAATCATCAGATTCACTACAAGTGGGGTTTCCCTCTCAAGCTCTTAATTACCAAAGCAGGGAAAAATTACGTCATTCACAGTGTGGAGGAAGGCCTTCATCTGATAAAAAGCTGGAAGATCAAGCTAGATTCCGCTGCTTCGCCAGCCTTCATTAAACCACCTACCCAATGGGATAAAAACATATTTGATTGGTGGACTACCAAAAAATGAATGAGAGGTTTCGCCAACTACTTCTAGTACCCTCTCTGGTTGCCTTTCACTAGTGCCTCTTCTTTTGGCAGGATCACAAATCCAGATCCTCCCTAGCCCTCTTCTCAGACTTCTCACTTACTATAGTAATGAACCAAATGTTCCCTGAGTTAATGTTAAGGTTACTGTTCATACTACATATATTAGTCTACATTGTGTTTCCTCAATATGTCATTATAGTACCTACTACAATGCACCAGACCCAACTCGTGCCCAATAATCCCTGGTTACACTCTGCAACCTCTTGGCTTCTTTTATCATTATTAAATTGCATCTTTCCAGGACATTATGGAACTTAGGTTTACATCACTAAATGTTAATGGTCTCAATTCAATCACCTATTAAGCGGTTTGCATTAAACAAAGAACTGGAAATTCTCAAAACGGATATAATTCTCGCCCAAGAGACTCACCTTCTAGATACAACTGAACATTTTTGCAAGCTAAATGACTTTAGCTCGGTTCTCTCTCTCTCTCTCACTCTCTCTCCTCCTCCATCCATCCATCCATCCATCCACTTATATCATCCAGTAAGGAATTGCAGATTTTCAAAACAGCTTATATACCATAGCTGGGATTTGAACCCAGGACGCAGTGTGTAGTAGGTATCTGTCTTACCCTCTAGACCATGACCCACACTACATGCTAAAGCTGGCCTAGCATAAACCATACTACCATTATGATCAATTCGATAGAAAAAGTAGCACGATTAAGGATTTGTACTTTTTGAAAAGCATGCTTATATACCATAGCTGGGATTTAAACCCAGGACACAGTGTAAGTTTGTAACCCCCTGTTGCTGGAAACTACTGAGCCTGGCTTGTTGTTTGTCCCTTGGTGGTGGACACTGTGTATCTAAAAGAGCACTGGGTGACTGCAGGCTGTAGCAACAGAAGAGGGTAACGTTTTTCAGCGCTGAGGATTACAGATTACATTCTTTGCGGTTCCATTGTGGATTGGAATTCTCCTCTGGCAGCTAACAGTACTGGTCTGAGCGCTCGATAGCTTTTGCAACATAGACTATTTTGTTTCCATATTATTTGAGCAGCATACTAGACACCTTTGTGTCTTCGGAATAGAGGTATTTGACTTCCTGGACACCCGTGCCTATGATTTGGACAAGGTGTTTAACCAGGAAGCTGGTAGTAATGATTTAGAATCACATATGAAAACATTGGGCTTCATTTCTGAGAAAAAAATTATCATTATGGTGGGAGGTAGTCTCTTTGGAGAGACAGAGGAAAGATGGCTATATCCCACGTAGACTAAGGTAGGATTTCTGCCCAAATGAGCAGGAATTAAAATATGTACCTCCCGAGGAATGGCAACAATTCTTTGATAGATGTGGTAAAGAATTAATTGACATGTTGCTAATAGCTAAAAGGAGAAAAATGATTGATTTAAATAAAAACATTGACGAAATGAGGATTAAATTAGAACCTGTAAGTGAATTGGAGGATTTTAAAGGGATGTCCAGTGACTTACATTATCACCTTAAAAAAGTAGACGATGAATTAAGAGGTAAAAAACAAAAGAAATACACACGTGATTACAATGATTATACCAATAGGAATGCATATAAATGGCAGCAAACAAAAGAAACGCCAGTGGAAGTGACAGGAGCCACAGAGGTGAATGTATTGAAAGATATGAATAAACCAATTGATATACCAATAAAAATACAGAAAGGAAAAGGGATTCCACCTCCAAATACCCCACGTACTCCACTACTAAGATATAATCCAAGAAATCCAAAACAACAGCAGTTCTTTCCTAAACAAAACCATACACCTTATCAAAACTTTAGACCATATTGGCAGAAAAAACCATCGAATCCAAAATTATATGACCGGAAAAAATATTTCCAACAGGATAACCCTCCCCCGCCCATACCACCTAGGAATAGGGTATATAGACCCCCCGCCAACAGTTTGGGTGGAGACCAAAACCAAGATATGACACAAATAAAGTCTGGCAAAACCCTACTATTCCAGTCTATAATCGATTTAGCGCCCTAAATCCAGACGAAATCCCTAAACATCAGGACCAAAAAACTGACACTATTGATCGGGATTTTTTAGAGGCAGGACCTTCAAAGGAACGCAGAAAACGGCAAAGTCGCGACGGAGAGGAGTCAGAGGAGGATACAGACAACAGAGGAGTAAACAAAAAATCAAAAGCATATTAGGTAAAGGGATTTATATTTTAAGCAGTAAAGAACTATCGAAAAATGAAGTAATGGTCTTGGATAAAGGCCTGAAATTTGCACCCCCCAAACCAATGAACAAGTTTCAGCTGTATATAGATCTCATAAATTTATTAGAAATTTGAAAATAAAGAAGTTTTTTAGTGGCCGGAATGCCCCGACAGTATCTACAGTAGATCTGAATGCTAATAGATCCTTTTTATATAGTGGGTTAAAAAACAAATCAACATTTAACCCTCTATGTGCCAACAGTGGCATAATAGACACTTTCAAAAAAGCGGTTTTGCACGACATTGAGGAATTACCAGTGAAGGCAGCTAGCACTGATCGCCACCTTAAGGAAGCACTAAGCACTTTATCCAAAGATAAACAAATCACCATTAAACCGGCGGATAAAGGCGGTGGTGTTGTGATTATGGATACCAGCAAATATAATCGAATGGTGCTGGATTTACTTGAAGATTGTAAAACGTATGAAAAACTAAGAACAGACCCAGGAGGTAATTATTATGAAAAATTGAAGGAACTAATAAAGAAAGGTATAGGTGAAGGAATTCTGACAGAAAAGGAAGCAAAATACCTAGTACCCTCATTTTATAGGACTCCGGTAATGTATTGCCTCCCAAAAATACATAAGGACTGTACTAACCCCCCAGGGAGACCAATTATAAGTGGGATACAGTCAATAACGGCCAGATTGGGCCAATTTATTGATACGTTTTTACAGCCTATTGTCACGAAGGCACCTTCCTATTTAAAGGATTCCAAACATCTAATCCAAATTCTTAAAGGTGTACAATGTGGGGAACCACACATCTTGGTAACAGCTGATGTATCTTCATTATACACAGTGATACAGCAGGATGCAGGATTAAGGGCAGTGGAGTACTTTTTGAAAGCACAGGACACTTTGAGTAATGCTCAGATCTCCTTTTTAATAGAAATTTTAGATTTTGCATTATCACATAACTACTTTTGGTTTGAAAAAACGTTTTACTTACAAAAGATCGGTGTAGCCATGGGGGCACGGTATGCGTCCAGTCTGGCCAATCTGTTTATGGCCAGATGGGAAGAACAATATATATATGAAAGACAACATTCGGATTTAATTTTATGGAAACGTTTTATTGATGACGTGTTTTTTATTTGGAAGGAAGAAGTGCAATCATTGGAAACGTTCATAGGTTTTATTAATACAAATAATGACAACTTAGTTTTTAACTGTGAATACAGTACTATGAATGTGAATTTTTTGGATTTAATTATTACAAATGAGAGGGGTAATTTTAATACTAAAACTTATTTTAAAAAGACGGATCGCAACAGCTACATTTCCCAAGGGAGCTGCCATCATCCAACATGGCTGAAATCTATCCCACGAAGTCAATTTCTGAGGATTTTTAGAAACTGTACTAGATTAAGTGACTATATTACACAGACGGATCTACTGATAGATAGATTTATTGAAAATGGATATGATAACGTTGAGCTACAACGGGTACGATCAGAAATTGCAGCAAAAGACCGGTATGAAATTATACATGGAAATAGTGCAATAAGAGTGGATGATGTTGAAACGGATAATATTATAAACACTAGAACAATGAAACAAACCGAAATACCTTTTATAACAGATTTTAATCTGCAACATAATGACATCAAAAAAATAGTAACACGGCACTGGCATCTACTACACTTAGATCCAGACTTAAAGGAGGTGGTGGGTAACCAACCTCGTGTGATATTTAAAAAGGCATCTAATTTGCAAAATGTTCTAACCAACTCTTTTAACCAACAACCAGTGCCGCGTACGTTTCTCACTATGGATGGATACTTTAAGTGTAAAAAATGTTATAGTTGTAGGATGTGTAAGGATGTCCCACGAAAGCAACAATCATTTAAAAGCAATGTCACTGGTGAAACATTTAATATTAAGAAATTTCTCCATTGCAAAAGTATGTATGTGGTGTATCTGCTGGAGTGTCCTTGCGGACTTCAATATGTGGGAAAAACAGAACGTGAGGGGAGAAGGAGAATTTATGAACATGTGCATAATATTGAGAAGGGTGAAGTGGACCACTCGGTCCCTAATCACTTTAAAGAATACCACAATAAGGATCCCAGTAGAATGAACTTTTGCATTATTGATCAAGTAACTAATAAGTGGAGAGGACAGAACAAGGATAGAGACTTATTGCAACTAGAAAATAAATGGATTTATAAAATGGATTTATAAACTTAAGACTCTGAAGCCAGGAGGACTGAATGTTGATTTTAGTATCAATTGTTTTATTGACAATTCGTAATATATACTTTTATTGACATGGTTGATGTGCAAATATATGTTTCAGATGTAAATACCTGAGTTATCACTAGATGGCGGCACTAACATAGTTGTGGTCACGTAAGTGTATTTTATTTAAGTTATTGCTTTGTATTATCTTTATGGATATTTTATTGTTGTTATATAGATGTACATTTTATTTACAATAATATGCTAGTGATTTGCATATATCTGTATATGAGTACAGTAAGGCCACGAGGTGTTACAACAAGATGAGCACACTCTCTCCCTTTAACCACTTAAGGACTGCAGTCATAAAACCCCTTAAGGACCAGAGCCTTTTTTTCCATTCAGACCACTGCAGCTTTCACGGTTTATTGCTCAGTCATACAACCTACCACCTAAATGAATTCTACCTCCTTTTCTTGTCACTAATACAGCTTTCTTTCGGTGCTATTTGATTGCTGCTGCGAGTTTTAGTTTTTATTATATTCATCAAAAAAGACATGAATTTTGTCAAAAAAATGACTTTTTTAACTTTCTGTGCTGACATTTTTCAAATAAAGTAAAATTTCCTATACATTTGAGCGCGAAAGTTATTCTGCTACATGTCTTTGATAAAAAAAAACCCATTCAGTGTATATTTATTGGATTGGGTAAAAGTTATAGCGTTTACAAACTATGGTGCCAAAAGTGAATTTTCCCATTTTCAAGCATCTCTGACTTTTCTGCGCACCTGTCAGGTTTCATGAGGGGCTAAAATTCCAGGATAGTACAAATCCCCCCCAAATGACCCCATTTTGGAAAGAAGACATCCCAAAGTATTCAGTGAGAGGCATGGTGAGTTCATAGAAGATTTTATTTTTTGTCACAAGTTAGCGGAAAATGACACTTTGTAACAAAAAAAAACAAAAAAAAAAGTTTCCATTTCTTCTAACTTGCGACAAAAAAAAAATGAAATCTGCCACGGACTCACTATGCTACTCTCTGAATACCTTGAAGTGTCTACTTTCCAAAATGGGGTCATTTGTGGGGTGTGTTCACTGTCCAGGCATTTTGGGGGGTGCCTAATTGTAAGCACCCCTGTAAAGCCTAAAGATGCTCATTGGACTTTGGGCCCCTTAGCGCAGTTAGGCTGCAAAAAAGTGCCACACATGTGGTATTGCCGTACTCAGGAGAAGTAGTATAATGTGTTTTGGGGTGTATTTTTACACATACCCATGCTGGGTGGGAGAAATATCTCCGTAAATGACAATTGTTTTCTTTTTTTAACACACAATTGTCAATTTATAGAGATATTTCTCCCACTCAGCATGGGTATGTGGAAAAATACACCCCAAAACACATTATACTACTTCTCCTGAGTACGGCGATACCACATGTGTGGCACTTTTTTGCACCCTAACTGCGCTAAGGGGCCCAAAGTCCAATGAGTACCTTTAGGATTTCACAGGTCATTTTGAGAAATTTCGTTTCAAGACTGCTCCTCACGGTTTAGGGCCCCTAAAATGCCAGGACAGTATAGGAATCCCACAAATTACCCCATTTTAGAAAGAAGACACCCCAAGGTATTCCATTAGGAGGATGGTGAGTTCATAGAAGATTTTTTTTTTTTGTCACAAGTTAGCGGAAATTGATTTTAATTGTTTTTTTTCACAAAGTGTCATTTTCTGCTAACTTGTGACAAAAATAAAATCTTCTATGAACTCACCATACTCCTAACGGAATACCTTGGGGTGTCTTCTTTCTAAAATGGGGTCATTTGTGGGGTTCCTATACTGCCCTGGCATTTTAGGGGCCCTAAACCGTGAGGAGTAGTCTTGAAACCAAATGTCGCAAAATGACCTGTGAAATCCTAAAGGTACTCATTGGACTTTGGGCCCCTTAGCGCACTTAGGGTGCAAGAAAGTGCCACACATGTGGTACCGCCGTACTCAGGAGAAGTAGTATAATGTGTTTTGGGGTGTATTTTTACACATACAGATGCTAGGTGGGAGAAATATCTCTGTAAATGACAATTATTTGATTTTTTTTACACACAATTGTCCATTTACAGAGAGATTTCTCCCACCCAGCATGGGTATGTATAAAAATACACCTCAAAACACATTATACTACTTCTTCTGAGTACGGCGATACCACATGTGTGACACTTTTTTGCAACCTAGGTGCGCTAAGGGGCCTAACGTCCTATTCACAGGTCATTTTGAGGCATTTGGATTCTAGACTACTCCTCACGGTTTAGGGCCCCTAAAATGCCAGGGCAGTATAGGAACCCCACAAGTGACCCCATTTTAGAATGAAGACACCCCAAGGTAATCCGTTAGGGGTATGGTGAGTTCATAGAAGATTTTTTTTTTGTCACAAGTTAGCGGAAAATGACACTTTGTGAAAAAAAAAAACAATACATATCAATTTCCGCTAACTTGTGACAAAAAATAAAATCTTCTATGAACTCACCATACTCCTAACGGAATACCTTGGGGTGTCTTCTTTCTAGAATGGGGTCATTTGTGGGGTTCCAATACTGCCCTGGCATTTTAGGGGCCCTAAACCGTGAGTAGTCGTCTTGAACCCAAATGTCTCAAAATGACCTGTGAAATCCTAAAGGTACTCATTGGACTTTGGGCCGCTTAGCACAGTTAGGCTGCAAAAAAGTGTCACACATGTGGTATCGCCGTACTCAGAAGAAGTAGTATAATGTGTTTTGTGGTGTATTTTTACATATAACCATGCTGGGTGGGAGAAATATCTCTGTAAATGACACATTTTTGATTTTTTTTACACACAATTGTCCATTTACAGAGAGATTTCTCCCACCCAGCATGGGTATGTGTAAAAATACACCACAAAACACATTATACTACTTCTCCTGAGTATGGCGATACTACATGTGTGACACTTTTTTGCAGCCTAGGTGCGCTAAGGGGCCCAACGTCCTATTCACAGGTCATTTTGAGGCATTTGTTTTCTAGACTACTCCCCACGGTTTAGGGCCCCTAAAATGCCAGGGCAGTATAGGAACCCCACAAGTGACCCCATTTTAGAAAGACGACACCCCAAGGTATTCCGTTAGGGGTATGGTGAGTTCATAGAAGATTTTATTTTTTGTCACAAGTTAGTGAAAAATGACACTTTGTGAAAAAAACAATAAAAATCCAATTTCCGCTAACTTTTGACAAAAAATAAAATCTTCTATGAACTCATCATACACCTAACAGAATACCTTGGGGTGTCTTCTTTCTAAAATGGGGTCACTTGTGGGGTTCCTATACTGCCCTGGCATTTTACGGGCCCAAAACTGTGAGTAGTCTGGAAACCAAATTTCTCAAAATGACTGTTCAGGGGTATAAGCATCTGCAAATTTTGATGACAGGTGGTCTATGAGAGGGCAAATTTTGTGGAAACGGTCATAAGCAGGGTGGCCTCTTAGATGACAGGATGTATTGGGCCTGATCTGATGGATAGGAGTGCTAGGGGGGTGACAGGAGGTGATTGATGGGTGTCTCAGGGGGCGGTTAGAGGGGAGAATAGATGCAATCAATGCACTGGGGAGGTGATCGGAAGGGGGTCTGAGGGGGATCTGAGGGTTTGGCCGAGTGATCAGGAGCCCACACGGGGCAAATTAGGGCCTGATCTGATGGGTAGGTGTGCTAGGGGGTGACAGGAGGTGATTTATGGGTGTCTCAAGGTGTGATTAGAGGGGGGAAATAGATGCAAGCAATGCACTAGCGAGGTGATCAGGGCTGGGGTCTGAGGGCGTTCTGAGGTGTGGGCGGGTGATTGGGTGCCCGCAAGGGGCAGATTAGGGTCTAATCTGATGGGTAACAGTGACAGGTGGTGATAGGGGGTGATTGATGGGTAATTAGTGGGTGTTTAGAAGAGAGAATAGATGTAAACGATGGATTTGGGAGGTGATCTGATGTCGGATCTGCGGGCGATCTATTGGTGTGGGTGGGTGATCAGATTGCCCGCAAGGGGCAGGTTAGGGGCTGATTGATGGGTGGCAGTGACAGGGGGTGATTGATGGGTGGCAGTGACAGGGGGTGATTGACAGGTGATCAGTGGGTTATTACAGGGAAGAACGGATGTAAATAATGCACTGGCGAATCGATAAGGGGGGGGGTTGAGGGCAATCTGAGTGTGTGGGCGGGCGATTGGGTGCCCGCAAGGGTCTAATCTGATGGGTAACAGTGACAGGTGGTGATAGGGGGTGATTGATGGGTGATTGATGGGTAATTAGTGGGTGTTTAGAGGAGAGAATAGATGTAAACGATGGATTTGGGAGGTGATCTGATGTCGGATCTGCGGGCGATCTATTGGTGTGGGTGGGTGATCAGATTGCCCGCAAGGGGCAGGTTAGGGGCTGATTGATGGGTGGCAGTGACAGGGGGTGATTGATGGGTGGCAGTGACAGGGGGTGATTGACAGGTGATCAGTGGGTTATTACAGGGAAGAACGGATGTAAATAATGCACTGGCGAATCGATAAGGGGGGGGGGTTGAGGGCAATCTGAGTGTGTGGGCGGGCGATTGGGTGCCCGCAAGGGTCTAATCTGATGGGTAACAGTGACAGGTGGTGATAGGGGGTGATTGATGGGTGATTGATGGGTAATTAGTGGGTGTTTAGAGGAGAGAATAGATGTAAACGATGGATTTGGGAGGTGATCTGATGTCGGATCTGCGGGCGATCTATTGGTGTGGGTGGGTGATCAGATTGCCCGCAAGGGGCAGGTTAGGGGCTGATTGATGGGTGGCAGTGACAGGGCGTGATTGATGGGTGGCAGTGACAGGGGGTGATTGACAGGTGATCAGTGGGTTATTACAGGGAAGAACGGATGTAAATAATGCACTGGCGAATCGATAAGGGGGGGGGGGGGTTGAGGGCAATCTGAGTGTGTGGGCGGGCGATTGGGTGCCCGCAAGGGTCTAATCTGATGGGTAACAGTGACAGGTGGTGATAGGGGGTGATTGATGGGTGATTGATGGGTAATTAGTGGGTGTTTAGAGGAGAGAATAGATGTAAACGATGGATTTGGGAGGTGATCTGATGTCGGATCTGCGGGCGATCTATTGGTGTGGGTGGGTGATCAGATTGCCCGCAAGGGGCAGGTTAGGGGCTGATTGATGGGTGGCAGTGACAGGGGGTGATTGACGGGTGATTGACAGGTGATTGACAGGTGATTGGCAGGTGATTGACAGTTGATCAGGGGGGATAGATGCATACAGTACGCAGGGGGGGGAGGGTCTGGGGGGGGGTCTGGGGAGAATCTGAGGGGTGGGGGGTGATCAGGAGGGAGCAGGGGGCAGTTTAGGGACTAAAAAAAAAAATAGCGTTGACAGATAGTGACAGGGAGTGATTGATGGGTGATTAGGGGGGTGATTGTGTGCAAATGGTGGTCTGGGGGGTGGGCAGGGGGGGGTCTGAGGGGTACTGTGGGCGATCAGGGGGCAGATCAGTGTGTTTGGGTGCAGACTAGGGTGGCTGCAGCCTGCCCTGGTGGTCCCTCGGACACTGGGACCACCAGGGCAGGAGGCAGCCTGTATAATACACTTTGTATACATTACAAAGTGTATTATACACTTTGTAGCGGCGATCGCGGGGTTAACAACCCGCCGGCGCTTCCGATTGGCCGGCGGGTTGACGTTGCGGGTGGGCGGAGCCTATTGCCGGTGGATGCGCGCGCATCCCAGCGCGCGATCCCCGGCCAGAGAGTGCCCCAGGACCTGACGCCAATCTGCGTTACGTGGTCCTGGGGCTGCCACTTTGCCGCCGCCAATATGAAGTAGGCGGTCGGCAAGTGGTTAAAAAAAACAGCCTTAAGATAAATATGTATAAATCCCTTTAAAAATACCTTTTAAAAATATCCTTTTTTAAAATATTATTATTACTAATTTTATTGTTCGCACAGTGAATTCTAGCGCTTGATTGCGGATGCGTGCGCACTGTTTGCACGCATGTCCGCATTGAAAACTACATCCCCCAGAATGCTTTTGCAAGATCTCTTGCCATACGTGGGTATGACAAGCCGATGACTCACTGCAGGCAGGTCAGCTGACTTTACAGCGACCAATGCCTGCAGGAGAGAATGATGTCACACTACCACTTGACCCCGCTGGGCCCAATCAGTGATTAGTTGGGCTCTAGCCTATCGCGGAGGTTGGTGGAGGCGGTCATGTGACACCTCTCCACCAATGAGGTTTGCCTAATGAATTTTATGGGCAATCCTGGATAGCACGGGTGGGATTATCGAGTGGACTTCATTGAAGGTAACTAATACTATTTATTATATAATAGCCCTATCTTGAGCCTGCTCTCCATATCCCCTGTAGGGATGCTCATTCGGATTCCACGGAAATGCAATTTCCGAAATTCCGATCGGAAATTGAATTTCCGCATCGGAATGCGGAAATCGGTAATGTAAGTGTGTTAGGCGGATTTCCGCCGGAAATCGCGGAAATTTCCGCCGGAAATCGCGGAAATTCTGCCCGACTTTAACATCGATTTTCTCAAAAACTATAAGGTCTTTTTGAAAACTTTTTTTTGCATCTTGTTCAGGAGATTCTGCTTAATAAACCCTGAAAATTTGGTGTTTCTAGGACTTAAGGGGGATTTGCTATTAACTGCTAAAGTCGGCGGATTTTTACTGTAATGTAAAATGCAGAAAATCTGCATCTGCCTATTTTCTGCATTTTAATTACAGTAAAAATCCGCCGACTTTAGCAGTTAATAGCAAAGCCCCCGTAAGTCCTAGAAACACCAAATTTTCAGGGTTTATTAAGCAGGATCTCCTGAACAAGATGCAAAAAAAAGTTTTCAAAAAGACCTTATAGTTTTTGAGAAAATCGATGTTAAAGTCGGGCGGAATTTCCGCGATTTCCGGCGGAAATTCCGCATTGGAATGCGGAAATTGGTAGCGGAAAGCGGAATCGGTATTTGGCAATGTCGGAATGCGGATTTACCGCGGAATCGGAAATTGGCATTTCCGACCATCCCTAATCCCCTGATGATGGCATAACGCCGAAACCCGGTAGGGAAGGAGAGACGGGCTATCTCAGACAACAATCATTGAATGGTGTGATAAGGTGCACTTTGATACTGGTCAGTGCAAAAACCTTATATGCGTGTTTATGTAGTTTGGGTCCAGTTTGCATGGGCCCACAATGTAAGTAATTGATGAAGATTGTGGAATAAAGTTTGTAACCCCCTGTTGCTGGAAACTACTGAGCCTGGCTTGTTGTTTGTCCCTTGGTGGTGGACACTGTGTATCTAAAAGAGCACTGGGTGACTGCAGGCTGTAGCAACAGAAGAGGGTGACGTTTTTCAGCGCTGAGGATTACAGATTACATTCTTTGCAGTTCCATTGTGGATTGGAATTCTCCTCTGGCAGCTAACAGTACTGGTCTGAGCGCTCGATAGCTTTTGCAACATAAGCTTCCAGGCATGTGCCTAGAAATTTTTGGAGCATTTTGGTGTAGAGATTTTTTTTTGTACAGTTTGAGCTGGAACTGAACAGCTTTTGAAAAGAAAATGCATGGAAAATCACTTTGTTATGGCAGTTCGTTTTTAGAACGAGTTTCCACTTTTCGTATAATTAAAACTGAGGCTGAATTGCCTCATAAATGCTGCAGGACCCACATATGTGGAGGGGACATTTACCTTACCCCTGCCATTTATTTTTGGGGAACCAGTGCTTTAAAGACATGCATGTCACACTAGTTTCTTACATGTCCTGTGCCTTCTGTGACATTGGCCTCAATTCACTAAAATCATGCTGGAGATAATAAGGCAAGAGAAAACTTACCACTACATATCCATCTTGCCTTATTAAGGTGTAGAGAAAAGTTTTCACACTGAGAGTGTAATAATCTTACCTTTCAGCGGCAGGTCCCGCGGCGTCTCCGGCGAGGTCCGGGCGAGCGGCGGGACTGTCACGTTTACATCTTCTGGCGGCATCCCCAGCATCCCTCCGGCGGTGACTTCCGGCTCACGCACGACTCAAAGGTCGCACAGCGCACGCGCAAGCTGGAGCGAGCCTTATAGGCTCAGAAGAAGGATCTAAGTGACATCAGCAGTGATGTCACTTAGGGACAGCACTGGGGGAGTGTTTTGGAGAAATTAGGAATTGTATTTAAAGAGAGTCTGAAGCGAGAATAAATCTCGCTTCAGACCTCATAGATAGCAGGGGCATGTGTGCCCCTGCTAAAACGCTGCTATTCCGCGGCTTAACAGGGGTCCCTTCACCCCCAAATCCCCTCCGTACAGCCGGGGAGCGCTTCCGCATCTGTCAGCGCGTATCTCCGCCTCTCCCCCGCCCCTCTCAGTCTTCCTTCACTGAGAGGGGCGGGGGAGAGGCGGCGATGCGCCGCTGATAGACGCGACTGGAGGCAGGGCTGCAGCCATTAGCCCTGCCTCCAGGAGTGACCAAGTCTGCGACCAAGTGTCGCAGTGGGGGGTTTGGGGGTGAAGGGACCCCCGTTTAGCAGCGCCATAGCGGCGGTTTAGCAGGGGCACACATGCCCCTGCTAACTATGAGCTCTGAAGCGAGATTTATTCTCGCTTCAGAGTCTCTTTAAGGCCAGGAGCTTCAGTTGCTCACTGGCCTTGATACTAATCAGTTCGCAGGTTCTTGGCCCTGTTCTCTGCCTAGTTATTATTGATAGCTGTAATTTGTCATTTCTCATAATACCCTTGTGGTGTTATAGAGTATTGTTCTCATTGTATGATTCTCTGTGTACCGACTTCTGCCTGTTTTCTGATCTCGCCTCTGTCTAGTCCTTTTGTACCTCAGCCATCTGATTCCTGTTACTGACTTCGGCCTGTCCCTGACTCTGTTTCTGATTGATCCTTACAATACGAAAGACATCTGATACACGTGTATGGCCCAGCTTGGAATTTGACTAGAATTTACGCCTCACGACTTTGTCCCTTGACTATACTTGTGCACAAGTACTGACCGATCTAGGCCTTATTACTGTATTGTATATTATCTGTGTATTATGTTACCGCATCACGCACCAGTGTGATAGAGAGTTATCTTATCACTTCATTCCTTAAAGAAAACCTGAACTGAAAATTAAAAGTCAAAATAAACATACACAAGTCATACTTACCTTCTGTGTAGTCTACTCCTCAATCTATTTTTCCTCTCCTGTGTCCTGTTTGTCCACTGTGATCAATGGAATTCTCCATCCTCCATTTTGAAAATAGCCAGTACACCATAAGAGCTTTCTGGTCAGCACTGTTAAACTGTAACATCGCCCACTTGAGCCATAGGGAAACATGGACACATCACTTCTCCTCTCAGCTGTAACTGACAGCAACTGATATATGTCAGTTCTGACAAAATGTTGTCAGAACTGGAAAGGTTCACTGTAAGAAGAAAATGGTGAGCTTCTGAGAGGAACTGATGGCAAGGTAACTATGTAATGTTCATTTGAAGTTACCTCATGTGTTTATTTTAAATAATTTTACTCAGTACAGGTTCTCTTTAAGTTAACTCCTCTGTAGTTAAGTTACCTCCTCTGTAGTTATTTTCACATGCAGTTAATTAACAGCCTGTCTTCAACTTTAGAATTATGTAGTTACTAGCCGACCCGCGGCGTAGCATACAAGTATATAAGAGGGTAGAGGGCAGGAAGGAGGTATTGGGCACAGCGGTGGGGAGGGGGGTTGGATCCCCCTCAACTGGGTTCCCCATGTGTGCTCTACCTCCAGCTTAAGCTCAGCAGGAAATCCCCCCTCACCTGGGTCCCCCATGTGCGCTCCCCCTCCTGCTTAAGCACAGTAGCAGCCGCCACTATTAGTAAGAGGCAGCGGGCGGGATGACTCACCTCTTCCGTGTTCCATCGTGCGTTCCACTGTCGTTACTTACTGCAATGCCGCACACTGTATTGGTGTAATTTGCCATTTTAAAATAGAAGGAAATCTGCAATAATTCAGCTATAAGAGAACATTTGTGGTTACCCACAATGCACTGCTACTAAATATGCAAATTACCCATTGGTAAGCCAAGCAAGCATATAGCTTTAAATTTGACACAGTCATATCAAACCCACATATAGACAGCCTATTTCAGACTTTTGGTCCTCATCAGTACATGGCAGGGATTGATACGGCTGTATGAGATAGGGCTTGGACCAGTACAACAGAGTAACCAAGCAGCTCAGGGTGACCCAAACCACTCGGACTGTATAGGGGGATAAAAGGGACCAAAAAAACCTTCTACTAAAAAAATCAAAGCTTGATGTAATTGCCTTCTTAAAACAGAAGAAAATCTGCAATAATTCAGCTATAAGTGAACATTTGTGATTACCCACAATGCACCGCTACTAAATATGCAAATGATTCCTTTTCACCCTTGGTAAGTCAAGCAAGCCTATAGCTTTAAGTTTTACACAGTCACAATAATTCAGCTATAAGTGAACATTTGTGGTTACCCACAATGCACTGCTACTAAATATGCAAATAATTCCTTTTCAACCTTAATAAGCCAAGCAAGCATCCAGAACCACTGGTGTACAGCAAGCCTATAGCTTTAAATTTTAGTGTTGTCCGGATCATGAACGATTTGGATCTTTGATCCGAATCTCTTTTGTGAGTCGAATCATCCGAATCATCAAAATGAGTGATTCGGATTGCAAAGGGGGCGGGGCCAGGAGCGGCATGCCCCCTCTCAGTGGGCAGCGGGGTCCTGGAAGCAGAGCAGAGATGGATCGCTCTGTTGGAGGGGAGCCAGCCTTGCAGGGACAGGTAGATGAGAGAGAGGGGACATCAGTGCCACTGCCAGATATGTGTAGAGCACACATACTGGCTATAATGTGCTGCTCATTATAGGCTGTCTGTTCCGTAGTTGTGCACATTGAACAAATTGGAAACTTTTGGCACAGCTCAGTTACGTTACAGCCAGCATGCTGGGCTAGGACAGGGCAGGCACTGTGATTGCTGTGCAATATGATCCTCCTGCACTGCTCTAAACAGCTGCACTTCACTTCTGGGAATGCTTTGGGGAATGCTTTCTTTCACTGTGCGACGTTTGCATTCAAAGTATACAGATGAACATATAGGTGAAATATATGTAAAGCATATGATTGCAGTATGTGTGGGGTCTACATGAAAAGGGCGCCGGTAAAAAAGGGCGTCTGGTGGAGCCCATATATACCAACTTCGGCTACAAAAAAGGCGCCTGGTGTAGCCCATATGAAAACTTCGGCTACAAAAATACTCCAGGATGTGTTAATTACTATTCCCCCTCCAGGCCGCCATGGATAGTGGGGGAATGAAATAATTCGGCTTCCAGCACTTGTAGCCCATAGAAAAAAAGGCAATAATATGGGCTACAAAGGGGCACCTTACTGTAGCCGAAAACCTTGTAGCCGAAAAAAATACGGGCTACAAAGGGGAGCCCGCTTGTAGCCGAAAACCTTGTAGCCGAAAAAATAAAAAATATGGGCTACAAAGGGGAGCCCGTTTGTAGCCTATATCAAAACTCGGGCGCCCTTTTCTACACCTTGTAGCCCATATTTCCAGAAATAACATTGATGTATATGGCGGCGCCCTTTTCATACAGGCAGCTCGGGCGCCCTTTTCAACCGATCCCGTATGTGTGTATTGTGTGCAAACAAACATTTCTGCTCTCTGCTCGTCCCTCCTCCCTTCTCTGTCCACTCCCTGCCCTGTGTCCATCTTCTCCCCTTCTCTGTGTGTCCACCCCCCTCCCCTTCTCCTGTCCTGCTAGTCATTTCCCCCCTGAATGCTTCCCTTGTAAAATGATCAGAGATTCAGATCAAAGATCCGGATCTTTTCAATGATCCAATTCGAATCATCCGAATCATTGAAAAGATCTGAACTTCACATCTCTATTAAATTTTACACAGTCATATCAAACCCACATGTAACAGCCTGTTTCAGACTTTTGGTCCTCATCTGTACATGGCAAGGATTGATATGGTTGTATGAGATAGAGCTTGGACCAGTACAACAGAGTAACCAAGCAGCTCAGGGTGACCCAAACCACTCAGAATGTATAGGTGGATAAAAGGGACCAAAAAGACCTTCTACTAAAAAATTCAAAGCTTGGTATAATTTGCCTTCTTAAAACAGAAGAAAATCTGCAATAATTCAGCTATAAGTGAACATTTGTGATTACCCACAATGCACCACTACTAAATATGCAAATGATTCCGTTTCACCCTTAGTAAGCCAAGCAAGCCTATCACTTTAAGCTTTACACAGTCATATCAAACCCACATGTGACAGCCTATTTCAGACATTTGGTCCTCATCAGTACATAGCAGGGATTGATAAGGCTGTATGAGATAGGGCTTGGACCAGTACAACAGAGTAACCAAGCAGCTCAGGGTGACCCAAACTACTAAGAATGTATAGGAGGATAAAAGAGACCAAAAAGCCCTCCTACTAAAAAAAAGCAAAGCTTGGTGTAATTTTCCTTCTTAAAACAGAAGCAAATCTGCAATAATTCAGCTATAAGTGAACATTTGTGGTTACCCACAATGCACTGCTACTGAATATGCAAATTATCCCTCTTCGCCCTTGCTTTGATATGGCACTACTTCTTCTTGCTTGGACCAGCCCCTTCTTCTTGCTGGGACCGGCCCTGGGGGCAGGGCGCTACTTCTTCTTCTTGCTTGAAGGTTGAGGCACTTACTCTATTATATATATAGATTTTAAGGATTGAAGCATTAACTTTAGAGATCTCATCTTAACTTAAAGACAGAAGAGTTAGCTTGAGGTAAAAAGTTTCCTGAATACTACATGTCTTATCACCATAGTGATAACCAGTGGTGTAGCTAAGGATCTGTGGGCCCCAATGCAAGTTTTACATTGGGGCTTCCCAAGCACTCTATACATAACAATTGATACGGTGCACCAAAACCTGCCAATGGCAACTACAGTGTCAGAGGTGCAAGAAGGGGATGGGGAACAGTTTGTTAATGATTACCACTATTCAAAGTATCTATAGAAGTGATAATTATGAGCGCAGGACCAATAGAGAGCTAATACTGTAGTTGAGGGAGGGCCCTTCGGGGTCCCTCTGGCCCGAGGGCCATGATGCAATTGCAACCTCTGCAACCCCTATTGCTACGCCCCTGGTGATAACTCTGCCGACAGCAGTCCGTGTGTACAGTCAGTCAGGCAGACTGATAAGGCTTTTTCTGAACGATCTGATAAGCAGATCGTTCAGAAACAGCCTTATCAGTCTGCCGACAGTGCGTACACATGTACTACTGTCAGCTGAACGTCCACCCAGCGAGAGGGTCTGACGGACCCGTTGTTCATTACAGTAGTGCGTGCATACACACCTTTACCACTGCCATGGTATCTCTGTCCCTTCTACTGTCACATTTGCCATGGTGTATCTGCAGAAGGTACTGCCATTTTATCCAGCCATACCCCAGTCTCATCTTTTATGTATATAGATAGATAGATAGATAGATAGATAGATAGATAGATATAGAAAGATAGATAGATAGATCTTTAACCAGCTGAGCGGTCTGGACGAGCTCAGCTCGTCCAACACCGCCAGCGGCTGCCGCTCAGGCCCTGCTGGGCCGATTTTAATGAAATAAAAAGCAGCACACGCAGCCGGCACTTTGCCAGCCGCGTGTGCTGCCTGATCGCCGCCGCTCTGCGGCGATTCGCCGCGAGCAGCGGCGAAAGAGGGTCCCCCCAGCCGCCTGAGCCCAGCGTAGCCGGAACAAAAAGTTCCGGCCAGCGCTAAGGGCTGGATCGGAGGCGGCTGACGTCACGACGTCGGCTGACGTCGATGACGTCACTCCGCTCGTCGCTATGGCGACGATATAAGCAAAACAAGGAAGGCCGCTCATTGCGGCCTTCCTTGTTTATTCTGGGCGCCGGAGGCGATCGGAAGATCGCCTCCGGAGCGCCCTCTAGTGGGCTTTCATGCAGCCAACTTTCAGTTGGCTGCATGAAATAGTTTTTTTTTATTTAAAAAAAACCCTCCCGCAGCCACCCTGGCGATTTAATCAGAACGCCAGGGTGGTTAATTTACTTCATTGGGGAGGCTGGTGAATGCAGACCTTGTCAAAGTTTATGTTCACTTACTTGTCGGGATGCACATGCCACATTAACTTCCTGGTAGTTCACATCCTGTCTCTCTCACTGGTAACAGCACTCGTTAGAGGGTGCGGTTATCGTTACCAGTGAGAGAGACAGGATGCAAGAAAGTAAATGCAGCGCTTGGATCCCGGCAGGTAAGTGTACATAAACACTGACAATGTCTGCATTCTCCCCCACTACTGCACTCCGGGCAAAGCCTCACCCTGCATGCCCATAGAAATGGGCATGGGTGGCTACCACTAAACCATAGGGAAATAGGTAACTATCCTCCTCTAAAGTTTTGTCTTTACAGTGTTAAAACTAAACCGTAACCAAGAATTGAACTTCATCCCAATCAATAGCTGATACCCCCTTTCCCCTGAGAAATCTATTCCTTTTCTCAAACGGATCATCAGGGGGCTCTGTATGGCTAATATTGTTGTGAAACCCCTCCCACATTGTGGTGTCAGGACCATGGTCCTGGCAGTTTCCTGTCTGTGAACATCATTGCATTGTGGGAAACAGGGCCGGGACAACATAGAGGCAGTGGCGTAGCTAGAAACCTCTGGGCCCCGATGCGGAATCTGGATGTGGGCCCCCCCCTCCCGGCAACAACAGCCCCCCCCCCCCCTCGCAACACCCGAAGCACACACATATCCAAATCCCCATAGCTGTGCATGGCATGGCTATATCAATTCCGCTTTCCAGCAGCATGGCTGCCACGTTCAATTTGCAAACATACGCAGCACCCAGACGAAATAGAGCAATTAGTAGCAAGATTCCAGTCTGAAGGAAAATAATCGTTATGTGCGCAGCATTCACCAGATAATAATTATGTGCGCAGCTTTCACCAGAAAATCGTTATGTGCGCAGCATTCACCAGAAAATAATCGTTATGTGCGCAGCATTCACCAAAAAATAATCGCAATGTGGAGCATTCACCAGAAAATAATCGCAATGTGGGAGCATTCACCAGAAAATAATCGCAATGTGGGAGCATTCACCAGAAAATAAACGCAATGTGGGAGCTTTCACCAGAAAATAAACACAATGTGGGAGCTTTCACCAGAAAATAAACGCAATGTGAGGGCATTCACCAGAATATAAACGCAATGTGAGGGCATTCACCAGAAAATAAACACAATGTGGGAGCTTTCACCAGAAAATAAACGCAATGTGGGGGCAGTCACCAGAAAATAATCGTTATGTGGGGGCAGTCACCAGAAAATAATCGTTATGTGGGGAGCAGTCACCAGAAAATAAACGCTATGTGTGGAGCGGTCACCAGAAAATAAACGCTATGTGGGGAGCAGTCACCAGAAAAAAAACGCTATGTGGGGAGCGGTCACCAGAAAAAAAAACGCTATGTGGGGAGCGGTCACCAGAAAATAAATGCTATGTGGGGAGCAGTCACCAGAAAATAAATGCTATGTGGGGACAGTCACCAGAAAATAATCGTTATGTGGGGAGCAGTCACCAGAAAATAATCGTTATGTGGGGACAGTCACCAGAAAATAAATGCTATGTGGGGAGCAGTCACCAGAAAATAAACGCTATGTGGGGAGCAGTCACCAGAAAAAAAACGCTATGTGGGGAGCAGTCACCAGAAAATAAACGCTATGTGGGGACAGTCACCAGAAAATAAACTCTATGTGGGGACAGTCACCAGAAAATAAACGCTATGTGGGGACAGTCACCAGAAAATAATCGTTATGTGGGGACAGTCACCAGAAAATAAACGCTATGTGGGGAGCAGTCACCAGAAAAAAAACGCTATGTGGGGAGCAGTCACCAGAGAAAAAACGCTACGTGGGGAGCAGTCACCAGAAAAAAAACGCTATGTGGGGAGCGGTCACCAGAAAAAAAACGCTATGTGGGGAGCGGTCACCAGAAAAAAAACGCTATGTGGGGAGCAGTCACCAGAAAAAAAAAACGCTATGTGGGGACAGTCACCAGAAAATAATCATTATGTGGGGACAGTCACCAGAAAATAAACGCTATGTGGGGAGCGGTCACCAGAAAATAAAAGCTATGTGGGGAGCAGTCACCAGAAAAAAAAACGCTATGTGGGGAGCAGTCACCAGAAAAAAAAACACTATGTGGGGAGCAGTCACCAGAAAATAAACGCTATGTGGGGACAGTCACCAGAAAATAAACGCTATGTGGGGACAGTCACCAGAAAATAATCGTTATGTGGGGACAGTCACCAGAAAATAATCGTTATGTGGGGACAGTCACCAGAAAATAAACGCTATGTGGGGAGCACTGCAGTCACCAGAAAATAAACGCGATGTGGGGAGCAGTCACCAGAAAAAAAAACGCTATGTGGGGAGCAGTCACCAGAAAAAAAACGCTATGTGGGGAGCAGTCACCAGAGAAAAAACGCTACGTGGGGAGCAGTCACCAGAAAAAAACGCTATGTGGGGAGCAGTCACCAGAAAAAAAACGCTATGTGGGGAGCGGTCACCAGAAAAAAAACGCTATGTGGGGAGCAGTCACCAGAAAATAAACGCTATGTGGGGACAGTCACCAGAAAATAATCATTATGTGGGGACAGTCACCAGAAAATAAACGCTATGTGGGGAGCAGTCACCAGAAAATAAAAGCTATGTGGGGAGCAGTCACCAGAAAAAAAAAACGCTATGTGGGGAGCAGTCACCAGAAAATAAACGCTATGTGGGGACAGTCACCAGAAAATAAACGCTATGTGGGGAGCAGTCACCAGAAAAAAAAACGCTATGTGGGGACAGTCACCAGAAAATAAACGCTATGTGGGGAGCACTGCAGTCACCAGAAAATAAACGCGATGTGGGGAGCAGTCACCAGAAAAAAAAACGCTATGTGGGGAGCAGTCACCAGAAAAAAAACGCTATGTGGGGAGCAGTCACCAGAAAAAAAATGCTATGTGGGGAGCGGTCACCAGAAAAAAAACACTATGTGGGGAGCAGTCACCAGAAAATAAACGCTATGTGGGGACAGTCACCAGAAAAAAAACACTATGTGGGGAGCAGTCACCAGAAAAAAAACGCTATGTGGGGAGCAGTCACCAGAAAAAAAACGCTACGTGGGGAGCAGTCAGCAGAAAATAAACCTGTACAAGTAAAAAAAAAATTTACTCACCTGGCCAGCCACTGACGTGAGCTCCCCGACGTGCAGCCAGCCTCCCCCGTGCAGCTCCTCAGCGACGATCCTCTCCTGCAGCCAGTTTCTCCCGCGCTGACAGGCAGAGTGCAGGGCTACGGGAAGATGGCGCCCGAAGCCCTGTACTGGAGACACAAATAGTCTCTAGTGCAGGGCTTCGGCAGCCATCTTGCCGTAGCCCTGCTCTGCCTCCGGGAGCCAGTCCCCGCAGTGAGCTGCGGGGATTTCAACACCTGGGGGGTCCAGTCCCCCGGGCCCCTCCCCTGCCTCTTTAGGAGGCGGGCCCGGTCGCCACGGCGACCCCTGCAACCACGGGCCTTACGCCCATGCATAGAGGCCCGAGAGGCTCCGGCCTCTGAGCGGCAGGTTATCAGGTCAGGATTGGGCGCTTTCAAAGGCATTTCATTCCACAGGCAGTCTAGAAAAAAAAGGTTTTTTTTCCCCTGTCCTGCAAGACAAAAGTAAGGGAGGGAGAGAAAAGGCTATCTGCACAGTAGTTGTAAAGACTGCATCCGAGAAGGAGTTATAAATAGTTTTGTATGGTAAGATTGGTAGACAGTTCCTAGTAAGGGCACTCAGCTGGTCTGAAAGTTTTGTTTTTTCAACTCTTTTTTACTGACTTGTGTCAATGATGTCATCCAGCTGCTCTCCCAGGATGGGGTAATAAAAGTCAGCCCAGTGAAGCGTGGCTGGCTGATGGAGAATGGAATTCTAATGGCAAGGGGTGTGTGTGTGTGTGTGTGTGTGTGTGTGCGTGCGTGCGTGCGTGCGTGCGTGCGTGCGTGTGTGTGTGTGTGTGTGTGTGCCTGTGTGTGTGTGGTGTGTGTGGTGTGTGTGTGTGTGTGTGTGTGTGTGCCTGTGTGTGTGTGGTGTGTGTGGTGTGTGTGTGTGTGTGTGTGTGTGTGTGTGTGTCCCTTCTGCATCCTAAACTGTGCTAAAGCCTTCTCTACTTCTCCCGGAACCCTCTCCGCTCCCAGTACTGATAAGTACCTGGACTTACAGGAATGACACTGCACAGGGTCCTAATGCTGCCATGCTAGAGTAAAGGCAGCCATACATCTAGCAAAGATGGATAGATTCCACCAAGAGACAAATCTCTCTCTGATCAAATCTGATTAGAGAGAGATCTGTCAGCTGCCCATACACTGCAGAAGAAGCTGAAGATGTATGGGCACCATGTGGTTAATAGAGATGTAGCGAACGGTTCGCCGGCGAACGGTTCCAGGCGAACTTAGGGGGTTCGCGTTCGCCTACACCAGGCGAACTTTTGCGGAAGTTCGATTCGCCCCATAATGCACTATGAGGGTCAACTTTGACCCTCTGCATCACAGTCAGCAGGCACATTGTAGCCATTCAGGCTACACTAAGCCCTGGAGCCCCACCCCCCCCTTATACAGGTATAAGGCACATTCAGTTACAACCTGTGTGTGTGACAGGGAGCTGCACATTGTACTACCCAGTACTGCATATACCCCAGTACCTGTTGTGTTTACTTAACCCACCTCATCACTGCATATACCTAGCTTTGTGTTGAGGGAACCCACCTCACTGCATCTAACTACCTGTTGTGTTGAGTGAGAACTCACCTCACTGCATCTTAAGTACCTTTACTGTTCAGTGAACCCAGCTCACTGCATCTTACTACCTGTTGTGTTGAGTGAGAACCCACCTCACTGCATCTTAAGTACCTTTACTGTTCAGTGAACCCAGCTCACTTCATCTTACTACCTGTTGTGTTGAGTGAGAACCCACCCCACTGCATCTTAAGTACCTTTACTGTTCAGTGAACCCAGCTCACTGCATCTTACTACCTGTTGTGTTGAGTGAGAACCCACCTCACTGCATCTTAAGTACCTTTACTGTTCAGTGAACCCAGCCCACTGCATCTTACTACCTGTTGGGTTGAGTGAGAACCCACCTCACTGCATCTTAAGTACCTTTACTGTTCAGTGAACCCAGCTCACTGCATCTAACTACCCAGTACCTGTTGTGTTTACTTAACCCACCTAGCTTTGTGTTGAGTGAACCCAGCTCACTGCATCTAACTACCTGTTGTGTTGAGTGAACCCACCTGGCCACCTCACTGCATCTAACTACCTGTTGTGTTGAGTGAGAACCCACCTCACTGCATCTTAAGTACCTTTACTGTTCAGTGAACCCAGCTCACTGCATCTTACTACCTGTTGTGTTGAGTGAGAACCCACCTCACTGCATCTTAAGTACCTTTACTGTTCAGTGAACCCAGCTCACTGCATCTAACTACCCAGTACCTGTTGTGTTTACTTAACCCACCTAGCTTTGTGTTGAGTGAACCCAGCTCACTGCATCTAACTACCTGTTGTGTTGAGTGAGCCCACCTGGCCACCTCACTGCATCTAACTACCTGTTGTGTTGAGTGAGAACCCACCTCACTGCATCTTAAGTACCTTTACTGTTCAGTGAACCCAGCTCACTGCATCTTACTACCTGTTGTGTTGAGTGAGAATCCACCTCACTGCGTCTTAAGTACCTTTACTGTTCAGTGAACCCAGCTCACTGCATCTTACTACCTGTTGTGTTGAGTGAGAACCCACCTCACTGCATCTTAAGTACCTTTACTGTTCAGTGAACCCAGCTCACTGCATCTTACTACCTGTTGTGTTGAGTGAGAACGCACCTCACTGCATCTTAAGTACCTTTACTGTTCAGTGAACCCAGCCCACTGCATCTTACTACCTGTTGGGTTGAGTGAGAACCCACCTCACTGCATCTTAAGTACCTTTACTGTTCAGTGAACCCAGCTCACTGCATCTAACTACCTGTTGTGTTGAGTGAGAACCCACCTCACTGCATCTTAAGTACCTTTACTGTTCAGTGAACCCAGCCCACTGCATCTTACTACCTGTTGTGTTGAGTGAGAACCCACCTCACTGCATCTTAAGTACCTTTACTGTTCAGTGAACCCAGCTCACTGCATCTTACTACCTGTTGTGTTGAGTGAGAACCCAACTCACTGCATCTTAAGTACCTTTACTGTTCAGTGAACCCAGCTCACTGCATCTTACTACCTGTTGTGTTGAGTGAGAACCCACCTCACTGCATCTTAAGTACCTTTACTGTTCAGTGAACCCAGCCCACTGCATCTTACTACCTGTTGGGTTGAGTGAGAACCCACCTCACTGCATCTTAAGTACCTTTACTGTTCAGTGAACCCAGCTCACTGCATCTAACTACCCAGTACCTGTTGTGTTTACTTAACCCACCTAGCTTTGTGTTGAGTGAACCCAGCTCACTGCATCTAACTACCTGTTGTGTTGAGTGAACCCACCTGGCCACCTCACTGCATCTAACTACCTGTTGTGTTGAGTGAGAACCCACCTCACTGCATCTTAAGTACCTTTACTATTCAGTGAACCCAGCTCACTGCATCTTACTACCTGTTGTGTTGAGTGAGAACCCACCTCACTGCATCTTAAGTACCTTTACTGTTCAGTGAACCCAGCTCACTTCATCTTACTACCTGTTGTGTTGAGTGAGAACCCACCCCACTGCATCTTAAGTACCTTTACTGTTCAGTGAACCCAGCTCACTGCATCTTACTACCTGTTGTGTTGAGTGAGAACCCACCTCACTGCATCTTAAGTACCTTTACTGTTCAGTGAACACAGCTCACTGCATCTAACTACCTGTTGTGTTGAGTGAACCCACCTCACTGCATATACCTAGCATCCCCCCGAGATGGACAAAATGGACAAACCAGGTAGAGGAAGAGGTAGAGGCAGACCCAGAGGAAGGCCACCAGGCACGTGCCATTACTTCCCAAAATCGTGAGGAGGTGCTTGAGTATTTAACACAGAACACCTCATCTCCCGCAGCCACCAGCGCTACAACAAGCACCACATCCGCTGCATTTGACACTTCGCAGGAGTTATTTGGTGGTGGTGAAATCACTGATTCCCAGCCACTACTGCAACAACAACAAGAAGGCACAGGTACACCACCTCATACGTCTGAGTTAGGTGGCGATAGTATGGACGTAACGTGTGTGGATGGGGATGATGGACCACCTGAAGTTGGTGCAGTTGAGGAGGTGTCTGAGGAAAGCGCAGCTGGCCAGGAGGATTATGATGACGATTATACAGATACCACATATGTTCCCGGTAGAGGAGATGACCAGGGGGACAGTTCAGAGGAGGAGTCAGAGAGGAGTAGGAGGAGACGACTCCATGATAGAAGCAGAGGGAGCTCGTCCTCAGAAACAGCTGGGGGCAGTGTCCGGCGCCATGTATCGCCAGCTATGGCCAGCCAGCCAACATACCCTTCAACGTCAGCTGCTGATGCCACCGTAGCACCATAACCCCAGGGGGGCTCAGCGGTTTGGAAATTTTTTCACGTGTGTGTCTCAGATCGGAGCAAAGCCATCTGTTGTCTCTGCCAGCAAAAATTGAGCCGTGGAAAGGCCAACTCTCACGTAGGGACAAGTTCCTTACGAAGGCACCTGGAGAGAAGGCACAAACAGCTACGGCAAGAACACCTGAGGAAAAGCAGCACCCCTCAAAAGACAAGCCACCCTCCTTCTCCTCTTCCTCCTTCAGGTGCATCGTCTTCATCCACTTTCTCCCTTGCACCTTCACAGCCACCCTCCTCCACACCGCCTCTTCCCTTGAGCGGTTCCTTCTCCTCTGCCCACAGCAGTACCCAGCTGTCCGTGAAGGAAGTATTTGAGCGTAAGAAGCAAATGTCTGCCAGTCACCCTCTTGCCCGACGTCTGACAGCTGGCGTGGCGGAACTATTAGTTTGCCAGCTATTACCATACAAGCTGGTGGAGTCGGAGGCTTTCCGTAAGTTTGTGGCCATTGGTACACCGCAGTGGAAGATACCAGGCCGCAATTATTTTTCACAAAAGGCCATACCCAAACTGTACCATGCAGTTGAGAGGCAAGTAGTGTCATCTCTGGCACACAGCGTTGGGTCAAGGGTCCACCTGACCACGGATGCCTGGTCTGCCAAGCACGGGCAGGGCCACTACATTACATACACAGCCCATTGGGTCAACCTGGTGACCGATGGCAGCAAGCAGGGAGTACGTGGCTGCGCAGCGGACCGACTTGTCACACCTCCGCGGCTTGCAGGCAGGCCTCCAGCCACCTCCTCCCCACCTGCTACCACCACTTCGCTGTCGTCATCCTCCTCCTCCTCCTTGGCTGGTGCCGCGATCTCCTCTCCAGCTACACAGCCCCAGCACCCCAGGGCCTATGCTGCATGCCAGGTACGACGGTGTCACGCAGTGTTAGACATGTCTTGCCTGAAAGCGTAGAGTCACACTGGAGCAGCTCTCCTGGCTGCTCTGAACAAACAGGTGGAGCAATGGCTGACCCCGCACAAGCTTGAGATCGGCAACGTGGTGTGTGACAACGGCAGCAATCTCATTGCTGCGTTGAATTTGGGAAAGCTGACACACATACCCTGTATGGCACATGTGCTGAATCTGGTCGTGCAAAGATTTGTGTCCAAGCACCCAGGCTTATATACACCACCCCGTAAAGAGGAACAACAGGGAGGGACTGGCCAGGAATCCATGTCAGTGACATAGTTGTGGCCCATGGGGGGGGGGGGCGCACTTGGGCAGCTCAGCCTCTGTTGGTGGTGGACCTTGTCCCGTCCCTGGTGGGAAATAGCTGTTTCCAACTGCTAAAAAAGCAAGCAGCATCTACTTCCATTGACATCACCTGCCAGCAGTAAAAATGTCACTATGTGATAAATGTCAGAATGTAAATCAGGGAGAGAAAATATTTAACAATGGGCAAACACTGACTAAATCATTTATACATAATTATTGTAAAAATGAAGCACTTTTTATTACATTATTTTCACTGGAGTTCCTCTTTAAACAGGAGTTCATTACTACCAAAAAGAGGAAGGAGGTTTTTGTATGGCTCTGTATCACTGTGTGTATGTATTGTAATAATGCTGACAGTAATAAACAGCTTGATCTTCCTTACGCATGCCTCTGATTGTGAGAGTGAAATCCAGTCCATATCCAGATCCACTGAACCTTGCTGGGGCTCCAGACTGAAGATTGCTGGCACCATAGATAATCAATGCCAGGGGCTGTCCTGGTTTCTGCTGGTACCAGTGTAAGTAGTTGTTGATGCCAGCACTGGCTCTACATGACATGGTGACTGTATCCCCTGGACTGACAGTGATATCAGGAGACTGTGTCAGTGTAATCTGTGCCCAGGAGCCTGAGGAGTATAAAGAAACTGATTACACATTATTATAGTAACTTCCATCATTAGTGTCTATGCACAGTAAGTGTAACACATTATCCATAGTATTGCAGTGTATGGCATTATGTGACGCTCTCACCATAAATACAGAGCAGTATGGCGGCCAGCAGAAGCCCCTGAGATCCCATCCTGGTGTCTCTGCACTGACAGACACAGACTACTGAGATGTCACCTGTACAATGTCTCCTATATAACAGCTGCAATCATTAGGGGGACACGCCCACCTCACATAGGTCACACAGGAAACATGCAAATCATGTCCTGTCCTCATAGGTCACTTCTCTGTATCACATAACTGATCACTGATTCTATATTTACCTACAGAAGAGAAATGTATAGTTTAATTGTGAATTTCTGAAAACAAAATGACACTCAATCCAGAAACAGTTTAGCCTCATTCGCCAACCATGATCAGTCTCCTCCATTCCTCTCCCTATATTAGAGTGACCAGAATTTTGTGGGTCCAACCTGGGACGGGGAGGGGGGCGTCGCGCGCAGCGCGCTGCGGCGAAAAGTGGGGAGGACTGAGGAGCGCGCAGCGACGAAGACTGGGGGGAGGGGGCTAAAGATGGCCGTGGCCATGACATTGTATGGGCGGAGCTAACGTAATGATGTAACAGCGAGGCATAAGAAAGCAGTGTTTACGCCATGATGTGGACAAACGAGACTTTGCATCATGGGTGTGCAGAAACTGTGTGATGCTAATAGTATACCGTAACCACAAAGCAGCAAACATAGCCATCTATGACCATTAAATAATAAATGCAGTAACAGTTACCCCGGACACCAGAAAATAAACACAAAAGGGAACATGGCAGCACAAAATAACCGCAATGCGGGCAACATGTCAGTATAAAATAAATGCAATGCGGGCAAACATGTCAGTACAAAATAAACGCAATGCGGGCAACATGTCAGTACAAAATAAACGCAATGCGGGCAACATGTCAGTACAAAATAAACGCAATGCGGGCAAACATTTCACCAGAAAAGAAACGCACTGCGGGCAAACATTTCACCAGAAAAGAAACGTAATGTGGGCAAACATTTCACCAGACAAGAAACACAATGCGGGCAAAGTTCACCTGGAAAAAAAGCATTTACTCACCTGGCAGAAGTCTCCGGCCTCTGGCGCGCTCCTCCCGGGACCACCTTCCCCCTGCATATCTCCCGCGCTGACAGGGCTATGGCAAGATGGCGCCCGAAGCCCTGTACTGGAGACACAAATAGTTGGAGACACCTAAGTTAAAAGCAAATGTCTTTACCCTGGCAGCAGCTACGCTAAAATGTGTAACTTACATTCAATACAGACAGCAGAAAATAAAGCAAGCGCTCACCAACATGGGCTACAACTGAATGACTCATCACCTCATATGCACCGCTTAAATAGCTCAAATGCACACTCAGCAATCAGACAGATGCAAAAATATGCAAAACTAAATACTTACCATGCAAAACAGGATAGCGCAATGGGTGCTGCTAGCCTGGTAGTTACAGAACTGTGGAAACAAAATATAGGTAGAAAGCTGCGCATCCCTGACCCAATACTGTAAAGACATTTGCTTTTAACTTAGGTCAGTTTAGTGTTAGGACATCTGCTCTGGAGATTTACCTCAACGTTGGTGCAGATGTCCAGTATATTATATTTTTGCATGCAAAACTATGATGGAAGCTAAAATTTCTCCATAGACCAGTATTGCATTGTTTGGATGCGGGCGTACATTTTAGTCCAGGGGGGGCGGTGTGCGCCACAGTGATTAACCATTCAATTGTACAGTATTGGGTCAGGGATGCACAGCTTTCTACCTATATTTTGTTTTCACATTTCTGTAACTACCAGGCTAGCAGCACCCATTGTGCTATCCTGTTTTGCATAGTAAGTATTTAGTTTTGCATATGTTTTGCATCTGTCTGATTGCTGAGTGTGCATTTGAGCTATTTAAGCGGTGCATATGAGGTGATGAGTCATTCAGTTGCAGCCCATGTTGGTGAGAGCTTGCTTTGTTTTCTGCTGTCTTCTTCTACATTTATGTATATTTGCGAAACAAGCTGTATTCTGATACTGAATATACAATATATATAGCTGTGTGCTCTAATATATATGCTGTGTGCTCTAATGTATACTGATACAAATACAAAGTCTGAAAAAGGCTCATTAGCCAAAGGCTCACTGTTTTTCTTTTCAGGTAGCCAATACATGGTATCATTTTGTTTCAAAACTTACTGCTGACTTATTTTAAGATCTGTCTTGCCTTGCCCTAAGTGCTAAATTGTCACTGTGCAAAAGACACCTGAGCTGACACTACATCTATGTCAGTGTGCATAGCTCCCAACTGTCCCTCTTTCGGAGGGACAGTCCCTCTTTGAGAGCCCTGTCCCTCTTTCCCCCTCATTTTTCCCTCTTTCAGGACCTTGTCCCTCTTTCTATATAAATACAGTATATATATTTTTTTATTTGTATACTAAAAATGTATTTAATTGACTCTAAACTTTAATCCCATCCTTTAAATCGATATATTACTAATTTTAAAATGTTACTATGAAGGAAAATTAACCAGGATAGAAAGGACCAGTGTGGCTTGAATTATAAAACAACATATTTTCTTATGAAATCTTTATGGTATGCGTGACTAAGGGTGCGGCGGGGCGTGGCCAGGGGTGTGGCATAGGCATGGCTTAAAGCGGAATTTAACCCTGCATTTCAACTTTGCTCTAAAATATTATTTACAGTATATTATATGCAACCAGCATTTTTTTTTTTTACTAGACCAGCATTGGAAGGGTTACACAGGGCTTTAAAGTTCCTGGAGATTTCTGCAGACCATCCAAAGCTGACATAGATACATTTTGTTTACATAAATGTATCTAAGTGTTGAATGTGTCTCATCTCTCTCACTGAGAAGGAGTTGGAGGACAGCCAAAGAGTGCATAACATTTCTCAATAGATACATATAACTAAATAGAATGTAACAATCTGAACTTCTGCATATCTCTCCATGGAACTTTAAACCTCTGTGTTTAACCCTTCCAATGCTGGTCTAGTAAAAAAAAAATGCTTTTTGCATATAATATGCTGTAAATAATGTTTTAGAGCAAAGTTGAAATCCAGGGTTATACTCCGCTTTAACTGTCCCTTTTCTCATCTCCAAAAGTTGGGAGGTATGCAGTGTGTGTAGTTTGGGATCCTTCTACTTACCTGTATTCTGTTTTGGATGAGCTTCTCTCAATTGCACTGCCCGGTCACCTGTTTGTGGCTCTGACTGCAGCCAGTCCCACAGAGGACAAAGAAGCAGTGCATGCTCTGTCTACTCACGCCCCTTGTAATTTTGCACTCCTGCCTGGATGGGCACAGCAGCTGAGGCTGGGAGTGTTATGGGTATGCATGCTTGACATACATGAGCATCATTTCTGAAGTAGTCATGCCCAGAGTGCTATCAGCTGCTATGCATCCAGGCAGGAGTTCAAAATTACAGTGAGTGGACAGAACACGCATTGCTTTTTTGTCAAATAGGGGGAAGAGCAGCAAAACAGAGGGGGCCCATTAAAATCAGTGATCACTAGTCAGGGTGTTGGACAGAATTGGGGGGGAACAGTTGGTTACAGTGGGCCTTGGGTGCTGGTAAGTACATATACGGGCCTGAGTGTGGGTGGATCCTATTTTTAAAATAGGATCAGTTCACTGTCAGTTTTGTGATGCAATAAAATGGACAAAAAATGTCTGTTTTCCACTGTAGTTGGAGCACAGCCTGAAGGTAACTATGAACTGGTGATGATTGCCCCAGCATAAAGGACCACAGCGCCAGGGGTCTTCGGATACCCCTTTATAAAATCCAAATTGATTCAGATCCGGATACCCAGATATCTGGATCCGAATCGGATATCCAAATCTGAACTTTTTGGTATCCGCATAGATGCGGATATCCAAACGCATTATCCGGGAAATCTGAATTAATTTGGATATCCGGATAGAAAACCGAAAGTGGCCTTTAAATTGCTTCCAAAACGTTTTTTAGGGTAAATGAGGCATGTAGCATCATATTTTTTTAAAGGGAAACACTAATTGATTATGTGGGAACTTAACCACTTAGGCCCAACTGGACGAGATTTCTCGTCCAGTTGGGCTGCGCGCACTCCCACGGGTCGCGCGCGCTCCCGCGGGCCCCCCCGTGTGCGCCCCCGCTGCTGGCCGCTAGCCCACCGATCAGTGAAAGGGATTATAAATCCCTTTCGCTGATCGGACCCCCCCCCGGAGAAAAGCCGACAGCGTCTCTTCAGACGCTGCGGCTTTTCTGAGCTCTGGTCTCCTTTCTTCTGCCTGGGAGCGAGATCCATCGCTCCCAGGACTTTTTGATTCTGGCCATCTTGTGGCCAAATAGCAAATTACACCTAAAAAAAAAAGTTTTAAAGATAAACATATAAATATATTAAAAAAAAACCCTGTTTACCTCCCACACCAACAAATACCCACATACAAGTTTAAATTAAAAAAAAAAAATTACAATAATAAAAAAAAAAAACCATAAATAGTTACCTAGGGGTCTGAACTTTTTAAATATGCATGTCAAAGGAGTATATCAATATGATTTAATAAATTATGGGCTTCTAAACAGTGATGGACGCAAAACGGAAAAAATGCACCTTTATTTCCAAATAAAATATTGTCGCCATACATTGTGATAGGGACATAATTTTAACGGTGAAATACCCGGGGCATATGGGCAAATACAATACGTGAGTTTTAATTATGGAGGCATGTATTATTTTAAAACTATAATGGCTGAAAACTGAGAAATAATGAATTTTTTCCATTTTTTTCTTATTCTTCCTGTTAAAATGCATTTACAGTAAAGTGGCTCTTAGCAAAATATACCACCCACAGAAAGCCTAATTGGTGGCGGAAAAAACAAGATATAGATCAATTAATTGTGATGAGTAGTGATAAAGTTATTGGCAAATGAATGGGGGGTGAAAGTTGCTCGGATGTAAAAAAATGTCAACCCTTCGGGCTTAAGTGGTTAAAATATAAAAAAAAAAAAAAAGCTGTAAATTAACATTAGGCCTAGGTTCCAAACAGCGGTCGTGCAGCCCACATTGTGTCCAAAGTCCAACCGCACAACTGGGACATGACAGTAGAGATGTCAGCAAACCGTTCGCCGGCGAACTCCTCACCTGTACTACTTCCGGGTCGCTATGACCCGGAGTAGTACGCCTGCACTGGCACAGTGGTGCATGTCCTAGATTGTGCTCCTGTTGCCAGGCACTTTCTGCGCATGTGCGTGACATCATGAGTGACGTCACGCTCATGCGCAGAGAGTGGCCGGCAATGGGCGCATGATCAAAGACGCGCACCGCTGGCCCAGCGCAGCTGTACTACTTTGGGTCATTGCGACCCGGAAGTAGTAGCGGCTCCATACAGGTTCGCCCGCGAACGGTTCGGGCCATCTCTACATGACAGTTTTCAGCCTAGACACCTAAAAAAAAAATTACGCAGCAATTGTGTTTTGGGTTAAATATAGGTGGTATCAGCACAGCAGCATTGGCCTGTGGCACCCTGGTGGTGGGAGCAGCAAAGGCAGCAGGAGCAGAGCAATGCAGCAGCAGCAGGTGTAACGTGTGCCAGGAGCATGCCGGACGTGGCACATGTACGTGGCACGTGTATGTGGCACGTAGCATTGGTGGTACCACGGCTGTAAAAAAATTGTGAACCAGGCGGCTTAGATAGTAATAGTTAATCAGGAGAAGCCAGGAGGTTGTGGTGGTAGTGGTAAAGGGTGGTGAGGCAGGCATAGTGATTCCCAGCCACTTCATGTCCCCCTCTTACCAACAACAGGGAAAGACTCGCCCAACAGGGTCTGGCAGAGTTTTTTCCTTGCATGGGAAGCGGTGTAGGGAGCAGGGGAGGCCACTGACGACTGGCTGCTTGAACAGGCCTCGGTGTCAGCAGGAGTGGCAGAGGGGGTTCTGGTGCTCCGAGTCTGACTACTGCCAGCGCCAGCTTGCTTCAGCCAGATGATGTGGGGTACTTGTACTTTATTAAAATCGGGGTTGGACTTTAAAGCAAATCAGCACAGAGTGACAGACAGCAGAGGAGAAGACAGTGCACACTAACTGTCTAACTGTCACACTGACACTGCTCAGCACAGCAGCACTGCAGTAATCTGTAGTAAGCTAACACAGTAGTACTACAACTAACTAGCACTGCAGTACTAACTACGCAATAACACAGTAATCCTATTCCCTAACCTATATTGTGGCTAATAGCAGGCCTGCAGCAGGCCTGGTCTGTGCACAGCACACACAGACACAGGACCTAATATAGCAGCTGCTGCATCATAAACTCTGACTGTCACTGAATGAGATAAAGCTAGCTAACTAATAAACAATAGAACAATAGTGTAGTGAAGGTGTTAATCACTGAAAAGCTTTAGGTTTATCACTGTATACAGCACTTGCTAGGCCAGGCAGCAGCACAGGAGAGCATGTCTCTCAGTGAGCAGTCACACAAGCAAGGACGAGATTTCTCATCATGGCACCCCTCCTTATATAAAGGGGAGGGGGTGGCCATAGTTCCCTTATGTGATTGGATGCTAGGGCTTAGGCTGGGCACCCACTGATTGGCTCAATGAGGTCAGGAGGGGCTGGCCAAGGTTCCCCTCTGTGATTGGTTGCTTGGGCTTAGGTTGGGAGCCCTCTGATTGGCTCATTGACATCATGGACATCATCTCCATGGTTACAGTATCCGGATTCAGATATCCGAACCGGATATCCGACCAGATATCCGGATTGCGAATAAATATTCGCGTTACTCGGATAGTGCTATTCGGATTTGCACAGAAATCCGAATCCGGGTTCGGATAGCTGAAAAAGTTCGGATTATCCGGGTAGTTCGGATATCCGTATATTGGATGAGCACCACTGCACAGTGCTGCCACAAGAGAAGCAGCACTAAGCACTGCAGTGATTGCTGACATCCCAGCCCTGACTGATCCCAGAGGAGAGAGCTGCTGTAACATTGCACTGCTCTGCCTGGAGCAGCTCTGACAGTGATGTGTGTATAACCCTATGGGGGCTCTGCCCACTATAATAGAGGGATCATTCAACTTTTTATTTTTTATTTCTTAAAATTAGAACATATAGGAAAACATTGTTCAAGTCTTTCTTTAATTGAATGTTTTGTTTTTTTTACCCCATTTCAGTCTGCCACCAGCAAAGAGTGGCTGGATATTGTACTGGTTAAGGGCTCTTCCTGTTCAGTAAGCCAGCACCTATTCAGTAAGGAGACCTTGGGCAGGACTCACTAACACTGCTACTGCCTACTGAGCGCGCCCTAGTGGCTGCAGCTCCGGTGCTTTAAGTCTGCCAGGAGAAAAGGAGAACATATAAATGTTCTGTGTCTTATCAGCAAAGAATTTCCAAAACTTACACAAAGCTTAAATTTCTGCTGTTTAAAAACTTGGCAATGGTACTTCTACAGCTGTTACATATTTAAGGATATTTAAACTAAATCATTAGTTATTTGTATTCATTTCTCAGTGCTTCATGGTGATCTCCTGTACAGTCTACCCCTACAGTAATGCAAAACATTTACTGCAGCTGTCTTATCTTCAGTGTGAGGAGCAGGAATTCATTGCTGCTAAAAGAGGAAGGAGGTTTTTGTACGGCTGTGTATCACTGTGTGTATGGGAGGCTGCTACTCTGCTGACAGTGATAGACGGCTTCATCTACCTCCTTCACACCAGTGATTCTGAGAGTGAAATCCTGTCCATATCCAGATCCACTGAACCTGGCTGGGGCTCCAGAGTGAAGCTCATCTGCTAATCTGATAATCAGTGCTGGAGGTTGTCCTGGTTTCTGCTGGTACCAGTGTAATTCATAGCCGATGCCAGCACTGGCTTTACATGACATGGTGACTGTATCTCCTGGACTGGCAGTGATGTCATTAGGAGACTGTGTCAGTGTAATCTGTGCCCAGGAGCCTGAGGAGTATAAAGAAACTGATTACACATTATTATAGTAACTTCCATCATTAGTGTCTATGCACAGTAAGTGTAACACATTATCCATAGTATTGCAGTGTATGGCATTATGTGACGCTCTCACCATGATTACAGAGCAGTATGGCGGCCAGCAGAAGCCCCTGAGATCCCATCCTGGTGTCTCTGCACTGACAGACACAGACTACTGAGATGTCACCTGTACAATGTCTCCTATATAACAGCTGCAGTCATTAGGGGGACACGCCCACCTCACATAGGTCACACAGGAAACATGCAAATTATGTCCTGTCCTCACAGGTCACACCTCACTACTTTGCATTCTATTTACAACAGAAAGCAGGACTAAAGAGAATTTCACATCTAAGTGATTAGTTGTATAAAATAATGCAAGGAAATTGGACCCAGACTGAAACAAATGTGGAGTAGGTGTTTAGAGCGACCAATCACAATGCTTGAACCATTCCTCTTGTGGTAGAAAACTCATGACATGTAGAGCTGGTGCACACCATCAAGAGCGTTTCTGAGCATTTTTTAAAACGCTAAGGGGGTAGAAAACCACTTTGCTAATGTATTTCAATGGGCTGGTGCACACCACCAGAGCGGTTCTTTTTTCCCGACACATAAACGCGGGTCCTGCAACTTTTTTCAGGTTTTTTTAGGCATTTCTGTCTCAATGTTAAAGCGGTATAAAACCCTGACATAATCCTACTAATAAAATAAATGGGAAAGTTCGGATGTTTGGATGTTTGTTACTCGATCACACAAAAATGGCTGAACGGATTTGAATGAAATTTGGCACATTCATAGTACATTACCTGGAATAAAGTATAGGATACTTTTTATTCCCATAACCAAAAAGGGGGCAGAGACAAATAGAAATTTCACTGGAAAATGTAAACTGCAGCCATTCTTACACTGTTAATGGTAGGGTTCTCAAACTTTGCACAGTTGGTCGTTGGGTGACTGGGATTAATATTCAGAAAGTTGGGTGGAGTCTATAAAAGCCAATCAAAATTAACCTATTGATTTTCAAGGGGAATATTTACATTGCTACCATTCTTGCACTGTTAATGGCACAAGCCTCAAACCTGGTACAGTTGATCATTGGGTGACTAGGGTTAAATTTCAGAAAGGGGGTGGAGCCACAAACACCCAATTAAATTTGTTTCATTTTAATGCACATTATTGATGTCAAACACCGCAAAGATCACAAACTTGGTAATTGATCAATTGTGTGTTAGGGTTAGAAAAGTAGGCACAGCCAACACCAGCCAAATACATACGTGGGCAACGCCGGGTCATAAGTGGGCGGAGACAAATACAAATTTTACTAGGAAAATGTAAACAGCAGCCATTCTTACACTGTTAATGGTAGGGTTCTCAAACTTTGCACAGTTGGTTACTGGGTGGCTGGGGTTAATATTCAGAAAAGTGGGTGGAGCCTACAAAAGGCAATACAAAACTACCTATTTATTTTTCAGGGAAATATTTCATTGCTGCCATTCTTGCACTGTTAATGGCACATGCCTCAAACCTGATACAGTTGATCATTGGGTGACTGGGGTTTACATTTATAAAAGGGGGTGGAGCCACAAACAGCCAATATGATTTGTTTCATTTTAATGCAGGTTATTGATGCCAAAGACCGCAAAGCTCACAAACTTGGTCATTGAGTAATTGATTAATTGTGTGTTAGGGTTAGGAAAAGTGGGCGCAGCCAGCACCTGCAAAATACATAATCGGGTAATGTCGGGTCATCAGTAGGCGGAGACAAATGCAAATTTCACTGAGAAAATGTAAACTGCAGCAATTCTTACACTTTTAATGGTAGGGTTCTCAAACTTTGCACAATGGGTCACTGGGTGACTGGGATTAATATTCAGAAAGGTGGGTGGAGTCTATAAAAGCCAATCAAAATTAACCTATTGATTTTCAAGGGGAATATTTACATTGCTGCCATTCTTGAATTAATATTCAGATAAGTGGGTGGAGCCTACAAAAGCCAATCAAATTCACGTATTGATTTTCAAGGGGAATATGTAATTGCTACCATTCTTGCGCTGTTAATGGCACAAGCCTTAAACCTGGTGTTGGTCATTGGGTGACTGGGGTTGAAATTCAGACAAAGGGGTGGAGCCACAAACAGCCAATCAGATTTGTTTAATCTCAATGCAAATTATTGATGCCAAAGACCGCAAAACTCACAAACTTGGTTATTGAGTAATTGTGTGTTAGGGTTAGAAATAGTAGGCGGAGCCAACACCAGCCAAATACATACCTGAACAATGTTAGGAAATAAGTGGGTGGAGAAAAATACAAATTTCATTGCGCAAATGTAAACTGCAGCCATTTTTACACTGTTAATGGTAGGGTTCTCAAACTTTGCCCAGTTGGTCACTGGGTGACTGGGATTAATATTCAGAAAAGTGGGTGGAGCCTATAAAAGCCAATCAAAATCCACCTATTGATTTTTAAGGGGAATATTTAATTGCTGCTATTCTTGCACTGTTAATCACCTGTACGTGGTACAGTTGGCCATTGGGTGATTGGGGTTCAAATTCAGAAAAGGGGTGGAGCCACATCCAATCAGATTAATTTTATTTCATTGCAAATTATTGATGCCAAAGACCGCAAAGCTCACATACTTGGTCATTAAGTAATTGTGTGTTATTGTTAGGAAAAGCCAAATACATACCCGGGCAACGCCGGGCGTCCAGCTAGTATTCAATAAAAACATGTTTTCCTACTTTTTATATGCGATACGGTTATCATATTTGCTTTTGTGCATAGGTATTAGTATTCATTTAGAAATTATACGTTCCCAAAGTACACTTTTTTTTGCTCTGAAAGCTGACTTTGCATTTTATTTATAACTGCTTTATTCATGTTCTAACAAGCAGAAATGCTTTCTAAATTGTCTAACTTTGTTCAGGAGACCTGGCAGTGTCAGAGAAGTGTTTATTTACATTCCTCACATGATACAATTAAAGAGAACCAGAGACGATGCACCCTCATGTATTTTATTACATTTATCAGTGGGAACATGACAGTTAACACCTACCCTGCTTTTAGTTTCATTGTTATCTGCTTAATTAGTCTATTAGCAACTGTGATAAAAATCCACCGACTATTCAGTCCATGGATTGACCTGGAACCATTATAGCTGAGTCACTCTTCTGTTAAGTCTTTTCAAGCCCAAGCCTTCCCCCTCCTGGCTTAGATTTCCTGCTTTGCATACTGAGAGCTGTGATGACATGGGAGGGGCTGCTCCTGCTGAGAGAGTGTGGCTGCAATATGATCCCTGTGTGCTCTGTGTGCGCTCTGTCTGCATACTGTAGATACTGATGACTGCAGTTTCATTCCTATGAGAGACACTTCCTACAGGCAGCTGTACATCATACCAAAATGAAAGCACATAGATGAAAGGCTGCATTTAGCCTAGATAGCAGCATAGTCTCATATAGCCTAGACAGCACATCCAGAACAACTTATAACCCGGAAGGAGAAGGGATATGAGCCGGCGGCCATATTTGATTTTTCCTGGAGCAATAATGGATAAAAAACACTAAAAAAGGCACACCAGAGCTGCAAAATTATTAGGTAGAGAATTTATTCTTTACAAGCTATCAACTGATATGTTTATTTTGTGTGAAACGTTCATCTCTGGTTCCCTTTAAACACAAGATAACATTATGTACACTTTGGATGCGTCCAGCTTTGCTGGCAGGGAAACTTCTAAGTCCTGTGTGTAACCCTTTGAATGCTGTTCTAGTAAAAAAAATGCTGGTTGTATATAATATGTTGTAAAAAATCTATTAGAGCAAAGAGGAAATGCTGGGTTTCATTCCACTTTAAGTATAGGAAAGTGGAAAAACGCTCTGAAAAACACTTGATCAGAGCGGTTTTCCAAGTGTTTTTGTTACAAAAGCTTTTTAGTTGCAGCTTTACTGTAACAATATTTGTAATCTGCTACACAAAAACACTCCAAAAACTACTAGGCATGTTTAGAAAATCGCTCCAAACATGCCTAGAATCGCTCTAAAAACTTCTTCAAAAACCGTTAGCGTTTGCAGATCTGCTAGCAGTTTTTGGTGTACACTGGGCCTTATTTAGCATCCTGTGCAGAGTGAGGGTAGGAACACACTAGACAGAATCACATATGCATTTTAGATAGCACGTAGTGGAAAACGCATATGTGATTCTGCCTAGTGTGTTTCTACCCTCACTGAACATGTCACCGTGATGTGCAACCCATCATAAATGCTAACAGCCTCTGGGATTCTTCATTTACAGGATATAATAATAGGAAAGTTAACGGCAAAACCTTTGTCTGTAGTCATTCTAATCAGGGATGGTCAATGAGATGCATATAATTTTGAGTTGATGCAGGATTATGCAAATCTCGACAATGGACCAGCTCTTACCTCAGCAGGATTTGATTGGCTCATGTTCAAGCTGCATACTGTAACGATCTGCGGGCGATTTCTAGTCAGCGCACACCGCGTGCGCTGAAGCAGAAGGTAATCGAGACACAGAAGCAAAGTACCCAGTATAGATCTGTAGAGGAGAATTCCAACCAGCAGCTGGAGCTGTGGAGGGATAAGTCCTCTGTACAGCCACAGATGCCAGATTGCAATTGTACGATTAAGCAAGACTGGGCAACAAAGTAGCAATTCAGAAGAAAGCAAGAACAGAAATAGTCTATATGAATGTCTACCAATCTAGTCGCCACCTAGCGATGGTAGACATATCCCATCAGAACAGACCAGAGTAAGAAAGCTAATTGCAAGAGAGGCGATTGCTATCAGCAACACAAGATAGAGCAAAGACAGAGCGTGAACTGAGTAAGAAAGGCACAGCAAATAACCACAACCTGAACGCCAAGGAAAATACCAAACGAACTAGCTAAACGCGGCACGATATGCACAACAGAGACAAAACGCGTTAATGGTACGGCCACCGCACGTTAAGCGCAACAGTGGCAAAACGTACCAACCCTGACTAACAAATGAACACGGAGAAAGAAAACAAACAGATAACGCAAACGCTTGCTAATCAGTTGCCTCACACCAGACAACAGCAAGCGTTCGTTCCAGACAAGGCAGACAGAAGGAGTAACCAGTAGCAACCGCAGCTAAGGTTATACTCCAAGATTCAGACAAGAAAGATCCACCGCCTCTAACGCTAGGGCGAATGCGATCTAAGAACAGGACAGAACGATTCACTGTCAGCCACCGCTGGCGACAGTACAATCGCACAGACAAGACAAATTATAACACAGACCTGACTGCACTAAATAGGAATGCAAGGAGCACTCCCCAAGAATTAACTACACTAGAATATAGTAACAAGATGCTGAGGCTCTAAGGTAAGTTTCCCTAATGAGGAACTATGTCGAGCAAGGAATTCTGGGAGAAAATGACATTTATACTAGAATCCTTCAAAGGAAGCAGATAAGCAATTTGCATGACAAGTGGATGCAAATCAGTCAGCCTTTCAAACTGACAGAAAGGCCTCTTTTCCTTAGACTGAACTATGCAAGCTGCATAGGAAACAACACAGTCCAAGGAATCAAGGCCAGCAGAGCGGATTCTGACACATACATTTTCATGCAAAATTTGCATAATGCTGCATCAACTCAAAATGATTTGCATCTCATTGACTATCTCTAATTCTCATGTAGTGCCATCAACCTTGAATCAGACCAACTACCTAAACTTCCTTCAGGCCTGGTGCACATCGAGCGGTTTTTGAAGCGTTTTGCAAACCGCTTCCGCCTGTGAAAACGCTTGGCTAATGTATTTCAATGGGATGGTGCACACCAGCGGTTTGCGGTTTTTAGCAAACTGCAAACATGGGTCCTGCAGCACTTTTGCAGTAGCGTTTCTGCCTCAATGTAAAGTATAGGAAAAACGCAAACTGCTCTGAAAAACGCTAGAACAAGCGGTTTCAGTAGCGTTTTTAGGAGGGAGCTGTTTTGTTCCAGGTCAAAGTGTACTTCCTGTTTGTGAGGTGTACATGCTGGGAGAGGCTTTCTATCAAGCAAGATGCCACAGAAATGGTTTGAGACTGAAGCTTTAATTATAAAAATTCAAAATATACCAGAATTATATGATAAAAGTTTGTCTGGTTATAAAGATGTTGCCAAAGCAAATATTTATTGGAGTAATATAGCCAAGGAATTTCTTCAGAGCCCCTGGGATAAGTTGTCACCACAGGCCAAAGAAGCTACAAGTAAGTGTAATAATTTGAAACTTCCTTTTGTTCTTAATGTAATTCTGAATACCTGCATTGCTGTACATAATGTTCCCCTGTCCCCTCCACAACATTCAAACTTAGAAATGTATCATTATTATATCTGTCTATATATGTTTGTAGTGTTCAAAGTGCAGGTGCCTGTGTGTGCATTTATGTACATGATGCAGGTTTAAGTTAGTATATGTTATTGAATATAATAATAGTTGCTACAGTCAGGTATATATAGTTTTATAAAAAGTTTTATCCCCATAATGTACAATTTTTCATAACTGTGTTTTTCAAGTGTTGTATTTAAAGAGAATCTGTACTCTAAAATTCTTACAATAAAAAGCATACCATTCTCTTCATTATGTTCTCCTGGGCCCCTCTGTGCTGTTTCTGCCACTCCCTGCTGCAATCCTGGGTTGTAATTAACAGTTTTAGTCAGTGTTTACAAACAAAAGACATGGCTTCTAACCAGTATGACAGGCTGAGAACAGCTTACTGTCTGACTCATGCAGAGCTTGGAGAGGGTGTGTAAAGCTTCTGCCAATGACAAGCAGTGCTGCACATTCCACACATTCCAGCCTGAGCCCGACAGAGCCAACAGAGGAAAGAAGATAAGATTTATTACAGAGACAGTGCAACTGGAAAAGGCTGCAGTAAGACAGACCACATTAGAACAGGCATAGGAACTTATAGGATAGAAGAAATAAGGCTCAAAATTTTGCTACAGAGTCTCTTTAAAGAAAGCAGCATTTTAGGACACAAAGTAATCTGCTAGTCTGTCTCGCATTTGCAGTGCTGTAACTTACCCATGGAATGTTGCAGCAGCAACATTTTGTAGTCCACTTGGTCTAATTTCCTCTTCCATTTGTGCGCCATCTAATGTTCACAAGTAGTTACGCAATACACAATGGCTTTTACCACAGTGATTGCATATTTTGGCTGCATATTGATGGCAGTGTGGAAAATTCGCCATTTACTAGTAAGAATCCCAAAGGCACATTCAACAACTTGCCTTGCTTTTGTTAGGTGGTTGTTGAAGACCACTTTTTTGTGCGACATATTCCTTTGAGCATAGGGTCGCATGACATGCTCAGAAAGGGCAAAAGCCTCATCACCCACAAACACACAAGGGTAATTAGGTTCTTGTGGGCCAGGCCAGGGTCATGGTGCAGGCAGATTCAAATTTCAAGCTTGAAGTTTAATTCCAAACTGACCATGCTGAAATATAGCTGAGTCATGAGAACTACCATAACCACCCACATCCACATATATGAACTTGTATTCTGGATCAGCCACAGCCATTAATACAAGTGAAAAGTATTTTTTATAATTATAATAAAGACTGCCACTGACCGCTCTCACATGCTTGCCATCTACTGCTCCTAGGCAGTTTGGAAAAATATGTTTTTCCCACAAATTCCAAATGTTAGACTCCCACATTGCAGAATCTAGTTGAAGCACATTCCAAAGCAAGGTGCAGGTGTCCAAAACCAGATAACGGATAGTTGATCTTCCCATCCTAAATTGATAGTGCAGTGCAGCATATGAGTGTCCTGTTGCCAAGAATCTGTGAATAGAAAAATAAATGGGTTAATTTTGTTTTGCAGTTGCTGTCCTTCAGGGAAGATGGAAGTCAGTACGGGATAGTTACCATAAAGAGTTAGAAAAACAATTTCAGGAATCCAAAAGTGGTTCTGGCAGCTCACAACAGGTCAAATACCAATTCACATCAATCCTAGAATTCCTAAGACCACATCATGATTATCCAGCGTAAGTATGGCGCAAATGTGAACCTATTGCTGTACCATCAATATAAATATCTTTAGTATATATATATTTTAATTTTATTGAAGAACTGAAGATAGCCTACCACCAGACCCTGCAGAGGAACAAGCTGAAGTGTTACCACAAACAGACAGTGTGGTGGAAGCACAAGACCTCAGTTCCCAGGACCACAAGACAGCGACACAGAATGACACAGAATGAAAGTGAATGTACTCCACCAGATGACACACAACACAACTCACCAGCTACCAGTCCACGCAAAAATTTGACACATAGAGGGTTCAGGGCATCAACCCAAGGCAGGAGAATGGGGAAAGGTATAAGCAGGGCTGAATATGATGAGAAGCTAATCAATTCAATAGAAAAGGCTGTGGATCACATGGAGAAAAGGGAGGAGGAAGTACACAAATTAAAACATCCCTGCACACAGTATCTTTTAAGTTTAGTGCCTTTTCTGCAAAAAGTTCCTGAACACAAACAATGTGCAGCCAGACTTGCAATTTCTAATACACTGGACAGTTTTTTGCAATCTGACACACAGCCATCAGAAGATTGTCAAAACTACTTTCCTCAACAACACATGTCTGCCCCTGGCCATCAACATCACTATACTCACTACCAACAACAAAGTTACCATCCTCATCATGTGTATGAGCCACCTACTTACCCAGCTATGCATAGGCCAAACATCAGACATGGTCGCCATGCTCATTTCCCTATACCACCACCTGCGTGTAATGAGCCAACACATACATATCATACTTCATCATTGTTTAATGAAAATTTTGTGTACACTGACTTTAACAATCAAAACCACTCACAAAGCAGGTCTGACACTACGCCACCATCGTTAAAGTGAACCTCCGGACTAAAAATCTACTCAGCAGAACTGAAAAGGCTTGGTGTTTCTTTAACAGTTTCACAGCATCCGAACTTTGTTTTTCTTACCAAAGCATCATTTTTAGCTGCATTTCTAGCTAAGCTCCTCCCCATCAAAGAAAACTGCCCGGAATTTTTTTCCTGATGCTGTGCAAAGCATGATGGGATTTCCTATGTTGTTATTCATGTTGCCTAGCAACTGGGAGGGGTGATCAGCACACAGGACAGTTGGAACTGTGTCCCATACTCCCTGTCACCTCCTTTCAACAAAAAAGATGGCTGCCCTCATGAAATCAAACATTTGCCTGTTCTTTTAAAACAGGGTGGGTAAGAGATTATATTACCTATCTATTTTAATTAACATAACTAATGGAACTTAACAACAGTATGTTTGTTTAGGCTGGAGTTCCTCTTTAAGTGCTGAGAATACAATCACAGAATGCCTGTACCAACAGGATTAATAGTAACAGGATTAATAGTACTTCCAGTTCATGAGCAAACAATGTTTTATGTTAAAATGTTAAAAAGCTTTTATTTTTACCTCGATGTTATGATTAGTCGTTCAGTTGGCAAAATTGCTCGTCTATAATTGGTATCTTTCCTCCTAAGACCATCCCTTAACTTCTCCAACAGTGCATCAAAACTGTTAAAGGAGAAAGTAATGTTTACAACTTATGATGTTGGTTGTGCAAACCTGATTTCATTTTAGAAATTCTTCTTTTATTTTTGTACAAGATGAAAATTGTGCTAGGTTTACAAACAAAAGTATGTTCACAACATTACAATGCCATTTTTTTTAATTTTTTTAAGGGGGAAAAAAATAAAATCAAAGCAAAAAAAAAAATTGTCATTAGTGTGTGGTAAATGTATGATGCATGCTAGATTTACATAGACAACCTGCATTCAACAGGATATTTTAAGGTAAACTGATAGGGATATGGATGTTTCATCTTAAACAATACTAGTTGCCCGGCAGTCCTGCTGATCTGTTTTGCTGCAGGAGTGGCTGAATCACAGACCTGAAACAAGCAAAGCATGCAGCTAATCCAGTCTGATTTCAGTCAGAGCACCTGATTTGCATGCTTGTTCAGGGCCTGTGGCTACAAGTATTAAAGACACAGGATCAGCAGGAGAGTCAGGCAACTGCTATTACTGTTAAAACCAAAAACCATATACTTCTCAGTTTGTGTTCCCTTTAAGAAAAGATTGTAACACAAACCTGCTTTTGGATGAACATATTCAAGACAAGGTTGGTTAGAGTCAAGGTTATGTATATTGCTTCAGCAGTGTGTGGCCAAAACAACATGAACAAGCATATTGCCAATTTAAACAAATATATTTGCTAAATATACAGTTAATACATTATTCAATATGTAAATCAAAGCAAAAACAATTCCCTGGCAATAGACATCCTGGTGTAGCCCAAAAACGTATCTGGATGCTTCCTCAACACACGGTAGATAGTCCAAAATTGTCCCTTCCTCTGCCACACTTGCAGCATAGGATGCACCCAGAATCTCCGGGCCCTTGATCTGTGCCTCATATATGCTGTTACAGCAAATAACAAAATCAAATCGGGATACATTTTCTCCCAAACAACCAATATACTCTCCGTCTCCAAACAACTCTGTCTATACTCCATAACAAATCCACAACACTGTGAAGGACAACGCCCCTTTTATATTGTTCAATTGACTTTATCCTCTTCACCTCAAAGGGTTTTTCTGCTCAAAAAACCAGAGCAGTTTTCACCCGTCGTTTTTTCCATTCATTCACCTATAACTTTATTACTACTTATTACAGCGAAACAATCTATATCTTGTTTTTTTTGCCACTGTATAGGCTTTCTTTGGGGGGTACTTTTTTGCTAAAAATTATTTTCTTCTAACTCAGTTTTAATAAGGAGAATAAGAAAAAAATTGGAAAAAAAAACATTATTTCTCAGTTTCCAGCCATTATATTTTCAAAATGAAACATGCTACCGTAATTAAAACCCACACATTTTATTTTCCCGTTTGTATCGTTTATTGCAACGTTTAAACTTTTTCCCTAGTACAATGTATGGCGCCAATATTTCATTTGGAAATAAAGGTGCATTTTTTAAGTTTTGCGTCTATCCCCAATTACAGGCCCATAATTTATAAAGTAATTGTAGTATACCGTTTTTGTATACATATTAAAAAAGTTCAGTCCCTAAGGTAACTATTTATGTATTTTTTTTTAATTTTGTAATTTTTTTTATAAAAAAAAAATAAATAAAAAAAAAATGGTAACTTAGGGGAGTGAGGGGTTAATAATAATAATAAAAAAGGTAACTAGGGATAATAAACCGAAAAAAAAAGGGGGATGTAATATTACAATTTGGCCACAAGATGTCCTCAGTAGTGACTTCAGCTCCGTACTGTTTGTACGGAAATGGAAGCACTACGCATACGGAATGAATGAATGGCCGAGCCGTCTGCATAGACGGCTGCAGCCATTCACACGGGGAATTAGATCAATGAATGGGGTTTGTTTTCCCATTCATTGTTCTAGCGGCGGGCGATCGGCGGTAATGAGCGGCGGTACCGAGCGCGGGGGGGGGGGGGGGGGGGGGGGCGAGCGGGGGGGCGTGGTGGGAGGGACGTAGTACCTACGTCCCTGCACAGAGTTATGGCAGTTTGCAGGGACGTAGTTACTCGTCCCGGGGGAGGGGAAATGGTTAATTAACCTTAATATTTTCATTGGAAACACATACATCATCAATATAACACTTTTTAACCTTTTCTTTGAGATATTTCAACCTCTTTCAGCTTAAAAACGCAAACCGCAAACGCTAGTAAAAACGCTACACTTATTTAAAAAAAAAACACTAGCGTTTTTATAAAAAAAAAGCCAGGAAATCTGCTCACAAAAACGCCTAGCGTTTTGCAGATCTGCTAGCGGTTTTGGTGTGCACTGGGCCTCAGTCCCACTTATCTGTCTGTGTGGCCTCCCTCCAGGGCTGTTTCTGGCCATATTGCCCCCCAGGCAAGGCACCATTTGTCTCCTTACCCCAATCTCATACACAGAAAGATCATGACCTTAGTACATCAATTAGTTTTGTGGCACCAGTAAGAAATTGATCATTTACATAGAAATAATGTTGTTTTTCAAAATAAGTTTGTAAAGGATACACAAAATATTACTAGGTGTTAGAAATCTCACTGGCCCAAACTCACTGAGCCCATATAACAAACCCTTCTAATAACAGTTTAGAGGGGTTGTGTATTCATTTTTTAAACATTATACTGAAGTGAAAAGATGACGCCAACACTATCAAGTTTAAATTGTTACGCTTTTATTTTTAAACAAACTTGGTGCATTGCATCAGCCACAGGGAGCAATGTTTCAGAGGTTCAGCCTCCTTTGTCAAGCCGTGCCCAATGTCTCCTAAACATTACACTGATTATTTACAGCCTGGATTTACAGGTTAGAATATTGTCCTGGAAATCTAATCAGAATTGCATCAAATCGACACAGCATGGCCTGTTTTGACGCGTACGTACAAAAAGGGCGCCTGGACAAAAAGGGCGCGGGGTGTAAACTCTAAATAATAATTAATCATTAATAGGGTTTATTAAAATAGTGTGCTATATTTCGTTTACAAATAAAGTTTAACAAAATTATAAATCATTAAATAATGTTTATAAAATCGGAAATTGTGAAAACGTTAATCTTGCCTATTTCTAAAGTTAAACTTATAATTACGTTTATTAAAAAAACAATAATATATGTTTAATTGTTATAATTGTATATTATTGTGAATAACCTTCATTTATGGTTTGTTCTTATAATAAAATCTGAAAATATTCTTTATAACGATGATATAAATATAAGTACGTTCGTAATAAGTGTTGTAAAACATTAGTAATTATTACTAAAATTTTACTAAAACTATACCTAAGCCTACTCTTACACAGAACCCTCCCTGTACCTATCCCTAACCCCTAGACCCCCCTGTTGGTGCCTAAACCTAAGACCCCCCTGTTGGTGCCTAAACCTAAGACCCCCCTGTTGGTGTCTAAACCTAAGACCCCCCCCTGTTGGTGCCTAAGTAACCCTCCCTGTACCTACCCCTAACCCCTAGACCCCCCTGTTAGTGCCTAAACCTAAGACCCCCCTGTTGGTGCCTAAACCTAAGACCCCCCTGTTGGTGCCTAAACCTAAGACCCCCCTGTTGGTGCCTAAACCTAAGACCCCCATGTTAGTGCCTAAACCTAAGACCCCCCTGTTGGTGCCTAAACCTAAGACCCCCCTGTTGGTGCCTAAACCTAAGACCCCCCTGTTGGTGCCTAAACCTAAGACCCCCCTGGTGGTGCCTAAACCTAAGACCCCCCTGGTGGTGCCTAAACCTAAGACCCCCCTGTTGGTGCCTAAACCTAAGACCCCCCTGTTAGTGCCTAAACCTAAGACCCCCCTGTTAGTGCCTAAACCTAAGACCCCCCTGTTGGTGCCTAAACCTAAGACCCCCCTGTTAGTGCCTAAACCTAAGACCCCCCCTGTTGGTGCCTAAACCTAAGACCCCCCTGGTGGTGCCTAAACCTAAGACCCCCCTGTTGGTGCCTAAACCTAAGACCCCCCTTTATTATGTGGATAATAATGTTTTACTAATTATGGATGCAAAAAATATATTCCAATTTACATTACGTACTGATCGCTTTATTTTGTGAATAATGTTTTAAAAACAGTAAGGGATAAAACTTTAAATAATGGTTTAATTATTTAAATAAGATAAATACATTTAGTATTTTCATAAACGTTATTCGGCACGGGTGCATTTTATAAACCTAAATTAACACAAGCTCAGTTATAAATCATTAAACAGCTCCGGGCGCCGTTTGTAAACTTTATTTAGCTCCGGGCGCCGTTTGTAAACTTTATTTAGCTCCGGCGCCCTTTTTTCCTGCTCGGCGCCCATTAAACGTTATTTATTATGGGAGTGAATGGCGGCGCCCTTTTTGTCCACTAGCTGCCTGCGCCCTTTTTTCCCAGCTCCGTTTTGACTGCTAGTGGTCATCGACTGGCCAGTCACTCTAAACTGAAACTCAGCCGCTATGGGGGACCAGAGGATTGTTGAGTGACTGGGGCGGACACAGGGCGGCTGCAGGGAGCTGGTAGAAGCTCAAGGTAAGTAAAAAAAATCTTTTTTTATGTTAGGTTTAGGTTCACTCGAAGGACTCCTCCTGTTCAGTAAGCCAGCACCTATATAATAGGGAGACCTCAGGCACGACTCGATAACATTGCTGCTGGCTACTGAGCGCACCCTAGTGGCTGCAGCTCTGGTGCTTTGAGTCTGCTTTTGTCATAAAATAATTTCCAAAACATTTCAAAATTTCTGCTCTTTGAAAGCTTGGCAATGGTACTTCTGTAGCGAATACATTTTGAAGGCTGTTTACACAAAATCATTAGTTATACTTGTTCATTACTCAGTGCAGTGACTCCTAATGGTGATCTCCTTTAAAGCCTCTAGAAGTAGGTAAAATGTTCACTGTAGCTGTCTTTTAGTGATGATCATGTCTAGGAGAGCTCATGAAGAAGCATGTGATTTGTTTGACAAGCTGATAGATTTGCAAACCTCTGATTTGCTGTGAAGACATGCTGCTTTAGCACATGATTATGACTAGCAAATCAGAGACTTGCATATCTATCACCTGACCAAACTGATCACATGCATCTCCATGAGTTCTCCTAGACATGACCATTACTGCTGTCTTTTCTTCAGTTTGAGCAGCAGGAGTTCACTACTACTAAAAGAGGAAGGAGGTTTTTGTATGGCTCTGTAACACTGTATGTATGGGTATTTACAGTGGTTTGCAAAAGTATTCAGCCCCCTTGAAGTTTTCCACAGTTTGTCATATTACTGCCACAAACCTGAAGCAATTTTATTGGAATTCCACATGAAAGGCCAACACAAAGTGCTGTACACGTGAGAAGTGGAACGAAAATCATACATGATTCCAAACATTTTTTACAAATCAATAACTGCAAAGTGGGGTGTGCGTAATTATTCAGCCCCCTTATGTCTGAGTGCAGTCAGTTGCCCATAGACAATGCCTGATGAGTGCTAATGACTAAATAGAGTGCACCTGTGTTTAATCTAATGTCAGTACAAATACAGCTAGCTGCTCTGTGATAGCCTCAGAGGTTGTCTAAGAGAATATTGGGACTAACAACACCACGAAGTTCAAAGAACACACTAGATAGGTCAGAGATAACGTTATTGAGAAATTTAAAGCAGGCTTAGGCTACAAAAAGATTTCCAAAGCCTTGAACATCCCACGGAGCACTGTTCAAGCAATCATTTAGAAATGGAAGGAGTATGGCACAACTGTAAACCTACCAGGACAAGGCCGTCCACCTAAACTCACAGGCTGAACAAGGAGAGCGCTGATCAGAAATGCAGCCAAGAGGCCCATGGTGACTCTGGATGAGCTGCAGAGATCTACAGCTCAGGTGGGGGAATCTGTCCATTAGACAACTATTAGTTGTGCACTGCACAAAGTTGGCCTTAATGGAAGAGTGGCAAAAAGAAAGTCATTGTTAACAGAAAAGCATAAGAAGTCCTGTTTGCAGTTTGCCACAAGCCATGTGGGGGACACAGCAAACATCAGAATCAGAATCATCTTTATTATCGCCAAGCACACCAAGTGGTGTGCCCGGAATTGTTTGTGGTTCACATGGCAAGAGTAGATCGGGGACATATAAAAACACATGGCAAAACATAGCAAAGGCAAGCAGGGTAAACATGCATGCATACATACATACATTTAGGCCATCTCAGTCTCAATTAGAGTCTCGAAGGGGGGGGGGGGGGCAGAGTTTGCAGCTGAGAGGAAGTGATGCCTGGGGCTAGAGTGTCCCCGGGATGTAGGCCGTGGGGTTGAGTTCAGTGAGTTCAGCAGGAGAACCGATTGGGGGAAGAAGGTGTTCATGCGCCTAGTGGTCTTGGCGGGGATGGATCTCAGGCGGCGACCCAGTGGAAGGGTCACAAAGTATCGTCTGCCTGGGTGGGAGGGGTCGAGTAAGATCTTGGAGGCCCTTGTCTTCATTCTCATGGAGTAGAGAAGATCTAGCGAGGGCAGTTGGAAGAAGGTGCTCTGGTCAGATGAGACCAAAATGCAAAACGCTATGTGTGGTGGAAAACTAACACTGCACATCACTCTGAACACATCATCCCCACTGTCAAATATGGTGGTGGCAGCATCATGCTCTGGGGGTGCTTATCTTCAGCAGGGACAGGGAAGCTGGTCAGAGTTGATGGGAAGATGAATGGAGCCAAATACAGGGAAATCTTGGAAGAAAACCTCTTGGAATCTGCAAAAGACTTGAGACTGGGGCGGAGGTTCACCTTCCAGCAGGACAACAACCCTAAACATTAAGCCAGGGCAACAATGGAATGGTTTAAAACAAAATATATCTATGTGTTAGAATGGCCCATTCAAAGTCCAGATCTAAATCCAGTCAAGAATCTGTGGCAAGATCTGAAAAACGCTGTCCATCTATTCTGACTGAGCTGGAGCTGTTTTGCACAGAAGAATGGGCAAGGATTTCAGTCTCTAGATGTGCAAAGCCGGTAGAGACATACCCTAAAAGACTGGCAGCTGTGATTGCAGCAAAAGGTTGTTCTACAAAGTATTAACTCGGGGGGGGGGGGGGGGGGGGGGGGCTGAATAATTACACACACCTCACTTTGCAGTTATTATTATTATTTTTTTTTAATGTTTGTAATCATGTAGGTTTTTTGTTCCACTTCTCATGTGTGCACAACTTTGTATTGGTCTTTTACGTGGAATTCCAATAAAATTGATTCATGTTTGTGGCAGTAATGTGACAAAATGTGGAAAACTTCAAGGGGGCCGAATACTTTTGCACACCACTTTCTAATTCTGCTGACAGTAATAGTTGGCTTCATCTTCCTCCTTCATGTCTGTGATTATAAGTGTAAAATCCTGCATCCATCCAGATCCACTGAACCTAGCTAGGGCTCCAGTGACATATCTGATAATCAGTGATGGAGGCTGTCCTGGTTTCTGCTGGGTAAGTGATTGGTGATGCCAGAGCTGGTTTTACATGTGATGGTGACTGTCTCCCCTGAACTGGCAGTGATGTGATTAGGAGTCTGTGTCAGGGTAACCTGTGCCCTGGAGCCTGAGCAGTATAAAGACATTGATTACAACTGTTATTATAGCCATCAACATTTCTCATTACACAAATTAAATGTAATTTTTTTTTATTATCCATAGTATTGCAGTGTATGGCATTATGTGACGCTCTCACCACACATACAGAGCAGTATAGTGGTCAGCAGAAGCCCCTGAAATCCCATCCTGGTGTCTCTGCACTGACAGACACAGACTACTGAGATATCACCTGTACAATGGGTATCATTCATAAAGAGGCTGTCGGTAGTGCGGGAAAACACCGTTCTTCTCCGCAACCGGTAATTAAGACTTCTGGGTGGGCATTCATAAAGAAGTTGCCTGTTGCGATACAAGTGCGGAGGTTTTCTGGAGGAAGCTGGCGGTAGCGTGGCGGAAGACATGCGTAAACATAAAAGCTGCCCGATTCCCTCCGTGCGCTCCTCTGCCTGATGCTGCTTGGGAGGTCCGTCCCATTCATTTACATGTAATCCGCCCGCCTATCGCTACTGTCGAGCAAGCGGTATTTTCCTTCCGGATACCGCTTGCTCTAATCTTTATGAATGCACGTGTTTGTAACTTTTTCTAGATTAATCTAGAAAAACTCCGGACAAGGCGGAAATGTATCGCTCTGTCAGCTCTTCATGCGGAAAGAGCCTTTATAAATGGGGATTATGCTGAGTGGTCGGTAAAGTCACCGGTATTAAGCATTTCCGCATGCGGAAATGCTTTATGAATGATAGCCAATGTCTCCTATATAACAGCTGCAATCATTAGGGGGACACGCCCACCTCACATAGGTCACACAGGAAACATGCAAATTATGTCCTGTCCTCACAGGTCACACCTCACCTCTCTGTATCACATGACTGAGCACTTATTCTATAATTCTATATTTAGGACACATTCACAGTGGTGCGTTGTTGTGTGGCATAACATTTGCACTATAACGTGGCTTGTTGCACATCAATGCACCACCGTAAAACAGATTGGGTCATCATAACGCACTGCTAAATGTGCATGTTAACAGTAAAAGTGAAGCATATGTTTCATTGACTGTATGCTTCACTGTTCCCAACACAACAAAAGCATAACATGCGCCGACTATTTAGGCTGTCAGGATGCTGTGGAAATCACCATGGTTGAGTGTTGAAAATGGTCAGACTTTGAAAACTAGGTTTTAAGCCAGGTATGTGAGGAATTTGTAAGGACCAGCTAACGCCGATAGGCGGCAGCGGGTTTAAGTGGTTATTACATGGAAACGGCCGCTCGTTCAAGCGGCCTTTCCATGTCAGTTCACGGAGACTGTCTCCGTGAACAGTGTGCGAGCCGCCGATCGCAGCTCGCACGCCTAATGTAAACACGCGGGGAAGAAATCCCTGCTGTTTCGCTGTTTACATCAATACGGCGCTGCTGCGTAACAGCGCCGTAAGGCAAATCGGCGATCCCCAACCTCTGATTGGCCAGGGATCGCCGTCATTTGATAGGCTGAAGCCTATCCTACACTGCGCAGGACGGATATCCGTCCTGCGCAGCCTAATGAGGGAGAGGGAGGTAAGGGGAAGGAGAGAGCGCGGAAAAGGCTGCGGAGGGGGGCTTTGAAGAGCCCCCCCGCTCGGCCACACAGAGCGGCGGCGATCAGACCCCCCCAGCAGGTCATCCCCCTAGTGGGGAAAAAAGGGGGGAAGTCTGATCGCCCTGCCTTGCTCACGATCTGTGCTGCGGGCTGGAGAGCCCAGCCCACGCAGCGCAGATCTCAAAGAACAGCCCCGGTCCTTAAAGAGAACCCGAGGTGGCATTGTATTACGTAAGTGGGGCACAGAGGCTGGTTGGTCACACTAACACCAGCCTCTGTTGCCCCATCGTGTGTCTCAAAGACCCCCCTGCTCGCCGCTATACCCCCGCAGTGCTGGCGACACGCAGCGTGTCGCCAGCACAATGTTTACTCTAGCGGTGTCTGTCAGCGCCGCTCCGCCGCCTCCTCCGCATCGCCGCTACCCGCCCTCGTCCCTTCCCTCCCGCTGATTGGAGGGAAGGGACGAGGGCGGGTACCGGCAATGCGGAGGAGGCGTGGGAGCGGCGCTGACAGACAGCGCTAGAGTAAACATTGTGCTGGCGACGCGCTGCGTGTCGCCAGCTCTGTGGGGGTATAGCGGCGAGCAGGGGGGTCTTTGAGACACACGATGGCGCAACAGAGACTGGTGTTAGTGTGCCCAACCAGCCTCTGTGCCCCACTAACGTAATACAAGGCCACCTCGGGTTCTCTTTAAGTGGTTAAGGAACACCTGAAGTGAGAAGGATATGGTGGCTGCCATATTTATTTCCTTTTAAGAAATACTAGATGCCTGACAGTCATGCTGATCTATTTGGCTGCAGTAGTCACAATCACAAACCAGAAACAAGCATGTGGCTAATCTTGTCAGATTTTTGGGAGAAACATCTGGTCTGCATGCTTGTACAGGATCTATGGTTAAAAGTTTTGGGGGCAGAGAAATAGCATGACAGCCAGGCGATGTGGATTGTTTCAAAGGAAATAAAAATGGCAATTCAGGTGTCCTTTCATATACAGGCGTGTTGCCTGGGATCTAATGTCAGGGAAGTTTACTGGTTTATTTGGTTAGTTTTGGCTTTATAATATCACATTTTTATTTATTTTTGTCGTTTGAATTTAACAGATTTTTTTACATCTTCAACTAGAAAACATATTTTAAAGTTTTATGTCTAAAACAAAGTACCATGGACTTTTATTGCCACATGTACCGAAATGCCGTGCCTTTATTTATGGTTGTTATTATTTATATTTGTTCAGGGGTACCCCCCTTTTTTATTGAACAGCTGGATAGCCAGGCAATTCGTATTGCTTAAGGCTACTTTCACTATGGGACGTTGCGTTTTGATGCAATGTTAAAGTCGCAACGCAAACTAATAACGCAACGTCCCAAAAAATGTCACAACGCAACTCTATGCCCTGTTATCGTCGCATACAGTAGGGCATACAGGCAATGAAAAGTATGCTTCCAGGTCATTACTGAGCATGTGCAAACAGTCCAACGTAGTTAATAACGTGTATAACGCACAGCATGCCGCACTTTCTAATAATGCTACACGTTACACACAAACGCAACGTGTGCACTGTGAATGTTGCACAGACTTAGTATTGCTGTTAGTCCACATTAAAACATTTTCTAACGTGTGACTTTAATGTTGCACTGTGAAAGTGCCCTTAAAGGAACCTGAAGCGAGGAAAATTATTTAAAATAAACACATGAAATAGCTGCAAATTAATATTACATACTAATCTCACCGTCAGTTCCTCTCAGAAGCTCAGCGTTTCCTTCTTACAGTGATCCCTTCCAGTTCTGACAATATTTTGTCAGAATTTAAATATACCAGTTGCTGTCAGTTATATATCAGCAGCTGTCAGTTACAACTGATTGTGCAAGGTAATGTCCATGTTTCCCTATGGCTCAAGTGGGTGATATTACAGTTTAACAGTATGCTGACCAGGAAGCTGTTAGGGGGTAATGGCCATTTTTGAAGAGGACAGAGAATTCCATTGATCACAGTGGACAAATGGGACGCAGGAGAGGAAAAAGAGATTGAGGAATAGACTACACATGAGGTAAGTATGACCTGTGTATGGTTATTTTGACTTTTTATTTTCAGTTCAGGTTCTCTTTAAAAGGTAAAAAAAGGGCAGTCTCCACATACCTCTCACTACAGTTGTCCTTTAAAAGACCACTGCAGCAAAAAAAAAGTAATCAGGTAAAATCTGACAGAAATGAAAAGTTTTGAACCAGTCCATCTCCTCATGGAGAATTCTCAGTGTTTTCTTTGTTTTCGCTGTAGTGGTCCTTTAACCTGCTGGGCGTTTCAATTCCCGCGGGGGGGGGGGGGGGGGTTCGCCCGATTTTTTTTCCTTTCATGTAGCTAACCTAGCGCTAGCTACATGATTCTCCCCTTCCTCCTCTCTCCCTCCCACCCTTCTGATCGCCGCCGGCGATCAAGCCCATAAGGAAATCCCGTTCTGAACGGGATTTCCTTTAGGGCTTCCCCCGTCGCCATGGTGACGAATGGAGTAACGTCATCGACGTCATCGACGTCGTGACGTCACTGGGACTCCCGATCCACCCCAAAGCGCAGCCTGGCGGCGATTGGCCAGGCTGTGCACGGAGTGTGCGGGGGGGGGGGGGCCCTCTTTTGCGTCGGGTAGCGGCGGATCGGCGGCGAGCGGCGGCGATTGGGGCAAACACGCAGCTAGCAAAGTGCTTGAAAAGTGTTTGAAAAAAAATATTATCAAAATCGGCCCAGCGGGGCCTGAGCGGTGCCCTCTAGCGTCTCTGGACGAGCACAGCTCGTCCAGAACGCTACGGAGGTTAAAGTACCCCTGAACCGAGAAGGGGATTGATTGCTGTCTGTTCCGTTTTGTGAACATATGTCACAGCACCATCCCTTCAGTTCAGTGCCCCAGGAGTCCCCGTTTTAGCCAGCTGAAATATTCGACTGACTAGAACGTCAAAATTAGAGGCGTAGCTAGGATTTTGAAAAAGACAGTTTTTGCGCCCCCCCCCCCCACGCCCCGGAGAAAATGGGTGTGGTAATATACTAGAATGTGGCCATGGTCATGGAGGCCACTATGTGTGCAGACAGGGAGCCCACCCCGTAGGTAACCAGAGAGGCCACCTTTAGGTAGCAAGAGAGCCCCCCCCCCCCTTCCCTTTTAGGTAGCTAGAGTAACAAAACTATGTACTCTGCAATGTGCTGTAGAAGATGTCAGTGCTATATAAATACATAATAATAATATGGTAGGACATTAGACTATGACTACAGTAGGATTAGATTGTGAGCTCCTCTGAGGGCACACAGTGACATGACTATGTACTCTGTAAAGTGCTGCAGAAGACGTCAGTGCTATATAAATACATAGTAATAATATGGTAGGACATTAGACTAGGACTATGGTAGGATTAGATTGTGAGCTCCTTTGAGGACAGTCAGTGACATGACTATGTACTCTGTAAGGTGCTGCAAAAGATGTCAGTGCTATATAAATACATACTAATAATATGGTAGGACATTAGACTATGACTATGGTAGGATTAGATTGTGAGCTCCTCTGAGGACAGTCAGTGACATGACTATGTACTCTGTAATGTGCTGCAGAAGATGTCAATGCTATATGAATACATAATAATAATATGGTAGGACATTAGACTATGACTATGGTAGGATTAGATTGTGAGCTCCTCTGAGGACAGTCAGTGACATGACTATGTACTTTGTAATGTGCTGCAGATGTCAGTACTATAATAATAATAATAATATGGTAGGACATTATGGAGGACTGTGACCTTAGAGGAGCTCACAATCTAATCCCTACCATAGTCATAGTGAGGTCAGGCCAGCCAAGGGTCATACACGTAGGACACAAGATGAAAGCAGATGAAAAAGTGCTTAAGTACTAGCAGAGGTTAGTCTAAGCGGCAATCCAAGAATAATAAAAAACACAAAGGGGTCAAACCAGGCAGCAATCACAGACGGGTCAGTTCCAAGCAGAAATTCAGTCCAGGCAGCGATCAAAGAGAAGTCAAATAACAGGCAAGGTCGGTAACCAGATAATCCAATAAGAGTAATCACACCCACTTAGCAGAAGCTAATGCTTTCACGGGCAGTTTAAAATGGCAAAGGAGCAACCCTAAATACCTCCCCTGCACCAATCAGCAGCCTAGCTGCGACTGGCCAATCAGCTCCTGAGCACTTCCTACTAGCGCGGCGTCTCATAGCATAGTCTGTGCTCGCACATGCATCACCACGTGGGGGCGTGAGCCGCCTGAGACCCGGAAGGTAATATTACACTGACTGAGCCAGCCAGGAACTAGAGAACTACTGCACATGTATGGACCTGGTCGCATGCCTCCTTGGTTGCGTTCACGTGGCCAGAAGCCCTGTCATAAGCCTTAACTAACTATGCAGGGGCAAAACACTCATCGCCACAGGAGCACGATCAAGGAGGCGAGCAGCCAGGGCCAGATATGGGCAGAAGTCTGATTACCGGCAGCGGAAGATCATAGTGACAGTGAGGGAGCCAATGGACTAAGCTGGAGGAAGCCCCAGGTAAGTATAAATGAGCACACGCGTGTCTCATCTCAGGCTTCTTTGAACTAGTGCCTGCTAAGAGCCCATTTCCACAGCGAAATACTCAGCGTTTGCCCACATGCGAGCTGGACTGGGAAACGCTGCCTATTTAGACACCTGCATGCTGTCCGAACTGCTTGCTGGTGCGATTCTGGTAGGCATGCTGCAGTTTTCTGTTGCATGCATCTGAATCTCTATAGCCATGCATGGCCGGGCTGCAGGGATTCTGGTGTGTACTCACATCAGTGCAAGCTCCGGTGTGTGTGTCTCGCCAGACGCATGCCAGCATAATGGAAACCAGCCCTAAAGGTACCCATACATCTAGCCAGATTTTGGTGGCCAGTCGATCAACAGACAGATCTCTCTCTGATCGCAGAGAGATCTGTTGGCCGGATCGGAGAGAGATCTGTTGGCCGCCATAAACCACAGACTAATTCCCGATCAGTTTGAGCTTTAAATCTTTTGGCAACCAGCCTTGTGTCGCCACCTTGGCCGCTGTCTTCCTCTGATGTACATGTGCCCCCCCCCCCCCCCCTCATGTACCGTAGAGTTATACTTTACCTGTCTTGTGTCCGCTGCTAAGTCTGTACTCCTCTTTCGGACTCGGCTGCCAGTGTTATAGCATGACATCACACACGCGCCCTGCATACAATATGCTGGCAACCACGTGGGGCGCAAATCCGGAAGAGGAGTGCAGACTTAGTATCGGACACAAGACAGGAAAAGTATAAATGCACGGGGCATCGGGGGGGGGGGGGGGTACATGTACATTAGGGGAGGACAGTGGTTCGGGATTTCCATCGCATTTATTGCTTGCGATCATCACATGCCATTACCGACATGCACCCGATCAGCCTGAGATTTTCCAGCATGTCCGAACGATACGGTCTCATCGTCGAGCGAGCATGCTTTTGCCGGCACAGATTTTCATCCAATTCGATAATTATCAAATCAGATGGTTGATCAGCCACCAAATCTACAGATGTATGGCCACCTTTAGTGTTAAGAGAGAAATAAAGAAGAGGAAATGGTGTCAGGAGGAAAGCTGATTAAAGATTAAACTAACACTAAAAACTAACATGTCACAGCTGCTCAGAGGGAGCATGTATGCAGATCAGCAGTAGTGACCAGCCATTACTTCTGCTACACAAGGACTATGAGTGGGGTCTGCAATAAATTCCTCATCTTCCATGATGATGCACTGTGAGCTCATTTAGCAGCATGTCCCAGCAGACAAGAAGGCTGACAGGAACACTGAATGACAGGCAGAGGGCTGGGGGGATGGGTTACAACAACGCAGCCAGCAACTACAGGCAAGAGAAGAGAGATGAGTGCAGAGATCAAACCTTCCTATGCTGGAACGCGGCACTGCTGGGCTCCACTAATTAGCTGCTCTCTAATTCTCTCTGTAACTCTGCTGGCAGCTCGATGCACGTCCATGCCTGTTGAGGTAAACAGAGGGGGTGGAGCCTGACCAGCGGGGACAGTAGGGGAGGCTGGGAAGGAAAGAGGCTGGGCGACAATTGGCTGGCTGAGACAAGGGGCAGAACTGGACTCTGGAGTCTGTCGGCTTTGTAAGCTGTGTGGCAATCATGCCCCGGCTGGCGGCCCGGCCCCCCCGTGATGTCACTGACAGGGAGATCCCGGCCAGCCCAGCTAAGCGAGGTACTGGTCTGGGAGAATTAAAAAAAAAAAAAAAAAAAGCACACTGCACGGCTGGGCGCCCTTAGGGGGTGTCCGTTAAAAATGGCGCTAGTTATCGTAGTTAAAAAACGGCGCCCCATAGAGAACCATTATCACTAGTTATTTTTCGTTTTTGACAGCTAAAAAATGGTGCCGGCTTTAAAAACGATATTTATCGTTTATATTTATATTGCTCCCAAACGATATTTATCGTTTTAACCCCTGCTTTGCTGCCGTTTGGAAAATATCTGCCCGCCGGCTTTAATGTTTAATAGCAAAGCCCCCTTAAAAGCTAAAAACACCAAATTTGTGTTTTTTTTTTTTTTTTATTATTTATTTCCCCCACTCTGAACATTAAAAAAAAAAAATTAATAGCAAATTTAAAAAAAAAAAATGACGTGGGGTCCCCCCTCCCGAGCCTCTGTAACCCCTTGTCCCCCATGCAGGCTGGGATAGCCAGAATGCGGAGCCCCGGCGGACTGGGGCTTCGCACCCTGAGCTATACCAGCCCGCATGGTCCATGGTATGGGAGGGCTCCGGGGGGGAGGGGCGGCCAAGCCTCCCCCTCCCCCCCGGAGCCCCTTGTCCAATCCATGGACAAGGGGCTCTTCTCCACCTCCGATGGGCGGTGGAGGTGGAGGCCGCGATTTCCTGGGTGGGGGGTTCATGGTGGCATCTGGGAGTCTCCTTTAAAAAGGGGTCCCCCAGATGCCCACCCCCCCTCCCAGGAGAAATGAGTATAGGGGTGCAGGAGTACCCCTTACCCATTTCCATAAAGGGTTAAATGAAATAAAAACGCAACAACGAGAAAAGTCCTTTAATGTTCTAAATTAACCAGAAATACTTACCTGTACCTTTAAGAAAAAAATCCCACGCCAATCAGGTCCCACGACAGTATCCTCTATACATGTTGATTGAAGATCTCCGCCGCCCCGACGCCACACACGCCGCCTCCGCCGCACTGCTCTCAGCTATACTAAGTATAGCTGAGAGTTGCGTCTATGCGTCTATACAGACGCATTAGCGCTAGCTGCCACTGCCCTCCCTGCCTCCCCCCCACCTGTCACCCTCACCCATGCTGGCACCCAATGCACCCATGGGTGCCAGCATGGGTGAGGGTGACAGGTGGGGGGAGGCAGGGAGGGCAGCGGCAGCTAGCGCTAATGCGTCTGTATAGATGCATAGACGCAACTCTCAGCTATACTAAGTATAGCTGAGAACAAAAAGCATCTTTAAATTTTGGCTCCAAGGCTCCCCATTGGTTCCTTATCGACCAATGGGGATCCCCCTGATCCCCATTGGTCTGTTAAGGAACCAATGGGGACCATTGGAGCTAAAATTTAAAGATGCTTTTTGCTCTTAGCTATACTAAGTATAGCTAAGAGCAGTGCGGTGGCGGAGGCGGCGTGTGTAGCGTCGGGGCGGTGGAGATCTTCAATCAAGATGTAACAGAAGGTCGCAAGATAGAGGATACTGTCGTGGGACCTAATTGGCGTGGGATTTTTTTCTTAAAGGTACAGGTAAGTATTTCTGGTTAATTTAGAACATTAAAGGACTTTTCTCGTGGTTGTGTTTTTATTTCATTTAACCCTTTATGGAAATGGGTAAGGGGTACTCCTGCACCCCTATACTCATTTCTCCTGGGAGGGGGGGCAGGCATCTGGGTTCCCCTTCTTAAAGGGGACTCCCAGATGCCACCATGAACCCCCCCCCCAGGGAGTTGTCGCCCGCCACCTCCTCCTAGGGCACCGGAGGTGGGGAAGAGCCCCTTGTCCATGGATTGGACAAGGGCTCCGGGGGGGAGGGGAAGGCTTGTCGCCCCTCCCCCCACGAAGCCCCCCCCATACCATGGACCATGCGGGCTGGTATAGCTCAGGGTGCGAAGCCCCAGTCGGCCGGGGCTCCGCATTCTGGCTATCCCAGCCTGCATGGGAGACAAGGGGTTACAGAGGCTCAGGAGGGGGGACCCCACGTCATTTTTTTCAAAACTTTTCCCACACTCTGAACATAACCCAAAAAATGTAATTTAAAAAAAAAAAAAATAACATTTTTCAATTTTTTTAAAAAAATATTGTTTCCCAGTATCTTTTTAACATATCCTGCAAATTTGGTGTTGCTAGGATTTAAGGGGACTTTGCTATTAACTGCTAAAGTCTGCGGAAAAAGTTTCCACGAAATGTCAGTACGCGATTTAAATGGATACATTTCCTTTGAAGATTTAAAATCGATTTTCTCAAAAACTATAAGGTCTTTTTGAACATTTTTTTTCTTCGTGTTCCCACTATTTTTCTTAACATTCCCTACACATTTGGTGTTTCTGGCATTTAAAGGGGCTTTGCTATTAACCGCTAAAGTCGGTGGGCGTTTAATTTTCCCACGGTCAGAAGAAGGTCTATAAGGTCTTTTTGAAAGATTTTTTTTTCCTCTTGTTCACAATTTTCTTCTTAACATTCCCTGCAAATTTGGTGTTTTTAGCTTTTAAGGGGGCTTTGCTATTAAACATTAATGCCGGCGGGCAGATATTTTCCAAACGGCAGCAAAGCAGGGGTCAAAACAATAAATATCGTTCAGGCAGGAGAAAAAAAAAAGTTTTAAAACGATAATTTTCGTTTTTAAAGGTCTGCACTATTTTAACCTTTAAAACGATAAATATCGTTTTAAACATATATCGGGCAGAAGGGGGCGCCATTATTTTGCCGGCGCCATTTTTCACTGGACGCCCCTTAGGGACCCATCGCCCGGGGGCACATGTCCTACCCCGCCCCCCCAAGCTCCGCCCCTGCGTCGAATATGTGCGGTGAGTAAAATGCAGTTATCCTACCTGATCACATCTCCTTGCATCGCTGACGATTAAAGATCTGCAAAAAAAAAAAAGCACCACAGCACAACTCACCTACTACTGGATCCCTTTGTTGCCTTTTCTGCCTTGCTAGCTCTCCTGTTCTGCGGCTGTGTCTTCTGGTATCAGCCGCAGGGGCAAACGCAGGATTTTTAAGGGGGGGGTTCCTGAAAGGTCCAGAAGCACATATGTCCCGAGTGCTTCCGAATACAGGTGGCTCCATACTGCCCATGCACAAAAGTGCGCTGGCATATTACGGAGCTGCCTATCTTTGGAAGTACTCAAGGACACTAGTGTTTCTGAGGGCTTCTGGTAGCAGGAAATGTGAACGGGGTACAGCGCTGGAACAACTCCCCAAGAGAGGAACAGGAGATAGACTTAGTTTGGACAATTCAGTGGAATATGCTACATAGTGTCACATAGCGCAAGCGATACCCATATGATGCAGGGATATATGCATCTGCGGAAGATGTCGGCGCTATATAAATACTAAATAATAATATTTTGCCTCACCAGGATTGCACTTTTATTTAGCTTTCCTGTAAGACAAGAACACACAGTCAGCTCTAGGGGAAGAGGGAAACAAAGGTGAATGAGGGAGGGCTGGTGCACACCAAGAGTGCTTCTGAGCGTTTTTCAAATCAACAGTGATTTGAAAAGCGCTTGGCTAATGTTACCCTATGTGGGTGTTCCCACAGCAGCGTTGTGATTTTTTCAAAATCGCAGGTATACTGCATGTAGCATGTTTTTGAGCAATTCATTCAAAAATCGCTCTGAAAATCACTTCACAAAATCACACTCACAAATTGCTAGCGATTGCTATTGTCATTTTGGCGTTGCACTAGCCCAGAGAGAGGAGTGGAGAAATTGAGAATAGCCTGAGATGGAGCAGAGAACTTATCTGTATTGAAGTCCCATATCACACAGGCTACTTGCCTGTAATCGGACTCCTGTCCCTGTCAGTCTCTCACACAAGTCAGAAAGAAGCCCTCCTGGAGTCTAGGGACTGTCAAAAACTTTTCAGCTTGTTATCCACACCTTATCCACACATGCAGTCATTATAACAATGGGGAGAGACCAGACAGATGTTTGCCCACAGACCCTGAGTCCAGGCAAGCTCTGCATCATGCTGTGCATATTTACCAGCTTGCCTGCACTCTAATTTCATCATGTCTGACACTTCTGTGCTGTGGAGAGTCCAGGACTCCATAATCAACATTCTCTCACTGCAGGCTGCATCTTCTTGTGAGGGTTGTGAGGGAAGCTCGGCTGCCTCTCTCATTCTATTAGCTGGAGGGAGGCACCAGAAGTAAGAAGGGAGGGAGAATGAGGCTGTTTATATTATGCGGGCTTCCCTGGCTGAATACACAGCTCAGTGCAGGGGGGAGGTTCCAGACACCCGGAATAGCCCCCTGAGTTCGCCAGTGAGCCGGCATCTCCACTGCTATGGCGCTGATCTGTAAGTACTTTTGGGCCAGCGACATGGAGGTGAAGATGTCGGGAGATCCGGGGGACACGGCCGCAGAACAGGAGAGCTGACAGGGGGAGCTGGGAAAAAAGGGCGCATGCCGCTAGTGGACAAAAAGGGCGCCGCCATTCACTCCCATAATAAATAGAGTTTAATGGGCGCCGAGTAGGAAAAAAGGGCGCCGGAGCTAAATAAAGTTTATAAACGGCGCCAGGAGCTAAATAAAGTTTACAAACGGCGCCCGGCGATGTTTAATGATTTATAACTGAACTTGTGGTGATTTACGTTTATAAAATGCACCCGTGCCGAATAACGTTTATGAAAATACTAAACATATTTATCTTATTTAAATAATTAAAACATTATTTAAAGTTTTATCCCTTACTGTTTGTAAAACATTATTATTCACAAAATAAAGCGATCAGTACGTAACATAAATTGCAAAATATTTTTTGAATCCACAATTAGTAAAACATTATTATCCACATAATAAAGGGGGGTCTTAGGTTTAGGCACCAACAGGGGGGTCTTAGGTTTAGGCACCAATAGGGGGGTCTAGGGGTTAGGGGTAGGTACAGGGAGGGGTACTTAGGCAACAACAGGGGGGGTCTTAGGTTTAGGCACCAACAGGGGGGTCTTAGGTTTAGGCACCAACAGGGGGGTCTTAGGTTTAGGCATTAACAGGGGGGTCTTAGGTTTAGGCACCAACAGGGGGGTCTTAGGTTTAGGCACCAAGAGGGGGGTCTAGGGGTTAGGGGTAGGTACAGGGAGGGTTACTTAGGCACCAACAGGGGGGGGTCTTAGGTTTAGGCACCAACAGGGGGGTCTTAGGTTTAGGCACCAACAGGGGGGTCTTAGGTTTAGGCACCAACAGGGGGGTCTTAGGTTTAGGCATTAACAGGGGGGTCTTAGGTTTAGGCACCAACAGGGGGGTCTTAGGTTTAGGCACCAAGAGGGGGGTCTAGGGGTTAGGGGTAGGTACAGGGAGGGTTACTTAGGCACCAACAGGGGGGGGTCTTAGGTTTAGGCACCAACAGGGGGGTGTTAGGTTTAGGCACCAACAGGGGGGTCTAGGGGTTAGGGGTAGGTACAGGGAGGGTTACTTAGGCACCAACAGGGGGGTCTTAGGTTTAGGCACCAACAGGGGGGTCTTAGGTTTAGGCATTAACAGGGGGGTCTTAGGTTTAGGCACCAACAGGGGGGTCTTAGGTTTAGGCACCAAGAGGGGGGTCTAGGGGTTAGGGGTAGGTACAGGGAGGGTTACTTAGGCACCAACAGGGGGGGGTCTTAGGTTTAGGCACCAACAGGGGGGTCTTAGGTTTAGGCACCAACAGGGGGGTCTTAGGTTTAGGCACCAACAGGGGGGTCTTAGGTTTAGGCACCAATAGGGGGGTCTTAGGTTTAGGCACCAACAGGGGAGTCTAGGGGTTAGGGATAGGTACAGGTAGGGTTCTATGTAAGAGTAGGCTTAGGTATAGTTTTAGTAAAATTTTAGTAATAATTACTAATGTATTACAACACTTATTACGAACGTAGTTATATTTATATCATCTTTATAAACAATATTTTCAGATTTTATTATAAGAACAAACCATAAATGACGGTTATTCACAATAATATACAATTATAACAATTAAACATATATTATTGGTTTTTTTATAAATGTAATTATAAGTTTAACTTTTGAAACAGGGAAGATTAACGTTTTCACAATTTCCGATTTCATAAACATTATTTAATGATTTATAATTTTGTTAAACATTATTTGTAAACGAAATATAGCACACTATATTTATAAACCCTATTAATGATTAATTATTATTTAGAGTTTACACCCCGCGCCCTTTTTGTCCAGGCGCCCTTTTTGTACGTACGCCTGACAGGGAGGAGAAGACAGCAAAGGAATCCAGGAGTAGTTGAATTGTGCTGTGGTGCTTTTTTATGCAGGTCTATAAACATTGGTACAGAAGTACTTTAACTTGAAAAGTTGGGGGATATAAATAATTGTCTTTCTGTAAAGTTTTCCTTTCATTGTGTCATTTAGAAGCTCTTTGCTGCTAAAAGAGGAAGGAGGTTTTTGTACGGCTCTGTATCACTGTGTGTATGGAGAGCTATAATACTGACAGTGATAGACGGCTTCATCTTCTTCCTTCACACCAGTGATTCTGAGAGTGAAATCCTGTCCTGACCAAGATCCACTGAACCTGGCTGGGACTCCAGAATGCAGAGTGGTGGCATATGTGATAATCAGTGCTGGAGGCTGTCCTGGTTTCAGCTGGTACCAGTGTAATCCATCGCTGATAAAACTACTGGCTTTACATGACATGGTGACTGTATCTCCTGGACTGGCAGTGATGTCATTAGGAGACTGTGTCAGTGTAATCTGTGCCCAGGAGCCTGAGGAGTATAAAGAAACTGATTACACATTATTATAGTAACTTCCATCATTAGTGTCTATGCACAGTAAGTGTAACACATTATTCATAGTATTGCAGTGTATGGCATTATGTGACACTCTCACCATGAATACAGAGCAGTACAGCGGCCAGCAGAAGCAGGGGAGGACTGGCCAGGGGGGAAGGGGGGGACATTTCCCCCCAGGCTGCCTCTCATTTAATGATTTAGGGCTGGTGCAGGGCCTGCTGCATTCAGGTTTTTGTATAAGGCAATGTAAACCACTAGGCTGGCTTAGGGAAATAAAAGCACAATTACAGAGCAATTAGAGCTCAGGCAAGCTGGTAAATGTACACAGTACGATGCAGAGCAGTGGCCTGCCTGCAGGGTCCGTAAAAAAAAAAATCATTTGTCTGCTCTCTCACAATCATAGCTCCCAACTGTCCCTCTTTTAAAGGAACAGTTCCTCTTTGGACATAAGTGTGTGTGAGGAGGTGGCGGGGAGCCTTGGGGAATTACGGTGGTCATACATCTGTTGACTTGGCGATCAACCAACTGTTTAGATAATTACTATCAAATTGAATGAAAATTGGTGCTGCCACAAGCATGCCCAATCGACGATTTGACTGATTTCAGGTGGAAATTGGTCAAATCTGAGATTCTGGAAAACTCAGGCCGATGTGGTTGCATCATCCCTCCAAATGTATTATGTGACCCCCGGTGCCTGTGCAGTTATACTTTTACCTGTCCCGCTGTCCTACAAGTGTCCTTAATGTATTTTCTCAATGGCGCCCCACGTGACTACTGGCATATAGTCATTTGGGCTGAGGCTGCCATGAAAAAGGGCCTCTAGTTTGTGTTTTCCCCCCAGGCCGAAAGGTCCCAGTCCTCCCCTGAGCAGAAGCCCCTGAGATCCCATCCTGGTGTCTCTGCACTGACAGACACAGACTACTGAGATGTCACCTGTACAATGTCTCCTATATAACAGCTGCAATCATTAGGCACGCCCACCTCACATAGGTCACACAGGAAACATGCAAATTATCTCCTGTCCTCACATGTCACACCTCAATACTCGGTATCACATGACTGAGCACTGATTCTACATATCCTACCTAATAAAACCCCTGTGTCTCTGCGTCCCATATCCGTGTGTGTGTCCCTGCGTGCTACTGCGCATGTGCCGCAGGGACAGCTGTTGGACGGGAGCAGGACAGGCAGGGGGCCAGGCGCGCGTACGTGTGTCGGGGGCACGCACGTGCATGCTGATAAGTGGCGGTGGTGATGGACCTAGCCCGTTATTAAACAAGCTAAGGTGCCCACTGCCTAGTACTATCATAAGAGAAAATTACACTTTTGACATCTCTGGTTATTAAGTTAAATGCTCCCATGAAATTCTTATAATCACCCTTGGCAGCAATGATTAGTATCTTTCTTCCCTCCTCAGGTGTGGTAGAAAGAAAAACTACTCACGTGTTTAGCCTGCTATGCAAATTTTCAGGGCCTGATTATTATAATGGACAAGGAAAAGTGGTGCAAAAGTGCAGCGGCTGCCCAGAGCTGTCTGTCAGGATCCTTAGGCCCCATTCACACTTAGAAGCGTAGAAGCTTAGAAGGCCAGCAATTTTTGCTGGAGTTTTGCGGGAGTGATTTTTCCGCAATTTCACGGGAAAAAGACACTGGACAATGCAGCAATTTCTCCGCAATCGCGTTTAGCGCTTCTATAGCACTGAAACGCGATCGCAGGGAAATCGGCTGAAAACAGTGCAGGCTATGCGTTTGTGCCACAAATCGCCCAACTAAGAACAGGCCCATAGGGTTTTATTACACTAGCACTTTCAAAAGCGCTAGTGTTTGAGCGTTTTGCCGAAATCGCCGGCAAAACGCTCAAGTGTGAATGGGACCTTATTTCAGTTTTGCCTCAAATTCCCACGCACTTGTTTAGATAATTCTGCCCACAGATTGCTCCATTACAATGCACGGCCCATTCCTGATACTAACAAGTCCTGATCTCCTTTATTATTGGTTTATAAAGCACCAGCACATACCGTAGCACTGTACAAAGTAAAAGACAACCATAGGGGACATAATAATACACACAATGGCGTCAATTCACCAGAGAGGATTTACTAAGAGAAAAAAGGTAGGTAGTTTATCTCATGAGGTATTTTAACACTCTGGAGTCAATTCACCAGTGTGAGAGGACAGAGAGAAAAATGTTCGATTGCAGGGGATAATGGAGAGATATGCATGAGGAAAGTGTGAGAAAGCAGAGAGTTAGGTAATCGGTATTAATGATTTACATGGGATACTTTTCCTCTCTGTAAGCTTGAAAGTGAAGCATTGTGGGTAGGAGGCAGAGTTTTACCACTACGTGACCAGAGTATTCCCACCTTTTACTGCCGGATCATGTCATAAATCATATCACGAGTGAGTCTGAACTTCTTCACCACCTCTGTCTCTGTAAAATTATCAAGAACTGTTCTCTCACGAAAAATACGAGGGGCGATTAAACAGAGCCTCCTCCTGCGCCTTCGTCTCCTCATAATAGAAGCAAGCTCTAAGGCCTAGTGCACACCAGAGCGGTTTGGCTGCGTTTTGCGATCCGCTTGCGGCTGTGGATACGCTTGGGTAATGTATTTCAATGGGCTGGTGCACACCAGAGCGTGAGGCGTTTTGCAGAAACGCATACTCCCGGGCTGCTGTAGATTTTGGATTGCGGAGGCGTTTCTGCCTCAATGTTAAGTATAGGAAAAACGCAAACCACTCTGAAAAATGGCACTTCAGAGCGGTTTGCCAGGCAGTTTTTGTTACAGTAGCTGTTCAGTAACAGCTTTACTGTAACAATACATGAAATCTACTACACCAAAAACGCTTCACAAAACCGAAAATGCTAGCTGAAACGCTACAGAAAAATAAGAAAAAGCGTTTCAAAATCTGCTAGCATTTTGCAGATCTGCTAGCGGTTTTTGGTGTGCACCAGGCCTTACAGAGTAAGCTCAAAAGGCTCCATCTTCCACAGCAGCAGCTGCTGTGTGAAAACCACGATATCTCCAGGTTCATTCAGGGGATAAAGAGATGAAAAAATAACGAATGGCCACACCCCCTTTCTTCCCTGGTGAATTGTGATTTGGAGAAAAACTAACTATCACTTATTTATCTCATACTTCTCTCACATTTATCTCTTGCATTTCTCTCTGTCGATATTTTCCCCTATACTTCTGGAGAATTGCTATTTGGAGATATCACAGGAGGTAAAGTACCTCCTAAGAGATAAATAGGTTGGTAACCTCTGGTGAATTGACGCCATTAATGATATATACACCAAATACAGGGATGATTGGAACCAACAAATTCCATTCTGCTGGAATTCACGGATTCCGTCAATGATAAATTCCGACACTATAAAATTCCACCGTATTTAATGAACTTCCGCGGCATTCCGTCAGAATTTTTTTTTTTAAATCTCTCTCTCTCTCTCTCTCTCAATAAGGTCGCACCAGGGGCAACATTATAGGCACACCCAATGTTTTAGACACATCACGTGCGACATTATCTTACTTAGCAGTTAGCACGCGAAGTTTAGTGCACAATAAGTTACTATGGGCTTTTAGCACTGCTTTGTGAATTGAGCCCATTGCATGTTTTGCGGGCTTGCGGCAAACAGCAAAACACAGTTATACAGGCTATTAAAGTAAATACCCTTGCAGGGGAAACGTGTGCTTTGCGTTCATGTTTTTTTTGCAATTTACAAACGCACAGTTTTCTGCTTTTTCCCACACACTCACATACAGTACATGCCGCCACAACTGCGTAAATGGAGAAAAGTATATAGAAAAATTTACACGTTTAACGCAAACGCAAAATCCAAACAGAAACAGGGAAATTGGCCCTGCCTAAGCCTGCACCTATTCAGTGCAGAGACCTTGGCCAAGACTCGATAACACTGCTACTACCTACTACCTACTATGATTAAGGATTTGTACTTTTTCAAAAGCCAGCCTACATACCTTGGCCGGGATTTGCTACTTTTTCTATTGAATTGATCATAATGGTACATGCTAGGCCAGCTTTTGCATGTAGTGTGGTTGGTGGTCTAGGGGGTAAGACAGATACCTACTACACACTGAGACCTGGGTTCAAATCCTGGCTATGGTATGTAAGCTGGCTTTTAAAAAAGTACAAATCCTTAATCATGCTACTTTTTCTATTGAATTGATCATAATTGTACATGCTAGGCCAGCATTTGCATGTAGTGTGGTTGGTGGTCTAGGGAGTAAGACAGATACCTACTACACACTGAGACCTGGGTTCAAATCCTGGCTAAGGTATGTAAGCTGGCTTTTAAAAAAGTACAAATCCTTAATCATGCTACTCTTTCTATTGAATTGATCATAATGCCTGGTACATGCTAGGCCAGCTTTTGCGTGTAGTGTGGTTGGTGGTCTAGGGGGTAAGACAGATACCTACTACACACTGAGACCTGGGTTCAAATCCTGGCCAAGGTATGTAAGCTGTTTTGAAAAACTGCAATTCCCTACAGGATGATACAGATGGATGAGAGAGAGAAATTGAGAGATTGATTTTTGTGTTATACCGGAAAATTCCGAGGAAATAATAAAATTTCCACGGAATTCCGTTTGAGAGGTATAGCAATTCCGTTCCAACTACCGGAATCGGAATTGACCTAATTCCGGCCGGAATCACGGAATTAACAATTCCGCGGAATTAAGCGAGCATCCAAATATAGACACTGGTGCAAAATACAGAATTGATAATTACAGTGACAATTGCAAGACACAAAATGAATAACAAGCAGAGATGTGCCGAAGTATTTTGCCAGGCGAATACTTCACAACGAACCAGCGGTATTTGAAATTTGCGTTCAACACATTTTTTTTAACAAAAAAAAAATTGCTTTAGCGGTTAACAGCAAATTTTCAGGGTATGTGGAGGGTACAGTGGCTACTAGAGGAAAAAAAATCAAAAAGACCTTATAGTTTTGAGAAAATCAGTTTTATTGTTTCATAGGAAAAAAAATATATATAAATGCGGTAAATGACAGAATATGTAGCAAACCTAATGGTAGTGCAAATTTACATATATCAAAAGAAAGAGCAATGAATGTTATGATGGGGTTTCCAGGAGGTCCGTACCCTGGAAACCCCTCCGGAGTTTCAACGCTTTGGCCAGGGATCGCGATCAGGGATGCTCATCTGGATTCCGGATTCCGGGTACTATAACTAAGGAGATAATGTCATTGAGCCAATCAGAGGGCTCCCAGCAGAAGCCCTAGCAACCAATCACAGAGAGGAAGTCTGGCCAGCCCCCACTGTATATAAGGTGGCGGCCATGATGGATATAGTCCTCCTTGTTTTGAGACTGCCACAGAGAAATATCTCTAGTGTGTTTGGCTGAAGCAAGTGCATTATACTGTGTAAAAAGACAGCGTTTTTGCAGCTTAACACCTGCATTATACCACTGTTGTATTGTTGTGTAGATAGCTAGTTCTGTTGTGAGTGTAGTTAGTGAGTGTCAGTCTCTGTGCTTCTGGCTGCAGAAGCTCTCTACGTCCTGTCTGTGTCTGTCTGTGTCTGTGTGTGTACTGTTGTGCACATAGGCCTGCACAGTGCTATATTATTAGCCTTTAGCTATTAGTACTTATTAGTACTTATTATTATTAGCCTTTTATAATTAGACTTTTATTATTAGCCTTAATAGGTACAGTATTATAGTTTAGGGAATATGATTACTGTGCTATTGTGTGTAGTTAGTTAGTACTGCAGTTAGTTGTTAGAGTACTGTGTATCTTACTACAGGTTACTGCTGCTGTCTCTGTGCTGAGTGCCAGTGTGTGTGACAGTCTAGACCATTAGTGTGCACACTGTCTTGTACTCTGCTATCTGTCAGTGCTGATTAAAGTCCAACACCAATTCCCCTGATTGCAATAAAGTACAAGTACCCCACATCCATCAATCATCCATCACACAAAGTAGATGTACTATCATCATGTCTGCTGGAACTGGCACCTGGGGAAAGAGCAAGGGCAAGAAGAGAGGGAACGCTGGCACCGTCACCGCCAGCAGTTCTGCTGCACCAATGTTCAATCCGCCGGTAGCCACTGGCCGTGGACGCACTGGGCGCCCAGCTGATAGGGGGAGTCACGCTGCAGAGGCGCAGCAGCGTGTAGCGGCAATTTTTCAGCAGGGTTGGCGCCTCAAATTGCAGGAGAAAGACGCCGAGCCTGTGATTCAGCTATTAATGTTGGATGAGCAGGGCACCACCACCAGCTCTACAACAGAGAGCTCCACAACCACTCTTGTTCGCAGGAGCAGCAGCAGCCGCCCAGTAGCATTGCATGGGGACCCCATGCCGACCCCAGGGAGCAGCCTATCCTCAGTGAGTGCGCTCTTGTTTAGTCCAGACCCTGCGAGCGCAATCAGGCCTGTTACCACTGAGTTTGAGGGGGATATTCTGGATAAAATTGGATATGTGGATGAGCTACCAGCTATTACGCCACTACAATAGCTGCATCGACCTACTCATCCTGCTCCTGCTGCTCCTGTCTGTGGTACCCACCAACACCAGGGTCCACACTAAACTGCATTGTCTGCTGCCACCAGCTATTACGCCACTACAAATACAATAGCCTGCCACCAGCTATCACGCCACTACAATAGCTTTAATTTTTTGGAGATTTCAGAGCTGAAAACTTTGATATCCCACTTGTGCGGTTGGACTTTGGACACAATGTGGGCTGCACAACCGTCGATCACTGTCTGGAACCTAGTCCTCCTGACTCCTGATGTTAATTTACAGCTTTTTTTTTTGTTTTTTTTGTTTTATGTCCACCAACTAATAAATGAGTGTTTCCCTTTAAAAAAACATGATGCTATATGCATCAATTACCCTAAAAACCCTTTTTAAAGCTATTTAAAGGGCACTTCCGGTTTTTCTATCCGGATACCCGAATAGGTCGGATATCCGCGTTCACGTGGATATCTAAAAGGTCGGATCCGTATATCTGAACCGGATCTGGATATCTGGGTATCCGGATCCGGATCAATTCGGATTTTAAAAAGTACTATCCGAGCATCCCTAATCGCGATACAACCGCTATATGGCTGTATAAAGATCCCTGGCAACTTTACCTATTTTGGAAACTTTTTTTCAGAGTGTGGTAAATTAAAGAAAAATGACGTGGGGTCCCCCCTCCCGAGTAGAGATGTTACGAACATAAAATTTTCCATTCGCAAACAATGAACGCGAACTTCCGCAAATGTTCGTGAACATGCAAGCCGTCGTAGTCTTGGGCAGGCGAATTTTAAAACCTACAAAGACTGTTTCTGGCCACAAAAGTGATGGAAAAGTTGTTTCAAGGGCAACACCTGGACTGTGGCATGCCAGAGGGGATCCATGCCAAAAGTCCAACCAAAATTACAAAGTTGATGCAAAGTCGGGTTTTAATCCCTAAGGGGCAGAAATCACATTACATTCCAACATATAATGCACTGGAGTGGTACTGTGCGTGCAACTTAATGTAGCAACAGCAGTAGTGTGCACACAGCTCTGGGTGTCAAAGAGCTGTGGAGTGTCACACACACACAAAAAAACACAGGAGACCAATGTACTAGCCCTCAAAAGGGCTGTTTGGGGTGCTTTCACAGCAAGTGAGGAACAAGAACCCTACCTATCTGCAGCAAGTCTGATCATGTTCTCACTAACAGTCAGCAGCCAGCAGAGAATGAAACCACTATGGCCAGCACAACTGCTGGGGGGTCCAGGAGGGGGTGCTAGCTGATTGGCTGCCATGTGTCTGCTGACTGTGTGGTAAGGAGTCAAAGTTTGGCTCCAAGATGATGTACAGGGGGAAGGTCGAACATGCCATATGTTTGCAGTTCGCTGAGAACGCAAACAGCAGAAATTCACTGGGAACTGTTTGCCAGTGAACTGTTCGGGCCATCTCTACTCCCGAGCCTCTTTAACCTCTTGTCCCTTATACAGGCTGGTATAACCAGAATGTGGAGCACAGACAAGGTAAGGGGTACAAAGTATCCCTTACCTATTTCCACAAAGGGTTAAATGAAATAAAAACACAACCATGAAAAAAGTCCTTTATTGTTCTTAATTAACCAGAAATCCTTACCTGTACCTTTAAGAAATGGGTTCCCACGCCAATATCCTCGGAAATGTCACATTGCAATCATCTCGTATGCTTGATTGTAGCAAAAGATCAAAGACACGCACCCGACACTACACACCGCCATTCCGCACCGCACAGCACAGCACTAGTTATATTCATAGCTTCTTTGAATTTTGACTGCAAGTCTCCCCATTGGTCTATTCACAGACCAATGGGGGTCAGGAGCATTCCCACTGGTCTATCAATAGATCAATGGGGAGACGTGGAGCCAAAATTCAAAGATGCTTTCATGCTCTAGCAAGCTATACAGAGTATAGCTAGAGCTGTATACCTAGAGCTGTGCTGTGCGACAGGGCGGTAGTTTTTGAAAAAATAAATTTTAAAGTTAAAGGAATAAAAAGTCTATTTTTAACCCTCCTGGCGGTTTGCAAAAAAATCGCCAGGGGGCAGCAAATCTTTTTTTTTAAATTTTTTTTTTTTTTTTCATGTAGCGAGACAAAGTCTCGCTACATGATAGCCGCTGCTCAGCGGCATCCCCCCAGCCCCTCCGATCGCCGCCGGCGATCGGAGATCCGGAGATCCCGTTGAAAGAACGGGATCTCCTGGAGGGCTTCCCCCGTCGCCATGGCGACGGGCGGGATGACGTCACCGACGTCATCGACGTCGTGACGTCAGAGGGGACTCCGATCTGCCCCATAGCGCTGCCTGGCACTGATTGGCCAGGCAGCGCACAGGGTCTGGGGGGGGGGGGCGGCCGCGGCGAGAGGAATTGCGGCGGATCGGCGGGTAGCGGCGGCGATCGGGCACTGCACGCAGCTAGCAAAGTGCTAGCTGCGTGCAGCAAAAAAAAAATTATGCAAATCGGCCCAGCGGGGCCTGAGCGGTGCCTTTCGGCGGCATAGCCCGAACTCAGTTCGGGCTTACCGCCAGGAAGGTTAAATGCAGTAAAATGACAGATGATGTATCAACATGTGTATAATACATATATATTCAGAGTGTGGGGAAAAAAATGATGTGGGGTCCCACCTTCCATCCTCTTTAACCCGTTGTCCCCATGCAGGCTGGGATAGCCAGAATGCGGAGTCCCGGCCACGTGGGGCTTCACACCCTGAGCTATACCAGCCCGCATGGTCCATGATATGGGGGGCTCTGGAGGAGAGGGGCGGCCAAGCCTCCCCTTCTCCCCCAGAACCCTTGTCCAATCCGTGGACAAGGAGCTCCTCCCACCCTCCGCTACCCCAGGAGGAGAAGAAGGCCGATGACACCCTGGGGGGGGGGGGTTCATGGTGGCATCTGAGAGTCCCCTTTACATAGTACCCCTTACCCATTTCCAAAAAGAGTTAAATGAAATAAAAACATAACAATGAGAAAAGTACTTTAACCCCCTTGCCGTTACAATTCCTGCGGCAAGGGGGAAGTGCAACACTTTTAAAAAAATGTTTTTTTAAATCATGTAGTGAGCCCAGGGCTCGCTACATGAAAGTCGCTGACAAGCGGCATCCCCCTATCCACTCTGATCGCCTTTGGCGGGATTTCCTGCTGGGCTTCCCCGGTCGCCATGGCGACCGGGCGGGATGACGTCAGAGGGAATCCCGATCCAACCCTCAGTGCTGCCTGGCACTAATTGGCCAGGCTGCGCAAGGGGTCTGGAGGGGGGGTGCGGCGCGGCGGGTAGCGGTGAATCGGCGGGGAGTGGCGGCGATCGGAAACTGCATGCAGCTAGCAAACTGCTAGCTGCGTGCAGGAAAAAAAAATTATGCAAATCGGCCCAGCGGGGCCTGAGAAATCCTCCTACGCAGGTTACCCCGAGCTGAGCTTGGGAAAACCGGCAAGGAGGTTAACAGTCTTAATTAACCATGAATACTTACCTTTAGAAAAATATTCCCATGCCAATATCCTCAGAAATGTCCCACGCAAATATCCTCAGTTAGCTTGATTGAAGATCTCAGCACACCCACCACAAATGCCGTTCCCCACTGCAGCTCTAGCTGTACTAAGTATACCTAGAGCAAAGCATCTATAAATTTCCCTCCAAGGCTATTAACAGACCAATGGCAACCATGGAGGGAAATTGAAAGATGCTTTGCTCTAGGTATTGTGACAAAGTGGCTGGCAAAGTGCCACTCTCTTTGTCACAAGTGGTGTGCGATGGACGGTATGTTGCACCCAGGTTCAGGCGCTACATCCTGTAGCAGCTCCGGAGGATAGGCTTTTGCTGACTGTCAGGAGTGACAGGGGTTAAAGCCTTGAGAGGGTCCGGAGCTGACTAGATGTAGAGCAGGGTGGGTGCATCTGGTCGCCAGGTCCTGGGTGGAATATAGTATGTATCAGGGATGCTCGGATGTGCCTCATCCACGAATTCGGAAATCCGCGTGGTTGCAAAAAAAAAATCCGCATTCGGCCCCGCCGCGTCCACGCAACCACGCGGATTTTCTGCCGTGAATGGCGTAATCACGCGTGGATTCCCGCCCGGAGGCGGATTTTCTTTTAACGTTAATAACAAAGCCCCCATACATGCTACAATCCCCCAAATTGCATGGATTATCGAGGTGATAAGGGGCAACATAACTTCAACATAAAAAATTCCCCAAAATTTTTTTTTCTAGAGAAAATGGATTTTAAAGTGAAATCAACACTTTAAATGGGGCTATTAATTGGTAATAAGTGGTTTTAAAAAGGGATATACGCGTTAAGCAGTCAAAGAGGTGAAGGCGAGTTCCAATGGCACTTGGCGGTGAAGGTACCGCTGGAGGAGGATGAGTGGCTGACGCCAAAAAGGCCCCAGAGAGGTTTTTGTAAAAAAATTTTTTGTTTTTTTTTTGCAGCAATTAGCAATGACATCGCAGCAGAGTTGTCAGTGGACACGGGCAGTGTGAACGCAGAGTGCAGTGGTGGTAGCGACTGAGTCAGGAGAAGGACTATGCGGGCGGTCAGTTCAGCAGCACAGAAGGACCACGGCAACATACTGGTAGTAGTAGTAGCAGCACAGCGTCATAGTGCTGGCCAAAAAATTAAATGCACCCGGTGACCCGGGCAGTGTGAACGCAGACAGAGTACATTGGTGGAAGCGAGTGAGTCAGGAGGAGGAGGACAATGCCGGCGGTCAATTCAGCAGCACAGAAGGACCATGGCAACATACTGGTGGTAGTAGTAGCAGCACAGCGTCATAGTGCTGGCCAAAAAAGTAAATGCACCCGGTGACCCGGGCAGTGTGAACACAGACAGAGTACATTGGTGGAAGCGACTGAGTCAGAAGGAGGAGGACAATGCGGGCGGTCAGATCAGCAGCAGCAGCACAGAAGGACCATGCCAACATACTGGTGGTAGTAGTAGCAGTAGCAGCACAGCGTCATAGTGCTGGCCAAAAAATTAAATGCACCCGGTGACCCGGGCAGTGATAACGCAGACAGAGTACATTGGTGGTACCGTGGTAGCGACTGAGTCAGGAGGAGGAGGAGGACAAAGCTGGCGTTCAGTTCAGCAGCAGCACAGAAGGACCATGGCAACATACTGGTGGTAGTAGTAGCAGCACAGCGTCATAGTGCTGGCCAAAAAATCAAATGCACCCAGTGACCCGGGCAGTGTGAACGCAGAGTGTAGTAGCGACTGAGTCAGGAGGACAAAGCGGGCGGTCAGTTCAGCAGCTCAGAAGGAGGACCATGGCAACTTACTGGTAGTAGTACCATAACACCAAAAAATTAACCAAGGTAGGCACTAGGCAGGTAGTAACTGTCTTTATAAAGGCAGGCATAGTTAACAACAGCACATGCAGCAGCCACTTCATGTCCCCCTGTGTCCGACAATAGGGGCCAGGAACTCACCTTCCACCCAAGCCTGGTTGATTTTCAGGAAGGTGAGTTTGTCCACAGAGGCGTGGGAGAGCCGAGAGCGCTTCTCTGTGACCACACCACCGGCCGCACTAAAGCATCTCTGTGAGAGGACACTGGAAGGAGGGCAGGATAGGAGTTCCAGGGCGTACTGGGAAAGCTCGCTCCAGATGTCCAGTCTCTTGACCCAGTACTCCAAGGGGTCCACGGGGCTGTCGGTGTCATTGAGCCCGCTGGATGACCCCATATAGTCAGACACCATGGTGGTCAGTCGTTGCTTGTGCTGGTTGGTGGTGGATGCTGTGGCGGGCACCTCTGTTCTGGGCTGCTGCACTGCATACAGGCTCTTGCTTAGGCTCTTCAGGTCTCCGGGGCGCCAGTTGCTGCTGCTGCTGGTGGTTGTTGTTGTGCTGCTAGTGGCAATGGCAGGCACCTCTTGCTGGCTTGGGAGAGCAGTTACAGTGGGGGTGGAAGGCTGGGGGAATGCTTCCAGTAGGCTGCGCACAAGGGCCTCCTTCAACTCCCTTGTGCGTTGCTCGGTGGTGGATGGCGTCATTAAGTCTCCCAGCTTCCCCTTCAGACGGGGATCAAGCATCAAGGTAATCCAGATGTCCTCCCTTGAACGCATCTGGATCACCCGGGGGTCCCTGCGAAGGCAGCGCAACATGTGCACAACCATGGGAAACAAGTGGGCCCTGCCAGCAAGATCTTCCTCGTCCTCGCCATTGTCCCATAACGCATGCCTGTCCTCTTCCTGTGCCATGTCGTTGTCCTCCTCAAACCGCCATCCACGTACAACGCCTGTAAGCCATTCAGGTTAGGGACCTCCAACTCTTCCACTACCTGCTGTGAGCACTCCTCTGAGCTGGACTGTGCTGCCATCTGCTCCTGTTCTTCCAACTGCCTCAGGGCTTCATCCCCACGCTCAATTAAATTGTCCATTGCCTGCTCCAGTAGACAAACCAAGGGCACCCACTGGCACACAGAGGCCCGCTCCTCACTGACCATCTTGGTTGCCTCTAGGAAGGGACTCAGCACCAGGCATACTTGCTGCATCAGTGTCCACTGAGGGGCAGTAATCATGGGGACTTGCTGGTTGCTGCGGACACTTGGGTCTAGCATGTAGGCCCTAAGAGCCAGCCTGTGCTGACACAGCCGCTCCAACATGGCCAGAGTCGAATTCCAGCGAACTGGCATGTCGATGATCATCCGGTGTTGTGGCCTTCCATACTGCTGCTGTAAGGTGGACAAGAGTGCAGAGGCAGTGGCTGACAGGCGGAAAAAGCGTACCACCGCCCGGGCATCCTGCAGCAGCTCGCTCATCCCCTGGTAGGTGCGCAAGAAGTGCTGCACCACAAGATTGAGCACATGGGCCAAGCAGGGGATGTGCTGGAGGTTTCCCTGCAGCACTGCTGCCACCAGGTTGGCCCCGTTATCGGCTGCCACATACCCCACTTCCAGGCCTCTGGGGGTCAGCCACCTCCGCTCCTGCTTCCTGAGGGCGGCCAGGACGTTGGTGGCCGTAAGCCTCTCCTTCCCCAGGGTCACCAATTTTAAAAGGGCTTGGCAGTGCTGAGGCTTGGCGCTGCTGCTGCCGAGGCGGGCTTGCTTTCCGGGTGCAGAGGGAGTGTCGTGACAGGACCCTTCTGCATCCCCCCTGATCCCTAGTGGTGGCACCACTAACTGGGCTGATGCACTCTTGTCCTCCCTCCATTCCATCAGTGTCACCCAGTGGGCCGTAAAGGACAGGTAGCGACCTGTCCCAAATCTGCTACTCCACGAGTCCATGGTCACGTGGACCCGCTTGCCCACAGAGTAGTCCAGGGAACGGGCCACGTTTTCCACCGCAAACTTGTGGAGTGCTGGGATCGCGCTCCTGCTGAAATAGTGGCGACTGGGGACTTGCCACTCGGGGATGCCAAATTGGAGCAGCGTCTGCATGGCGCTCCCCTCCTGCACCAGGGAGTAGGGAAGCAGCTGTGATGCCATGGCCCGGGCCAGCAAGCCATTTAGTTTGCGGATCCGCCTGTGGCTTGGAGGCAGAGGCTTGGTCAGACCCTGAAAGGTGTCGCTCAGCAGGGTCTGACGACGCTGGGATGCAGGGGAGACAGAGGAGAGAGGCGAACACTGGCTGCCAGCCTCAATGTCTGTGTCCTGAGTAGCCGAGGTGGAAGAGCGCTTGCGTGCTACTACTACTGCTGCTGTGGGGGATTCACGACCCTGAGGGAGGGATGATGCTGCTGCGCTGGTGGGCCTTCTGCTCTCAGGAACCCCTGCCAGCAGTGCCTGCTTCCTCTTAAAGTCCGCACACTCGCGGCAGTGGCGGCTTCTCAGGTGGCCCTGGAGGGATGAGGAACCCATCTTGCTCAGACTTTTCCCACGGCTCAATCTTTTGCTGCATAACCTGCACACAGCATACCTTTTGTCATCAGTACATTCCTCAAAGCAATCCCACACTGGTGACTTTAATTTACTGCGGCCCCCACTAGCAGAGGGTGCAGCGGAACAATGTGTGGTAGTAGTTGCTGGGGGTTGCATGGTGGTGGTGCCGGCTGAAGCAGTGTCCTGTCTACTTCCTCCACGCCCACTGCTGCCGATGCCCCTGCCCCTGCCTGACATATGGCGATATCCTTGCCTAGGCCGAGGTGACTCGTCATCCTGCTCTAACCATTCTTCCACGGACTCAGCAGGCTGCACATAGTTAGGGTCCACAACGTCGTCATCATCAGCAGCATCATCATAATCCAGCTCTTCCTCTGACTCCCCCGCCTCCTCTTCTGTCCCTACATCCCCAGACACAGACCCCTCTTCTTCATCACCAGAACTCAACAACGCTTGTGATTGTGGCCCGATCTCAATCTCTGCCACATCAGTCCCCAGTAAGTCCTGAGCTTCTTGCATCAGCAGGTTCCCAGAAGCCGGACTGAGGGACAGAACGCTGTCATCCTGGGAGGGCTGCTGACCAGTGGGTGCTGGGGTGGATGTCACAACAAGCGTGGGACGTTGGCTGCTGCTGCTGCTTGGAGTGGTGCTCACAGTAGAGGTCTGGGAGGAAGTCATGATGTCCATGAGTACGTCAGGTTCCATTTGCTCAACCACCACATGGGGACCAGAAACTTTAAAATATTTGGACAATGGCGTCCGCTGACTCGGCCCAGGCTTTGCTGCCCCCCTTTCTGCTGCATCACGACCATGTACAGCTGGGCGTCCTCTCCCTGGACGTGGAGCAGTCCCAGAAGTGGCTGAGGCAATTGAACTCCCTTTTCTCTCACCCCGCGAAACCCTGCCAGACATGTTGCTAGTAATGAATCACTGGATGCAGTGGGCACAGTACAAGGTCACTGAAGGATGCACCAGGCACAGTACAACGGCACTGAAGGATGCAGTGGGCACAGTACAAGGTCACTGAAGGATGCAGTGGGCACAGCAGTGGGCACTGGATATACAACTAGGTCACTGAAGGATGCAGTGGGCACAGTACAAGGTCACTGAAGGATGCAGTGGGCACAGCAGTGGGCACTGGATATACAACTAGGTCACTGAAGGATGCAGTGGGCACAGTACAAGGTCACTGAAGGATGCAGTGGGCACAGTACAAGGTCACTGAAGGATGCAGTGGGCACAGCAGTGGGCACTGGATATACAACTAGGTCACTGAAGGATGCAGTGGGCACAGTACAAGGTCACTGAAGGATGCAGTGGGCACAGCAGTGGACACTGGATATAACACTAGGTCACTGAAGGATGCAGTGGGCACAGTACAAGGTCACTGAAGGATGCAGTGGGCACAGCAGTGGGCACTGGATATACAACTAGGTCACTGAAGGATGCAGTGGGCACAGTACAAGGTCACTGAAGGATGCAGTGGGCACAGCAGTGGGCACTGGATATACAACTAGGTCACTGAAGGATGCAGTGGGCACAGTACAAGGTCACTGAAGGATGCAGTGGGCACAGTACAAGGTCACTGAAGGATGCAGTGGGCACAGTACAAGGTCACTGAAGGATGCAGTGGGCACAGCAGTGGGCACTGGATATACAACTAGGTCACTGAAGGATGCAGTGGGCACAGTACAAGGTCACTAAAGGATGCAGTGGGCACAGCAGTGGACACTGGATATACCACTAGGTCACTGAAGGATGCAGTGGACACAGTACAAGGTCACTGAAGGATGCAGTGGGCACAGCAGTGGGCACTGGATATACAACTAGGTCACTGAAGGATGCAGTGGGCACAGTACAAGGTCACTGAAGGATGCAGTGGGCACAGCAGTGGGCACTGGGTATACAACTAGGTCACTGAAGGATGCAGTGGGCACAGTACAAGGTCACTGAAGGATGCAGTGGGCACTGGATATACACCTAGGTCACTGAAGGATGCAGTGGGCACAGTACAAGGTCACTGAAGGATGCAGTGGGCACAGCAGTGGGCACTGGATATACAACTAGGTCACTGAAGGATGCAGTGGGCACAGTACAAGGTCACTGAAGGATGCAGTGGGCACAGCAGTGGGCACTGGATATACACCTAGGTCACTGAAGGATGCAGTGGGCACAGTACAAGTGACTGAAGGATGCAGTGGGCACAGCAGTGGGCACTGGATATACAACTAGGTCACTGAAGGATGCAGTGGGCACAGTACAAGGTCACTGAAGGATGCAGTGGGCACAGTACAAGGTCACTGAAGGATGCAGTGGGCACAGCAGTGGGCACTGGATATACAACTAGGTCACTGAAGGATGCAGTGGGCACACAAGGATGTCACACTGTGTAATGAGATGCTCATATGCCAGCGAGCGAGCAGTGGGCACTGGGCACGGCACAAGGTCACTGACAGAATGAATGAACAGTGCTGGCAGAGAGTGGTGGCGCCGGCGGTGTGACTGGCTGCCTGTAAATAGTACAAGTGTATAACTGTCACTGGAATATGCAAGTGAACACTGCAGCTGCACTAACCTGCCTGCCTGCACTACACACAGATAATCCCCACTCCCACTACACTGACTACACTGCAGCACTGAACCTGCCTGAACTACACACAGTTAAATAATCACTAGACTCCCACACTCCCACTACACTACACTGACTACAACTAACTACAGCAATCACTCACTGACTAGCTAACTGTGTACAGTATAAGAGCAGTGTTAGCAAAAAAAACCGCTTTGTTTTTAACACAATAAATGCACTTGCCCAAACAACAATGGCCTGGAGATAATCCTCTCAGCACCACAGTCTAGCAAGGATAGAGCTTTTCCATCATGGCCGCCGCTTTATATTCAGGAGGGGAGGGCATAGCTCCCCTCCTGTGATTGGTTGCTAGGGCCTGGCTGGGGCCCTCTGATTGGCCTGCAATGTGTCACTTCCGCATAGTTTGATGCATTTCCGCAAACCACGACTTCAGCGCCGGGTTTCACGAGCGTGAATGCGGATTTCTGTCCGCATTCATGCGTAGTCGAAGCAGATTTTCGTGGTTGAAAATCCATTCACGGTTTTTCGTGTCCGAGGCGGAATGCGTCAAAATGGTCGTGAATCCACGCGTAAGCGTGATCACGACCTGGCGGTGAGCACCACTGGTATGCATTATATTTGTGGACTGCTGCCTGTCTAACCCACAAAGGGTTAACAACAGAGCTAACAAGTCTCTGGAGAGAAGGAGGTGGAGGGAAGGTGTGTCCAGCAGGTTCTGTCAGTCTGCACAGAAAAGGTTTTCGTTTGTTTCCAGGAGGTAGCTCTGCTGAGAAGCTGCTGCAGGGGACTGCATGTGTTTGGACTGACATTTGTGCGTTACTCAATGCTGAAAGTAAGCACCCGGCCGGAGTTGGCCTTACTCTTGTTTTGTGGAATTACTTACTTTATTACTGAACTGCAAACTGTTGTTTGTGAACCTGCTGCTAAAATAAACTTTGATTTATGTTTGCATATAAACCTGCTTGGAGCTGCTCTGTTCCTGCTAAAATGCTTACCATCTGAAGCTGGTCCCTCACAATTGGTGCTCGGATGCGGGCAGACTAGAGCTAGCACTATTACAGAGCCAGCGGGTTTGATAAGAGACTTAAAAGCTTGCACTGCAGCATGGATGAGTTGGTGAAGCAATTAGCGTTGGCCAATGCAGCCTTACAACTGGCAAATGCTGAACAGCGACAAACTAATGCAGCCATCCAAAAGCAGACCCTGGCGGTGCAGCAGCAGTCTGTGGCGATGTGTGAAAGTCTGGCTGCAGCAGCAGAAGTGGATCGGCGCACTGCTGAGGCTGATCGGAAAGCTATGGCTGAGTTGGTGCAGCAACTGGTGGTTCGTAACCAGGAGGATCAGTTGGCTGGTCCTGGCAATGGAGGTGCTATCCGTGCAAGTCATTTCCTCCAGAAAATGACACCACATGATGATGTGGAGGCTTTCCTTCATACGTTTCAGAGGACGGCAGAGAGGGAAACCTGGTCTAAGCCGCAGTGGGCAGGATTGGTAGCGCCTTTCTTGACTGGTGATGCCCAAAAGGCCTACTTTGATCTTGCTTTGGAAAATGCCAAAGACTACGACAAATTGAAAGATGAGATCCTGAGACGGCTTGGGGTTACGCCGGCCGTGAGGGCCCAACACGTCCACAAGTGGACCTACTCAGCAGCAAGCTCCCCGAGGTCACAGATGCACGACTTGATCCATCTGGTAAAGAAGTGGCTTGAACCGGAGATGTTGACTGGTCCCCAGATTGTTGAAAGGGTTATAGTCGACCGTTTTTTGTGCTCACTCCCGCAGGCATTGTGAAGGTGGGTGAGCCATGCAGATCCTCAATTAGCCGACCAACTTATTGAGCTGTTGGAATGTCACTTGGCTGCGGAGGATTCCCTGGCGTGGTCGGTTGCCCAGCGCTCCTGGACCCAGAAACTGTCTACTCCCCAGAGTACTGGTAAGACAAAAGCTGGTATGGCGGGAGGATTTGTGGGGGAGCAGAAGTCCCCTGAGGGTCCTGAAGGGACAGGCAGAGTTCGCCCAGTGTCCACTACAAGGAACCCAGGGTCTGTTCAGTGCTGGCGATGTAATGAGTGGGACACATTGCTGTTAACTGCTCTATGGCTGTAGAGGAAATGGAGTGTGATCATGCCAGGCGGAGGTCCTTGTTTGCCCGACCTGTATACCTGGCAAACTCTGAATCACACATGACTTTGATAAAGGTATCTGGTCAAACTGTCCAAGCCCTTTTAGACTCTGGCAGTTTGGTGACCCTTGTACATGCCAGCCTGGTGGACAATGCCTTGCTTGGTGATAGGCACATCACGGTGCAGTGTGTCCATGGAGACTCTAAACGATACCCTACAGCCCTTCTTACCCTAGAGACAGACTGTGGGCCTGCCACACAGGAAGTAGTGGTGAGCCCAAATTTGGCACACAGTGTTATTTTGGGGAGGGACTTTCCCCTGTTTTGGAACTTGTGGGAAGGGAAAAATGACAAGTGTTCAGATCTTGGTAATGCAAATAGCAGGGATGGGATAAGAATAATGTTGAAACAAAGGCTGTTGATGAAGTTGATAATGAAATGTCTTTTCCACTGTCTGTTCTTGCGGGAGAGACGGAGTTGTCCCCAGAAGCCTCAGAGGGTACGGTGCTTTCAGATTTAGAGGTTTCTCGGGATAACTTCGGTACTGCCCAGCTGAGAGATCCCACTCTGAGCAAAGCTTGGGAAAATGTTAAGGTGGTAAATGGTGAACCCCATGTTCCGGGGGCTGACAAACTGTTCCCTCACCTGGCAGTAAATGCTGATTTATTATACCAAGTTTGCAAGGTACAGGATGAAATTGTGGAACAGCTCGTTGTGCCTCAGCCTTATTGCACTACGGTTCTAGACCTTGCCCATAAACATGGGGGTCATTTAGGGTATGAGAAAACCAAGGACAGGATTTTACAAAGGTTCTTTTGGCCTGGAGTGCATGGGGATGTTAAGAAATATTGTGACTCCTGCCCTGACTGCCAGATGTGTGCGCCTGCTCCTCACTTTCGCAGTCCACTTGTCCCATTACCAGTCATCGAGGTCCCTTTTGAAAGAATAGCCATGGATTTAGTTTAGCCCTTAGTCCGGTCTGCCCGGGGTCACCAGTATACACTGGTAGTTGTAGACTATGCTACCCGCTATCCGGAAGCAGTACCCCTGAGAAACACATCTTCCAAGCTGATTGCACGAGAGCTCTTCCACATGTTTACAAGAACTGGTTTGCCTAAAGAAATCTTGACAGACCAGGGAACTCCATTTATGTCTAAATTAATGAAGGAAGTGTGTAAATTGATGAAAATAAAACAGCTGCGCACCTCAGTGTACCATCCTCAAATGGATGGGCTTGTGGAACGGTTCAATAAGACATTGAAAAATATCCTAAAGAAGGTGGTTGAAAAAGATGGAAAGGATTGGGACTGCTTCTTGCCCTATTTGTTATTTGCAAACTCAGTCTTCCACTGGTTTCTCTCCCTTTGAGTTGTTGTATGGGCAGAGACCACGTGGAATTCTCGACATAGCAAAGGAAACATGGGAGCAAGAGGCAACACCCTATAGAAGTGTGATTGAACACGTGTGTTGTATGCAGGATAGAATCGCTGCAGTCAAGCCCTTGGTTAGAGAACATATGCAACAGGCCCAGAAGGCTCAGTGTCAAATTTACAACAAAGATGCAAAAGTGCGGTCTTTCAATCCTGGTGACCGAGTCCTGGTTTTGGTCCCCACGGTAGAAAGCAAATTTTTAGCTAAGTGGTGTGAGGAAACTCGGAAAAGCCGCCGCTAGTGCTCAGAGTGAGGCGGCTGTTTCCACGTCCAACATGGCGACACAACGCGGAGAAACCGCCGCATGCCGCATGGGCAGTGCGGTGGAGTCCGCATTAGACGCGGCGGATTGTACGCATGGCACTGGCGCTGACATGATGGAGGGACGCGGGGAAGCCGCCTGAATCAGCTGATACATTGCAAAACATGTCTGGTGTGGCTGGGACTGCTAGTCCACACAGGTTCAGAAGGACGCGCGCGCGCGCTGAGAGGCAGAGCTTATATGACAGCCAGAGAAGAGTCAGCTGACCAAGCTGGTCAGCTGACATTTTCACCACCATCCATTGGTCCAGCACTTAGGGGTGGCGCTGGAGAGCGCTAAGGTATATATACTGTGTGCTGGTCATTTCTCTGGTGTCTGGCGTTGCGATCACTACAGGGTAGCACTCAGACCTTGTCTGTATCTGTGTTCTAGCATAGTTTCCAAAGGTGTTGACGGCCAAGGAACTCACACCTTAGCGTTAGGAATTTGAACTGTATTATTTGTTATGATCTTCTGCCTGCCTGACTATTCCTTAGAACTCTGATTCTGTACCTTGCTATTTCTGATATCCTGTTGCCAAACTCTGCTCGTTCCTGGACTCTGTATTTGCCTCCTGATTCTGTACCCTGCTATTCTGATACTCCGTTGCCAAACTCTGCCTGTTCATTGGATTCCGTATCTGTCTCCTGAATCTGTACTTTATCTGTCTGTGTGTTTACGACCTGGCTTGCCCGACCTCGAGAACTAGCCTTACTGTCAGAGGCAGTTCCCAGATCTGTTAGTGACACCCTCTCTCTGGTGTCACTCACACTCTGTCCTTCCTACCTTCAGCCTAGCTCCTCCCCCCGGGAGAGTCTAGGCCTACGGAAGGAACATCCGTTTTTGTGTACTCAAAGTTTTACTGTTGCATTAACACTCACTCATTACTCAGGTGTCCAGAGGTTAGAATATATATCTGATTATCGGTGATACTGCAGATCACCAATAATCGGGTATATTCTGCATTCTCGGTGATACTGCAGTTCACCGGTAATCAGACACTCTCTGTGTTACACCGATCTGTAACGATCGGTGTAACACAGAGAGGATCTGATTACTGGTGATCTGCAGTATCACTGGGAATACAGATATATACCCGATTATTGATGATCTGCAGTATCACCGATAATCAGATATACAAGCTAACCTCTGGACACCTGAGAAGAGTGAGAGTGTTTGGCGCAACTGTAATACTTAGAGGACTGGGCCTCAGAGCAGTAAGGCGTACTGCACAAACTCCTTCCGAAGACCTGAAATCTCCCGGAGGGAGGAGTCAGGCTGGACGTAGGAAGGACAACCAAGAGTGACGCTCAGCAGGGAGCGTCACTACCCGGACTGGGAACCGCCTCTAACAGTAAGGTCGGTTCTCGAGGTCGGACAAACCAGGTCGTAACCACACAGACAGATACAGTACAGATTCAGAAGGCAGAAGCGGAGTCTCAGGGCGAGCCGGGGTTCGGCAACAGAGTATCAGAAATATCGAGGTACAGAATCAGAAGGCAGAAACGGAGTCATAGGACGAGCCGGGGTTCGGCAACAGAGTATTAGAGATATCGAGGTACAGGATCAGAGTTCAGAAGAATGGTCAGGCAAGCAGAAAGTCATAACAGATAATCACAATCAAACTAGTACTTTAGACTATCAACAGAATCTAGCTAAGTGTAGGAATACAGCTCCAGCTGGTCCCGGCACACTTTCGGATCTGACTCAGGTCTGCGTGCTACCACGTAGTGATCGCAACGCCAGACAACCAGCAACTGAACAGCCAGCAGTATATATACAAAATCATTCACCAGCCCCTCCCTAAGTGCTGGACCAATGAAACGAAGCAGGATTGTCAGCTGACCGGCTTGGTCAGCTGACCCTTTTCTGACTGCCATATAAGTTCTGCCTCTCTGCGCGCACGCGCGTCATTCTGAACCTTGGTGGACTATCAGTCCCAGCCACACCAGTACTGTCTTGCAAAGAACTTGTCGACCCGTGCGCGGGGCTGGCCGCACTGCCCTCAGCACCGGCGGCGGCCTCCCCGCGCTGGGTCAGCCTGTTCGCAACAGGCTCATGCGCGCCAACCGCCGCGTCAGACGCGGCGGCTTTTCCGCATTCCGCCATGTCATGCGCACCAACCGCCGCATCAGACGCGGCGGTTTTTCTGCGTTCCGCCATGCCACGCGCGGAAAGAGCCGCCTCCTGCTGACTTATAGCGGTGGCTCTTCCGCGTTTCTTTACAGTACCCCCTCCCCCCCGAGGAGTGGACTCCGGACAGCTCCTACTAGACTTTCCCGGATGTAAAGTGTGGAACTCCTTCTTCAAATCATCAGCATGTATGTGACAATCAGGTACCCATGACCTCTCCTCAATCCCATAACCTTTCCATTGTACCAAATACTGCAATGAATTCTGAACTAGGCGTGAGTCTAAAACTTTCTCAACTTCGTATTCAGGTTGATCGTGTACCATCACAGGAGGAGGAGGAGTGGGACCCACATGGACTGCTAGTTTGAGTAGTGACACTTGAAAAGTTCTTACGCCACGCATGCTGGCAGGCAGGTCAATGGCATTGGTAACATTGTTGATCTTTCTAGCTACCGGAAATGGACCGACAAACCTGGGACCCAACTTGTCTGAGGGCTGTTTCAGGGTCAAGTGACGTGTGGATACCCAAACCAAGTCTCCTGGTTGGAATCTCCACTCCAAAAGAGCGTTTCTTGTCAGCTTGACCCTTTTGACTCTGAAACGCCTTTTCCAAACCATCTCTCACCGTCCACCAAATGTCTTTAAAAGACCTTTGCCAGGCCTCCAAGGCTGGAAACGGAGTGGGGACCACTGGTAATGGTGAGAATTTGGGCATCCTTCCAGACACTACCTGGAACGGAGAAAACCCGGTGGAAGAACTCTTTAGATTATTTTGTGCAAATTCTGCGAAGGGCAGAAATTTGACCCAGTCATTCTGTGCTTCTGCAACGTAACACCTCAAAAATTGCTCCAATGACTGATTGATCCTCTCCGTTTGACCATTGGTCTGTGGGTGGTAGCCTGATGAAAACGACAGCTTCATGCCCATTTGGTGGCAGAATGCCCTCCAGAATCTAGACACGAATTGGACTCCCCGATCCGACACTATGTTTTCCGGAATGCCGTGCAGCCGAAACACATGTGTGATAAACAAGTCGGCCAATTCCTGGGCCGAGGGGAGTTCTTTCAAGCGCACAAAATGGGCCATTTTACTGAAGCGGTCGACTACCACCCAAATGACCGACATGCCCTCTGACCTGGGAAGCTCACCCACAAAATCCATGGACAAATGGGTCCACGGCTCACTCGGGGTGGGTAAAGGCTGCAAGGTACCCACAGGTGCCAGCCGGGAGAGTTTACTTTTTGCGCACACCGCACACTCCCTAACGAACTCCTTGCAGTCTGCTGCCAAAGAAGGCCACCAAGCACACCTGGACACAAGATCCTGCGTTCTAGACGCCCCAGGGTGTCCCGCATTCTTATGAGAATGGAACATCTGCAAAATACGGAGACGAAATGGCAAAGGCACAAATATAACCCCTTCAGGCTTCCCTTCGGGGACATCCTGCTGAAAGGGACTCAGGGTCTCTGTCCAGTCTTCCTAAGTCTCTGTTACAGCTAGCACCAGTCTCTGTGGGATAATGGACTCTGGGGCAGCCCCCTGGGCTGTCTCCGGCTCAAAGCATCTGGACAGGGCATCTGCCTTAATGTTCTTGCTGCCCGGGGTGTACGTAATAATAAACCTGAACCTCGAAAAGAATAATGACCATCGAGCCTGACGGGGACTTAACCTCTTAGCCCCCTCGATGTATTCCAAGTTTTTGTGATCAGTGTATACTGTAATCGTATGTTCTGCTCCTTCCAGCCAGTGACGCCACTCCTCAAAGGCAAGTTTGATGGCAAGGAGCTCTCTGTTGCCTATATCATAGTTTCTCTCTGCCAGAGAGAACCTACGAGAGAAATAGGCACAGGGGTGTAATCTTCCCTGCAACCCTGACCGCTGAGACAGCACAGCCCCTACCCCGACCTCCGAGGCGTCTACCTCAACAATGAAAGGGTAAAAGGTGTCGACATGTCTCAGGATGGGAGCGGAACAAAACAAATCCTTCAAAGTGGAGAATGCATTTAAAGCCTCAGGAGACCAGTGAGTGGTATCTGCCCCTTTCTTAGTAAGACTGGTGAGGGGTGCAATGACCATGGAGTACCCCTTTATGAACCTTCTATAGTAATTTGCAAAGCCTAGAAACTGCTGTAAAGACTTCAACCCCACTGGCTGTGGCCATTCCAAAACAGCGGAGACTTTGGCAGGGTCCATAGACAGACCTGAGGTGGAAATGATGTAACCTAGAAAGGTGACAGACGTTACCTCGAAGATACATTTCTCCACTTTAGCGTAAAGCTGGTTCCGCCTTAGTTTGTCCAAAACAAAACGTACATGGGTCCTATGCTCAGAGAGGTTGTGGGAAAAAATAAGTATATCGTCTAGATATACTAGAACGAATCTCCCAAACACCTCCCTGAAGACCTCATTGATGAGCTCTTGGAAAACGGCTGGGGCATTACATAACCCGAAGGGCATCACCAAGTACTCGTAATGCCCGTCGGGCGTATTAAAAGCCGTTTTCCACTCATCGCCCTTTCTTATACGTATCAGGTTGTACGCGCCCCGTACATCTAACTTTGAAAAGATCTTTGCGTTGGTGACCTGTGTGAATAAGTCGTCTATCAGGGGTAACGGATAGCGGTTCTTCACCGTAATCTTATTCAGGCCCCGGTAATCAATGCAGGGCCGTAGGCCTCCGTCTTTTTTCTTAACAAAAAAGAAACCCGCCCCTGCAGGCGACCGGGATGGCCGAATGAAACCCTTGGCCAAATTTTCACGGATGTATTCCTGCATGGCCAATTTTTCGGGCCCAGATAAATTGTACAAATGACCTCGGGGGGGCATGCAACCTGAACGGAGATCGATGGGGCAGTCGAAAGGGCGATGTGGGGGTAATTTGTCTGCTGCCTTGGTACAAAACACATCAGAAAATTCCCAATACTGCTCCGGCACCCCCTCCACCTGAATCCTGGTTTGACCCAAAGTCACCTTCCCTAAACATTGCTGAAAACAATGATCTGACCAGGAAATTAATTGACTGGTGGCCCAATCAATGTGTGGAGAATGCAGTTGTAACCACGGCATGCCAAGGATAATAGTGGACGTGGTCATGTGTAACACAAAGAACGGCAATTTCTCCCAATGCAAAACCCCCACAGTGATCCCCACTTCTGGTGTCTGGGACACAGGGTTGCCAACCTAATTTCTAATTTTTGACGGACAAAAGTCCTAAAAAAGCAGGACACCCAAAATTTTGGACGGACAGGGGGCGGAGTTGGGGGTGGAGTCAAAAGCGTACTTTTAAAGTGCACCTAAACTGAAAGGGATATGGAGGATTCCTTTTAAACAATACCAGTTGCTTGGCAGTCGTACTGATCTCTTCGGCTGCAGTAGTGGCTGAATCACACACCTGAAACAAGCATGTTGCTAATCCAGTCTTCAATCCAGACTTCAGTCAGAGCACCCGATCTGCATGCTTGTTCAGGGGCTGTGGCTGAAAGTATTAGAGACACAGAATCAGCAGGAGAGTCAGGCAACTGGTATTATTTTAAAAGGAAAAATCCACAGCCTTCTCAGTTTAGGTTCACTTCAAGTAGAGTTTTGAGTGGCGCTAAGCTCTGGGCATCATTATTAGTATTGACATGATCTTCCACAGCATTTTACATAGTCAGTTCACTCACTGTCCTCAGCGGAGCTCACAATCTAATCCCTACCACAGTCATAACGCAATGCCTGCTGTATTATTGTTATGTAGTTATATAGCACTGACCTCTTCTGCAGCACTTACATCTATAGACCCCAGCTTCTATAGCAAAGAAGGGAAAGCTGCCTGCCTGATCAGAGCAGCTCACAACCAACCTTTATGCTGGATACACACGGTGCGTTCGTGCACTCGATTTTCCCGTCGATTCCCGTCGATTCGTTTATTTCCAACATGTCCGATTTGGATTTCGATGGATCGTTAGGTCGATTCGCATGCAAAGTATGCCGAATCGACCTAACGATCCATCGAAATCCAAATCGGACATGACTATGTCTCTGTGGCTGTGACGGCGGGCTGCCTTGCACTAACAGTCGGGTGGTGGAGGTGTTAGTAATAGTGGCAGGCCGCAGATGAGTCTATAGTGGGAAAGAGAGGCTCTGACTGTCCTCCTCACATGTCCTGTCGGAGGAGCGGAGTGGGGGACCTGTCACACCACCAGACTCACTCACCCTCGGAATGCTGCTGCATGGCTGGCTGTCTCTCTCTCTCTCTCTGGTGGCTGGCCTGGCGGCGGGTGGATGCAGGATAGGTGAAGGCAGCGGCCGGGGCTGGTGACAGGCCATTCCCCTTGCTGGCACGCTGCTCCTCTCTATGTATCGTGCGTGTACACCTCGTGACTGGCTGGCCGGGCTGCATGACGTAGCTACCTCTCTCTCTTATTGGGCAGAGAGAGGCGCCAGCTGCGAAAAGGCAATCTGTGATTGGACGGGAGGGGGGAGGCTGAGGGAGGGGGGAACAGAGAGGGAGAACGAAGCGCATGCCGCATGCGCAAAGGAGAGCAATTCAATTTATGTGTATTTGGACGGACAAGTGCCTCAGAAATACGGGCAATACGGACAGCGTTTTTTTAAGAGCATTTTGACGGACAGTCCGTAAAAATACGGACGCTTGGCAACCCTGCTGGGACAGCGGATGATTCCTCTGCAGGGGGGAATCATCCACAGCCGTGACCTGAATGGGTGGTTCCACCGCAGTGAATGGAATACCCAACCTTTTAGCGAACTGAAAATCCATAAAATTAGCAGCGGAGCCTGAATCAATAAAGGCTTCCATGGCCTCGGTCTTATCTTCTCATGTAACTGTACAGGGAAAAAGCAACCGTTTTTCTTCTAGGGGTACGAGTCGGGCGCCTAGGGTGTTACCTCCTACAACTCCTAGGCGGTAGCGTTTCCCGGCTTATTGGGGCAGTCTCGTACTCTATCAGGGGCGTAACTAGGCCCCACCGGGCCCCCCTGCAGATTTTCAGAGCGGGCCCCCTCCCCCCCTGGGGCCCGCTCGTGGCCGGTTTTTGGGTGCTGGAGGGGTGGCAGCATGAGAGGAAAGCCTTGCCCACAGTCGGCGGGGAGAGGGGAAGTTCCCCCCTCTCACTGTCCTCGGGGCTCTCCCCTCTGCGCTCCCCTCCAGCTAGTGAACGTGTGTGGGCAGCGGGCAGCAGCGGCGGCAGGATACATACCTTCTTCCTTGCGTTCCATCGCCGCCTTCTCGCTCTAGCGGCTGACGTCACTTCCGGAAGCAGGACAATACTTGCGTTTTTCTGCGTTCCGCCATGCCATGCACGGAAAGAGCCGCCTCCCACTGACTTCTAGCGGCGGCTCTTCCGCGTTTCTTTACAGGCTCACTGTTTTTCTTTTCAGGTAGCTAATACATGGAATTATTTTGTTTCAAAACTTACTGCTGAGTCATTTTAAGATCTGTCTTGCCTTGCCCTAAGTGCTAAATTGTCACTGTGCAAAAGACACCTGAGCTGACACTACATCTATGCCAGTGTGTGAAGTGTAGGGTCCTTCTACTTACCTGTTCTCTGTTTTGGATGGGCTTCTCTCCATTGCACTGCCTTGTCACCTGTTTGTGGCTCTGACTGCAGCCAATCCCACAGTCGACAAAGAAGCAGTGCATGCTCTGTCTACTCACGCCCCTTGTCATTTTGTGCTCCTGCCTGGATGGGCACAGCAGCTGAGGCTGGGAGTGTTATGGGTATGCATGCTTGACATGTGCTGCTCATATATGAGCATCATTTCTGAAGTAGTCATACCCAGAGTGCTATCAGCTGCTATGCATCCAGGCAGGAGTACAAAATTACAGTGAGTGGACAGAACACGCATTGCTTTTTTTGTTGAATAGGAGGAAGAGTTGCAAAACAGAGCGGGGCCCCATTAAAACTAGTGATCACTAGTCAGGGTGTTGGACAGAATTGGGGGGGAACAGTTGGTTACAGTGGGCCTTGGGCAGGGGTGAGCCTGGGGTGCCTGGCACCTGGGTGCAAGATTTTTTCTGGCGCCTATGGGAGTGGTTAAATTAACCACGCCCAACCACATAACCACACCCAACCACATAACCACACCCATGTCCTGCCTAATCACACCCACACCTTCCACCTCTTTACGCATGCATGTGATACCCAATTCTTACCCCTCTACCATGGGCTTGCTCCTGGCTGGCTTTGGCTGCCTGCGAGTCTGCTTGTCTCTGGACTAACTCAGGCTGAGAGGCTCTGCGAGTGCGATGCAGTCACACACTGCGTACTTATGGCTGCCTGCGGCCACCCTACTTTCACTCGCTGTTGGCTCCTCCCCCCCACCAAGCCCAGGTGTGAGGTGGGCTGCCTGTATCTTTCCCGTTGCTCTGCCAGGCAGTGTTGCCAACCTTTCACGTTATTTTTTTACTGACAAATACCTAAAAATTTACTGACAAAAGATTATTTTTACTGGCAAAATTCCCACACTAAATGCACATAAGAGACAGCGTTTCACCAGTGCACGTAATGACAGACAGCCTTTCATCAGTAAATGCACATAATGAGAGACAGCTTTTCCCCAGTAAATGCACATAATAAGAGACAGCTTTTCCCTAGTAAATGCACATAAAAAAACACTTTTCACCAGTAAATGCACATAATAAGAGACCGCTTTTCACCAGTAAATGCACATAAAAAGAGACAGCTTTTCACCAGCAAATGCACATAAGAGACAGCTTTTCACCAGCAAATGCACATAAGAGACAGCTTTTCACCAGTAAATGCACATAATGACAAACAGCCAGTGTCCCCAGTATATGTAGCCAGCCTGGACCCCCTTTAGGTAGTGAGTGACAGGGAGCCCTTTTGGCAGTGAGTGACAGTGAGCCCTTTAGGCAATGAGTGGCAGTGAGCCCTTTAGGTAGTGAGTGAGTGACAGGGAGCCCTATTAGTTATTGAGTGACAGGGAGCCCCTTTAGTTAGTGAGCGACAGGGAGCCCCTTTAGTTAGTGAGCGACAGGGAGCCCCTTTAGTTAGTGAGCGACAGGGAGCCCCTTTAGTTAGTGAGCGACAGGGAGTCCCTTTAGTTAGCGAGTGACAGGGAGCCCTTTTAGTTAGCGAGTGACAGGGGGCCCCTTTAGTTAGTGAGTGACAGGGAGCCCTTTTAGTTAGCGAGTGAAAGGGAGCCCCTTTAGTTAGCGAGTGACAGGGAGCCCCTTTAGTTAGCGAGTGACAGGGAGCCCCTTTAGTTAGTGAGTGACAGGGAGCCCCATTAGTTAGTGAGTGACAGGGAGCCCCTTTAGGTAGTGAGTGAGTGACAGGGAGCCCCTTTAGGTAGTGAGTGAGGAGTGACAGGGAGCCCCTTTAGGTAGTGAGTGCGTGACAGGGAGCCCCATTAGTTAGTGAATGACAGGGAGACCCATTAGTTAGTGAGTGAGTGAGTGAGTGACAGGGATCCCCTTTAGTTAGCGAGTGACAGGGAGCCCCTTTAGTTAGTGAGTGACAGGGAGCCCCTTTAGGTAGTGAGTGAGTGACAGGGAGTCCCTTTAGTTAGTGAGTGACAGGGAGCCCCATTAGTTAGTGAGTGGCAGGGAGCCCCTTTAGGTAGTGAGTGAATGACAGGGAGCCTCTTTAGGTAGTGAGTGAGTGACAGGGAGCCCCATTAGTTAGGGAGTCACAGGGAGACCCATTAGTTAGTGAGTGAGTGACAGGGAGCCCCTTTAGTTAGCGAGTGACAGGGAGCCCTTTTAGTTAGTGAGTGACAGGGAGCCCCCCTCTAGCTGCCGCTCCCCCCTTACCTCGCAGTCAGTCAGCACTCAGCAGACCTCAAGATCAGCGGCGACCCGACCAGTAAGTGCGAGCGCCGGACGCACCCGCTCTATATGCGGAAGTGATGTCACTTCCGCATATCAGTGCGGGCGCTGGGTCCTAGCGCCCGCTCTATTGGTCGCCGCCTGATCGAGGTCTGACGCAGCGGCGACTACAGGGAGGGAGGAAGGGAGGGAGAGAGCGGCGGCCAGATGGGGTGAGCGGCGGCCGGGCGGCGCCTGTTGGAGACAGGCGCCTGGGTGCAATGCACCCGCAGCACCCGCCCAGGCTCGGCCCTGGCCTTGGGTGCTGGTAAGTACATATACGGGCCTGAGTGTGGGCGGATCCTATTTATAAAATAGGATCCGTTCACTGTCAGTTTTGTGAAGCAATACAATGGCCAAAAAAATGTCTGTTTTCCACTGTGGTTGGAGCACAGCCTGAATCTCACTATGAACTGGTGGTTGCCCCAGCATAAAGGACCACAGCACTGACACAAGAGAAGCAGCACTAAACACTGCAGTGATTGCTGACATCCCAGCCCTGCCTGATCCCAGAGGAGATAGCTGCTGTAACATTGCACTGCTCTGCCTGGAGCAGCTCTGACAGTGATGTGTGTATAGTATAGGGTGACCATATTTTGATTTCCAAAAAAGAGGACGATCACAACAGCATGTGGGCATGGCCATGGGCGTGGTCATGGGTGGGGCCAAATATACAAGACCTTAGCAGTGTGCTGTCCAACTTCATGGGCATGGAAGGACTTTTTTTTTTCCAGACCACATGGTGGTGGAGGGCCGACCGACCACAAAATGCAATCAGATTCGCAGAAGATTTCCCCACAAAATGCAATAAAATCACACAGGCAGGTGACAAATGACAATCATGGTGAGAACTCCAGAGAAGACTAAAAACCATGCTAGTTAAGCACAATGATTTAGTATTCTGGCTGAACTGGATGGCTGTATGTCTTCTGTTCAACCTAAAACTGTAACTGCTGAGAAAAGACAAGTTAAACATGCTGTACTGAACATTTTGCCATTCTTTTGCCCATACTGAAAGCTGGATATCTCAGTGATTTAACTAAACACTTTGGGGTTAATTTAAGCTAACAAAGGTCAGTTTGTGATGCAGTGCAGGAAAACAGGAGGCTCTGCCAGTCTCTCACACAAGTCAGAAAGCAGCCCTCCTGGAGTCTAGGGACTGTCAAAAACTTTTCAACTTTTTTAATGCCTTATCCACACATGCAGTCATTATAACAATGGGGAGAGACAAGACAGATGTTTGCCCAGGGACCCTCCAGGCAAGCTCTGCATCATGCTGTGTATATTTACCAGCTTGCCTGCCCTCTAATTGCACTTTTATCAGCTAGCCTAGTGTTTTACATTGCCATACAACAACAAACCTGAATACACCAGACACTGGACCAGCCCTAAATCACTGAATGAAAGGCAGCCTGGGGGGATATTGCCCCCCTTCCCCCCTGGCCATTCTGCTCCTGACTCACACACTAAACACACACAGGCACTCCGGAAGAAGCTGCAGTTCCTGTTTCTTCCAGACATCCACTGTGAACCGAATCGTTCATTGTAATGATCCGGATGATTCGACTCACAAAAAAGATCCGGATCAAAGATCCGAATCGTTCATGATCCAGACAACACTACCGCCCAGCTGATAGGCTCTGGGGAAAACACTGGACTGAGTCTTGGCCTCAGCTCCCAAAGAGTCGCCTGTGTTCGGCTCTCTGTCTCTTCAAGCGGCTCTTCTGCAGCTCTGCTCGCTCTGTGTTCGGCTCTCTTCACCCAGACATTTCAAAAACCCGGGAGGACGGCCCGGACAGGTCGTAAAAAGTGGACCTGTCCGGGCAAAAGAGGACGCCTGGTCAGCCTAGTATAGTATGTACCCTATGGGGGCTCTGTCCACCATGATAGAGGGATCATTCTACTTTATTTTAATAACATTAACAAATATAGAACATTACTGTAGTCTTTTTGTAATTGTCATTGATTGTCTTTTGCCATTGTCATTGATTTTTCTTCTTCCCATTTCAGTCTGTCGCCTGGGGTGGCTGGATAGTGTACTGATTAAAGGGTCACTTAAAGAGTACCTACATTATAAATTACAAGTTGCTTTTAACCTAATAAGTTGCCAAGATATAGAAAATCACCCATGATAAAGTGTGATTTTCTCACCCCCAGGGTCCGTATTCCACATATAATCTTGAAATCCCCGCACCCAGTGTGAAATTGGGCCCGGGGCAGTTTTTTTTTCCTAACTATAGGTGCAAGGGATGCTGGGAGATTGATGTCATAACTCCACCCCTCATGTCCATGTGATCTAATCTAGGCAGACAGACAGACATCTGAAATAAAAATTATAGCAGAAAGACATAAGACAGGCTGCTGCAGTTTCCCTGTCTTTTTTCTGTGCTACAGTTTGTGAAAAGAGAAGTAATTTGACCCAGGCAAGCAGACAGCAGGGGGCGGGAGGCGCAGGGGAGTTAACCAGGCTGAAGAGGTGGGCACAATGTTTTCAGCTTCAGGAGAAATAAGGAAGTGCTACATACAGATATAAATATCAGTCTGTTCAATCAAATATGATGTACAAGATGTAAATTTTATATGTTCATCTAACTGTACACAGTGCCTAGACTACATATATGTATTGCCATTCAGACCTTTTTTGGCAGGAGGTAGTCTTTAAGATAAAAAAAATGAGTTTTACTCACCTGGGGCTTCTACCAGCCCCCTGCAGCTGTCCCGTGCCCTCACAGTCTCACTCGGATCCTCCTGTCCCCGCCGGCAGCTACTTCCGTTTTCGGTGACAGGCCAGACAGGCCTGGGAATGCAAGTGATTCTTTGCATTCCTGGCCGCAATAGCACCCTCTATACTGCTATTGCGGCCATGAATGCGAATAATCACTCGCATTCCCAGGCCTGTTGGGTCTGTCGCTGAAAAGGGAAGTGGTTGTCGGCGAGGCCAGGAGCACCGGATAGCTGCAGGTGGCTGGTAGAAGCCCCAGGTGAATAAAACTCATTTTTTTTTAGTCTTAAAGAAAACCTGAACTGAAAATTAAAAGTCAAAATAACCATACACAGGTCATACTTACCTTCCATGTAGTCTACTCCTCAATCTCTTTCTCCTCTCCTGCGTCCTGTTTGTCCACTGTGATCAAGGGAATTCTCTGTCCTCCATTTTGAAAATGGTCATTACCCAATACCAGATTTCTGATCAGCACACTGTTAAACTGTCATATCGCCCACTTGAGCCATAGGAAAACATAGACATTACTTGGCACATCAGTTGTCCTCTCAGCTATAACTGACAGCAACTGATAAATAACTGACAGCAACTGATATATTTCAATTCTGACAAAATGTTGTCAGAATTCGAAGCGATCACTGTCAGAAGAAAATGGTGCGCTTCTGAGAGGAACTAATAGCAAGGTAACTATGTAATGTTCATTTGAAGTTACCTCATGTGTTTATTTTAAATAATTTTACTCAGTACAGGTTCTCTTTAAGTGTCCCTTTAAGGGCTCTTCCTGTTCAGTAATCCAGCACCTATTCAGTAGCTACTGGCTACTGAGCGCACCCTAGTGGCTGCAGCTCCGGTGCTTTGAGTCTGCCAGGAGAAAAGCGCAATATAAATGCTCTGTGTCTTGTCAGCAAAACAATTCCAAAACTTACATAGAGCTTATATTTCTGTTCTTCAAATACTTGGCAATGGTATTTCTACAGCTGATACATACTGAAGGATATTTAAACAAAATCATTAGTTACTCTTGTTCATCATCAATAAAAAATTCTCTAGCTGCGCTCACCATCAGTGAATGTTCCTAAAACAAACACACTTTCCATAGCGTGACTCTGCTTCAACAATAGCTTAACATGCAAGGGTAAAAGACCACTGTGAGAGGTATTCCCAGAGCTGGATTTATACTCTTTACCACCCAAGGCCACTGTCACCATCTGCCCCTTCAGTATAGATAGCAAGATGACACCTCCCCCCTTCCCTCCAATATAGGTGGCCAGATGACCCATCTTCCTCTTCCCTCTGGTATAGATAGCTCGATGACCCCCCCAGTATAGGTAGCCAAATGACCACTGCCTCCTTTCCCTCCAGTAAAGGTAGCCAGATGACTACCTTAATCCCTCCTTCCCCCCTTTCAGTATAGGTAGCCAGCTTGCCTTCACACCGCAGCAGCCATCAGTGTCACTCATTTCTCCACTAGTCTCCAGTGCACAAGTTTCCTTTTCCTTTCCATCTCCAAAGCCGCCCAAGTCCATAGCCACCGGCCACAATGTAAACGTGCACAGAGAGCAAGGTGACTGCTGCACAGGTGGCTAGTAGGAGAGTACCGCGCTCGTCTGATCTCCCTGCATTGCAGAATTTGCAAGCTTGTAAATGCTGCACCATTTTAACCTGCTGCGTTGGTGCCCTTGCTCCTGTGGTGCCCTAGGCTATTGCCTCGTGGCCTTGGCCTAAATCCGGCCTTGGGTATTCCAGATTCCTCTTCACACCACGTCACATGTGCAGTAAGACAAGGGGATCCCCACCAACAGTGATGGGGCTCAACAAATCTTGCTATGATTAAGGATGGTGCAATGTCCGAAACATGTCAGCATGTTGGTGTATGGATTGATATGTTTTTGATCAAATAAAGGATTTGTCTTAACCGACGTGCAGATTTCACCTTCACTACTTGGCATCCTGGGTTTGAGCAGCCCGTTTTCCAGCACTGTCAGCTAATAGAGGCTGTGAGCGGAGTTCCACTTCCCTGTTGGGGCTCAACGAATCGTTGCCACCTCAAAAAGCAGTTGGATCTAACGCATGTGTAAATATATGTCACTGCAAACGCTCCTTGCGCCAGAAAATAGAAATACACTTACACCTCCGGGTGTTTCTCAGCGCATGTAGTGTTAATAAGCAGTCCAATCGGGCACTAGTACAGGGATTCAGATACGCAGTGTTCTGCTCCACTTACGTCACCTCTCCCTCTGGTGGCTCCCACTCTCTCACACCTTCAAACCGGCCGATAAGTTCTGTAAAATTGATGTCACGACGCTCTGGCTCCATCCTGCGTGTTTCATCCAATAGGTCTCATCAGGGGCTTGGCGTGAGTCAGAGCGTCAGGCTATTTATGTCAATGTTCAAAAAGGGCCGCCTCCTCCCCTCATGGAACTGCCCTATTGGGGATGATCACAGATATGCAAATTATTCTGAGTTGATGCAAATTCTTCTACAAATATATGCAGCTTAAAAATGGACCAATCAATTTAAAGCCCCCCAACCGCGTGGACAATGAATGTCTATGAGAAGGTTCATATCAGCGCGGATCGTGCGCTGTGCGGCTAGCAACACAGTTCATGGACCATTTTCGGGGCGATTCCGCCTCAATGGAAAGTATAGGCGAAACGCAAAATGCTCACAAAATTGCTTTGGGCAGCATTTGCATTCGTGTTTTTAAGAATAAATACATTGTATTAATTATTTTCCGGATCAAAGAGTTCACTTCCTGAATTGCGTCAGGGAGTGAATTAAAAAAAAGTTTGGAAAAAAATCCTTAGAAAACCGCTAGGCACAAAAACGAATCACCCACCCAAGCACCCGGGAATTGAAAAACAAAATACGCGCCAAAAAAACGCCCAACGCTAACGGCCATGCGAATGTGAACAAGGCCTTTTTAGAGATACTTTTTTTTGCAAATTTGACCCCCTCCAGTTTCTTACATATCTCCAAATTCCCATGAATTGCAAACCCGACGGATTCTGATAACGCACCCATAGCTGAGCACCCACAATCCCTCTTTGGGAGCCCTGTCCCTCTGTCCCTCTTTCCTCCTCATTTGTCCCTCTTTCAGGACTTTGTCCCTCTTTCTATGTAAATATATATATTTATCTACTGAAAAATGTGTTTGATTGACTCTAAACTTTATTCCCATCCTTTAAATTGATATATTACTAATTTTTAAATGTTAATTCGAAGGAAAATGAACCAGGATAGAAAGGACCAGTTTGGTTTGAATTATAAACACAGGCGTCCGAGCCATTAGGCAGCTATAAATTTTCGCCTAAGGCGACAGGAAGAGGCAAGGGTGCTTCTGCACTGAGTAGTGAGAGAAGAAATGCCTCTCAGCTGACTCAGGTGTCAGTTTACACAGCAGCAGCGGGGCTGACTGGACTTCAGCTCAATGATTCAAAGAACCACAGTAATGAATGAGTCAGTGAGAGAAGGCACTCATCCTAGTCAGGGATCCGAGGAGTACAGCATCATCAGCTCCTGAGTCCAACTCCTGAGAATTCAGTCCCTCTCTCTCTGCTACTGCTAACTGCGTGGATGTAGAGACTGTGTAGCAGCCAGGCATTGACTTCCCCCCAGGCCGCCTTTCATTCAATGATTTAGGGTTGGTCCTGTGTCTGCTGTATTCAGGTTTGTTGATGTAAGGCAATGTAAAATACTAGGCTAGCTGATAAAAGTGCAATTAGAGGGCAGGCTAGCTGGTAAATATACACAGCATGATGTAGAACTCGTCTGGAGGGTCAGTGGGAAAAAATCTGTCTGGTCTCTCTCCATTGTTATAATGACTGCATGTGCAGATAAGGTATTAAACAGGTTGAAAAGTTTTGACAGTCCCTAGACTCCAGGAGGGCTGCTTGCTGACTTGTGTAAGAGATTGGCAGGGACAGCAGTCCTATTACCAGCAACTAGTCTCTGTGTAATGTGGGACTGCAATACAGATAAACTGCTCCATCTCAGGCTATTCTCAGTCTCACTCCACTCCTCCTATCTCTGTATGTGTATAGTGTATGTCTACTGTGTGCTGTGTACAGTGTGCTCTGTGTGTGTGTGTGTGTGTGTGTGTGTGTGTGTGTGTGTGTGTGTGTGTGTGTGTGTACTGTGTGTGTGTGTGTGTATGTTGTGTGCAGTGTGTGTACTGTGTGTGTGTGTGTGTGTGTGTGTGTGTACTGTGCTGTGCGTGTCTAAAGTGTGTGTGTGTGTGTGTACTGTGTATAGTGTGTATGTTGTGTGCAGTGTGTGTACTGTGTGTGTGTGTGTATGTTGTGTGCAGTGTGTGTACTGTGTGTGTGTGTATAGTGTGTGTACTGTGCTGTGCATGTCTAGTGTGTGTGTGTGTGTGTACTGTGTATAGTGTGTATGTTGTGTGCAGTGTGTGTACTGTGTGTGTGTGTGTATGTTGTGTGCAGTGTGTGTACTGTGTGTGTGTGTGTGTGTGTGTGTGTGTGTGTGTGTGTGTGTGTGTGTGTGTGTATAGTGTGTGTACTGTGCTGTGCATGTCTAGTGTGTGTGTGTGTGTGTGTGTACTGTGTATAGTGTGTATGTTGTGTGCAGTGTGTGTACTGTGTGTGTGTGTGTGTGTGTGTGTGTGTACACTGTGTGTGTGTGTGTATAGTGTGTGTGTGCGTACTGTGTGTGGTGTGTGTGAGTGCATGCCGCAATAAGTATATTTTATGGTGAAACGCTCTGCTGCATAACAACTATTTTCTGGTGAACCCATGCCGCAATAAGTACATTTTCTGGTGAAACGCTGCTGCATTATGATTTTCGGGGGTCTTGGGGGTGGGGTTCACCACAGGAGTGGTGTTCACCATGAGGGGTGCGGGGTATGGGACTGGGGGCAATCACGGGGGGGGGGTGCCACAGGATTTCTCGCCTGGAGTGACAAAATGGCTAGAGACGCCCCTGATTATAAAACAACATATTTTTTTATGAAATCTTTGTGGTATGCATGATTAAGGGTGTGACAGGGGCGTGGCTTACGTGTCCCTCTTTCTCATCTCAAAATGTTGGGAGGTATGCGCACCTGTGCAAAGTAATTTGATACACTGTGGGAGGCCAATCCCCTTTGGATATTATATAAATGTTCCCTAATCCTTTCCTGTAACTCGGTAACTCACCCGTGGTCCTACCCACATATTCTAACCCACAAAGGCAGATGAGTAAATAAACTACCCCCTTAGTTTTGCATGTGATGCATTGTTTGATTTGGAAGGATTTTTGCATGTCTCTCAAAAAAAAAGGAGGACCCTCTCATGCCACTCTTATTCATTACTCATTGCTTCATGGTGATCTCCCGTACAGTCTCTAGAAGTAGGCAAAACATTCACTGCAGCTGTCTTGTCTTCAGTATGAGGAGCAGCAGTTCATTGCTACTAGAAGAGGAAGGAGGTTTTTGTACGGCTCTGTATCACTGTGTGTATGGGGAGCTATAACCCTGCTGACAGTGATAGAGGGCTTCATCTTCCTCCTTCACAGTTCACACCAGTGATTGTCAGAGTGAAACCCTGTCCATATCCAGATCCACTGAACCTGTCTGGGACGCCAGAGTGAAGAGTGGTGGTATAGTGGATAATCAGTGCTGGAGGTTGTCCTGGTTTCTGCTGGTACCAGTGTAAGTAGCCCAGGATGTCAGAACTGGCTTTACATGACATGGTGACTGTATCTCCTGGACTGGCAGTGATATCATTAGGAGACTGTGTCAGTGTAATCTGTGCCCAGGAGCCTGAGAAGTATAAAGAAACTGATTACACATTATTATAGTAACTTCCACCATTAGTGTCTATGCAAAGTAAGGGCCAGTGCACACCAAAAACCTCTAGCAAATCTGCAAAACGCTAGAGGTTTTTGAAGCAGTTTCTCAGAGCTATTTTAGGCATTTTAAGGCCCTATTGACACTAGAGCGCTTTTCAGGCGATTTCAGCCTCGGTGGAAAATTGCTAGCATTTTGAAAAGTGCTTGTGCAATGTTAGCCTATGTGGCTGTTCTCATTTAAGCGTTTTGCGATTTGCAGCAATTAGCTGAAGCTGAAAACTAGAGGAAAACGCCAGGAAATCGCTCAGCGTTTGCGTCTAGCAATTTCTAGTGTGAATGGGGCTTTAGAGAGGTTTTCTAAACAAGCCTAGCATTTTTTGGAGCGTTTTTGTGTAGCAGATTTCATATATTGTTACAATAAAGCTGTTACTGAACAGCTACTGTAACAAAACCGCCTGGAAAACCGTTCTGATCTTGTGTTTTTTCAGAGCGGTTTTCCACTTTTCTATTCTTTAACATTGAGGCAGAAACGCCTCAGAAATCTAAAAAATGCTGCAGCCCCCAAGTTTGCGTTTGTGGAAAAAACGAACTGCTCTATTGTGCACCAGCCCATTGAAATACATTACCCAAGGGGTTTTCAAACAGCTAGCGTTTTTAAAAACGCTCCAGTACCGCTCTGGTGTGCACCAGCCCTAAGTGTAACACATTACATTATCCATAGTATTGCAGTGTATGGCATTATGTGACGCTCTCACCATGAATACAGAGCAGTATGGCGGCCAGCAGAAGCCCCTGAGATCCCATCCTGGTGTCTCTGCACTGACAGACACAGACTACTGAGATGTCACCTGTATAATGTCTCCTATATAACAGCTGCAATCATTAGGGGGACACGCCCACCTCACATAGGTCACACAGGAAGCATGCAAATGATCTCCTGTCCTCACAGGTCACACCTCACCTCTCTGTATCACATGACTGAGCCCTGATTCTAGTTACAATACAAATCAGAACTAAAGAGAAATTCACTTCTAAGTGATAAGTTATATAAAAATAATGTAAGGAAATTGGACCCAGACTGAAACAAATGTGGAGGCGGTGTTTAGATCGACCAATCACAATGCTGGAACTAGGCATCAGGTCTTCATTTGTGTCAATGTTGCACTAATTATCTTTGCACAGGTTTTTATGAATCTGCCCCACTGGTGATTCTAAATTCACATCTAAATGCATTCCAATATTTTTTTGTTCTGAATTTGTGAACCACTTAAAGAGACACTGAAGCGAAAAAAAATATATGATATAATGAATTGGTTGTGTACTATGAATAATTACTAGAAGATTAGCAGCAAAGAAAATATTTTCATATTTTTATTTTCAGGTATATAGTGTTTTTTTCTAACATTGCATCATTCTCTAATATGTGCAGATTACACAACACTCAGCATTCAAAATGATTCTTTCAGAGCAGTCTGTGAACTAATGACCTCTCCTCTGCCAGAGGAAAAGTAAATAGTTCCATAACAGTTGAGATAATAAAAGTCAGATGTGAGGATCCGCTGGGCTGCCTGCGCAGACAGGCAGCCTTTTGACCACTGTTCAGGTCTGCATCCTGCAGGTCTCTGGAAGAGAGACCTTTTGTCAGTATCGTAGCTTGCTGCTGAGGAATTTGGATACACTCGTTATGCAAATCCCCTACCTGCCTCCTTTGATGACTGGCAGTATAAAGAGCTATGTTTCCCAGAGTCCTTTGCTGGTCATAAGGATTTCTTCCTGTGAAACACTCCTGGAGGAGTGTCAGCCTTGCTCTTTGTTTGAAGATTAGCTTAGAGTAATTCCTGGGTCTGCACTGGGCAGGTTTCCCTAGTGCAGTTAGGATTGTTTATCTGTTTTGTTTGTCTGTTGCGATTGTCCTGTCCCAGTGGTGGTCGACAAGAAATCGTTCTGTGTGTCTGGGTGCTAACCTGAACAGCGGTTGTTACTGGTAGCCCCTTCTGTTCTGTCTTCCTGGATCGCACTAGCCTCTTGCGCTAGTGCTGTGGATCCTTCTGTTCTGTCTGCTTGGATCGCACTTGCTTCGCACTAGTGCTGTGGATCCTTCTGTTCTGTCTGCCTGGATCGCACTCGCTTCGCGCTATTGCTGTGGATCCTTCTGTTCTGTCTTCCTGGATCGCACTAGCCTCTTGTGCTAGTGCTGTGGATCCTTCTGTTCTGTCTCCCTGGATCGCACTAGCCTCTTTCGCTAGTGCTGTGGATCCTGTCTCTCGCTTGTTCCTGTTTTCGTGTGTCTGTCTTGTCTGCTACGAACGCTTGCTGGAGGCTCGGTGAGGTAACCGTTAAGCAAGCGCTCGCGTCCTCTGTTTTATGTTTGTCTGTCGGTGGTTAGTTAGGCGTGCTTGTCCCTGTTGTACTTATCACGCGGGGATTGCGCACGAACGCATGCACTGTTGCGAATGAGTGCGGTGTTCGCGTTCAGTTAGCGTTTGTTGTTTTCCTTGTCTCCTCATTGTATTATTTGCTGTGCCTTTGCTACTCTCGTGCTCTGCCTTGCTGTAGCCTTCTGTCACGTCTGGCGATCGCACTTCTCGCGATCACGTTCCTATTTCGTGTCTGCTGTTGTGTGTGCATTGTCGCGGGTTGGCGACTGGATTGGTGCACACACATTCACTCTGTCTCTGTGCTCATCCTCAATCGCTTATCTTGCGATTGCGTTTCTTCCCTTCGTGCAATTCCTGTCTGGCGTCTGTGGTAGGGCAGAGGATCTGTTCCTCTACATTCCACAGCTCCACCTGCCGACAGGAATTTCCCTCTACAGGTGCATTGCACCTTTTACTGGGTTCCCGCAAATTATACGCTTGTGGAGGATTTCCGCAGTGTCAGCGCACATCCTGTGCGCTGATCACGGAGAGAATTCCACAATCGTTACAGTATGACCAGCCCAACCAAAATTCCCAGTGTAGAGGGAATTTCCGATTTGTACGATTTGGTCAAAGATGGGTCCTGTATCTTTAAGAGGTTTAAGATACTGGACTCTGAAACCAGAGATGAGTTTTTTCCTGCAGCGCATGATGCTGATCAGATTAGGTTATGCAACCTTTCTGTGTCATTACCATATGTTAATGAATTGGTGCTTGCAGGCCAATCTGCTGATTTGGCTTGTCAGCCAAAAGATTCGTTGCCCATAGCAACCACAAATAAAGAGGTTATTTCTGTCAAGTCTGAAATGTGCAAAACCATTCAGTATGATAATGATGTTTACAATGATGTTGTTCCGTCTCCGGGTTTTTTGCCCCAATCCAAAGCTTATGTGGATCCTATTAGGATCGCACACTATATTAAAGCAGTTAAAAATCTGTTCTTATATTATACACTGAACAGAGGCGCCAAAAGAGTAAAAACAATATTTAAAATATTTAAAATTGCTTAGGAGGCAGTGGTGGACTTACTTCCATCAAGCAGGTTGGTAGGTTGTGTATGGTTAGATGATGGATTACTATTTCTCGGGTTTTTTGCTTTAAATATATAGCGTCCTTGATTAGTTTTTTGGGGTATTTCCGAGCTTGAAATTTACTTGCAGGGATGTCAAATTGTGAATTATAGTCAGTAATATCTGTGCAGTTTTTGTGGATTCTTTTAAACTGGCTGCAAGGTGTGTTGATAGTCCAAGGGCGGTAGTGGAAGCTGTCAAAGTGTATGTAGTTGTTGGCGTCTACCGGTTTGAAATATGTTTTTGTTTTGATGAGGTTGGATTCGATGAAGAGTGTTAAATCTAGAAATTCGATACTTATCGGGTTATGTTTTGATGTGAATTATAGTCCAGCCAAATTACAATTTAAATAATTGAGGAAGAGGGGAATAAGATCAGTGTTACCTTGCCAAATGAAAATGAGATCATCAATATAGCGCTTGTAGAACAGAATATTGTTGTAATAGGGGTTATTAGACTGCATTTTTTGGAGTTCGAGGAGGCCCATAGAGAGATTAGCATAGGAAGGAGCGAAGAACGAACCCATCGCTGTACCGTTAGTCTGATGATATACCTTATCCATAAAAGTGAAGATGTTGTTCTGTAAAATGAATTCTGTACAGTTTGCTAGAAATAACTGTTGGCTGTGGGGCATTAAAGGGTTAGTGGACAGGAAATGTTTAATGGCCGTAATACCGTATGAGTGGGGGATGTTGGTATATAGGGAGGTGACATCACAGGTAAGCCATGAGTAATTGTCTTGCCAGGAGATGGTACTAAGAAGTTCGATGAGATGTGTGGAATCTTTTAAATAGGAACTGAGTGATTGTACGTGTGGTTGAAGGTGTTGATCAACAAACCGTGAAAGGTTACTGGTGGGTGAGTCTATACCGGATATAATAGGTCGTCCCGGTGGTTTTGTGAGGGATTTGTGGATCTTGGGCAAGTAGTAAAAGAATGGAGTTTTAGGATGTTGATTGATGATGTAATTTCTTTCATTTTTGGAAATGATATTATTGTAAAATGTACTGTTGATGAAGGATTTGAGATTTGTATTGAGTTCTGGGGTGGGATCTGTATCAAGAATTTCATAGTAATGGGTATCGCCAAGTAGGCGTTCTGCTTCCTCCAGATAGTCTTTGGTGTTAAGAATGACAATCCCTCCCCCCTTGTCAGCCAGCTTGATAATAAGATTATGATTATTCTGTAGTGTTTTAATGGCTGTCTTTTGTTGACGGGTGAGATTGGGGGAGGGGTAGGGTCTGTCCATGTGAATGTTTTGTAGGTCCTGCAGTACTAATGAGTAGAAGGTATCAATGAAGTTGCCTTTGGATGCTGTGGGGTAGAAGCGGGATCTTCCCTTCAATTGGGTGGTAATGTAACGTTCGGTATTGATCTCAGGGGTAGATATTGTACATGTCGGTGTGGATTCATGATTGGTTATGATCAGGGCAGTATGTTCATGGAAAGTGGGAGGATATAGTTTTTTTATGGCAAAATGTCGTTTTAGCGTTAATTTATGTATATAGGCATTAACCACTTCAGGATTCGGCGTACGCTTAACTACGCCCCTGAATCCTGAAGTGGATTGCATGGAAACCGTTCCATGTCAGTTCACGGAGCGTGTCTCCGTGAACACCCTGCGAGCCGCCGATCGCGGCTCGCAGGGTAAATGTAAACACACGGGGAAGATCTTCCCCGGTGTTTACATATATACGGCGCTGCGCCGCAGCAGCGCCGTAGAGGAGATCGGCGATCCCCGGCCTCTGATTGGCCGGGGACCGCCGGCACCTGATAGGCTGAAGCCTATCCTATCCGGCGCAGGACGGAACTCCGTCCTGCGCCGCTCACAGTGGAGAGAGAGGGAGGGAAGGGGAAGGAGGCCAGGAAGTGCTGGGGAGGGGGGCTTTGAAGAGAGCCCCCCCGCAAGCGCAAGCAGCCGGCGGCGATCAGACCCCCCCAGCAGGACATCCCCCTAGTGGGGAAAAAAGGGGGGAAGTCTGATCGCCCTGGCTGCTAGCTGATCGGTGCTGCGGGCTGGAGAGCCCACGCAGCACCGATCAGCAAAACCACCCCCTGGCACAGAAGTGGTTAAGATCCGAAAAAATCTGAAACATATTGGGTTGATTGGTGGGACAGAATGACAGTCCTCTTTCCAGCAAAGTAGTTTCGCTATGGGATAATTGGTGGTCGGACAGATTGAATATGCATTTGGTTTGTTTTGGTTGGGGTTTGGGATCAGCTTTTATTGTTGTTTGTTGCGTTTTCCTTTTGCCACGTTTGCCTCTTTTTCGGATTCTGGGAGGGGTCTTTATTTCTTTGGTTGTAGTATAGTTGCTGCTTGGGGATTTCTGTCTCCTGGTTACTATCCCGCTGCAGACTACAAGACACTTGCTCACTACTGCCGATGCTGAGCAATGTGCAGTGCCAGGCTTCCAGAAGTTCCCGGGTCCCACGATGTCTTGGACGGCAAGCAAGTGGGGCCACTCCTCCTAGACCCAGGCAACACGCAAGAAGCCGGCACCGCTTCCTGCTGTTGCCTAGCAACAGCAATGCTACAGTCTCCGCGGCGCCTGTCATCTGTTTGATGATAGCGCTGCTCTGCATAGTACAGGGACGCAGGGGCCCGGGGGACTCTGTGGAGGGGGGCGCCGGGACTTGTTAACCTGCAGTTGTGTCTCTGCCGCAGCCACTGTTTATCACAAGCGGGGAGAGCAGAATGCGCTCGCACAGTGATGCGCCCCGAGGCTGGAGCCTCCCCGGCCTATGCTTCGGCACGGCTCTGCCCTGCGCTGTAGAGCCCTCAGTGTAACTTGCTCCTCCCTCTCATCTCAGGCATTTATTATGTGTAAGGGCAGTGGGAGTTGATTAGGTGTGTGTGTGTGTGTGTGTGTAGAGTGTGTGTGTGTAGAGTGTGTGTGTGTGTACAGCGTGTGTGTACAGCGTGTGTGTACAGTGTGTGTGTGTACAGTGTGTGTGTGTACAGTGTGTGTGTGTGTGTGTGTGTGTGTACAGTGTGTGTGTGTGTGTGTGTGTACAGTGTGTGTGTGTGTACAGTGTGTGTGTGTAGAGTGTGTGTATGTGTGTACAGCGTGTGTGTACAGTGTGTGTGTACAGTGTGTGTGTGTACAGTGTGTGTGTTTTGACATACATTCAAAGTGTACTTGTCACCAGGGGTAGAAGAGGATTTATTCTTCCAGCCCCGTGAAGTCCATCAACTGTCTTATTGTCCTCCTGGTCCCCTTCAGCATCAATGCCAAACACTAACCCTCCCCCAACTACACCTACCACCAACCCTCCGCCTACCTACACCTACCACCAACCCTCCGCCTACCTACACCTAGCACTAACCCTCCCCTACCTACAATTAACACCAACCTTCCGCCTATCTACACCTAACACCAACACCACAACTATCAGACCAGTGCTGGGCCGAAATTACGCCTTAGCGTAATTACGCATCGTAATTCACTACAAATGCACCGTAAGCGTTACAGGTGAGGTTACGGTATTACGCGTAATTATTTACGCGTAGACCGTGGGTTACGTTTTTACGCGTAACAAATTACGCGTAAGACAGTAAACTCCCATTGAAATTACACAGTCTGCCGTAATCGCGTAATATTACGCTCCCGTATAATATAAAAAAGCCGCCGACTTTAAGGGTTAATAGCAAAGCCCCCTTAAGTGCTAAGAGCCTCAAATTTGAAGAATATATTAAGGAGATCAGAAGGAATAAGAGGAAATTTTTTTTTTTCAAAAAGACCTTATAGTTTTTGAGAAAATCGATGTTAAAGTTTCAAAGGAAAAATATATACATTTAAAAACCCGCCGACTTTAACGGTTAATAGCAAAGCCTGCTTAAAGTTTAGGAACACCAAATTCACGGGGTATATTAAGGGGATCAGTGGGAATAAGAGGAAAACATTTTTTTTTCAAAAAGACCTTATAGTTTTTGAGAAAATCGATTTTTAAGTTTCAAGGGCAAAAATGTCTTTTAAATGCGGAAAATGTCAGTTTTTTTTTGCACAGGTAACAATAGTGTTTTATTTTCATAGATTCCCCCAAGTGGGAAGAGTTTTACTTACTTCGTTCTGAGTGTGGGAAATATTTAAAAAAAACGACGTGGGGTCCCCCCTCCCAGACCTCTTTAACCCCTTGTCCCCCATGCAGACTGGGATAGCCAGAATGCGGAGCACCGGCCGCGTGGGGCTCCGCACCCTGACTATACCAGCCCGCATGGTCCATGGATTGGGGGGTCTCAGAAGGGGAGGGGCAGCCAAGCTTTCCCCTCCCCCTCCGAGCCCTTGTCCAATCCAAGGACAAGGGGCTCTTCTCCACCTCCGATGGGCGGTGGAGGTGGAGGCCGCGAATTCCGGGGGGGGGGGGGGGGGGGGGGGGTTCATGGTGGCATCTGGGAGTCCCCTTTAAAAAGGGGTCCCCCAGATGCCCACCCCCCCTCCCAGGAGAAATGAGTATAGAGGTACTTGTACCCCTTACCCATTTCCTTTAAGAGTTAAAAGTAAATAAACACACAAACACATAGAAAAAGTATTTTAATTGAACAAAAAACATAACCACGAAAAAAGTCCTTTAATATTCTTAATTAACCATTAATACTTACCTGTCCCTTTAAAAGCCAGTTCCCACGCAATATCCTCGGAAATATACTAATCAGTTACAATGTAACAAAGTTATTACAATGTAACAACTTTGTTACTTTGTAACACCACGCACCCGACGTCACTCGCCGCTCACCCGCCGGCCGCCGCATACACGCTAAGTCCCCGCCGGCTCCCGCCGTCCACTCCGCCCACACCTGTCACCCATATACATGCTGGCACCCATGGGTGCCAGCATGTATATAGGTGACATGTGGGAGAGGCGGGGAGGGCAGCGGAGCCGGCGGGGACTTAGTGTCCCTTCACCCGACAGAGCTCTGAGCTATATAGCTCAGAGATCTCTAAAGCATCTTTGTATTTGGGCTCCAAGGAGCCCCATTGGTCCTTAGCAGACCAATGGGGTTCCTTCAAATCAGAAGGAACCCCATTGGTCTGCTAAAGACCAATGGGGCTCCTTGGAGCCCAAATACAAAGATGCTTTAGAGAGCTCTGAGCTATATAGCTCAGAGCTCTGTCGGGTGAAGGGACGCTAATTCCCCGCCGGCTCCGCTGCCCTCCCCGCCTCTCCCACATGTCACCTATATACATGCTGGCACCCATGGGTGCCAGCATGTATATGGGTGACAGGTGTGGGCGGAGTGGACGGCGGGAGCCAGCGGGGACTTAGCGTGTATGCGGCGGCCGGCGGGTGAGCGGCGAGTGACGTCGGGTGCGGTCGTGTTACAAAGTAACAAAGTTGTTACATTATAATAACTTTGTTACATTGTAACGATTAGTATATTTCCGAGGATATTGCGTGGGAACTGGCTTTTAAAGGGACAGGTAAGTATTAATGGTTAATTAAGAATATTAAAGGACTTTTTTCGTGGTTATGTTTTTTGTTCAATTAAAATACTTTTTCTATGTGTTTGTGTGTTTATTTACTTTTAACTCTTAAAGGAAATGGGTAAGGGGTACAAGTACCTCTATACTCATTTCTCCTGGGAGGGGGGGGGTGGGCATCTGGGGGACCCCTTTTTAAAGGGGACTCCCAGATGCCACCATGAACCCCCCCCCCAGGAAATCGCGGCCTCCACCGCCCATCGGAGGTGGAGAAGAGCCCCTTGTCCTTGGATTGGACAAGGGCTCGGAGGGGGAAGGGAAAGCTTGGCTGCCCCTCCCCTTCCGAGACCCCCCAATCCATGGACCATGCGGGCTGGTATAGTCAGGGTGCGGAGCCCCACGTGGCCGGTGCTCCGCATTCTGGCTATCCCAGTCTGCATGGGGGACAAGGGGTTAAAGAGGTCTGGGAGGGGGGACCCCACGTCGTTTTTTTTTTATATTTCCCACACTCAGAACGAAGTAAGTAAAACTCTTCCCACTTGGGGGAATCTATGAAAATAAAACACTATTGTTACCTGTGCAAAAAAAACTGACATTTTCCGCATTTAAAAGACATTTTTGCCCTTGAAACTTAAAAATCGATTTTCTCAAAAACTATAAGGTCTTTTTGAAAAAATTGTTTTCCTCTTATTCCCACTGATCCCCTTAATATACCCTGTGAATTTGGTGTTCCTAAACTTTAAGCAGGCTTTGCTATTAACCGTTAAAGTCGGCGGGTTTTTAAATGTATATATTTTTCCTTTGAAACTTTACCATCGATTTTCTCAAAAACTATAAGGTCTTTTTGAAAAAAATTTTTTTCCTCTTATTCCTTCTGATCTCCTTAATATATTCTCCAAATTTGAGGCTTTTAGCACTTAAGGGGGTTTTGCTATTACCCTTAAAGTCGGCAGCTACCTAACATTGATCCATGCGTCAACTTTTCCGCTTGGCAGCATGACCTTACGCATTAATTGCTAGTAGGATTTTACGCGTAAGCCTATAACGTAATAACCTCAATTACGGTATACTTACGCGTAATTGCGTAAGGGCTATGCGTAATTTCGTAATGCGTAATAGCGTAAAATTACGCGTAATGATCCGTAAGCGTAGCTTTTTCCATTACGACCAGCACTGTATCAGACACAGTTAACCAGTGTCCCTGCTGCTACCATTGTTGCTACTCCTGCCTAGGGTATGCAAATTCCATTGGTGCTTTTTTCGCTTTCCCTGTCACTACAGAGTTATGTTCCAGAGTAGCGGGATTCCACTGCTGCTATTGTGCTGTTCCCGCCAATAAAAATGTTAGCAGAACTCCACTGCTGCTACCATGCTGTCCAAACGATACATGTGCCCCTAGCACCTGAATTACTGGCAGTGGCCGGTAGTTCTATCTTTTAACATGGGCATCTATGGCGCCGCAAGTTTCTTTGGGGGGGGGGGGGGGGGGGGCGCACTTTGGAATCCCTGCCTCTGGTGCTGGAGGACCTTGTCCCGACCCTGTATGCAGCTTTTGTATTTGACCAATCAAATGCAGCAGCTCAAGGAATGACTGGCAGCTTATGGATCATGCTAGTGCTGACCTCCGATGTTGTGACTCCTGGTATGACCCCACTGGCTGCATGGAGCTGGCCAGTGTGTGACCCAGACACATCTGAAGCTTGCAGTGACCATGACTGCCAGGCAAACCTCATTTTCTAAAAGAGAATAACATTGTCCTAGCAAATTCTTCACTGCTTGAAGGATGACACAAATGCACACAAACACACTAGCCATTGCCATCACTGCTCACATCTGGTAATCCAAAGAAGGAAAAAGTCTGGCACTATACCTTTACTAATTTAAAGCATATGATTAATAAAGTGTGGTTCAGTGCAAATGACAATCGTGAAGATGCAATCAATGTACTATATGTTAAAATGTTGAGTATGGAGGAGGCAGTGGCGTATCTGGGTAGCATAGCGCCTATGGCAAACACTAAAATTGTGCCCCCTTCCCCCGTCACAGTGTCCCTTTATAAAAACATACTTTCTCATGTACATATGTTTTTGGAAGCTTCATATTACCAAAGTTCTCTGCACTCTAACAATAACCTTCCCCCTTTAAACACCTAACATTAATATGTGACATGAGTATGTACTCTGTTAAGTGCTGCAGAACATGTCAGCGCTACATAAATATATAACAATAATATAGTAGGACATTACACTAGGATTAGATTGTGAGCTCCCCTGAGGACAGTCAGTGACATGACTATCTACTCCGTAATGTGCTGCAGAAGATATATAAATACATAATAATATGGTAGGACATTAGACTATGACTATGGTAGGATTAGATTGTGAGCTCCTCTGAGGAAAGTCAGTGGCATGGCTATATACTCTGTAAAGTGCATTACACTATGACTATGGTAGGGTTAGATTGTGAGCCCCTCTGAGAACAGTCAGTGACATGATTATGTACTCTGTACAGTGCTGCAGGAGATGTCAGTGCTATATATATACATAGTAATAATATGGTAGGACATTAGACTATGACAGGATTAGATTGTGAGCTTCTCTGAGGACAGTCAGTGACATGACTATGTACTCTGTAACGTGCTGCAGAAGATGTCAGTGCTATCTATATATATAAAATCGGATGTATGTATGTACAGTGGGTTGCAAAAGTATTCGGCCCCCTTGAAGTTTTCCACATTTTGTCACATTACTGCCACAAACCTGCATCAATTTTATTGGAATTCCACGTGAAAGACCAATACAAAGTGGTGTACATGTGAGAAGTGGATCAAAAATCATACATGATTCCAAACATTTTTACAAATAAATAACTGCAAAGTGGGGTGTGCGTGATTAATTAGCCCCCTGAGTCAATACTTTGTAGAACCACTTTTTGCTGCAATTACAGCTGCCAGTCTTCTAGGGTATGTCTCTACCAGCTTTGCACATCTAGAAACTGAAACCCTTGCCCATTCTTCTTTGCAAAACAGCTCCAGCTCAGTCAGATTAGATGGACAGTGTTTGTGAACAGCAGTTTTCAGATCTTGCCACAGATTCTCCATTGGATTTAGATCTGGACTTTGACTGGGCCATTCTAACACATAGATATGTTTTGTTTTAAACCATTCCATTGTTGCCTTGGCTTTATGTTTAGGGTTATTGTCCTGCTGGAAGGTGAACCTCCGCCCCAGTCTCAAGTCTTTTGCAGTCTCCAAGAGGTTTTCTTCCAAGTTTGCCCTGTATTTGGCTCCATCCATCTTCCCATCAACTCTGACCAGCTTCCCTGTCCCTGCTGAAGAGATGCACCCCCAGAGCATGATGCTGCCCCCACCATATTTGACAGTGGGGATGGTGTGTTCAGAGTGATGTGCAGTGTTAGTTTTCCACCACACATAGCGTTTTGCATTTTGGCCAAAAAGTTCTATTTTGGTCTCATCTGACCAGTGCACCTTCTTCTACATGGTCGCTGTGTCCCCCACATGGCTTGTGGCAAACTGCAAACAGGACTTCTTATACTTTCTGTTAACAATGCCTTTCTTCTTGCCACTCTTCCATAAAAGCCAACTTTGTACAGTGCATGACTAATAGTTGTCCTATGGACAGAGTCTCCCACCTGAGCTGTAGATCTCTGCAGCTCGTCCAGAGTCACCATGGGCCTCTTGACTGCATTTCTGATCAGCGCTCTCCTTGTTCGGTCTCTGAGTTTAGATCAGTGGTTCCCAACCTGGGGGCAATCGCCCCCAGGTGGGCGATTTGGGTTCTAAGGGGGGCGGTAAATTTGTGGGGGGTGACAGGGGGGCGATCAGTATGAAAAGGCAGAAAAAATAAACTAACTCTTCTGTAGAGTAGAATCTTAAAGGGATACTTAAGTCAAAAATAAAAAATGATTTTTACTCACCTGGGGCATCCCTCAGCCCCCTGAAGCTGTATGGTGCCCTCGCAGCCTCGCTCCGATCCTCCTGTCCCCGCCGGCGGCAAATTCCAGGTTCGGCGACAGCCGCCGACAGGCTGGGAACGCGAGTGATTCTCCGCGTTCCCAGCCGCTATATCACCCTCTATGTTGCTATAGCATATATGTTATACGCTATAGCAGCATAGTGGGTGATATAGCGGCTGGGAACACGGAGAATCCCTCCCGTTGCCAGCCTGTCGACGAACCCGGAAGTAGCCGCTGGCAGGGACAGGAGGATCGGAGCGAGGCTGCGAGGGCACCATACAGCTTCAGGGGACTGAGGGATGCCCCAGGTGAGTAAAAATCATTTTTTATTTTTGACTTAAGAATCCCTTTAAGTGTCGCAGTGTCACTCGTTTTTAAGAAAATTATGGGCAAAAAATATGATCTGTATAAAATATGCAAGTGTGCATGATAGAGTTGCGTAATTCCTCAGGGCTCGTTGGTCACGCGCCGGTGTAATGTTAGATATTGCAGCCCGGAAGCAGCCTTCCTCACTGAGTATCGCGCATGCTCAGTGGGAAGTTAGATATTATTTACCTGAAATATCTCCGCTTCCGCACCACGTACACTCCCGAAATTTTCAGGGGAGGGAGGGGACCCCCAGATCTAGCTCTGTGTCGAATTGCAGCCCCCGAGCCCCGCTAGTTCCCGAGATAGGTTTGCTGCAATCAGTCTCGGGAACCAGCGGGGCTCGGGGGCTGCAATTCGGCACAGAGCTAGATCTGGGGGTCCCCTCCCTCCCCTGAAAATTTCGGGAGTGTACGTGGTGCGGAAGCGGAGATATTTAGGATGTTTTACGTGGCTGCACAATTTAATGGGACGCAGGCTCCTACTGCGCATGCGGGGCTGCACAACGTGCGGGGCTGCAATAGCTGACATTACATCGGTAAGGGAATTGGCGCGAAGTAGTTGAGTCACTGGCTATTTTTAGCTGGCAAGGTCACAGCGGTACCCCCTCCACTGGCATAACCACCTGGCGTAAGGGTATACCGTACTAAGAGAAGGGGGGTGACAGGGGTGAGTCGTCTTCTACTAAGGGGCGATACCTCATAAAAGGTTGGGAACCACTGGTTTAGATGGATGGCCTTGTCTTGGTAGGTTTACAGTTGTGCCATACTCCTTCCATTTCTGAATGATCGCTTGAACAGTGCTCCGTGGGATGTTCAAGGCTTTGGAAATCTTTTTGTAGCCTAAGCCTGCTTTAAATTTCTCAACATTGGCACTGACATTAGATTACACACAGGTGCACTCTATTTAGTCATTAGTACTCATCAGGCAATGTCTATAGGCAACTGACTGCACTCAGATCAAAGGGGGCCAAATAATTATGCACACACCACTTTGCAGTTATTTATTTGTAAAAAATGTTTGGAATCATGTATGATTTTCGTTCCACTTCTCATGTGTACACCACTTTGTGTTGGAATTCCAATAAAATTGATTCATGTTTGTGGCAGTAATATTGACAAAATGTGAAAAACTTCAAGGGGGCCGAATACTTTTGCAACCCACTGTATGTGTGTGTATGTACAGTATGTGCCGTGATCACTCGAAAATGGCTTGACCGATTTGAACGAAACTTGGTATACAGATCCCTTACTACCTGGGATGATATGTTCTGGGGGTCTCGTGGCCCCCCTGCACACGTGGGCGGAGCTACAAACAGCAAATCAGATTTCACCCATTCATGTCAATGGAAAAAATGTAAAAGGCTGCCATTCTCACAGTAATCAAGCCAGAGTCCCCACACTTGGCACAGTTGGTCACTTGGTGACCGAGGTTACAAATTCAGGAAAAGTGGGTGGAGCATAAAACAGCCAATCAAATTTCAGCCATTCATTTTAAATGGGAAAATGTAAACTGCAGCCATTATTAGACTGTTAATCGCAGGGTTCTCAAACTTGGCACACTTGGTCACTGGGTGAATGCGATTAAGATTCAAGAAAGTGGATGGAGCCTACAACAGCCAATAAAAATTCACCTATTCATTTTCAAGGGGAATATTTAAACTGCTGCTATTCTTACACTGTTAATGGCAAAGGCTTCAGACTTGCTACAGTCGGTCATTGGGTGACTGGGGTTCAAATTCACTAAAAGGGTGGGGCCACAAACAGCCAATCAGATTTACTTGGTGGATAAACTGCTTCCATTCACACATTTTTGATGCCAGGAACCTGAAAGCTCGCAAACTTGACTGTGTGTCAAGTTTACAAAAAGTGGGCGGAGCCAAAAACTAATTTCACTGGGAAAATATAAACTGCAGCCATTCTTACACTGTTAATGGCAGGGTTCTCAAACTTTACAAATGTGGTCACTGGGTGACTGGGATTAATATTCAGGAAAGTGGGTGAAGCTTACAACAGCCAATCAAAATTCACCTATTGATTTTTAAAAGGAATATTTAAGCAGCTACCATTCTCTTATACTGTTAATAGCAGATGCCTCAAACCTGGTACAGTTGGTCACTGGGTGACTAGGGTTCAAACTCAGAAAAGGGGCGGAGCCACAAACAGCCAGATTTGTTTATTTTTCAATGGGAATATACAAAGTATTGATACCAAGGACCCCAAAGCTGATAAACTTGATAATTGAGTGACTGTATGTCAAGGCTAGAAAATGTGGGCGGTGCCAACAATTAAATTTTTTACATGGCAGGGTTCCCAAACTTTACACAATTGGCCACGGGGTGACTGGGATGAATATTCAGAAAGTGGGTGGAGCCTACAACAGCCAATCAAAATTCACCTGTTGATTTTCAAGGGGAATATTTACATTGCTACCATTCTTACACTGTTAATGACAGAGGCCTCAAACCTGATACAGTCAGTCATTGGGTGACTGGGGTCCAAATTCACTAAACGGGTGGAGACAAAAACAGCCAATCAGATTTGTTAGATTGATTTCAGCCATTCTGTTATTGGCAGGGTTCTCAAACTTGACACAGTTGGTCACTGGGTGACTGGGACTAATATTCAGTAAAATGGGTGGAGCCTACAGCAGCCAATCAAAATTCACCGGTTTAATTTGAAGGGGAATATTTGCATTGCTGCCATTCATGCACTCTTAATCAGAGGCGTAGCTAGGGCTTTCAGAGCCCGGGAACAAAGACTATTAATGCGCCCCCTAAGGGGAAGGCTGCCGTGCCAAAAGAGGGGCGTGACTATATAATAAATGTGGGCGTGGGTATGGGTGGAGCCAATGTACAGGAAGTTATCAGGCTCACGCTCACCCACCCTCCCTCAGTATGTACCTTCCAGCATGTTCCAAGACAAATTCAGCAATCATGAGGCCCCCAACATGACCAACTTAGCAATCATGAGGCCTCCAACAAGACAAATTTAGCAATCATGAGGCCCCCAACAAGACAAATTCAGCAATCATGAGGCCCCCAACAAGACAAATTCAGCGATCTTGAGGCCCCCAACAAATCATGAGGCCCCCAACAAGACAAATTCAACGATCTTAAGGCCCCCAACAAGACAAATTCAGCGATCTTGAGGCCCCCTACAAATCATGAGGCCCCCAACAAGACAAATTCAATGATCTTGAGGCCCCCAACAAGACAAATTCAGCGATCTTGAGGCCCCCTACAAATCATGAAGCCCCCAACAAGACAAATTCAGCAGTCATGAGGCACATAAATAGACAGCATTTCACATAAATAGGCAGAATGCCCCCTTAATATGGTAGACACCTCTCACCTGGCAGCAGTTCCCCAAAATACACTCAATCCGACAGCAGTGGTTCCCCAAAAATAGGTAGCCCCAGGTAGGTGGCCAGCAGTATAGATGTCCCCAGAATAGGTGGCCAGCGGTATAGATGTCCCCAGAACAGGTAGCCAGGGGTAGAGATGTCCACAGAACAGGTAGCCAGGGGTATATGTGACCAGTATATGTAGCCAGGTGTATATGTGCCCAGTATATGTAGCCAGGTGTATATGTGTCCAGTATGTGTAGTCAGGGGGTATATGTGCCTAGTATATGTAGGCAGGGTGTATATGTCCCCAGTATATGTAGGCAGGGGGTATATGTCCCCAGTATATGTAGGCAGGGGGTATATGTCCCCAGTACATGTAGGCAGGGGGTATATGTCCCCAGTATATGTAGCCAGGGGGTATATGCGCCCAGTATATGTAGCCAGGGGGTATATGCGCCCAGTATATGTAGCCAGGGGGTATATGTCCCCAGTATATTTAGGCAGGGGTTATATGTCCCCAGTATATGTAGGCAGGGGGTATATGTCACCAGTATATGTAGGCAGTGGGTATATGTCCCCAGTATATGTAGGCAGGGGGTATATATCCCCAGTATATGTAGCCAGGGGGTATATGTGCCCAGTATATGTAGTCAGGGGGTATATGCACCCAGTATATGTAGTCAGAGGGTATATATGAAACCCAGTATATGTAGTCAGGGGGTATATGTGCCCAGTATATGTAGGCAGGGGTATATGTCCCCAGTATATGTAGGCAGGGGGTATATGTCCCCAGTATATGTAGGCAGGGGGTATATGTCCCCAGTAAATGTAGGCAGGGGGTATATGTCCGAAGTATTTGTAGCCAGGGGGTATATGTGCCCAGTATATGTAGTCAGGGGGTATATGCGCCCAGTATATGTAGTCAGAGGGTATATATGCGCCCAGTATATGTAGTCAGGGGGTATATGTAGGCAGGGGGTATATGTCCCCAGTATATGTAGGCAGGGGGTATATGTCCCCAGTATATGTAGGCAGGGGGTATATGTCCCCAGTATATGTAGGCAGGGGGTATATGTCCCCGGTATATGTAGGCAGGGGGTATATGTCCCCGGTATATGTAGGCAGGGGGTATATGTCCCCAGTATATGTAGCCAGGGGGTATATGCGCCCAGTATATGTAGTCAGAGGGTATATATGCGCCCAGTATATGTAGTCAGGGGGTATATGTCCCCAGTATATGTAGGCAGGGGGTATATGTCCCCAGTATATGTAGCCAGGGGGTATATGTGCCCAGTATATGTAGTCAGGGGGTATATGCGCCCAGTATATGTAGTCAGAGGGTATATATGCGCCCAGTATATGTAGTCAGGGGGTATATGTGCCCAGTATATGTAGGCAGGGGGTATATGTCCCCAGTATATGTAGGCAGGGGGTATATGTCCCCAGTATATGTAGGCAGGGGGTATATGTCCCCAGTATATGTAGGCAGGGGGTATATGTCCCCAGTATATGTAGTCAGGGGTATATGCGCCCAGTATATGTAGTCAGAGGGTATATATGCGCCCAGTATATGTAGTCAGGGGATATATGTCCCCAGTATATGTAGGCAGGGGGTATATGTCCCCAGTATATGTAGGCAGGGGGTATATGTCCCCAGTATATGTATATTTTTTGGGAGGGGAGCAGCGCATAGAAGAGGGAGAGCTGTGAGCAGCGGTGGAGAAGGGGGGCCATCTCCCCCCTCCTACTCTCACCTTAGGTGCTCTCCCTCCCTCGCTGTCCCCTACACAACTAATGTCCGTCCGGGTGGCTGGCAGCGGTGGGCGGGACTTATCTGCGTCTCGTCACAGCGCCGGATGGATCTGCCACTACTCTCTGGTCTAGTCCAGACCAGAGCAGCGGCTGCAGGACCCGAACTTCCGGCGCTGGAGCGAGACGGAGGTAAGTCCCGCCCGCCGCTGCCAGCCACCCGGACATTAGTTATGAAGGGGACAGCGAGGGAGGGAGAGCACCTAAGGTGAGAGAAGGAGGGGGGAGATGGCCCCCCTTCTCCACCGCTTCTCACAGCTCTCCCCCTTCTATGCGCTGCTCCCCTCCCCCCCCCCCAAAAAAAAACTGCAGCTCAGCTGGGCGCCCTCGGGGACCCGGCGCCCCGGGGTACCTGTCCTACCCCGACCCCCCCTAGCTCCGCATCTGCTCTTAATGGCAGAGGCCTTAAATCTGGTACAGTCAGTCCCCGGGAGACTGGGGTTTAAATTCTGAAGGGGGCGGGCCAAAAACAGCCAATCAGATTTGTTTAATTTCAATGGTAAAATGCAACTTATTGATGCAAAAGACCCCACAGCTCATAAACTTGGTCATTGAGTGACTGTATGTCAAGGTTAGAAATAGTGGGCGGAGCCAAAAACAACTAACTTTTTACATGGGAAAATATAAACTGCAGCTATTCTTACACTGTTAATGGCAGGGTTCTCAAACTTGACAAAGTTGGTCACTGGGTGACTAGGATTAATATTCGGAAAAGTAGGTGGAGCCTACAAGAGCCAATCAAAATTCACCTATTGATTTTCAGGGGGAATATTGAAACTGCAGGCATTCTTACACTGTTAATGGCAGAGGCCTCAAACCTGCTACAGTCAGTCGTTAAAGAGGAACTTCAGCCTAAACAAACATACTGTCATTAAGTTACATTACTTATGTTAATTAAAATAGATAGGTAATATAATCTCTTACCCACCCTGTTTTAAAAGAACAGGCAAATGTTTGATTTCATGAGGGCAGCCATCTTTTTGGTTGAAAGGAGGTGACAGGTAGCATGAGACACAGTTCCAACTGTCCTGTGTGCTGATCACCCCTCCCAGTTGCTAGGCAACGTGAATAAGAACATATGAAATCCCATCATGCTTTGCACAGCAGCAGGGAAAAAAACCCAGGCAGTTTTCTTTGATGGGTGGAGCTTAGCTTAAAATGCAGCTAAAAATGATGCTTTGGTAAGAAAAACAAAGTTCTGATGTTGTGAAACTGTTAAAGAAATACCAAGCCTTTTCAGTTCTGCTGAGTAGATTTTTAGTCCGGAGGTTCACTTCAAGTGACTGGGGTTCAAATTCAGTAAAGGGGCGGAGCCAAAAACAGCCAGATTTCTTTGCTGGATAAACTGCTTCCATTTGCACAATTTTGATGCCAGGAACCCAAAAGCTCACAAACTTGGTCATTGAGTGACTGTGTGTCCTGGTTACAAAAAGTGGGTGGAGTTAAAAACAGATTTTTCCGGGAAATTGTAAACTGCAGCCTTTCTTCACTGTTAATGACAGGGTTCTCAAACTTTGCACAGCTGGTTACTGGGTGACTGGGATTAATATTCAGGAAAGAGGTGGAGCCTAAAAATGCCAATCAAAAATCATGTCGCTTTTCAAGGAGAATATTAAAATTGCTGCCATTCTTGCACTGTTAATGGCACAAGCCTCAAACCTGGTACAGTTGGTAATTGGGTCACTGGGGTTTAAATTCAGAAAAGGGGACAGAGCCACAAACAGTGAAGCAGATTTGTTTCATTTCATGGGAAAATACAAATTATTAATGCCAAGGACCCCAAAGCTCACAAACTTGGTCATTGAGTGACTGTGTGTCCAGGTTACAAAAAGTGGGCGGAGCCAAAATCAAATTTCACTGGGAAATGGTAAACTGCAGCCATTCTTACACTGTTAATGGCAGGGTTCCTGTGAGAAAACGCGGAAAAGCCGCCGCATGTGCTCAGAACAAGGCAGCTGATTCCGCGTCCAACGCGGCGGTTTGCACGCGCAGGCCTACGTCTGCTAGTATGGCTGAACGCGGAGAAACCGCCGCATGCCCTGACAGTTCCCATTGGTCCAGCACTAAGGGGAGGCACTGGTGAGCGCTTTACTATATATATTGGGTGCTGGTCATTCTCTGGTTGTCTGCCGTTGCGATCACTACGTGGAAGCACTCAGACCTATTGTCAGAATCTGTGTTACCATTCTGTTATACTTCAGACTAGTTCCAGGGTGTTGATGATCAAGGACCTCACACCCAAGATTAGGAATCTGTGTTACCATTCTGTTATACTTCAGACTAGTTCCAGGGTGTTGATGATCAAGGACCTCACACCCAAGATTAGGGATTTGTGTTACCATTCTGTTATATATCAGACTAGTTCCAGGGTGTTGATGATCACGGAGCTCACACCCAAGACTAGGCATTGTTTATTCAGAAGCTAAACAAGAAAAGTAGTTCCCTCAAAAACCGCACCACTCATCAATAAATAGTAAATTCATCATCTTTATTCAAAAATATACATAAAATCAATTAAAAACAATTGGAAGCCATGCACCACAGGAGTAAAGTATAAATAAGTAATATACATATAATATATGGGTGCTAATCAATAACACTGTCCATAAAACACAATGATACTGGTAAGGTGCAATAGTCAATAGGTAAAAAACTACTGATAAATTGAATGAACGCACAAAGCAAGGCAGTCTGACCAACCACGTGATAAATCGAAAATGATTGTGCAAAGAAAAGCCCACAGAGGGGTCAAGGAAGGAATATAAAGTGCAGGGTGCAGAAGCAGGAACAGCGTCACCGAGCTGAACAAGGGTGTGCAAAGAAGCATAAAAAAGTGTTGAGTGCAAAAAAGACAGCGTGCCCGCTGACCAGTGAACTAAGCTTACCAGAAAGGTATCAATAGGACAGATGAAGCATGGCATCCAGGCACGTCCCTGGATGCCATGCTTCATCTGTCCTATTGATACCTTTCTGGTAAGCTTAGTTCACTGGTCAGCGGGCACGCTGTCTTCTTTGCACTCAACACTTTTTTATGCTTCTTTGCACACCCTTGTTCAGCTCGGTGACGCTGTTCCTGCTTCTGCACCCTGCACTTTATATTCCTTCCTTGACCCCTCTGTGGGCTTTTCTTTGCACAATCATTTTCGATTTATCACCTGGTTGGTCAGACTGCCTTGCTTTGTGCGTTGATTCAATTTATCAGTAGTTTTTTACCTATTGACTATTGCACCTTACCAGTATCATTGTGTTTTATGGACAGTGTTATTGATTAGCACCCATATATTATATGTATATCACTATTTATACTTTACTCCTGTGGTGCATGGCTTCCAATTGTTTTTAATTAATTTTATGTATATTTTTGAATAAACATGATGAATTTACTATTTATTGATGAGTGGTGCGGTTTTTGAGGGAACTACTTTTCTTGTTTAGCTTCTGTATATACTTTTGAGTTCCTTTCTGCACACTCACAACTTAGTACTGTATTGTATTATTGTGTGGTTGATGGTGCTTGCCCAGTTCTGTGGTTGTAGGCATTGTTTATTATCTGTTATGACTTTCTGCTTTCCTGACTACTCTTCTGATCACTGACTTGGTACCTCGCTATATCTGATTCTCTGTTGCCAAACCCTGCGTTCCTTAGGATTACTGAATCAGCCTTCTGTCTGTGTACTTTATCTGTCCGTGTGTTGCCGACCTGGCTTGCCCGACCTCGAGAGCTATCTCCCCATTTAGGAGATAGTTCACAGATCAGTTAGTGACATCCTCCTTGGTGTCACTCATGCTCTGGCCCTTCCTACTCCCAGCCTGACTCCTCCCTTCGGGAGTGTAACGATCGGTGGGCGCAGAGAGTATCTGATTACCGGTGATCTGCAGTATCACCGGAAGTACAGATATATACCAGATTATAAGTGATCTGCAGTCTCACCGATAATCCGATATACAAACTAACCTCTGTTCGCCTGAGTAGAGTGTAGTGTTAGGTGTAACAGTAACACTTAGAGGACTAGGCCTCGGTGCAGCAAGGAGTACTGCACAGATTCCTTCCGCAGACCTGAGCTCTCCAAGACGGGAGGAGTCAGACTGACAGTAGGAAGGACAGACTGGAAGTAACCTTCAGGAGGAAGGGTTACTAACAGAGCGAGGAACCGCCTCTAACAGTAAGGTCGGTTCTCGAGGTCGGACAAGCCAGGTCGTACACACACGGACAGATAAAGTACAAGATCAGGAGGCAAAGGCGGAGTCAAAGTACAGGCAGGGTTCAGCAACGGGGTATCAGATATATCGGGGTACAAAATCAGGAGGCAGAAGCAGAGTCAAGGAACGAGCCGGGGTTCGGCAACAGAGTATCAGAAATATCGAGGTACAAGATCAGAGTTCAGGAGGATAGTCAAGGCAGGCAAAAGTCATAACAGATAATCACAATCAAACTAGTACTTTAGCTATCAACAGAATCTAGCTAAGTGTAGGATTACAGCTCCAGCTGGTCCCGGGCCCGGCACACTTGCGGATCTGACTACGGATCTGGGTGCTCCCACATGTGTGATCGCACGCCAGACAAAGAGCAAGTGAACAACCAGCAGTATATATACTCTATGACCTTTCCAGGATCTCCCTAATTGCTGGTCCAATGAGAGCAGTGGAATTTGTCAGCTGACCCAGCTGGTCAGCCGACTCCCTTCTAACTGCTATTTAAACTCTGCCTCTGTGCTCGCACGCGTGTAAGTCTGAATCTTGGTGGACTATCAGTCCCAGCCACACCAGTACTGTCATGCAATGTATCTAATGCGGGGGCCGCCTCTGATGCGGATTCCGCTGTTACCAATGCGGATTCCGCCGTTACCAATGCGGATTCCGCCGCACTGCCTATGCGGCATGCGGCGTTTTTTCCGCGTTGTGACGCCATGCTGGACGCGGAAACAGCCGCCTCACCTCGAGAGACGGCGGCCTTTCTGCGTTTCCTTACAGGGAGATTCTCAGGCTACTGGAAGGTACTTGTTCTCTTGTGCAGTATTCCTTACTGCCTTGTACCTGTACTCCAGGTATTGTCCTCAAAGTATTACTGTTGCACCAAACACTCATACCTCAGGTGTCCAGAGGTTAGCATTATATCTGATTATCGGTGATACTGCAGATCATCAATAATCAGCTATATATCTGTATTTTTGGTGATACTGCAGATCACCAATAATCAGACCCTCTCTGTTACACCGATCGCTACAGAACCTGGTGATGCCCTTCGGGTTGTGTAAAGCCCCGGCCGTCTTTCAGGAACTCATTAATGAGGTGTTCAGAGAAGTTTTAGGCAAATTTGTCCTGGTATATCTGAATGATATACTAATCTTCTCAGCCAACCTCTCAGAGCATAGGGATCATGTCAGGTTTGTATTGCGCAAGCTAAGACAAAACATGTTATATGCCAAGTTGTAGAAATGCATTTTTGAGGTAACATCTGTCGCCTTTCTGGGGTACATAATTTCAACCTCGGGCCTTTCTATGGACCCTGCCAAAGTCTCTGCTGTTCTGGAGTGGCCTCAGCCGGTGGGACTGAAGGCTCTCCAGAGATTCTTAGGGTTCGCTAACTACTATAGAAGGTTCATAAAGGGGTACTCCACAGTCATCACACTCCTCACCAGCCTCACAAAGAAAGGGGCAGATACTAACGACTGGTCCCCTGAAGCCCTTGCTGCTTTCTCCACCCTGAAGGAATTGTTTTGTACTGCCCCCATTTTGAGACACGTCGACATCTCCTATCCCTTTATTGTGGAGGTAGATGCCTCAGAGGTTGGGGTAGGGGCTGTGCTGTCTCAGCGTTCTGGGTTGCAGGGAAGGTTACACCTGTGTGCCTATTTCTCCCGTAGATTTTCACCCACAGAGAAAAACTACGATATAGGCAACAGGGAGCTCTTAGCCATTAAGTTGGCCTTTGAAGAATGGCGTCATTGGTTAGAAGGAGCGGAACATACGATTACAGTTTACACTGATCACAAAAATTTGGAATACATCGAGGGGGCTAAGAGATTGAGTCCCCGATAGTGTTGGGCGAACATTGTTCGCCACTGTTCGGGTTCTGCAGTAGTTCGCTCTCCAGCCACGCTAGCCAGGGTCCCCCCCAGTCATTGTGTGTCGCTGCTGGGAATAGTAGTACACCGCTCGCTCAGCCACACTATATATATAGCATTGTTTACTGCCACTGTGTACCTCGCTCAGCCACGCTATATATAGCATTGTGTTTTCTGACACTCTGTGTACACGGCTTAGCCTGGCTATATAGCATTGTGTGTACTGCCACTGTGCACCTCGCTCAGCCACGCTATATATAGCATTGTGTTTTCTGACACTCTGTGTACACGGCTTAGCCTGACTATATAGCATTGTGTGTACTGCCACTGTGCACCTCGCTCAGCCACGCTATATATAGCATTGTGTTTACTGCCACTCTGTGTACACGGCTCAGCCAGACTATATAGCATTGTGTGTACTGCCACTGTGTACCTCGCTCAGCCACGCTATATATAGCATTGTGTTTTCTGACACTCTGTGTACACGGCTTAGCCAGACTATATAGCATTGTGTGTACTGCCACTGTGTACCTCGCTCAGCCACGCTATATATAGCATTGTGTTTTCTGACACTCTGTGTACACGGCTTAGCCTGACTATATAGCATTGTGTGTACTGCCACTGTGCACCTCGCTCAGCCACGCTATATATAGCATTGTGTTTACTGCCACTCTGTGTACACGGCTCAGCCAGACTATATAGCATTGTGTGTACTGCCACTGTGTACCTCGCTCAGCCACGCTATATATAGCATTGTGTTTTCTGACACTCTGTGTACACGGCTTAGCCTGACTATATAGCATTGTGTGTACTGCCACTGTGCACCTCGCTCAGCCACGCTATATATAGCATTGTGTTTTCTGACACTCTGTGTACACGGCTTAGCCTGACTATATAGCATTGTGTGTACTGCCACTGTGCACCTCGCTCAGCCACGCTATATATAGCATTGTGTTTACTGCCACTCTGTGTACACCGCTCAGCCAGACTATATACCATTGATTACTGACACTCTGTGTACACCGCTCAGCCAGACTATATACCATTGTTTACTGCCACTCTGTGTACACCGCTCAGCCAGACTATATACCATTGTTTACTGACACTCTGTGTACACCGCTCAGCCAGACTATATACCATTGTTTACTGCCACTCTGATTCTGCTGGGAACAGTAGTACACCGCTCGCTCAGCCAGACTATATAGCATTGTGTTTACTGCCACTCTGTGTACACCGCTCAGCCAGACTATATACCATTGTTTACTGACACTCTGTGTACACCGCTCAGCCAGACTATATACCATTGTTTACTGACACTCTGTGTACACCGCTCAGCCAGACTATATACCATTGATTACTGACACTCTGTGTACATCGCTCAGCCAGACTATATACCATTGTTTACTGACACTCTGTGTACACCGCTCAGCCAGACTATATACCATTGATTACTGACACTCTGTGTACACCGCTCAGCCAGTCTATATACCATTGTTTACTGACACTCTGTGTACACCGCTCAGCCAGACTATATACCATTGATTACTGACACTCTGTGTACACCGCTCAGCCAGACTATATACCATTGTTTACTGACACTCTGTGTACACCGCTCAGCCAGACTATATACCATTGTTTACTGACACTCTGTGTACACCGCTCAGCCAGACTATATACCATTGATTACTGACACTCTGTGTACACCGCTCAGCCAGACTATATTGCATTGTTTACTGACACTCTGTGTACACGGCTCAGCCAGACTATATAGCATTGTTTACTGACACTCTGTGTACACTGCTCAGCCAGACTATATACCATTGTTTACTGCCACTCTGATTCTGCTGGGAACAGTAGTACACCGCTCGCTCAGCCAGACTATATAGCATTGTGTTTACTGCCACTCTGTGTACACCGCTCAGCCACACTATATAATTGCGTACTCTGCCAGTCAGTGTGTATATTGCTGGGATCAGTAATACTCCACTCACCGTCAACCACTATATGAGCTCAACATGAGTTCCCCAGAGACCTCCGCTGTGAGCCAGTGGTCAGCAGCAGCCCTCCCCGGAGGAGAACGTTGTGTCCATCGGTCCGTCGCCAGAGCGATTAATGAGGGCTGCCATTGAGGAGATGATGGGGCCTGATGTGGAGGAGGAGGTCTGGCTCAGGCCAGCATCCCAAGTTAATGTTGAGGACGATGAGGGGTCTGTGTTTGGGGATGTTGGGGTGGCAGAGGTGGTGGGTGGGTCAGACTCAGGAGAAGAGTTGTATGATGAGGATGATGATCGGGACCATCTGTATGTGCCTCAGAGTCCGACCCCGGAAAACATGTTGTATCGTGTGTTTAGGTACTAAAATCTGCGTTCCCTCCCAGTAGTGTTGGGCGAACAGTGTTTGCCACTGTTCGGGTTCTGCAGAACATCACCCTGTTCGGGGTGACTATATAGCAGACCATATAGCATTGTGTTTAATGCCACTCTGTGTACACGGCTCAGCCACACTATATAGCATTGTGTTTACTTCCACTCTGTGTCTGCTGGGAACAGTAGTACACCGCTCACCCGCCACTGTATAGCATTGTGCTCTGTGTCGCTGTTGACAATAGTGGTACACCGCTCACCCACCACTGTATAGCATTTCTGTACTGCCACTGTACTGCTGCCAGTCAGCGTGTACTTTAAGGATAAGTGAAATGAGGAAGAAATCCGGTGAAAGAGGGAGGGGCAAGGGAAGAAGTGTTTCCCCTGACGGTTCACGTACAGGCCACAGGGGAGCACCCAAGAAAACCCACTCAATACCGCCCATGTTGTCCAGGACAACAACCCTCACAGATCCAAAAGAACAGGACCAGATAATTACTTGGATGACCTCTCAAGCGTCCAGCAGTGGGTTAAGCAGCACCAGCACGTCACGCACGAGGTCCGAGTCCTCAGCCAGTTAAAGTCTGGGCTTTCTTTGAAGACTGCACTGAGGATGTTACCATGGCGATTTGCAAGGTGTGCAAGACCCGCCTGAGCAGGGGGAAAAGTATTAACAACCTCTCCACCACCAGCATGAGCCGCCACATTCTATCCAAACATCCCACTCTGTGGACAAACGCGGCAGGACAGGGTACCACCAGCAACACTGCCTCCCTTGGGTTCACCAGACTCACCACCAGACCCGCCTCAGCAGCAGCAGTAGCCCAGCCATTGCGTGGTTCACAACATTCACAAACATCAGACGATGCTGACACTGTCACTTTCCGGACTAGTGCTCTTGAGGTCTCCCAGTGTTCATCAAACACAACAACCAACAGCCCTTCGGTGTGCAGCCCTACGGTTGAGTTGTCTGTCTCTGAGATGTTTGAGCGCAAGAGGAAATTGCCAGCAAATGACCCCCGGGCCGTGGCAGTAACAGCCAGCCAGCATAGCCAAGCTTCTGGCCTGCGAAATGCTGCCATATCGAGTGGTGGAGACAAACAGCTTCAAGGGCATGATGTCAGTGGCCATCCCACGTTACGTGGTTCCCAGCCGCTACCACTTTGCGCGCTCTGCAGTGCCTGAGTTGCATGAGCACGTGGTCAGCTAAATAACCCGTAGCTTGAAGAATGCCGTTGCCTGCAAGGTTCACCTCACCACTGACACCTGGACGAGTGCGTTCGGCCAGGGTCGATACATCTCCCTTACCGCGCACTGGGTGAACCTTGTGGAGCCTGGCAGCGATTCCTCACCTGCTACGGCGCGGGTGTTGCCCACGCCGCAAACAGCTGCACCGCCGTCCCTCCCACTGGATAACAACAGCAGCACCTACCTCTCTGACTCCTTCTCCTCCAACGCATCTCAAAGCTGTACCTCATCCGGAAATGCTAACCCAGCAACACTCGCTATGACTACGCAACACTCCAGGACCCCAACCAAGTAACATGACCGATGAACATCTGGGATGGTTTAGCGTTTCCGGTCCCTGTTTATTGAACCTCTCATCTGTATTACATTTATGACTGCATGGCGGCAAAAAGCATTGCTGCTATATCCGCACGCTTTTTGTCCTCATGCAAGGCCTGGGTTGTTGAGTCTCACAAAGCGTGGCCTTCTCCTCCTGCGCCTCCTCCTGTTCCATCACGTGTGCTGCTGCTGCTGCTGCTGCTGGGTTAGCGTTGCCGGTCCCTGTGTATGGAACCTCTTATCTTTATTACATTTATGACTGCATGGCGGTACAAAGCATGCTATCCGCACGCTTTTTGTCCTCATGCAAGGCCTGGGTTGTTGTGTCTCACAAAGCGTGGCCTTCTCCTCCTGCGCCTCCTCCTGTTCCATCACGTGTGCTGCTGCTGCTGCTGCTGGGTTACCGTTGCCGGTCCCTGTTTATGGAACCTCTTATCTTTATTACATTTATGACTGCATGGCGGTACAAAGCATGCTATCCGCACGCTTTTTGTCCTCATGCAAGGCCTGGGTTGTTGTGTCTCACAAAGCGTGGCCTTCTCCTCCTGCGCCTCCTCCTGTTCCATCACGTGTGCTGCTGCTGCTGCTGCTGCTGGGTTACCGTTGCCGGTCCCTGTTTATGGAACCTCTTATCTTTATTACATTTATGGCTGCATGGCGGTACAAAGCATGCTATCCGCACGCTTTTTGTCCTCATGCAAGGCCTGGGTTGTTGTGTCTCACAAAGCGTGGCCTTCTCCTCCTGCGCCTCCTCCTGTTCCATCACGTGTGCTGCTGCTGCTGCTGCTGCTGGGTTAGCGTTGCCGGTCCCTGTTTATGGAACCTCTTATCTTTATTACATTTATGACTGCATGGTGGTACAAAGCATGCTATCCGCACGCTTCTTGTCCTCATGCAAGGCCTGGGTTGTTGTGTCTCAAAGCGTGGCCTTCTCCTCCTGCGCCACCCTCCTCCTGTTCCATCACGTGTGCTGCTGCTGGGTTAGCATTACCGGTCCCTTTTCCTGGAACCTCTTATATGTATTACATTTATGACTGCATGCCGACAAAAAGCATGTTACCTGTGCAAAGAAAACAGACATTTCCCGCATTTAAAAGACAGTTTTCCCTTTGAAACTTTAAAATCGATTTTCTCAAAAACTATAAGCTCTTTTTGCTAAATTTTTTTTCCTCTTGTACCCACTCCCAAGGTGCACATACCCTGTAAATTTGGGGTATGTAGCATGTAAGGAGGCTTTACAAAGCACAAAAGTTCGGGTCCCCATTGACTTCCATTATGTTCGGAGTTCGGGTCGAACACCCGAACATCGCGGCCATGTTCGGCCTGTTCGGCCCGAACATCTAGATGTTCGCCCAACACTAGTCCCCGACAGGCTCGGTGGTCACTGTTTTTCTCAAGATTCAGATTTATAATTACGTATACCCCGGGTAGTAAAAACATTAAAGCAGATGCTTTATCCAGATGTTTTGAGCCAGAGACAGCACAGCCCTCAGACCCAGAGACTATTCTCCCACAGAAAGTGGTGCTGGCAGCCACAGAGACCTGGAGGAACTGGACTGAAACGTTAAGTCCATTCCAGCAGGATGTCCCTGAGGGAAAGCCTGAGGGGGTCATGTTTGTACCGTTGCCATTCCGCCTCCAGATATTGCAGATGTTCCACTCCCACAAAAATGCTGGACATGCTTTTGCCACCAGAACACAGGACCTTGTTGCTAGGTGTGCATGGTGGCCTTCATTGGCAACTGACTGCAAGAAGTATGTGAGAGAATGTGCAGTATGTGCAAGAAGTAAATCCTCCCGTCAGGCACCTGTGGGAACATTGCAGCCTTTACCCACCCCGATAGAACCATGGACCCATTTGTCCATGGATTTTGTGGGTGAACTCCCGAAGTCTGAGGGCATGTCGGTCATTTGGGTGGTAGTCGACCGATTCAGTAAAATGACCCATTTCGTGCCCCTGAAAGGACTCCCCTCGGCCCAGGAGTTGGCCGATCTCTTCATCCTGCATATCTTCTGGCTACATGGCATTCCGGAAAATATAGTGTCAGATCGGGGAGTCCAATTTGTTTCTAAATTTTGGAGGGCATTCTGTCATCAGTTGGGCATGGAACTTTCGTTTTCATCGGGCTACCACCCACAGACCAATGGTCAGACCAAGAGAATTAATCAATCTCTGGAACAGTTTCTAAGGTGTTATGTTGCGGATGCACAGACTGATTGGGTCAAGTTCTTGCCGTTTGCAGAATTTGCACACAATAATTTGAAAAGCTCTTCTGGATTCTCTCCATTCCAGGTGGTAACGGGAAGGTTGCCCAGGTTTTCCCCATTGCCAGTAGCTTCTACTCCGTTTCCAGCTCTGGAGGCTTGGCAAAAGTCATTTAAAACATTTGGGGAATTGTGAAAAAGAATCTAGAGAAGGCTTTTCAGAGTCAGAAAGGACAAGCTGACAAGAAACATTCCATAGAGTGGAAGTTCCGGCCAGGAGACTTGGTCTGGGTGTCCACTCGTCATCTGGCTCTAAAACAGCCTTCACCCAAGCTAGGACCCAGATTTGTGGGTCCTTTCCCAGTAACCAGGAAAATCAACAATGTTACTTATGCCATTGATCTTCCTGCCAGCATGTGTGGTGTGAGATCGTTCCATGTATCCCTGCTTAAGCCAGCAGTGCATGTAGATTCCACTCCTCCTCCCCCTGTGATGGTGGATGACCAACCTGAGTATGAAGTGGAAAAGATTTTAGACTCAAGCATTGTACAGAACTCAGTACAGTATCTGGTTCACTGGAAGGGTTATGGCATTGAGGAAAGAACATGGGTACCTGATTGCCGCATGCATGCGGATGAATTAAAGAAGGAATTTCACACCCTACATCCTGAGAAACCGGGTAGGAGCTGTCCGGAGTCCACTCCTCAGGGGGGGGTGGGGGGGTGGGGTACTGTGAGAAAACGCGGAAAAGCCGCCGCATGTGCTCAGAACAAGGCGGCTGATTCCGCGTCCACGGTTTGCACGCATAGGCCTACGTCTGCTAGTATGGCTGAACGCGGAGAAACCGCCGCATGCTAGTATGGCTGAACGCGGAGAAACCGCCGCATGCCCTGATAGCGGTGCGGCTGGTTCCGCGTCCAGTGCGGCCGGTGCTATACAACACATGTCTGGTGTGGCTGGGACTGATAGTCCACACAGGTGCAGAAGGAAGCGCGCGCGCGCGCGCTGAGAGGCAGAACTTTTATGACAGCCAGAAGGGAGTCAGCTGACCAAGCCGGTCAGCTGACGATTCAAATAGTTCCCATTGGTCCAGCACTTAGGGGAGGCGCTGGTGAGCGCTTTACTATATACTGTATATTGGGTGCTGGTCATTCTCTGGTTGTCTGCCGTTGCGATCACTACGTGGAAGCACTCAGACCTTTTGTCAGAATCTATGTTACCATTCTGTTATACTTCAGACTAGTTCCAGGGTGTTGATGATCAAGGACCTCACACCCAAGATTAGGAATCTGTGTTACCATTCTGTTATACTTCAGACTAGTTCCAGGGTGTTGATGATGAAGGACCTCACACCCAAGATTAGGAATCTGTGTTACCATTCTGTTATACTTCAGACTAGTTCCAGGGTGTTGAGGGGGCTAAGAGATTGAGTCCCCGATAGTGTTGGGCGAACATTGTTCGCCACTGTTCGGGTTCTGCAGTAGTTCGCTCTCCAGCCACGCTAGCCAGGGTCCCCCCCAGTCATTGTGTGTCGCTGCTGGGAATAGTAGTACACCGCTCGCTCAGCCACACTATATATATAGCATTGTTTACTGCCACTGTGTACCTCGCTCAGCCACGCTATATATAGCATTGTGTTTTCTGACACTCTGTGTACACGGCTTAGCCTGGCTATATAGCATTGTGTGTACTGCCACTGTGCACCTCGCTCAGCCACGCTATATATAGCATTGTGTTTTCTGACACTCTGTGTACACGGCTTAGCCTGACTATATAGCATTGTGTGTACTGCCACTGTGCACCTCGCTCAGCCACGCTATATATAGCATTGTGTTTACTGCCACTCTGTGTACACGGCTCAGCCAGACTATATAGCATTGTGTGTACTGCCACTGTGTACCTCGCTCAGCCACGCTATATATAGCATTGTGTTTTCTGACACTCTGTGTACACGGCTTAGCCAGACTATATAGCATTGTGTGTACTGCCACTGTGTACCTCGCTCAGCCACGCTATATATAGCATTGTGTTTTCTGACACTCTGTGTACACGGCTTAGCCTGACTATATAGCATTGTGTGTACTGCCACTGTGCACCTCGCTCAGCCACGCTATATATAGCATTGTGTTTACTGCCACTCTGTGTACACGGCTCAGCCAGACTATATAGCATTGTGTGTACTGCCACTGTGTACCTCGCTCAGCCACGCTATATATAGCATTGTGTTTTCTGACACTCTGTGTACACGGCTTAGCCTGACTATATAGCATTGTGTGTACTGCCACTGTGCACCTCGCTCAGCCACGCTATATATAGCATTGTGTTTTCTGACACTCTGTGTACACGGCTTAGCCTGACTATATAGCATTGTGTGTACTGCCACTGTGCACCTCGCTCAGCCACGCTATATATAGCATTGTGTTTACTGCCACTCTGTGTACACCGCTCAGCCAGACTATATACCATTGATTACTGACACTCTGTGTACACCGCTCAGCCAGACTATATACCATTGTTTACTGCCACTCTGTGTACACCGCTCAGCCAGACTATATACCATTGTTTACTGACACTCTGTGTACACCGCTCAGCCAGACTATATACCATTGTTTACTGCCACTCTGATTCTGCTGGGAACAGTAGTACACCGCTCGCTCAGCCAGACTATATAGCATTGTGTTTACTGCCACTCTGTGTACACCGCTCAGCCAGACTATATACCATTGTTTACTGACACTCTGTGTACACCGCTCAGCCAGACTATATACCATTGTTTACTGACACTCTGTGTACACCGCTCAGCCAGACTATATACCATTGATTACTGACACTCTGTGTACACCGCTCAGCCAGACTATATACCATTGTTTACTGACACTCTGTGTACACCGCTCAGCCAGACTATATACCATTGATTACTGACACTCTGTGTACACCGCTCAGCCAGTCTATATACCATTGTTTACTGACACTCTGTGTACACCGCTCAGCCAGACTATATACCATTGATTACTGACACTCTGTGTACACCGCTCAGCCAGACTATATACCATTGTTTACTGACACTCTGTGTACACCGCTCAGCCAGACTATATACCATTGTTTACTGACACTCTGTGTACACCGCTCAGCCAGACTATATACCATTGATTACTGACACTCTGTGTACACCGCTCAGCCAGACTATATTGCATTGTTTACTGACACTCTGTGTACACGGCTCAGCCAGACTATATAGCATTGTTTACTGACACTCTGTGTACACTGCTCAGCCAGACTATATACCATTGTTTACTGCCACTCTGATTCTGCTGGGAACAGTAGTACACCGCTCGCTCAGCCAGACTATATAGCATTGTGTTTACTGCCACTCTGTGTACACCGCTCAGCCACACTATATAATTGCGTACTCTGCCAGTCAGTGTGTATATTGCTGGGATCAGTAATACTCCACTCACCGTCAACCACTATATGAGCTCAACATGAGTTCCCCAGAGACCTCCGCTGTGAGCCAGTGGTCAGCAGCAGCCCTCCCCGGAGGAGAACGTTGTGTCCATCGGTCCGTCGCCAGAGCGATTAATGAGGGCTGCCATTGAGGAGATGATGGGGCCTGATGTGGAGGAGGAGGTCTGGCTCAGGCCAGCATCCCAAGTTAATGTTGAGGACGATGAGGGGTCTGTGTTTGGGGATGTTGGGGTGGCAGAGGTGGTGGGTGGGTCAGACTCAGGAGAAGAGTTGTATGATGAGGATGATGATCGGGACCATCTGTATGTGCCTCAGAGTCCGACCCCGGAAAACATGTTGTATCGTGTGTTTAGGTACTAAAATCTGCGTTCCCTCCCAGTAGTGTTGGGCGAACAGTGTTTGCCACTGTTCGGGTTCTGCAGAACATCACCCTGTTCGGGGTGACTATATAGCAGACCATATAGCATTGTGTTTAATGCCACTCTGTGTACACGGCTCAGCCACACTATATAGCATTGTGTTTACTTCCACTCTGTGTCTGCTGGGAACAGTAGTACACCGCTCACCCGCCACTGTATAGCATTGTGCTCTGTGTCGCTGTTGACAATAGTGGTACACCGCTCACCCACCACTGTATAGCATTTCTGTACTGCCACTGTACTGCTGCCAGTCAGCGTGTACTTTAAGGATAAGTGAAATGAGGAAGAAATCCGGTGAAAGAGGGAGGGGCAAGGGAAGAAGTGTTTCCCCTGACGGTTCACGTACAGGCCACAGGGGAGCACCCAAGAAAACCCACTCAATACCGCCCATGTTGTCCAGGACAACAACCCTCACAGATCCAAAAGAACAGGACCAGATAATTACTTGGATGACCTCTCAAGCGTCCAGCAGTGGGTTAAGCAGCACCAGCACGTCACGCACGAGGTCCGAGTCCTCAGCCAGTTAAAGTCTGGGCTTTCTTTGAAGACTGCACTGAGGATGTTACCATGGCAATTTGCAAGGTGTGCAAGACCCGCCTGAGCAGGGGGAAAAGTATTAACAACCTCTCCACCACCAGCATGAGCCGCCACATTCTATCCAAACATCCCACTCTGTGGACAAACGCGGCAGGACAGGGTACCACCAGCAACACTGCCTCCCTTGGGTTCACCAGACTCACCACCAGACCCGCCTCAGCAGCAGCAGTAGCCCAGCCATTGCGTGGTTCACAACATTCACAAACATCAGACGATGCTGACACTGTCACTTTCCGGACTAGTGCTCTTGAGGTCTCCCAGTGTTCATCAAACACAACAACCAACAGCCCTTCGGTGTGCAGCCCTACGGTTGAGTTGTCTGTCTCTGAGATGTTTGAGCGCAAGAGGAAATTGCCAGCAAATGACCCCCGGGCCGTGGCAGTAACAGCCAGCCAGCATAGCCAAGCTTCTGGCCTGCGAAATGCTGCCATATCGAGTGGTGGAGACAAACAGCTTCAAGGGCATGATGTCAGTGGCCATCCCACGTTACGTGGTTCCCAGCCGCTACCACTTTGCGCGCTCTGCAGTGCCTGAGTTGCATGAGCACGTGGTCAGCTAAATAACCCGTAGCTTGAAGAATGCCGTTGCCTGCAAGGTTCACCTCACCACTGACACCTGGACGAGTGCGTTCGGCCAGGGTCGATACATCTCCCTTACCGCGCACTGGGTGAACCTTGTGGAGCCTGGCAGCGATTCCTCACCTGCTACGGCGCGGGTGTTGCCCACGCCGCAAACAGCTGCACCGCCGTCCCTCCCACTGGATAACAACAGCAGCACCTACCTCTCTGACTCCTTCTCCTCCAACGCATCTCAAAGCTGTACCTCATCCGGAAATGCTAACCCAGCAACACTCGCTATGACTACGCAACACTCCAGGACCCCAACCAAGTAACATGACCGATGAACATCTGGGATGGTTTAGCGTTTCCGGTCCCTGTTTATTGAACCTCTCATCTGTATTACATTTATGACTGCATGGCGGCAAAAAGCATTGCTGCTATATCCGCACGCTTTTTGTCCTCATGCAAGGCCTGGGTTGTTGAGTCTCACAAAGCGTGGCCTTCTCCTCCTGCGCCTCCTCCTGTTCCATCACGTGTGCTGCTGCTGCTGCTGCTGCTGGGTTAGCGTTGCCGGTCCCTGTGTATGGAACCTCTTATCTTTATTACATTTATGACTGCATGGCGGTACAAAGCATGCTATCCGCACGCTTTTTGTCCTCATGCAAGGCCTGGGTTGTTGTGTCTCACAAAGCGTGGCCTTCTCCTCCTGCGCCTCCTCCTGTTCCATCACGTGTGCTGCTGCTGCTGCTGCTGGGTTACCGTTGCCGGTCCCTGTTTATGGAACCTCTTATCTTTATTACATTTATGACTGCATGGCGGTACAAAGCATGCTATCCGCACGCTTTTTGTCCTCATGCAAGGCCTGGGTTGTTGTGTCTCACAAAGCGTGGCCTTCTCCTCCTGCGCCTCCTCCTGTTCCATCACGTGTGCTGCTGCTGCTGCTGCTGCTGGGTTACCGTTGCCGGTCCCTGTTTATGGAACCTCTTATCTTTATTACATTTATGGCTGCATGGCGGTACAAAGCATGCTATCCGCACGCTTTTTGTCCTCATGCAAGGCCTGGGTTGTTGTGTCTCACAAAGCGTGGCCTTCTCCTCCTGCGCCTCCTCCTGTTCCATCACGTGTGCTGCTGCTGCTGCTGCTGCTGGGTTAGCGTTGCCGGTCCCTGTTTATGGAACCTCTTATCTTTATTACATTTATGACTGCATGGTGGTACAAAGCATGCTATCCGCACGCTTCTTGTCCTCATGCAAGGCCTGGGTTGTTGTGTCTCAAAGCGTGGCCTTCTCCTCCTGCGCCACCCTCCTCCTGTTCCATCACGTGTGCTGCTGCTGGGTTAGCATTACCGGTCCCTTTTCCTGGAACCTCTTATATGTATTACATTTATGACTGCATGCTGACAAAAAGCATGTTACCTGTGCAAAGAAAACAGACATTTCCCGCATTTAAAAGACAGTTTTCCCTTTGAAACTTTAAAATCGATTTTCTCAAAAACTATAAGCTCTTTTTGCTAAATTTTTTTTCCTCTTGTACCCACTCCCAAGGTGCACATACCCTGTAAATTTGGGGTATGTAGCATGTAAGGAGGCTTTACAAAGCACAAAAGTTCGGGTCCCCATTGACTTCCATTATGTTCGGAGTTCGGGTCGAACACCCGAACATCGCGGCCATGTTCGGCCTGTTCGGCCCGAACATCTAGATGTTCGCCCAACACTAGTCCCCGACAGGCTCGGTGGTCACTGTTTTTCTCAAGATTCAGATTTATAATTACGTATACCCCGGGTAGTAAAAACATTAAAGCAGATGCTTTATCCAGATGTTTTGAGCCAGAGACAGCACAGCCCTCAGACCCAGAGACTATTCTCCCACAGAAAGTGGTGCTGGCAGCCACAGAGACCTGGAGGAACTGGACTGAAACGTTAAGTCCATTCCAGCAGGATGTCCCTGAGGGAAAGCCTGAGGGGGTCATGTTTGTACCGTTGCCATTCCGCCTCCAGATATTGCAGATGTTCCACTCCCACAAAAATGCTGGACATGCTTTTGCCACCAGAACACAGGACCTTGTTGCTAGGTGTGCATGGTGGCCTTCATTGGCAACTGACTGCAAGAAGTATGTGAGAGAATGTGCAGTATGTGCAAGAAGTAAATCCTCCCGTCAGGCACCTGTGGGAACATTGCAGCCTTTACCCACCCCGATAGAACCATGGACCCATTTGTCCATGGATTTTGTGGGTGAACTCCCGAAGTCTGAGGGCATGTCGGTCATTTGGGTGGTAGTCGACCGATTCAGTAAAATGACCCATTTCGTGCCCCTGAAAGGACTCCCCTCGGCCCAGGAGTTGGCCGATCTCTTCATCCTGCATATCTTCCGGCTACATGGCATTCCGGAAAATATAGTGTCAGATCGGGGAGTCCAATTTGTTTCTAAATTTTGGAGGGCATTCTGTCATCAGTTGGGCATGGAACTTTCGTTTTCATCGGGCTACCACCCACAGACCAATGGTCAGACCAAGAGAATTAATCAATCTCTGGAACAGTTTCTAAGGTGTTATGTTGCGGATGCACAGACTGATTGGGTCAAGTTCTTGCCGTTTGCAGAATTTGCACACAATAATTTGAAAAGCTCTTCTGGATTCTCTCCATTCCAGGTGGTAACGGGAAGGTTGCCCAGGTTTTCCCCATTGCCAGTAGCTTCTACTCCGTTTCCAGCTCTGGAGGCTTGGCAAAAGTCATTTAAAACATTTGGGGAATTGTGAAAAAGAATCTAGAGAAGGCTTTTCAGAGTCAGAAAGGACAAGCTGACAAGAAACATTCCATAGAGTGGAAGTTCCGGCCAGGAGACTTGGTCTGGGTGTCCACTCGTCATCTGGCTCTAAAACAGCCTTCACCCAAGCTAGGACCCAGATTTGTGGGTCCTTTCCCAGTAACCAGGAAAATCAACAATGTTACTTATGCCATTGATCTTCCTGCCAGCATGTGTGGTGTGAGATCGTTCCATGTATCCCTGCTTAAGCCAGCAGTGCATGTAGATTCCACTCCTCCTCCCCCTGTGATGGTGGATGACCAACCTGAGTATGAAGTGGAAAAGATTTTAGACTCAAGCATTGTACAGAACTCAGTACAGTATCTGGTTCACTGGAAGGGTTATGGCATTGAGGAAAGAACATGGGTACCTGATTGCCGCATGCATGCGGATGAATTAAAGAAGGAATTTCACACCCTACATCCTGAGAAACCGGGTAGGAGCTGTCCGGAGTCCACTCCTCAGGGGGGGGGGGGGGGGGGGGGGTACTGTGAGAAAACGCGGAAAAGCCGCCGCATGTGCTCAGAACAAGGCGGCTGATTCCGCGTCCACGGTTTGCACGCATAGGCCTACGTCTGCTAGTATGGCTGAACGCGGAGAAACCGCCGCATGCTAGTATGGCTGAACGCGGAGAAACCGCCGCATGCCCTGATAGCGGTGCGGCTGGTTCCGCGTCCAGTGCGGCCGGTGCTATACAACACATGTCTGGTGTGGCTGGGACTGATAGTCCACACAGGTGCAGAAGGAAGCGCGCGCGCGCGCGCTGAGAGGCAGAACTTTTATGACAGCCAGAAGGGAGTCAGCTGACCAAGCCGGTCAGCTGACGATTCAAATAGTTCCCATTGGTCCAGCACTTAGGGGAGGCGCTGGTGAGCGCTTTACTATATACTGTATATTGGGTGCTGGTCATTCTCTGGTTGTCTGCCGTTGCGATCACTACGTGGAAGCACTCAGACCTTTTGTCAGAATCTATGTTACCATTCTGTTATACTTCAGACTAGTTCCAGGGTGTTGATGATCAAGGACCTCACACCCAAGATTAGGAATCTGTGTTACCATTCTGTTATACTTCAGACTAGTTCCAGGGTGTTGATGATGAAGGACCTCACACCCAAGATTAGGAATCTGTGTTACCATTCTGTTATACTTCAGACTAGTTCCAGGGTGTTGATGATCAAGGACCTCACACCCAAGATTAGGGATTTGTGTTACCATTCTGTTATATATCAGACTAGTTCCAGGGTGTTGATGATCACGGAGCTCGCACCCAAGACTGGGCATTGTTTATTATCTGTTATGACTTTCTGCTTTCCTGACCACTCTTCTGATCACTGACTTGGTACCTCGCTATATCTGATTCTCTGTTGCCAAACCCTGCGTTCCTTAGGATTACTGAATCAGCCTTCTGTCTGTGTACCTTATCTGTCCGTGTGTTGCCGACCAGGCTTGCCCGACCTCGAGAGCTATCTCCCCATTTAGGAGATAGTTCACAGATCAGTTAGTGACATCCACCTTGGTGTCACTCATGCTCTGGCCCTTCCTACTCCCAGCCTGACTCCTCCCTTCGGGAGATTCTCAGGCTACTGCTCCGTTTTGTAACAAACAAACGAGTTTCACTTTTCTGTGGTCATGCAAGTTTGTGAGTGATACGCAAGTGACGCAAATGCTGAGCATGTGGTATAGAGGGATTTAGAAGTAGGGCCTCCCCAGAGAGCCTGGTTACAGGAAGACCAAGAGGTCTTGCTCTCTCTCTTCCAGGGATAACCGCCTAGAGCAGAGAAGGTGTGTGAGCACGAACATCGAGAAGTGAAACATAAAGAAAGGAACCAGGTACGGGTGGGTTCAGAAGCTGGGATCTGCGGGTCAAGCCTTTTTAGGGGGGATTGTTATAATTTAAGTAGGCCTCAGTTATTTGGACTGAGTTAGTCAAAAAGGCTTGAGGAGCAGACCTGCCCTTTAAGGGGATTTTCTCTTAGAGAGAAAATCTTCAGTTCTGTCAGAACTAGAACATACCAAGAAGCTGTTCTATGGACAAGGCCACAGGTCTCCCTGACCTGGGCATGTACGCCACTAGAACAATAAACATCAGCCATGTTTTATAAATACCCACATTCTTGTATGTGTGTCAAATGCCTCATTGATTATTAATCGAGTAGGTGTGGATGATAACACCACGAGGGGGTCCACCAATAGTCTGGTCTAGGGGATGGCGAAGATGATGTCATATTTAACTCTTTCCTAGTCGGTATTAAAAGGCGAGTGAGCTATGGGAGCTCACTCTGCTTCTGACTTTCACACTAGCTCGCAATGCTGACTGGGACCTCTAAGTATGTTCATTCCTTTCTGTAATCTGATATAATGTATGCTGTACATAGGTAGTCTAGTGTAACGTAGGTTAGAAAGAAGGTACCTGATTGACTTCAGCAGGAAGTTTAATCAAGAAGCTTGTAACACAACATGAAGATTGGCGTGGCTAGGATATGATGAACTGTATCTATCTGTATTTCTGTTTCCTGAATAAATAACGTGAATATTGAAGAAGCCTGAGAAAGTCTATCTCCTGCTTGCTGTGTTGAGAGTCAAGTTATCTCACAGTCCATGAGACGCAACTATAAGAAGTTGCTGGTGCCGGAAAAAAGTGATTAGAACAGGATCTAACAGAAGGTACTTGTTCTCTTGTGCAGTATTCCTTACTGCCTTGTACCTGTACTCCAGGTATTGTCCTCAAAGAATTACTGTTGCACCAAACACTCATACCTCAGGTGTCCAGAGGTTAGCATTATATCTGATTTATCGGTGATACTGCAGATCATCAATAATCAGGTATATATCTGTATTTTTGGTGATACTGCAGATCACCAATAATCAGACCCTCTCTGTTACACCGATCGTTACAGTTCCGAAACTTTGCCCACATGGTCACTGGGTGACTGAGATTAATATTCAGGGAAATGGGTGGAGCCTATAATAGCCTATCAAAATTCACCTGTTGATTTTCAAGGGGAATATTTAAATTGCTGCCATTTTTACACTGTTAATAGCAGATGCCTCAAACCTGCTACAGTTGGTCATTGGGTGACTGGAGTTCAAATGCTGGAGAGGGGCGTGACCACAAACAGCCAATCAGATTTGTTTAATTTCTATGGGAATATATAAATTATTGATGCCAAGGACCCCAAAGCTCACAAACTTGGTCATTGAGTGTTTGTGCATTAGGGTTAGAAAAAGTGGGCGAAGCCAACACCAGTCAAATACCTACACGGGCAACGCCGGGTCATCAGTGGCTGGAGGCAAATACAAATTTCACTGGAAAATGTAAACTGCAGACATTCTTACACTGTTAATGGCAGGGTTCTCAAACTTTGCACAGTTGCTCACTGGGTGACTGGGATTATTATGTAGAAAAGTGGGTGAAGCCTACAAAAGTGAATCAAACTTCACCTATTGCTTTTTAAGGGAATATTTAATTACTACCATTCTTGCACTGTTAATGTTAACCTGGTACAGTTGGTCATTGGGTGACTGGGGTTCAAATTCAGAAAAGGGGGTGGAGCCACAAACAGTTAATCAGATTTTTTCATTTCAATGCAAATTATTGATACCAAAGATCACAAAGCTCACAAACTTGGTCATTGAGTAATTGTGTGTTAGGGTTAGAAAAGTGGGTCTAGCCGACACCAGCCAGATACATACCCGGGCAACGCCGGGCAATCAGCTAGTATATATATATATATATATATATATATATATATATATATATACACATACATATATATATATACACATACATATATATATATATATATATATATATATATATATATATATATATATATATATATATATATATATATATATATATATATATATATATATATATATATATATATATATATATATATGGTAGGACATTAGACTAGGACTATGGCAGGATTAGATTGTGAGATCCTCTGAGGACAGCCAGTGACATGGCTATGCACTCTGTAACGTGCTGCAGAAGATGTCAGTGCTATATATACATAATAATAATATGGGAGGACATTAGACTATGACTACAGTAGGATTAGATAGTGAGCTCCTCTGAGGAGAGTCAGTGACATGACTGTACTGTATATAGTGCTGCAGGAGATGTCAAGTCTATATAAATACATAATAATAATAATAATAATATGGTAGGACATTTGACTATGGTAGAATTAGAGTGTGAGCTCATCTAAGGACAGTCAGTGACATGACTATGTACTCTTTACAGTGCTGCAGTAGATGTCAGTGCTATATAAATACATAATAATAATATGGTAGGACATTAGGCTATGACTATGGTAGGATTAGATTGTGAGCTCCTCTAAGGACAGTCAGCGACATGACTATGTACTCCGTACAGCATAGCTCCCAACTGTCCCTCTTTCGGAGGGACAGTCCCTCTCTGGGAGCCCTGTCCCTCTTTCCTCTTCATTTGTCCCTCTTTTAGGACTTTGTCCCTCTTTCTATGTAAATATATGTATTTATCTACTGAAAAATGTGTTTAATTGCCTCTAAACTTTATTCCCATCTTTTAAATTGATATATCTCTTATTTTCAAATGTTAATATGAAGAAAGATGAACCAGGATAGAAAGTACCAGTGTGGTTTGAATTATAAAACAACATATTTTTTTAATGAAATCTTTATGTTATACGTGACTAGAGGTGTGCCAGGGACGTGATCAGGGGTGTGGCAGGGGCATGGCTTTAAAGAGAGTCTGAAGTGAGAATAAATCTCGCTTCAGACCTCATAGATAGCAGGGGCACGTGTGCCCCTGCTAAACCGCCATCCCACGGCTTAACGGGGGTCCCTTCACCCCCAAATCCCCCTCCGTAATGCGGGGGAGCGCTTCCTGGTTGGGGCAGGGCTAACCGCCGCAGCCAGGGGCGTAGCAATAGGGGTTGCAGAGGTTGCGACCGCATCGGGGCCCTTGGGCCAGAGGGGCCCTGAAGGGCTATCCCTCAACTACAGTTTTAGCTCTGTATTGGTCCTGTGCTCATAATAATCACTTCTATAGATACTTTGAATAGTGGTAATCATTAACAAGCTGTTCCCCATCCCCTTCTTGCACCTCTGGCACTGAAGTTGCCATTGGCAGGGATTGCGATGTATAGAGTGCTTGGGGGTAATCAGTAACAAGCTGCTCCCCATCCCCTTCTTGCACCTCTGACACTGTAGTTGCCATTGGCAGGTTTTGATGTGCCGTATCAATTGTTATATATAGAGTGCTTGGGGGGCCCCATTGTAAAACTTGCATCGGGGCCCACAGCTCCTTAGCTACGCCACTGGCCGCAGCCCTGCCCCACGCGCGTCTGTCAGCGCGTATCTCCGCCTCTCCCCCGCCCCTCTCAGTCTTCCTTCACTGAGAGGGGCGGGGGAGAGGCGGCGATGCGCCGCTGACAGACGCGACTGGAGGCAGGGCTGCAGCCGTTAGCCCTGCCTCCAGGAGCGACCAAGTCTGCGACCAAGTGTCGCAGTGGGGGGTTTGGGGGTAAAGGGACCCCCGTTTAGCGCCGGTATTGCGGCGGTTTAGCAGGGGCACAAGTGCCCCTGCTAAATATGAGCTCTGAAGCGAGATTTATTCTCACTTCAGAGTCTCTTTAAGTGTCTCTCTTTCTCACCTCGAAAATTTGGGAGGTATGCGTACAGTGCTGCAGGAGATGTCAGTGCCATATAAATACATAATAATAATATGGTAGGACATTAGACTATGACTATGGTAGGATTAGAGTGTGAGCTCCTCTGAGGACAGTCAGTGACATGACTATGTACTCTGTAATGCGCTGCAGAAGATGTCAGTGCTATATAAATACATAATAATAATATGGGAGGACATTAGACTATGACTATGGTAGGATTAGATTGTAAGCTCCTCTGAGGACAGCCTGCTGTACCCACAGTGACTGCTCATCACATTCTTGTCCCCTTGTGAGAGTCAGAGTGCAGCAATAACAGACAGGGGGATCAGATTGCAGGGCAGCCTGTCAGTGCACTACACATGCATCACTTTGCAGCTGAACAGACGCTGCCTGCAGAGTCTGGGCTGCATAGAGAGTAAACAATGTTCTCTCTCCCCTTGCGCAGGGCTAATCTACTGATACATTTCCATGCCTCACTGCACTCCCTCTCCTGCAGATCTGCATGCCTCTTAGCTCATCTTCTCCACTATGATGATGCCGAGGTGAGGGCAGATCTGTGATCCTGGAAGAGGGGAAGAGTGCAGGCATGCCCCTCAATCCTCAGCATGTTCCCATCTGCAATGCACAAGCCTTCAGAGCTCAGTGCCCTCACTCTCGCCTGGAGCGCCCCCTAGTGGCACCTCCTCTCTGTTCTCTCCGCTGGACGGAAAAATCAGCTTAGCTTTGCCTGTGTGTATCCGCTATCGGAACACCCACCAGGCGGCTTCAGTAGCACAACACGGGTGCAGGCATGGCGCCCATGATGCTATTGGCGCCCGCCACCCATAACACTTGCCATGCCTGCACCCTTCTACATACGCCTCCAGGAGGAGGCAGCTGTTAGCGCCAGAGGGTGCATGGCCTTACGACAGTTTCACATGAAATGGCGATGTGACCACGGCTCCCACTCTGCTACATAACCACGGCCCAAACCATTAGCCGTGCCATGCACAAGTTAGGGATTTGGCTGTGTGCTGCAGAAATCTGCTGCATGCCATACAGATTTGCATGGGGCCCCCACAATGTTCCCACATCTTCCCTTTCCTCCTCTTGGTGCTCTCCAAAGCCTGGGGGCCCACCTCACAAGGGTCATACAACAAGTATGGCCATCATGATCTTCCCACCCATAACAAGTGTAACCATAAAACCCCCTAATCTGAAGGATAGTCCCCTGTATCGGAGGAAGGGGAGGTTAGTAGTTGGGGCCTCCAACAGCTCTGGGCCCCCCTGTGATCGCAGGTGCTACTCCCCTCTAGTTACATCCCTGCTTTACTGCTCAGAAGCAATTTTCAGCCAGGAGAGTGTTTTATGGCTGTCATTCCCCAGCATTAAGGGGTAACGCTATTGTCTGTGCCAGGTCTGATTGTACAGGAACTGTCACTTTCATTCCTAATCTTTAACTCTTTCAGGCAGAGAAAGAAAAAAGGAACACAGCATAGTCATTTGTATGCTTGGCACTGTACAAACGCATGTCTATCTCATCATGTCACGTCACCTTGGATGTCCTTTACGGCTTCCCCTGTTTGGAACCTAACCTATTTAGTGAAGTTAGGGGGAGAGGCTCAGTTTGCAAATAATTCCCAATCCCATATAGAGATGTTGACTGGTGGCCTTCAGAGCATCCTATTTAAGCAGAAGGCCTTTGTAAATTACAATATACAATACAGATGATGTAACTCAGCTGACTTCTGAAGAAGGAGAAGCAGATATGGGAAGAGACACACAGTCAGACTGTCAGCTGAGACAATCACAAAGAACAGAAGCCCTCTATGTTATGTATGTGTCTTTAGTAAAGTGAAATGTGTGGTTCTCTGCAAAGCACTGTGATAAATGTGTTAGAACTACATACATAACAGAAACGTACTGGAGGGTGTCTCAGCGTATTTAAAGTGTAGTAGAAAAAAGTATTTTGTAACCCAGCATGAGTGGACAGGAGGGCAGACAGGTTTTTATTTAGTAAATCCACACTTGGGATTTTTCCGTCTCAAGATAGCAGTTTTTGTGATATTAGAAAATCCTCTCCACAGCCTACTGACTATTTCTTGTACATACACAAAGTATCAGTGCAAACAGGAGAAAAGAGGAAGGAGGTTTTTGTACGGCTCTGTATCACTGTGTGTATGGGTAGCTGTTATCCTGCTGACAGTAATAGACGGCTTCATCTTCCTCCTTCACACCAGTGATTGTCAGAGTGAAATCCTGTCCTGATCCAGATCCACTGAACCTGGCTGGGGCTCTGGAGTAAAGCTTGCTGGCATCATAAATAATCAGTGCTGGAGGTTGTCCTGGTTTCTGCTGGTACCACTGTAAGTCAATGGTGCTGATGCGAGTACTGGCTTTACATAACATGGTGACTGTATCTCCTGGACTGGCAGTGATATCATTAGGAGACTGTGTCAGTGTAATCTGTGCCCAGGAGTCTGAGGAGTATAAAGAAACTAATTACACATTATTATAGTAACTCCTATCATTAGTGTCTATGCACAGTAAGTGTAACACATTATCCATAGTATTGCAGTGTATGGCATTATGTGACGCTCTCACCATGAATACAGAGCAGTATGGCGGCCAGCAGAAGCCCCTGAGATCCCATCCTTGTGTCTCTGCACTGACAGACACAGACTACTGAGATGTCACCTGTACAATGTCTCCTATATAACAGCTGCAACCATTAGGGGGACACGCCCACCTCATATATGTCACACAGGAAACATGCAAATTGTGTCCTGTCCTCACAGGTCACACCTCACCTCTCTGCATCACATGACTGAGCACTGACTCTAAATATAAAAACAAAAGAGAAACAACAGTTAAAATGTAGAGTTTGGAGTAAAAAAATAACAGCAAGAAAGCAGAGATGTGTGAAGTGAAAAAATCATGTTCTGCTGATATCAGAATCAGAATGTTTTATTTCACCAAGTGCTATGGGGGTTGTACCTGGAATTATGTTTTGCACACACAGGGTTGGCGATGGTACAGCAAAGAGAAAGCATACAGTAATAACATAAGTAGGCATACATAGAATGTAGTTGAAGGTCCGGAGGGGTCGTCTGAGAGCCAAGTGAGTGAAGCTCAAGCTGCCACATACGCTGTGGTGCTCAGCTGTTCTGCAGCAATTCAGATGCCTCACAGAATGTTCTAGAGGTGCAGAAAGAGAAGAGAGAGAGCAAGTGAGAGAGAGCAGAAGAGGAAAGAAGAAAGAAAGGGAGAGAGAGAGAGAGAGAGAAAGAGCAAGCAGTCCCTCTTTCCTTTGTTCTCCCTCATGTGTCCCTCTTTCAGGACTGATGTACAGATCTGTGTACATATATGCATTTTTCTCCTTGGAAATATGCTTGACTCTAAACTTTATTCCCAGGCATGGTTAGAGGTGTGACATGGGTGTGGCTTAAGTGTCCCTCTTTCTTATCTCAAAAAGTTGGGAGGTATGTACTAACATACAACACTAGCTGACCCACGGCGTAGCATACACCACATAAGGGGGTAGAGGGCAGGAAGGGGGTATTGGGCACAGCGGCGGGGAGGGGGGTCGGACCCCCCCTTACCTGGGTCCCCCATGTGCGCTTTCCCTCCAGCTTAAAGAGAATCTGTATTGTTAAAATCGCACAAAAGTAAACATACCAGTGCGTTAGGGGACATCTCCTATTACCCTCTGTCACAATTTCGCCGCTCCTCGCCGCATTAAAAGTGGTTAAAAACAGTTTTAAAAAGTTTGTTTATAAACAAACAAAATGGCCACCAAAACAGGAAGTAGGTTGATGTACAGCATGTCCACACATAGAAAATACATCCATACACAAGCAGGCTGTATACACCCTTCCTTTTGTATCTCAAGAGATCATTTGTGTGTTTCTTTCCCCCTGCAGCTATCTTCCACTGAAGTGTCAGGCTGTTTCTTCCTGTAGAGTGCAGACAGCTCTGCCTGTATGTAATTCCTCAGTATGTGAAAGCCCAGCCAGCTCAGAGGAGGATTTATGCAGCTTGTAAAAGATAAGAGAGAAGAGAGAAGCTGTCCTAATCTAAATAATACACAGGCAGTGTGCAGAGAGGGGCCTGGAGGGGGGAGATGCATCACAGAACCACAACACTGAAGAACTTGGCAGCCTTCCAGACACAGGCTGACAAGTCTGACAAGAGAGAGATAAGTTGATTTATTACAGAGATGGTGATAGTAGAACGTGCTGCAGTAAGCCAGAACACATTAGAATAGCTTTTGGAACTTGTAGGATGATAAAAAACAGGATGCAATTTTTGTTACGGAGTCTCTTTAAGCTCAGCAGGACCCCCCCTCCCTCACCTGGGTCCCCCATGTGCGCTTCCCCTCCAGCTTAAGCTCAGCAGGACCCCCCTCCCTCACCTGGGTCCCCCATGTGCGCTCCACCTCCAGCTTAAGCTCAGCAGGACCTCCCCTCCCTCACCTGGGTCGCCCATGTGCGCGCCCCCTCCTGTTTAAGCTCAGCAGCAGCCGCCACTATTAGTAAGAGGCAGCGGGCAGGGATGACTCACCTCTTCCACGTTCCACTGTCGTCACTTCCTGCAATGCTACCCACTGTATTGGAGTAATTTGCCTTCTTAAAACAGAAGGAAATCTGCAATAATTCAGCTATAAGTGAACATTTGTGGTTACCCACAATGCACTGCTACTAAATATGCAAATGATTACTTTTCACCCTTGGTAAGCCAAGCAAGCATCCAGAGCCGCTGGTGTATAGCAAGCATATAGCTTTAAATTTTAAACAGTCATATCAACCCCACATGTAGACAGCCTGTTTCGGACTTTTGGTCCTCATCAGTACTTGGCAGGGATTGATATGGCAGTATGAGATAGGGCTTGGACCAGTACAACAGAGTACCCAAGCAGCTCAGGGTGACCCAAACCACTCGGAATGTATAGGAGAATAAACGGGACCAAAAAGACCTCCTACAAAAAAAAAAACAAAGCTAGGTGTAATTTGCCTTCTTAAAACAGAAGGAAATCTGCAATAATTCAGCTATAAGTGAACATTTGTGATTACCCACAATGCACTGCAACTAAATATGCAAATTATCACTTTTCACCCTTGGTAAACCAAGCAAGCATCCAGACCTGACAATGTATAGCAAGCATATAGCTTTAAATTTTCCACAGTCATATCAACCCCACATGTAGACAGTCTGTTTCAGACTTTCAGTCCTCATCAGTACTTGGTAGGAATTGATATGCAGTATGAGATAGTGCTTGGACCAGTGCAACAGAGTAACCAAGCAGCTCAGGGTGACCCAAACCACTCGGAATGTATAGGGGGATAAAAGGGACCAAAAAGACCTCCTACTAAAAAAAAACAAAGCTTGGTGTAATTTGCCTTCTTAAAACAGAAGGACATCTGAAATAATTCAGCTATAAGTGAACATTTGTGGTTACCCACAATGCACTGCTACTAAATATGCAAATTATCCCTTTTCTCAAGCAAGCATCTAGAACCGCTGGTGTATTAGTGTTGTCCCGATCATGAACGCTTCGGATCTTTGATCCAAATCCTTTTTGTGAGTCGAATCATCCGGATCATCACAGTGAATGATTCGGATCACAGTGGAAGAAACAGGAAGCGCAGCGAAGAGTGAGGCCCCATTCACATCACAAACGCAGATGGCCATGCGTGCGGAACGCAACGCGTACGAACGCACGCACGCCATCCGCGTTCGTGTGCGTTGCGTGGCTGATGCCATCACTGAAAAGTGAATGGGACAGCCACGCGTTTTTACAAAAAATGCATGCAGCATGCGTTCCCGGACCGCACAGGTCCGGAACGCATGCAGTGTGAACATCAGATGTCGTGCGTGTCAGGCCACCCGCACGCGTTTCCAAAACGCGTCTGGAAACGCATGCAGTGTGAACGGGGCCTTAGGGATGGAGTGAGAGAGGCAACTCCTCCCAGCTGAGCTCACTGAGGGATCAGGTTACAGGCACCACAGGCAGCAGCTCTTGGTTACAAAGTTAACTCCTTGTCTCACACGCCAAATATCACTGCTGGCAATGTGTACTACTACTCACACACCAAATATCACTGCTGGCAATGTGTACTACTACTCACACACCAAATATCATTGCTGGCAATGTGCACTACTACTCACACACCAAATATCATTGCTGGCAATGTGTACTACTACTCACACACCCACTATCAGGCCCAGTGCACACCAAAAACGCTAGCAGATCTGCAAAATGCTAGCGTTTTTTGGAGCAGATTTTCAGAGCAATTCTAGGCATGTTTAGAGACATTTTCTAAACATGCCTAGCGGTTTTAGGAGCGTTTTCGGGTAGCAGATTACACATATTGTTACGGGCCCGTCCACACCTATAATCGCAAACCTTTGCGGGAGTGATTTTCCCGCAATTAACGCGGAAAAATCACTGGACACTGCAGCGGTTTTGGTGCGATCGCGATTAGCATGCTTTGCACGCTAATCACAATTCGCCAGCAAACTGCTGCATGAAGCGTGTTTACGGTTATCGTGAGAACACTGCCATTTGCAACAATGTGCAGCAGTTTTTACTTAACCGCTAGCAGTTTGCTATGAGTGGCTTTAGCATATATCTTTAAATTTAACATAGTCACATCAAACCCACATGTAACAGCCTATTTCAGACTTTTGGTCCCCATCAGTACATAGCAGGGATTGATACGGCTTTATGAGATAGGGCTTGGACCAGTACAACAGAGTAACCAAGCAGCTCGGGGTGACCTAAACTACTAAGAATGTATAGGGAATAAAAGGGACCAAAAAGCCCTCCTACTAAAAAAAAGCAAAGCTTGGTGTAATTTGCCTTCTTAAAACAGAAACAAATCTGCAATAATTCAGCTATAAGTGAACATTTGTGGTTACCCACAATGCACTGCTACTGAATATGCAAATTATCCCTCTTCGCCCTTGGTTTGATATTTATACTTCTTCTTGCTTGGACCAGCCCCTTCTTCTTGCTTGGACCGGCCCTGGGGGCAGGGCACTACTTCTTCTTCTTGTTTGAAGGTTGAGGCACTTACTCCATTATATATATATCTTCTTCTTGTTTGAAGGTTGAGGCACTTACTATATTATATATATACTAGCCGACCCGCGGCGTAGCATACGCCGCATAAGAGGGTAGAGGGCAGGAAGGGGGTATTGGGCACAGCGGTGGGGAGGGGGGTTGGACCACCCCTCAACTGGGTCCCCCATGTGTGCTCCCCCTCCTGCTTAAGCACAGTAGCAGCCGCCACTATTAGTAAGAGGCAGCGGGCGGGGATGACTCACCTCTTCCGTGTTCCATCATGCGTTCCACTGTCGTCACTTCCTGCAATGCCGCACACTGTATTGGTGTAATTTGCCTTTTTAAAACAGAAGGAAATCTGCAATAATTCAGCTATAAGTGATCATTTGTGGTTACCACAATGCATTGCTACTAAATATGAAAATTACCCCTTCTCCCCCTTGGTAAGCCAAGCAAGCATCCAGAGCCGCTGGTGTAAAGCAAGCATATAGCTTTAAATTTTACACAGTCATATCTAACCCACATGTAGACAGCCTGATTCAGACTTTTGGTCCTCATCAGTACATGGCAGTAGTGTTGTCCGGATCATGAACGATTCGGATCTTTGATCCGAATCTATTTTGTGAGTCGAATCATCCGAATCATCAAAATGAGTGATTTGGATCGAAAAAGGTGCGGGGCACGGAGCGACACGCCCCCTCTCAGCGGGCAGCGGGGTCCTGGAAGCAGAGCAGGGATGGATCGCTGAGTTGAAGGGGAGGCAGCCTTGCAGCCAAAGGTAGATGAGAGAGAGGGGACAGCGGTGCCACTGCCAGATATGTGTAGAGCACACATACTGGCTGCAATGTGCTGCTCATTACAGGCTGTCTGTTCCTAGTTGTGCACAGTGATCACATTGGAAGCTTTTGGCTCAGCACAGCTCAGTAACTTTGCAGGCACTGTGATTGCAGGGCAATATGATCCTCGTGCACTCGGCACTAAACAGCTGCACTTATCTTCTGGGAATGCTCTCTTTCACTGCGACGTTTGCTTTCAAAGTACACAGATGAACATATAGGTGACATATATGTAAAGCATATGATTGCAGCATGTGGGTATTGTGTGCAAGCAAACATTTCTGCTCTCTGATCGTCCCTCCTCCCTTCTCTGTCCACCTTCTCCCCTTCTCTGTGTGTCCACCCCCCTCTCCTTCTCCTGTCCTGCTAGTCATTTCACCCCCCGAATGCTTCTGTAGTAAAATGATCCGAGATTCGGATCAAAGATCCGGATCTCTTCAATGATCCGATTCAAATCATCCGGATCATTGAAAAGATCCAAACTTCCCATCTCTACATGGCAGGGATTGATATTGCAGTATGAGATAGGGCATGGACCAGTAAAACAGAGTAACGAAGCAGCTCAGGGTGACCCAAACCACTCGTAATGTATAGGGGGATAAAGGGACCAAAAAGACCTCCTACTAAAAAAAGCAAAGCTTGGTGTAATTTGCCTTCCTAAAACAGAAAGAAATATGCAATTACTCAGCTATAAGTGAAAATTTGTGATTACCCACAATGCACCGCTACTAAATATGCAAATAATTCCTTTTCACCCTTAGTAGCCAAGCAAGCCTATAGCTTTAAGTTTTACAGTCATATCAAACCCACATGTGACAGCCTATTTCAGACCTTTGGTTCTCATCACTACATAGGCTATCATTCATAAAGCATTTCCGCATGCGGAAATGCTTAAAACAGCTGACTTTCCCGCACACGTAGCAAAATCTGCATTCATAAAGGCTCCTTCCGCATCAAAAGCTGACCTTACCGAGCAGAGCGATAAATCACAGCCTTGTGCGGTGATTGTTGTAAAAAATGTAGCAAAACGTTAATTCATAAAGATAAAGGTTGGGAAGTACCGCTACCTCTGATGTGGCGATAACAATGTTAAGTGAATGGAGACACAGAGACCTCCCAGGCAGCTGCAGCAGAGCGGAACACGGAGAAATGTATCAACTCGGCAGCTTCCATGTCTCTGCAAGCTTACCGCCTGCCTACCGCCTGCCTAGTTCGGGGAATCTCCGCACTGCTACTGCACCTGGATACTTTTTTATGAATCAGCAGCCAGAAGTCTAAACCACCGTCAGTAGTGTTTTCCCACACTGATTCTCCACACCGACAGCATTTTCATGAATGATAGCCATAGCAGAGATTGATATGGCTGTATAAGATAGGGCTTGATCCAGTACAACAGAGTAACCAAGCAGCTCAGGGTGACCCAAACTTCTAAGAATGTATAGGGGGGTAAAAGAGACCAAAAAGACCTCCTACTAAAAAAAGCAAAGCTTGGTGTAATTTTCCTTCTTAAAACAGAAGCAAATCTGCAATAATTCCGCTATAAGTGAACATTTGTGGTTACCCACAATGCACTGCTACTGAATATGCAAATTATCCCTCTTTGCCCTTGGTTTGATATGACACTACTTCTTCTTGCTTGGACCAGCCCCTTCTTCTTGCTCGGACCGGCCCTGGGGGCAGGGCGCTACTTCTTCTTCTTGCTTGAAGGTTGAGCCACTTACTCTATTATATATATAGATATTATAATGGGCTTAAGCTGGCCATACACTGGCCCAATTTGCCGCCATTTGACAGCAGATTTGATCACTGGGATCGAATCTGCTGCCAATCGTTCGCGCTAAACGCACCCGCTGATCCGATTTCCTCCCGAAATCGAATCGGTCCGTCAATCGGGCGTGCGGAAAATTACCGTCGATCGCCCGTGGGTAGGGAGCGCGTCGCTAGTGGCGGCCGATCCGATACAGGTATCCATTACCTGACGCTGGCTCCCGGGCATCTTCTCCGCGCTGCACCGCTCTGTTCCTGCTCCATCCCAGCGTACATTAATAACTTCCTGTGTCACTCCAGCGACCAGGAAGTTCAAATAGAGGGCGCTCTATTTGAACTTCCTGGTCACGGAGTGACACAGTGTACGCTGGGATGCGGTGCGGGATGCTGTGATGCGGTGCAGCGCAGAGAAGAGGACCCGGAGCCAGCTTCAGGTAATGTATACGGGGGGGGGGGGGGGGGCAGGCGGCAGGAGCAGCTCAACAGATTGTGATCGGTTTCAGGCTGAAATCGATTCACAATCTGTTTGCAGTAAAGGCAGTCATACGATCCCTCTCTGATCAGATTCGATCAGATAGGGATCTGTCAGTTGGTCGATCTAATGGCAAACCGACCAGTGTATGGCTACCTTTACTCTTTTTTTTTTTTTTACAAGCTCAGCCAAAACTGGTTTGTTTATAAAGGAGAGGTATTGCCTCTCCTTTTTAAACTGTTTTCAAGTATTTTGCATATACATGGCACCTCTAAATAGTACTTTTCTAAGTGTGTCTCAGGGGCCAGGATGTAGCGTCTGGAGACAGGTTGGAGGCAGGATCGGTTTGTACTTTTTAGTGCACTAGGCCAACTTTTAACAACCACCCCTACCTTGTGTGTGAACGTACACACAATATTGTGCCACCGCCTCCCATGCCTGCTGCCACGATGACCATACACTAAAGGTGGTCATACATCTATCGATCTGGTGGCCGATTGTCAATCCAATTTGACAAGCATGTCCGATCAGCAACTTGACTGATTTTGCACTGAAATTGGTCAAATGTATAAATTGGACATGCTGGGAAATCTTGGGCCGACATGGTAGATTAGGTGCTCAGCAGTAATGGCATGCGATTTCGCAGTTTAGCAGCAAACTTTGTGAAAACATATTTTTGACAGTCTCAAAACTTTTGGCCAGGACTGTACATAAATAACAGAAAAGTACTGGAGGGTGTCTCAGCTTATTTAAAGTGTAGTAGAAAAAGTATTTAGTAACCTAGCAAGAGTGGACAGGAGGGCAGACAGGTTTTTGTTTAGTAAATCCACTTTTAGGATTTTTCTGATTCAGGATAGCAGTTTTTGTGATATTAGAAAATCATCTCCGCAGCCTACTATTTACTTTACATACTCAACGTTTCAGTGCAAACAGGAGAAAAGAAGAAGGAGGTTTTTGTACGGCTCTGTATCACTGTGTGAGAGGGTAGCTCCAGTACTGCTGACAGTAATAGACGGCTTCATCTTCCTCCTTCACACCAGTGATTCTGAGAGTGAAATCCTGTCCATATCCAGATCCACTGAACCTGGCTGGGGCTCCAGAATGCAGAGTGCTGGCACCTCTGATTATCAGTGCTGGAGGCTGTCCTGGTTTCTGCTGGTACCAGTGTAATTCATAGCCGATGCCAGCACTGGCTTTACATGACATGGTGACTGTATCCCCTGGACTGGCAGTGATGTCATTAGGAGACTGTGTCAGTGTAATCTGTGCCCAGGAGCCTGAGGGGTATAAAGAAACTGATTACACATTATTATAGTAACTTCCATCATTAGTGTCTATGCACAGTAAGTGTAACACATTATCCATAGTATTGCAGTGTATGGCATTATGTGACGCTCTCACCATGAATACAGAGCATTATGGCGGCCAGCAGAAGCCCCTGAGATCCCATCCTGGTGTCTCTGCACTGACAGACACAGACTACTGAGATGTCACCTGTACAATGTCTCCTATATAACAGCTGCAACCATTAGGGGGACACGCCCACCTCACATAGGTCACACAGGAAACATGCAAATTATCTCCTGTCCTCATAGGTCACACATCAGTACTCTTTGCTGTAATATAGGTCACAGAGTTTGGAGTAAAAAATAACAGCAAGAAAGCAGAGATGTGTAAAGTGAAAATACCGTCTCTTGTTCTGCTGATATCAGAATCTATTATTTCGCCAGTTACTATGGAGGTTGTACCCGGAATTATGATTTGCACATACAGGGTCGGTGACAGAAGACTGCAGGGAATTATACTGCCACATAGCGTCCCCAAGCGCTTCTGAAGATGGGAGGCTCCGTACCGCGCATGTGTGAGCGCTCAGGAGTGCATGCACAGTATGGAACCGCTGGTCTTCAAAAACACTTGGAGGACATGAGTGCTTCCGGAACCTTCTGATTGCTCCTGGAGGTGGCAAATTTGAATGGGGAACTGTGCTGGAAAGAGGAGACCAAGAAAGGAGAGGGAAGGCTCCTGAGCCATTCCTCTCTATGCATGTACTGTCAGCTGTCCTGATGCCCACCGCTCTCCTCTCTGCCTCCGCATCCTACCTAAATGTCCCTCAGCAGCCTCTTCCGGGTCACTGGAGTCTGACAGTAGTGCGCAGGCGCTAGTTCGCTCGCAAGCGTCTTACAGTGTGTAGCAGCAGCCCGTAGCGCTCTGTGTATGATGTAGTTGTGACATCATGCGCAGTGTGCTCCCGGCTGTGGCTGCGCACTGTAGGACGCTTGCGGCTGGGCTACCGACTGCGCACTAAAGCCTGACTGCCAGAGGGCATTTAGGTAGGATTGGAGGGGCAGTCAGAGAGAAGAAAGGGGGAGCGGCATCAGATGACAGTACATGCCTGTCCCCCCCTTCCCCCAGGTGTTCCTTAGTTCGCATCTGGTATCCTTTAAGTGACTTCAGACTTGCATTAAAAAGGAGTATGCCAAGAAGCTATTATACCCTTGTGGATATAGCAGGAACTGGTGATATATATGTATGGCAACTGTCTATCATGGCAAATCCACAGGAAAAAATAATACAACCTCTCCCCTGCCACACTGTTCGCCCTACCTGGCTCCAGGGTGGCTGCTTCACTTTTCCCGGGAACTTCAGGGCAGGTTATTGCTGGGATCCTGTTCTGAGCAGTCAGCTGGAGATGTTTCCCTTGAGTAGGCACATGGCTCTGTCCCTGCAAGTGTCTGTGTTCCTTCCTCCTTTGATGTCGGGAGACACTTAAACCACACCTCTTTCACAACCCTGACCACGCCCCTGTCACACCCCTAGTCACGCATACCATAGAGATTTCTTAAGAAAAATATGTTGTTTTATAATTCAAACCACACTGGTCCTGTCTATCCTGGTTCATTTTCCTTCATATTAACATTTTAAAATTAGTAATATATCAATTTAAAGGATGGGAATAAAGTTTAGAGTCAAACTAATTTTTTAGTAGAGAAATATATATATACTAGCCGACCCCTGCGGCGTAGCATACACCACATAAGGGGGTAGAGGGCAGGAAGGGGGTATTGGGCACAGCGGCGGGGAGGGGGGTCGGACCCCCCCTCACCTGGGTCCCCCATGTGCGCTCCCCCTCCAGCTTAAGCTCAGCAGGACCCCCCTCACCTGGGTCCCCATGTGCATTCTCCCTGCAGCTTAAGCTCAGCAAGACCCCCCTCCCTCACCTGGGTCCCCCATGTGCGCTTCCCTCCAGCTTAAAGGATACCTTAACTGAACGGGGGGTAAAGAGTTTCACTTACCTGGGGCTATTACCAGCCCCCTGCAGCAGTCCTGTGCCCTCGGAGCCACTCTGGAATCCTCCGGTCCCCCGCTGTCACTTAGTTTCATTTTTGACGACTCACCAGTCGGCCGGCCGCCATGCGTATTATTGGACGCATTCCCTACTGCAATTAGCGCTGTTGCGGACCGCAACGCGTACAAAAATACGCGTTGCTGCATATCTACGCGTGCGGAATGCAGCAACGCGTATTTTTGTACGTGTTGCGGTCCGCAACAGCGCTAATTGCAATGCGTCCAATAATACGCATGGCGGCCGGCCGACTGGTGACTGGTGACAGCGGGGGACCGGAGGATTCCAGAGTGGCTCCGAGGACACAGGACTGCTGCAGGGGGCTGGTAATAGCCCCAGGTAAGTGAAACTCTTTACCCCCCCCCCCCCCCCCCCGTTCAGTTAAGGTTCCCTTTAAGCTCAGCAGGACCCCCCCCCTCCCCCTCCCCCTCCTGCTTAAGCTCAGCAGCAGCCGTCGCTATTAGTAAGAGGCAGCGGGCGGGGATGACTCACCTCTTCCACGTTCCAGCGTGCGTTCCACTGTCATCATTTCCTGCAATGCTACCCACTGTATTGGAGTAATTTGCCTTCTTAAAACAGATGGAAATCTGCAATAATTAAGCTATAAGTGAACATTTGTGGTTACCCACAATGCACTGCTACTAAATAAGCAAATTATCCCTTTTCTCCCTTGGTAAGCCAAGCAAGCATCCAGAACCGCTTGTGTACAGCAAGCATTTAGCTTTAAATTTTTAACAGTGAGGTCACACTTGTCTTTCAGTTTCTACACTTTTCAGAAAACTGAAAGACAAATGTGACCTCTACCTTACAACAGCTAATGTAATTTATAGAGAAAACTGACAAATTGCGCAAGATGTCAGTTTTTTTTTCTGCATGCAAAATCTGCATTAAAGTGTGACCTAGCTCATTGATTAACATGAGTTCTCAGTTGAAGTCAGTTTTTCTGTGCAGAAAACGCGTACGAAAGCTGGTAAGTGTGACCCCTGCCTCATATCAATCCCACATGTATACAGTCTGTTTTGGACTTTTGGTCCTCATCAGTACTTGGTAGGGATTGATATGGCAGTATGAGATAGGGCTTGGACCAGTACAACAGAGTAACCAAGCAGCTCAGGGTGACCCAAACCACTCGGAATGTATAGGGGGATAAAAGGAACCAAAAACACCTCCTACTAAAAAAAACAAAGCTTTTGCCTTCTTAAAACAGAAGGAAATCTGCAATAATTCAGCTATAAGTGAACATTTGTGGTTACCCACAATGCACTGCTTCTAAATATGCAAATTATCCCTTTTCCCCCTTGGTATGCCAAGCAAGCATCTAGCACTGCTGATGTATAGCAACCATGTAGCTTTAAATTTTTTACAGTCATATCAAACCCATATGTAGACAGCCTGTTTCAGACTTTCAGTTCTCATCAGTACTTGGTAGGGATTGATATGGCAGTATGAGGTGATAGGGCTTGGACCAGTACAACAGAGTAACCAAGCAGCTCAGGGTGACCCAAACCTCTCGCACTGTATAGGGGGATAAAAGGGACCAAAATGACTTCCTACTAAAAAAACAAATACAAAGCTTGGTGTAATTTGCCTTCTTAAAACAGAAGGAAATAATACTAAATACTAAATATGCAAATGATCCCTTTTCACCCTTGGTAAGTCAAGCAAGCATCTAGAACCGCTGGTGTATTAGTGTTGTCCGGATCATGAACGATCCGAATCCTTTTTTTGAGTCGAATCATCCGGTTCATCACAGTGAACGATTTGGATCACAGTGGAAGAAACAGGAAGTGCAGCGAAGAGTAAGGGCCCATTTCCACTATGGCGAATTCGCATGCGTTTTTCCGCATGCAAATTCGCATAGCAATACAAGTGAATGGGACTGTTTCCACTTGTCAGGATTCCTTTGCGTTTTTCTGTGCAGAAAGAATTCGCATACCGCATACCGCTATGCGAATCGCATACAATGGCTATCATTCACAAAGCATTCCCGCATGCGGAAATGCGTAATACCGCTGACTTTACCGAGCACTGAGCAAGTGTTGTATTCATAAAGCCTCTTTCCGCATGCGGAGCTGACATTCCCGTGCAGAGTGACAACATACCGCCTTGTGCAGTGTGGATACGCAGGTATCCAGAAAAAGTAGCAAAATGTTCATTCATAAACATTTCCGCATAGCGGTATGCGGAAGGGGATTACCGATCCCCTGGATGTAGCGGGAAGCTTGCGGAGTACATGTAAGTGAATGGGACGGACCTCCCACACAGCAGCAGAGAGAGCACCGCATGGAGGGTCTCGGCCAGCTTTTCTGTTTCCGCATGCCTACCGCCCGCCTGCCGACACCATTCTCCAGAAAACCTCCGCACTGCTACCGCCCCAGGCACAAAGTTTATGAATGACCACCCAGAAGGATAAACTACCGACGGCGGTATTCTCCCGCACGGGTTCCCCTTACCGACAGCCTGTTCATGAATGATAGCCAATGTATTTAATAGGAAATTAGCATGCGGTTTGGGTATGCAAATTTTGATGCAAATTTTCATGCAAATTCGCATGCAAGCAATGGAAAATCACACCAGCACTGCCATGGTTAAATTCGCATACATCGTCATCCATGCGAATTCGCATAAATTCGCATGAAAATTCACAGAGACGCATAAAATTTGCATAAAATTCGTGAATTTTTCCCGCGACGATTCCCACCGCACAAGTGGAAATGCAGCCTTAGGGATGGAGTGAGAGAGGCAACTCCTCCCAGATGAGCTCACTGAGGGATCAGGTTACAGGCACCACAGGCAGCAGCTCTTGGTTACAAAGTTAACTCCTTGTCTCACATGCCAAATATCACTGCTGGCAATGTGTACTACTACTCACACACCAAATATCACTGCTGGCAATGTGTACTACTACTCACACACCAAATATCACTGCTGGCAATGTGTACTACTACTCACACACCAAATATCACTGCTGGCAATGTGTACTACTACTCACACACCAAATATCACTGCTGGCAATGTGTACTACTACTCACACACCAAATATCACTTCTGGCAATGTGTACTACTACTCACACACCAAATATCACTGCTGGCAATGTGTACTACTACTCACACACCAAATATCACTGCTGGCAATGTGTACTACTACTCACACACCAAATATCACTGCTGGCAATGTGTACTACTACTCACACACCAAATATCATTGCTGGCAATGGCCTCAATTCATAAAGTAGCTAGCGGTAATTTGATCGACTGCGGTATTTTTGCGCATGCGGTAAAAGAGGGAATTTTGTTGTATTCATAAAAAAAGTACCGATTGCGGTGTACTAGCGATGGGTCAACGGTAAGTATGCGGAAGTAGTGCGGCAGCCGTGCGGAGATTATCGTGGTATGCGGAATTTTTCCGCGTACTACAGCATAACAAGGTGCTTTATGGGTAAAATAGGGAGTGGCAGCTGTGACGTAGTCCTGGTTTGGCGCCACAGACTGCCGGAAGCGTGCAGACGGAAGCACGCATTCTGGAGAGGGAGGATAGCAGTAGTGAAAGTGCGGAGGGTCCGAGGAGGGTTGTGAGCCGCGAGCTTGCGTGGAAGAATGGCCGGAAAGAAGAGGAAAGCTTTCGTAGCATTGATGCAGACCTGCGTAAGTAGGAGCATGCACGTGCAGTGGCAGGGCCCTCTGCTCTGATCTCTTGGACCCGCGTGGCTGCACTCACCCCAGCATTGCTCTCCATCCAGCACACAGTGTGCAGGAGAAGCACGACTTAGGCAACAGCTAGATGGGGGAGGAGGATACTAGTAGCCAGCAGCAGCATTCTGTGCTCTGTAGCTGCGATGTGACAGGGTAGAGTTGCTTCCGTCTGTTTTTGGAATTGCTGGTGCTCGGTGAATAACTGGAGGTAATTATTTAAGTTCGCTGCCAGACATGTAGTACTAGACGAGGGTAACACTGAGGTGAACACCAATAACTTGCAGGCTTTCTGCAGCGAGGTCCCTGGCAGTACAGCAGTAGAGCCTGATGGCAGCGGATCTTTCATCATGAATGAGGGAAATCGAGGAAACGCGCATGGACCCTGATTGGAGTCCCACAAGTGCCTCTATTACAGGGTGTTAGCTGAACATGTGACCAGAGCCTGGCTGGATGGAGAAGAGGAGGAACCGAGAGACACACTGGACGGAGTGTGAGGTGAGGAATGCAGGGAAGCCTGACACACTGGAGGGGGAAGCCTGCTCAAGATGTCTCGAGTCTCCAGCTCTAGCCAGCTGTAGAAGCAGGACAGCAGCACATCGCTAATCTCAGCTGCTGATTATAGTGTGATTAGCCTTCCCCCCAGTTCAACTCAGTCTCCTATCTCTCCTTCTCCTTTGAATCCTGTTGAATTCCTGCAAAACTAGATCAAAAGGCTCCATTTCCAACATATACTTACAGCATGCGGTAACCCTTACCGCAAGCTATTTATAGGTGATAAGGAGTGGGAAAACACCGCACTGACACGCCCCCCTTTTGTTTTTATGAATGCAGTTTTATGTACTTTTACCGCATCCGTTCCGCATCCTTTCCGCATGAGGTAAAAAAATGCGTAAACTTTTCTTGAATACACACCCGCAAACTCCGCATGAGGTAAAACACCACATTAGCATTACCGCATGAGGTAACGTTTTATGAATGATACCCAATGTGTACTACTACTCACACACCCACTATCAGGCCCAGTACACACCAAAAACGCTAGCAGATCTGCAAAATGCTAGCATTTTTTGGAACAGATTTTCTGAGCAATTCTAGGCATGTTTAGAGACGTTTTCTAAACATGCCTAGCGGTTTTAGGAGCGTTTTTGGGCAGCAGATTACACATATTGTTACAGGCCCGTCCACACCTATAATCGCAAACCTTTGCGGGAGTGATTTTCCCACAATTAACGTGGAAAAATTACTGGTCACTGCGGCGGTTTTGGAGCAATCGCGATTAGCGTGCTTCGCACGCTAATCACAATCGCTAAACGCAAATCGCCAGTAAACTGCTGCATGAAACGTATTTGCGGTTATCACTAACCGCAAACGCGGTAGTGAGAACACTGCCATTTGCAACAACATGTAGCGGTTTTTACTAAACCGCTAGCAGTTTGCCATGAGTGACTTTAGCATATAGCATTTATCTTTAAATTTTACACAGTCATATCAAACCCACATGAGACAGCCTATTTCAGACTTTTAATACCCATCAGTAAATAGCAGGGATTGATATGGCTTTATGAGAAAGGGCTTGGGCCAGTGCAGCAGAGTAACCAAGCAGCTCGGGGTGACCCAAACTACTAAGAATGATTAGGGGGATAAAAGGGACCAAAAAGCCCTCCAACTAAAAAAAAAAGCAAAGCTTGGTGTAATTTGCCTTCTTAAAACAGAAACAAATCTGGAATAATTCAGCTATAAGTGAACATTTGTAGTTACCCACAATGCACTGCTACTGAATATGCAAATTATCCCTCTTTGCCCTTGGTTTGATATGACACTACTTCTTCTTCTTGCTTGGACCAGCCCCTTCTTCTTGCTTGGACCGGCCCTGGGGGCAGGGCGCTACTTCTTCTTCTTGTTTGAAGGTTGAGGCACTTACTCTATTATATAATTAGATATTTATATAGAAAAAGGGAAAAAGTCCTGAAAAAGGGACAAATGAGGAGGAAAGAGGGACGGGGCTCCCAAAGAAGGACTGTCCCTCCAAAAGAGGGAAAGTTGGGAGCTATGCTGGTGGGTAATCTGGTCCTGCCTCCAAGGCAAGAGAAAGTGAAAAAGTTAGGGAAGGGGGGGAGAGAAAAAAGAAAAAGAGAGACAGTGGAGCAATGGCTGGCCAGGGCCTGATTGACTGTCACAGTGGCCCAGTGCTTGAGAAAAATGTATTTTGTCACGCGTTTTCGATTAATTGCAATAGAAATGAAAAACAAAAAATAAGAAAACGTATAGTAATAACCAGTGCTGCTCATCAGGATTCTGGATATCCGGGTAACCCGGATATCCAAACTGTTTTCAGCTATCCGACCAGATTCGGATTCCGGATACCTGGGCCAAAATCCGGATAGCTATCTGCAGATATTTGGGCGCATAACGTGGATAACCGTGGATATTGCGGATATCCGGATCCGAAATAATGTAACTAAGGAGATGACGTCCTGGAGCCAATCAGAGGGCTCCCAGCAGAAGCCCTAGCAACCAATCACAGAGGGGAACCCTGGCCAGCCCCACCTGACCTCATTGAGCCAATCAGAGGCCTCCCAGCCTAAGCCCTGGCACCTAATCACAGAAAGGAACACTGGCCAGCCCCCCTGTATAATAAGGAGCGCTGCCATGATGAGACATATCGCCCTAGCTTGCTGAATGCTCACTGAGAGACATGCTGCAGTGCTGCTGGGCTAGCAAGGGCTGTACACAGAGATAAACCTAAGCTGTTCAGTGATTAACTCCTTCACTATTACTACACTATTGTTGAATTGTTAATTAGCTTGATTGATGTCATAGTGTGACAGTCAGAGTCTGTGCTCCAGTGCTGCTGGCCTATCAAGGGCTGTACACAGTGATAAACCGAAAGCTGTTCAGTGATTAACCCGTTCACTATCACTATGCTATTGTTAAATCATTAATTAGCTTGATGTCATTTGTGTGACAGAGTATGTGCTGCAGGCAGCTGCTATGTGTCTGTGTGTGTGCTGTGCACAGACCAGGCCAGCTGCTGCCTGCTGGCCAGCTATTAGCCTTAGGTATAGGTTAGGGATTAGGGGATAGGATTCCTGTGTTATTGTGTAGTTAGTACTGTAGTTCTGCAGTCAGTGCTAGTAGTTGTTAGAGTAGTAGTACTACTGTGTTAGCTTTCTACAGAACTGCTGTGCTGTGAGCAGTGCCAGTGTGACAGTTAGTGTGCACTAGTATCTTCTCCTCTGCTGTCTGACTGTCACTCGGCACTTGGCACGTGTCACTTGGCACGTGTCACTTGGCACATGTCACGTTGCACTTGCCAAGTGTCCCGTGGCACTTGCCAAGTTTCCCGTGGCACTTGCCACATCTCACATGGCACTTGCCACGTGTGACGTGGCACTTGCCACGTGTGACGTGGCACTTGCCACGTGTGACGTGGCACTTGCCAAGTGTCACGTGGCACTTGCCAAGTGTCACGTGGCACTTGACACTTGGCAAGTGCCACGTGACACGTGCTAAGTGACAATTGCCACGTGCCACGTCCAGCATGCTCCTGGCACACGTTACACCTGCTGCTGCTGCATTGCCCTGCTGCTTGTGCAGCTCCCACCGCCAGGCCAGGGTGCCACAGGCCACTGATACCACCTATATTTAACCCAAAACACAATTGCTGCGTAATTTTTTGGAGGTGTCTAGGCTGAAAACTGTCATGTCCCAGTTGTGCGGTTGGACTTTGGACACAATGTGGGCTGTACGACCGCTGTCTGGAACCTAGGCCTAATGTTAATTGACAGCCTTTTTGGGGGGGGGGGGCGGGGGGATTTTAAGTCCCCACGTCATCAGTGTTCCCCTTTAATAAATAATGATGCTACATGCCTCATTTACCCTAAAAAAACATTTTAAAGCAATTTAAAGGGCCCCTCTGGTTTTTCTATCCAGATATCCAAATCCGGACGGATACCCCGGATACTGAGGTCGGATATCCGATTCGGATCAGAAAATTTTGAAATCGGATATCCGACCCGGATCGGATATCTGGGTATCCGGATTTTCGAAAGGAGTATCCGAGCAGCACTTGTAATAACGAAAGCTACGCATGCCAATTCACATGAAATAATGCATGTATATGCATGCGAATTTGCATACACATGCAAATTCATTTACGTATTTTCTGACATGAATTTGCACACCTCTAGTGGAAACATCCCTTAAAGCAGGGGTGTCAATTGGGTTACTGGTAGATCGCAAATTACTTCATGGTAGATATGCAAAAATGTGTTTTCTTATGCTTGATAGATTTTAATGGAGGAGTGCAAAAATGTGTGTTCTGATATGCAAAAATTTGTTTTCTTATGCTTTAAGGCAGAGGTGCCCACACTTTTCTGGGCTGTGAGCTACTTTTAAAAATTAGCACGTCAAAATGATCTATCTGTGTACAATTTTAGGAGCACAATTGTATGTACAGAATAGGAAATGTAATGCGGTTGGCATACAATTGTGCTCCTAAAATTGTACACAGATAGATCATTTTGACGTGCTAATTTTTAAAAGTAGCTCACAGCCCAGAAAAGTGTGGGTACCTCTGCCTTAAAGAGTAACTGTTAGCCCCCGAATTGAAATTTAAAACACTATTGCAATGTTTTATTTATTATATAAGTGAGCCAAAAAGCCAATGTACAAGTTAAAAATCAATCTAATTTTGTTACTATGTAACCTTTTCCCCCAGCTCCGGACGCAAGCCGCATATCATATACTGTAGCTAGAGATGAGCCGAAATTTTCGAAATTTCGAACTGCTTTTATTACGAATGCGAAATTTAACATTACGACCCAAATTCGTAATTTCGTAATTAATTTTCAAATCGTAATTTACAATTTCGTAATCGAAATTTCACTCCCGTAATGACGAATTTCGTATCTCCAACCGAAATTTTACTTTTTCAGGTTTGTAAGGGTTTCTATCCCTCTAGATGCCTAAAATGAATAGCACAGCCAGCTCCTCCTCTCTCTCTCCAGAGATCTGTAGTATTTCAAAACCATACTCACATTCATGACATGTCCAGGGATCAAACCCAGGCCAACCACATGGAAGACAGCTATGCTCACCACCATACCACCAAACACACACTAAATAGACTGCTAACCTAAATCTTACTTGTAGACAGTCATATGAGACACATGCTGGGTGCAGGGCTTTGTGATTGGACCATGGACCATGCGATAGAGTGAGGTGCAAAAATGAAATCATGCCTAGCAGAGGATGGTTTCACAATGCTAAATGCTAGGCTGGCTGTGGTGCAATTGGTTAGTGCGTCTGGCTGGTAACAGCAAGGTTACAGGTTCGATTCCATCCAGGCATGTCTTTTCCTTTTGCGTTCAACAGTTGTCCAAACAGAGCCAACAGAGCCCCAGATAGCCATGTAGAGTTAGGTCACAGCTAGCCTGGCTGTGGTGCAATTGGTTAGTGTGTCTGGCTGGTAACAGCAAGGTTACAGGTTCGATTCCATCCAGGCATGTCTTTTCCTTTTGCGTTCAACAGTTGTCCAAACACCGAGCACAAAGTTTTGCATGCGTAAAGTTTTACGCACGCAAAATACCCCATGGGGTTCAATGGCGCAGCGCGCGCACGCAAAAGGAAAAGACATGCCTGGATGGAATCAAACCTGTAACCTTGCTGTTACCAGCCAGACACACTAACCAATTGCACCACAGCCAGGCTAGCTGTGACCTAACTCTACATGGCTATCTGGGGCTCTGTTGGCTCTGTTTGGACAACTGTTGAACGCAAAAGGAAAAGACATGCCTGGATGGAATCGAACCTGTAACCTTGCTGTTACCAGCCAGACACACTAACCAATTGCACCACAGCCAGGCTAGCTGTGACCTAACTCTACGTGGCTATCTGGGGCTCTGTTGGCTCTGTTTGGACAACTGTTGAACGCAAAAGGAAAAGACATGCCTGGATGGAATCGAACCTGTAACCTTGCTGTTACCAGCCAGACACACTAACCAATTGCACCACAGCCAGGCTAGCTGTGACCTAACTCTACATGGCTATCTGGGGCTCTGTTGGCTCTGTTTGGACAACTGTTGAACGCAAAAGGAAAAGACATGCCTGGATGGAATTGAACCTGTAACCTTGCTGTTACCAGCCAGACACACTAACCAATTGCACCACAGCCAGCCTAGCATTTAGCACTGTGAAACCATCCTCTGCTAGGCATGATTTCATTTTTGCACCTCACTCTATCGCATGGTCCAATCACAAAGCCCTGCACCCAGCATGTGTCTCATATGACTGTCTACAAGTAAGATTTAGGTTAGCAGTTTATTTAGTGTGTGTTTGGTGGTATGGTGGTGAGCTTAGCTGTCTTCCATGTGGTTGGCCTGGGTTTGATCCCTGGACATGTCATGAATGTGAGTATGGTTTTGAAATACTACAGATCTCTGGAGAGAGAGAGAGAGAGAGAGAGAGGGAGGAGGAGGAGGAGGAGGAGGAGTGGTTGGTTATTCATTTTAGGCATCTAGAGGGATAGAAACCTTTGCAAACTTTAAAATACTAAATTTCGTAATCGTAATTACGAAAATTTGCGTAATTTGCGAAAATTACGAAATTTCGATTACTGCTAAAATCGTAATTGTAGTAATTTCACGAAATTTCGGAAATTCGTAATTAGGTCATTACGCTCATCCCTAACTGTAGCATGCAGAGCATGCCTATGTCTGGCCGACCCCCTCTCCCCCCCAGGACCAGGTGCCAATATATTCTCCCCACCGCAGCTGACCGCTCTGACACGGAGACAGAGCGGCAGCACTTCCAGAGGAGCACCGCAGAGCAGCCAGCGCCGTGCATCTCTCTCACATGTGATTCTCTCACATGTGACTCGGCGGCGGCTGCTCTGCGGTGCTGCTCTGGAAGTGCTGCCGCTCTGTCTCCGTGTCAGAGCGGTCAGCTGCGGTGGGGAGAATATATTGGCACCTGGTCCTGGGGGGGAGAGGGGGGTCGGCCAGACATAGGCATGCTCTGCATGCTCATCAGTATCTGATATGTGGCTTGCGTCCGGAGCTGGGGGAAAAGGTTACATAGTAACAAAATTAGATTGATTTTTAACTTGTACATTGGCTTTTTGGCTCACTTATATAATAAATAAAACATTGCAATAGTGTTTTAAATTTCAATTTGGGGGCTAACAGTTACTCTTTAAAGCATAAGCAGGGGCGCCTCTAGCCATTTTGTCACTCCAGGCGAGAAATCCCCCCACCCCCATGGCGCCCTTCCATGAAAATAATCGTAATGCGGCAGCATTTCACCAGGAAATAATCATAAAGAGGCAGCGTTTTTCATCAGAAAATTCGCAATGCGTGCAGTGTTTCACCAGAAAATACACGTAATGTAAGGCTGCAGAAGTGAGCTTACGGGCTGCAGGCCAGTGAACTATTAGACGCCGCAAGCCTGTTCACCACCTGGGGACACAACATCTGGCAGGGAAGGGTGTGACCACGGTCCCCCCTGCACAGCAGTCATGATCATCTGGTCAGCATGGCACCCTCTACAATGGGTCAGAAGGAGGCACAAAGGGGGACAGAAGGAGTCACAGGGGGACTAAAGGAGGCACATGGGGACAGAAGGAGGCACAAAAGGGGCACAGGGGGACAGAGAAAGGCGCAGGGGACAGAGGTGGCACATGGGGACTGAGGAGGCACATGGAGACAGAGGGAGGCACAAAGGGATACAGAAGGAGGCACAGGAGGACAGAAGGAGGCAGAGTGGGACTGAAGGAGGAACAGGAGGGCAGAGGTAGCACAAGGGGACAAATAAAGGCAAAGGAGACATAAGGAGGCACAGGGGGACAGAAGGAGGCACAAAGGGCACAGAAGGAGGCAGAGATGGCACAAAGGATGAAAGAAGGATGCACAAGGCACAGAAGTGTCAGCTGCCTGCAACTTACGCTAAGCAGATGCAGCAGAAGCAAGAAATAGAACACCCACATGGGTGTGAGTTAATTGTGGGTGGGGCTTAATTTGGGGGCGAGGCTTAATCCAACAACATGGCGCTCCCCAGGACCAATGGCACTCCAGGCAATGGCCTGTACTGCCTATGCCTAGAGGCGCCCCTGAGCATAAGAAAACAAATGTTTGCATATCAGAACACACATTTTTGCAATCCTCCATTGAAATCTATCAAGCATAAGAAAACACATTTTTGCATATGAGAAACAGTTTTGCACAAATACATTGCAGTCAATGAAGCATAAGAATACATAGTCTTATATCCTACTAATATAATAAATGGGAAAGTTCGGATGTTTGGATGTTTGTTACTCGATCACGCAAAAACAGCTGAACGGATTTGAATGAAATTTGGCACACACACAGTACATTACCTGGAATAAAGTATAGGATACTTTTTATTCTCATAACCAAAAAGAGACAAATGCAAATTTCACTGGAAAATGTAAACTGCAGCCATTCTTACACTGTTTCACTGGAGGTGTGTTTAGCTTCTAAGGGTAGAATGGTTAATTTGCATATATTCAGCAGTGATGCACTGGGAGACATTTCAAGCTCACTCCAACCTGAATTATCGCAAATTCTTTCTGTTTTAAGAAAGCAAACTTTTGTTTTTCTTAACATCTTAGTAAGGGGGCTTTTAGGACCATTGTAGTCCCTTACACACTCCAATGAGTTCTGGGTCACCATGAGCTTGCTGGTTAGTCTGTACCTCTCAGTGTTACAAGCCCTACTGCATAGAGCTAGTGTTGGGCGAACAGTGTTCGCCACTGTTCGGGTTCTGCAGAACATCACCCTGTTCAGGTGATGTTCGAGTTCGCCCGAACGGCTCAATGCCTGGCCGAACAGGGCCCCTGTTTGGCCGAATACGGCCCCCCTATGGGGTTGCAGGCATAAGGGGGGAGCATGCCCTGATCGCGGGGGGGGGGGGGGGGGGGGGGGGGGGGTTGGAAATTTCCCCCCCCCCCCCCAACCCCTCCGCTAGCGCTCCCCCCCCCCTCTGCCTGCTTCCCCATACAAAAGTTTAAGGAAAGTAAAATAGTACCGGTGGTAGTGGCTGGCAGTGGCACTGTGAAGTGAGGAGGAGGAGTCCGGAGAGTGACGCGTTGAGGGAGGCCGGGCAGCGGGCGGTTCAGCGGTAGTACCCTTGTAGTACTTCCGCCCTTTCTCTGACCTCACGTCCTCTGCGTGATGACGCATACGAGGGTACGCGTGACGCCCCCCGTGATCGGGGCATGCTCCCCCCTTATGCCTGCAACCCCATAGGGCCCCCAAAAGCGGGATGTTCGGGGAGTTCGGAATTCGGCCCGAACATGCCGAACATCGCGGCCATGTTCGGCGAACGTTCCCGAACCCGAACATCCAGGTGTTCGCCCAACACTACATAGAGCCTAATTAATCCATTGCCATGCACTGATGAGGATCAAACAATCCAAAACAGTCTGTATGCATGTTGGATTATTATGGCTCTCTACAAATTAACAAGCTGACACATCATTGCATTCCAGCAGTTCTGGAGGTGTGTTTAGCTTTTAAGGGTAACAATGGTTAATTTGCATATATTCAACAGCGATGCACTGGGAGACATTTTATGCTCACTCCAACCTGAATTATTGCAAATTCTTTCTGTTTTAAGAAAGCAAACTTTTGTTTTTCTAACTTTGTCAATGGCAGGTTTCTTAAACTTTGCACAGTTGGTTACTGGGTGACTGGGATTAATATTCAGAAAAGTGGGTGGAGCCTACACAAGCTAATCAAAATTCACCTATTGATTTTCAAAGGAGTGGAGCCACAGCCAATTAGATTTATTTCATTTCAATGCCAATTATTGATGCCAAAGTCCGCAAAGCTCACAAACTAGGTCATCCTTGAGTAATTGTGTGTTAGGATTAGAAAAAGTGGGCAGAGGTAACACTAGCCAATTACATACCCGGGCAACGCCGGGCGACCAGCTAGTATATATATATACTATACAGTATATCTATATATATAATAGAGTAAGTGCCTCCACCTTCAAACAAGAAGAAGAAGTAGCGTCCTGCCCCCAGGGCCAGTCCAAGCAAGAAGAAGGGGCTGGTCCAAGCAAGAAGAAGAAGTAGTGTCATATTAAACCAAGGACAAAGAGGGATAATTTGTATATGCAGTAGCAGTGCATTGTGGGTAACTACAAATGTTCACTTATAGCTGAATTATTGCATTCTGTTTTAAGAAGGCAAATTACACCAAGCTTTGCTTTATTTTTTTAGTTGGAGGGCTTTTTGGTCCCTTTTATCCCCCTATACATTCTTAGTAGTTTGGGTCACCCCGAGCTGCTTGGTTACTCTGTTGTACTGGCCCAAGCCCTTTCTCATAAAGCCATATCAAGCCCTGCAATTTACTGATGGATACTAAAAGTCTGAAATAGGCTGTCACATGTGGGTTTGATATGACTGTGTAAAATTTAAAGATAAATGCTATATGCTAAAGCCACTCATGGCAAACTGTTAGCGGTTTAGTAAAAACGCTACACGTTGTTGCAAATGGCAGTGTTCTCACTACTGCGTTTGCGGTTAGTGATAACCGCAAATACATTTCATGCAGCAGTTTACTGGCGATTTGCGTTTAGCAATTGTGATTAGCGTGCGAAGCACGCTAATCGCGATTGCTCCAAAACCGCCGCAGTGACCAGTGATTTTTCCACGTTAATTGTGGGAAAATCACTCCCGCAAAGGTTTGCGATTATAGTTGTGGACGGGCCCGTAACAATATGTGTAATCTGCTACCCGAAAACGCTCCTAAAACCGCTAGGCATGTTTAGAAAACGTCTCTAAACATGCCTAGAATTGCTCAGAAAATCTGCTCCAAAAAACGTTAGCATTTTGAAGATCTGCTAGCGTTTTTGGTGTGTACTGGGCCTGATAGTGGGTGTGTGAGTAGTAGTACACATTGCCAGCAGTGATATTTGGTGTGTGAGTAGTAGTACACATTGCCAGCAGTGATATTTGGTGTGTGAGTAGTAGTACACATTGCCAGCAGTGATGTTTGGTGTGTGAGTAGTAGTACACATTGCCAGCAGTGATATTTGGTGTGTGAGCAGTAGTACACATTGCCAGCAGTGATATTTGGTGTGTGAGCAGTAGTACACATTGCCAGCATTGATATTTGGTGTGTGAGTAGTAGTACACATTGCCAGAAGTGATATTTGGTGTGTGAGTAGTAGTACACATTGCCAGCAGTGATATTTGGTGTGTGAGTAGTAGTACATATTGCCAGCAGTGATATTTGGTGTGTGAGTAGTAGTACACATTGCCAGCAGTGATATTTGGTGTGTGAGTAGTAGTACACATTGCCAGCAGTGATATTTGGTGTGTGAGTAGTAGTACACATTGCCAGCAGTGATATTTGGTGTGTGAGTAGTAGTACACATTGCCAGCAGTGATATTTGGTGTGTGAGTAGTAGTACACATTGCCAGCAGTGATATTTGGCATGTGAGACAAGGAGTTAACTTTGTAACCAAGAGCTGCTGCCTGTGGTGCCTGTAACCTGATCCCTCAGTGAGCTCATCTGGGAGGAGTTGCCTCTCTCACTCCATCCCTAAGGCTGCATTTCCACTTGTGCGGTGGGAATAGTCGCTGGAAAAATTCACTAATTTTATGCGTCTCTGCGAATTTTCATGCGAATTTATGCGAATTCGCATGGCTGACGATGTATGCGAATTTAACCATGGCAGTGCTGGTGTGATTTTCCATTGCTTGCATGCGAATTTGCATGAAAATTCGCATCAAAATTTGCATACCCAAACCGCATGCTAATTTCCTATTAAATACATTGTATGCGATTCGCATAGCGGTATGCGGTATGCGAATTCTTTCTGCACAGAAAAACGCAAAGGAATCCTGACAAGTGGAAACAGTCCCATTCACTTGTATTGCTATGCGAATTTGCATGCAGAAAAACGCATGCGAATTCGCCATAGTGGAAATGGGCCCTTACTCTTCGCTGCACTTCCTGCTTCTTCCACTGTGATCCAAATTGTTCACTGAGATGAACCAGATGATTCGACTCAAAAAAAGGATTCGGATTGTTCATGATCCGGACAACACTAATACACCAGCGGTTCTAGATGCTTGCTTGACTTACCAAGGGTGAAAAGGGATTATTTGCATATTTAGTAGCAGTGCATTGTGGGTAACCACAAATGTTCACTTATAGCTGAATTATTGCAGATTTCCTTCTGTTTTAAGAAGGCAAATTACACCAAGCTTTGTTTTTTTTTTTTTTTTAGTAGGAGGTGTTTTTGGTCCCTTTTATCCCCCTATACATTCCGAGTGGTTTGGGTCACCCTGAGCTGCTTGGTTACTTTGTTGTACTGGTCCAAGCCCTATCTCATACTGCCATATCAATCTTTACCAAGTACTGATGAGGACCAAAAGTCCGAAACAGACTGTATACATGTGGGATTGATATGAGGCAGGGGTCTCACTTACCGGCTTTCGTACGCGTTTTCTGCACAGAAAAACTGACTTCAACTGAGAACTCATGTTAATCAATGAGCTAGGTCACACTTTAATGCAGATTTCGCATGCAGAAAAAAAACTGACATCTTGCGCAATTTGTCAGTTTTCTCTATAAATTACATTAGCTGTTGTAAGGTAGAGGTCACGTTTGTCTTTCAGTTTTCTGAAAAGTGTAGAAACTGAAAGACAAGTGTGACCCCTGCCTCACTGTTAAAAATTTAAAGCTAAATGCTTGCTGTAGACCAGCGGTTCTGGATGCTTGCTTGGCTTACCAAGGGAGAAAAGGGATAATTTGCTTATTTAGTAGCAGTGCATTGTGGGTAACCACAAATGTTCACTTATAGCTTAATTATTGCAGATTTCCATCTGTTTTAAGAAGGCAAATTACTCCAATACAGTGGGTAGCATTGCAGGAAGTGACGACAGTGGAACGCACGCTGGAACGTGGAAGAGGTGAGTCATCCCCACCCGCTGCCTCTTACTAATAGCGACGGCTGCTGCTGAGCTTAAGCAGGAGGGGGAGCGCACATGGGGGACCCAGGTGAGGGAGGGGGGGTCCTGCTGAGCTTAAAGGGAACCTTAACTGAACGGGGGGGGGGGGTAAAGAGTTTCTCTTACCTGGGGCTATTACCAGCCCCCTGCAGCAGTCCTGTGCCCTAGGAGCCACTCTGGAATCCTCCGGTCCCCCGCTGTCACTTAGTTTCATTTTTGACGACTCACCAGTCGGCCGGCCGCCATGCGTATTATTGGACGCATTCCCTACTGCAATTAGCGCTGTTGCGGACCGCAACACGTACAAAAATACGCGTTGCAGCATTCCGCACGCGTAGATATGGAGCAACGCGTATTTTTGTACGCGTTGCGGTCCGCAACAGCGCTAATTGCAGTAGAGAATGCGTCCAATAATACGCATGGCGGCCGGCCGACTGGTGAGTCGTCAAAAATGAAACTAAGTGACAGCAGGGGACCAGAGGATTCCAGAGTGGCTCCGACTCCGAGAGCACAGGACTGCTGCAGGGGGCTGGTAATAGCCCCAGGTAAGTGAAACTCTTTACCCCCCGTTCAGTTAAGGTATCCTTTAAGCTGGAGGGAAGCGCACATGGGGGACCCAGGTGAGGGAGGGGGTCCTGCTGAGCTTAAGCTGCAGGGAGAATGCACATGGGGACCCAGGTGAGGGGGGTCCTGCTGAGCTTAAGCTGGAGGGGGAGCGCACATGGGGGACCCAGGTGAGGGGGGGTCCGACCCCCCTCCCCGCCGCTGTGCCCAATACCCCCTTCCTGCCCTCTACCCCCTTATGTGGTGTATGCTAAGCCGCGGGGGTCGGCTAGTATATATATATTTCTCTACTAAAAAATTAGTTTGACTCTAAACTTTATTCTAATCCTTTAAATTGATATATTACTAATTTTAAAATGTTAATATGAAGGAAAATGAACCAGGATAGACAGGACCAGTGTGGTTTGAATTATAAAACAACATATTTTTCTTAAGAAATCTCTATGCTACGCCACGGGGGTCGGCTAGTATATATATATACTAGCTGATTGCCCGGCGTTGCCCGGGTATGTATTTGGCTGGTGTTGGCTCCACCTACTTTTTCTAACCCTAACACACAATTACTCACTGACCAAGTTTGTGAGCTTTGCGGTCTTTGGTATCAATCTGCATTGAAATGAAACAAATCTGATTGGCTGTGTGTGGCTCCACCCCCTTTTCTGAATTTGAACCCCAGTCACCCAATAACCAACTGTACCAGGTTTGAGGCCTGTGCCATTAACAGTTCAAGAATGGTAGCAATTAAATATTCCCCTTGAAAAGCAACAGGTGAAGTTTGATTCACTTTTGTAGGCTCCACCCACTTTTCTGAATATTAATCCCAGTCACCAACTGTGCAAAGTTTAAAAACCCTGCCATTAACAGAATGGCTGCAGTTTACATTTTCCCAGTGAAATTTGTATTTGTCTCCACCCACTGTAGACTCGGCGTTGCCCGGGTATGTATTTGACTGGTGTTGGCTCCGCCCACTTTCTAACCCTAATACACAAACACTCAATGACCAGGTTTGTGAGCTTTGGGGTCCTTGGCATCAATAATTTGTATATTCCCATAGAAATTAAACAAATCAGATAGGCTGTTTGTGGCTCCACCCCTCTCCAGCATTTGAACCCCAGTCACCCAATGACCAACTGTAGCAGGTTTGAGGCATCTGCTATTAACAGTGTAAAAATGGCAGCAATTTAAATATTCCATTTGAAAATCAACAGGTGAATTTTGATTGGCTACTATAGGCTCCACCCACTTCCCTAAATATTAATCTCAGTCACTCAGTGACCATCTGGGCAAAGATTGGGAACCCTGAAATAAACAGTGTAAGAAGGGTTGCAGTTTGTTTACACTTTCCCAGTGAAATTTGTTTTTGGCTCCGCCCACTTTTTGTAACCTGGTCACAAAGTCACTACTCAATGCCCAAGTTTGTGAGTTTTGGGGTCCTTGGCATCAATAATTTGTATTTTCCCATGAAATGAAACAAATCTGATTCACTGTTTGAGGCTCTGTCCCCTTTTCTGAATTTGAACCTAAGTGACCCAATGACCAACTGTACCAGGTTTGAGGCTTGTGCCATTAACAGTGCAAGAATGGCAGCAATTTTAATATTCTCCTTGAAAAGTGACATGTGATTTTTGATTGGCATTTTTAGGCTCCACCCACTTTTCTGAATATTAATCCCAGTCACCCAGTAACCAGCTATGCTAAGTTTGAGAACCCTGCCATTAACAGTGAAGAAGGGCTGCAGTTTACAATTTCCCAGAAAAATCTGTTTTTAACTCCACCCACTTTTTGTAACATTGACACAAAGTCACTACTCAATGACCAAGTTTGTGAGCTTTTGGGTTCCTGGCATCAAAATTGTGCTAATGGAAGCAGTTTATCCAGCAAAGAAATCTGGCTGTTTTTGGCTCCGCCCCATTACTGAATTTGAACCCCAAACACTTAACGACCGACTGTAGGAGGTTTGAGGCCTCTGCTATTAACAGTGTGAGAATGGCTGCAGTTTCAATATTCCCCTTGAAAATCAATAGGTGAATTTTGATTGGCTCTTGTAGGCTCCACCTACTTTTCCGAATATTAATCCTAGTCACCCAGTGACCAACTGTGTGAAGTTTGAGAACCCTGCCATTAACAGTGTAAGAAAAGCTGCTGTTTACATTTCCCCATGTAAAAAAAGTTGGCTCCGCCCACTATTTCTCATTTTGACATACAGTCACTTAATGACCAAGTTTATGAGCTTTGGGGTCTTTGGCATCAATACGTTGCATTTTACCATTGGAATTAAACAAATCTGATTGGCTGTTTTTGGCCAGCTCTCCCAGTGACTGACTGTAGCAGATGTTAGGCCTCTGCCATTAAGAGTGCATGAATGGCAGCAATGTAAATATTCCCCTTGAAAATCAAAAGGTGAATTTTGATTGGCTGCTGTAGGCTTCACCCACTTTTCTGAATATTAGTCCCAATCACCCAGTGGCCAACTGTGTCACGTTTGAGAACCCTGCCTATAACAGAATGGCTGAAATCAATCTAACAAATCTGATTGGCTGTTTGTGGCTCCACCCCTTTAGTGAATTTGGACCCCAGTCACCCAATGACTGACTGTATCAGTTTTTTTTTTTTTTTTTTTAACAAATCAATTTTATTGATTTAAGAAACACGTACAATACAAGTACATACAGGTACTCAAATAACATTAGATAAGAGAAAGTAACAGTGGTACACATATTGAGTATACAAGAGGTATATCGCACAGAGTCAAGAGCTTGAGTATCTTATACAATATGAGGATATATTGGTATAGTAGTACTTACAAAACATTTAAACAGTAAATTACTGATTATTCCAATAGTGTATCAAACTGGCATAAATTCGACTGTATCAGGTTTGAGACCTCTGCCACTAACAGTGTAAGAATGGTAGCAATGTGAATATTCCTCTTGAAAATCAATAGGTACATTTTGATTGGCTGTTGTAGGCTCCACCCACATTTCTGAATATTCATCCCAGTCACCCAGTGGCCAATTGTGTAAAGTTTGGGAACCCTGCAATGTAAAAAATGAAGTTGTTGGCACCGCCCACTTTTTCTAACCTTGACATACAGTCACTCAATTATCAAGTTTATCAGCTTTGGGGTCCTTGGTATCAATACTTTGTATATTCCCATTTAAAAATAAACAAATCTGGCTGTCGTGGCTCCGCCCCCTTCCTGAATTTGGACCCTAGTCACCCAGTGACCAACTGTACCAGGTTTGAGGCATCTGCTTTTACCAGTATAAGAGAATGGTAGCAGATGAAATATTCCCTTTGAAAATCAAAAGGTGAATTTTTATTGGCTGTTGTATGCTCCACCCACCTTCCAAAATCTTAATCTGTCACCCAATGACCAACTGTGCAAAGTTTGAGAACCCTGCCATTAACGGTGTAAGAATGGCTGCAGTTTATATTTTCCCAGTAAAAGTTATTTTGGCTCCGCCCACTTTTTGTAACCTTGACACACAGTCACTCAATGACCAAGTTTGAGAGCTTTCAGGTTCCTGGCATCAAAAATGTGTGAATGAAAGCAGTTTATCCACCAAGGAAATCTGATTGGCTGTTTATGGCCCCGCCCCTTTAGTGAATTTGAACCCCAGTCACCCAATGACCGACTGTAGCAAGTTTGAAGCCTCTGCCATTAAAAGTGTAAGAATAGCAGCAGTTTAAATATTCCCCTTGAAAATCAGTAGGTGAATTTTGATTAGCTGTTGTAGGCTCCACCCATTTTCTTGAATCTTAATCACATTCACCCAGTGACCAAGTGTGGCAAGTTTGAGAACCCTGCGATTAACAGTCTAAGAATGGCTGCAGTTTACATTTTCCCATTTAAAATGAACGGCTGAAATTTGATTGGCTGTTTTATGCTCCGCCCACTTTTCCTGGATTTGTAACCTCGGTCACCAAGTGACCAACTGTGCCATGTGTGGGGACTCTGGCTTGATTACTGTGAGAATAACAGCCTTTTACATTTTTTCCATTGACATGAATGGGTGGAATCTGATTTGCTGTTTGTAGCTCCGCCCACGTGTGCAGGGGGGCCGCGAGACCCCTAGAACATATCATCCCAGGTAGTAAGGGATCTGTGCACCAAGTTTCGTTCAAATCGGTCAAGCCGTTTTCGCGTGATCGCGGCACACACACACACACGCACACGCACGCACACGCACACACACACACACGATTTTATATATATATAGACTAGCTGATTGCCCGGCGTTGCCCAGGTATGTATTTGGCTGGTGTTGGCTCCGCCTACTTTTTCTAACCCTGACACACAATTACTCACTGACCAAGTTTGTGATCTTTGCGGTGTTTGGCATCAATAATTTGCATTGAAATGAAACAAATCTAATTGGCTGTTTGTGGCTCCACCCCCTTTCTGAACTTGAACCCTAGTCACCCAATGATCAACTGTACCAGGTTTGAGGCTTGTGCCATTAACAGTGCAAGAATGGCAGAAATGTAAATATTTCCCCTTGAAAATCAATAGGTGAATTTTGATTGGCTTTTGTAGGCTCCACCCACTTTTCTGAATATTAATCCCAGTCACCCAGTTACCAATTGTGCAAAGTTTAAAAACCCTGCCATTAACAGTGTAAGAATGGCTGCAGTTTACATTTTCACAGTGAAATTTGTATTTGTCTCCAGCCACTGATGACCCGGCGTTGCCCGGGTATGTATTTGACTGGTGTTGGCTCCGCCCACTTTTTAACCCTAACACACAAACACTCAATGACCAAGTTTGTGAGCTTTGGGGTCCTTGGCATCAATAATTTGTATATTCCCATAGAAATTAAACAAATCAGATAGGCTGTTTGTGGCTTCACCCCCTCTCCAGCATTTAAACCCCACTCACCCAATGACCAACTGTAGCAGGTTTGAGGCATCTGCTATTAACAGTGTAAAAATGGCAGCAATTTAAATATTCCACTTGAAAATCAACAGGTGAATTTTGATTGGCTATTATGGGCTCCACCCACTTCCCTGAATATTATTCTCAGTCACTCAGTGACCATCTGGGCAAAGTTTGGGAACCCTGCCATAAACAGTGTAAGAAGGGCTGCAGTTTACACTTTCCCAGTGAAATTTGTTTTCGGCTCCACCCAATTTTTGTAACCTGGACACAAAGTCACTACTCAATGCCCAAGTTTGTGAGTTTTGGGGTCCCTGACATCAATAATTTGTATTTTTTTTGTGGCTCTGTCCCCTTTTCTGAATTTGAACCTCAGTGACCCAATGACCAACTGTACCAGGTTTGAGGCTTGTGCCATTGACAGTGCAAGAATGGCAGCAATTTGAATATTCTCCTTGAAAAGTGACATGTGATTTTTGATTGGCATTTTTAGGCTCCACCCACTTTTGTGAATATTAATCCCAGTCACCCAGTAACCAGCTATGCTAAGTTTGAGAAACCTGCCATTAACAGTGAAGAAGGGCTGCAGTTTACAATTTCCCAGAAAAATCTGTTTTTAACTCCACCCACTTTTTGTAACCTTGACACACAGTCACTACTCAATGACCAAGTTTGTGAGCTTTTGGGTTCCTGGCATCAAAATTGTGCTAATGGAAGCAGTTTATCTAGCAAAAAAATCTGGCTGTTTTTAGCTCCGCCCCTTTAAAGAATTTGAACCCCAATTTGACTTAACGACCGACTGTAGCAGGTTTGAGGCCTCTGCCATTAACAGTGTGAGAATGGCTGCAGTTTACATTTCCCCATGTAAAAAGTTAGTTGTTTTTGGCTGCTCCCACTATTTCTAATCTTGATATACAGTCACTTAATGACCAAGTTTATGAGCTTTGGGGTCTTTGGCATCAATAAGTTGCATTTTACCATTGAAATTAAATAAATCTGATTGGCTGTTTTTGGCCCGCTCCCTTCAGAATTTAAACCCCAGTCTCCCAGTGACTTACTGTAGCAGATGTTAGGCCTCTGCCATTAAGAGTGCATGAATGGCAGCAATGTAAATATTCCCCTTGAAAATCAAAAGGTGAATTTTGATTGGCTGCTGTAGGCTCCACCCACTTTTCTGAATATTAGTCCCAGTCACTCAGTGGCCAACTGTGTCACGTTTGAGAACCCTGCCAATAACAGAATGGCTGAAATCAATCTAACAAATCTGATTGGCTGTTTGTGGCTCCACCCCTTTAGTGAATTTGGACCCCAGTCACCCAATGACTGACTGTATCAGGTTTGAGGCCTCTGCCACTAACAGTGTAAGAATGGTAGCAATGTGAATATTCCCCTTGAAAATCAATAGGTACATTTTGATTGGCTGTTGTAGGCTCCACCCACATTTCTGAATATTCATCCCAGTCACCCAGTGGCCAATTGTGTAAAGTTTGGGAACCCTGCAATGTAAAAAATGAAGGTGTTGGCACCGCCCACTTTTTCTAACCTTGACATACAGTCACTCAATTATCAAGTTTATCAGTTTTGGGGTCCTTGGCATCAATACTTTGTATATTCCCATTGAAAAATAAACAAATCTGGCTGTTTGTGGCTCCGCCCCCTTCCTGAATTTGGACCCTAGTCACCCAGTGACCAACTGTACCAAGTTTGAGGCATCTGCTTTTACCAGTATAAGAGAATGGTAGCAGATGAAATATTCCCTTTGAAAATCAAAAGGTGAATTTTTATTGGCTGTTGTGGGCTCCACCCACCTTCCACAATCTTAATCTGTCACCCAATGACCAACTGTACGCAAAGTTTGAGAACCCTGCCATTAACGGTGTAAGAATGGCTGCAGTTTATATTTTCCCAGTAAAAGTTTTTTTGGCTCCGCCCACTTTTTGTAACCTGGACACACAGTCACTCAATGACCACGTTTGTGAGCTGTCAGGTTCCTGGCATCAAAAATGTGTGAATGGAAGCAGTTTATCCACCAAGGAAATCTGATTGGCTGTAGGTGGCCCCGCCCCTTTAGTGAATTTGGACCCCAGTCACCCAATGACCGACTGTAGCAAGTTTGAAGCCTCTGCCATTAAAAGTGTAAGAATAGCAGCAGTTTAAATATTCCCCTTGAAAATGAATAGGTGAATTTTGATTGGCTTTTGTAGGCTCCACCTATTTTCTTGAATCTTAATCACATTCACCCAGTGACCAAGTGTGTCAAGTTTGAGAACCCTGCGATTAACAGTCTAAGAATGGCTGAAGTTTACATTTTCCCATTTAAAATGAACGGCTGAAATTTGATTGGCTGTTTTATGCTCCGCCCACTTTTCCTGGATTTGTAACCTCGGTCACCAAGTGACCAACTGTGCCATGTGTGGGGACTCTGGCTTGATTACTGTGAGAATGGCAAGCCTTTTACATTTTTTCCATTGACTTGAATGGGTGGAATCTGATTTGCTGTTTGTAGCTCCGCCCAGGTGTCACACACACACACACACACACACACGCACGCACGCACGCACGCACGCACACACACACACACACACGATTTTATATATATAGATATATACAGTATATATATATATATATATGTAAACACATTTCCAGAGGCTACGCTCACAGTGGTGAGTTGGGGTGTGGCATAGTGGCTGCTTTGTAAAGCGGTTTGCTGCACTACAATGCACCACCTATAGGGACATATATTCACAGTTGGTGGGTGTGTTGCAGTACAGCATCTTCACCCACTGCATGCAGTCAAAACAGTGACAGTGAAGCATACTTTTCATTGACTGTGTGCTTCACTGTAATTCAATTTATGTGCGGATAACGTGCCGTGCAACTTTCTTGATCTTGTGTTCCTGCTGTTACAGGGAATGCAATGCCATGGCCACTGTGAACCTAGCCTTAAAGAGGGATGAAACACCATATAAACACCATAGAAGTTGAAAAAAATCATGCAATAGGAAATTACTTATTTAGCTTGTCTATCCTGTTGTTTTTAGACAGACAGGGGTGGCACTTTCAGAGCAGCCCCTTACCCAATAGAGAGCCATGATTGGGTGTGCAATGTAGGATTCTGATTGGATCAGGCTGTTGCCATAGCAATGTGTCCCTCCGAATGCTGAAGTTGGTGCAGAGATGAGCCTGTCTTGAGCTTACAGTATGCTCATTGCAGCCATTAATGATGATTATGGCGTGGTCTGTGATCCAATCATTTTGAAGACCTGTATCCAGTGACTCCACCACATGGGTATGAGGTCTCCTTCCACTTGCACAGGCAATCTTAACCCACGGGCCGCCCATGGGGTGGGGTGAGCAGATTCCTCAGGCGGAGGAAGTAGGCGGGGGAGGGGGGGGTGGCGGTGCCCGCCTGGCCGTGGATGTGGGGGGCTGCTGAGCTGCAGGGGGTAGCAGACAGAAAGGGGGGCAGTGGGCACAGCAGTGGAGGGGTCAGACCCCCGTCTCTCAACTGGGTCCCCCCGTCCGCTCTCCCCCTCCAGCTATGATCGCAGCATGTGTCAGACAGTGGGCGGGGAAGTAATTACTCACCTCTTCCTTACGCGTTCCAATGCTGTGCAGGGCCGGATTTGTGGGCAGGCACCCAAGGCACAGGACTAGGGCGAATTTAATATGCCGTCTTCCGTGGGGCGGCCGCGGATGACAGGTTAACTGACTGCACCTGTCACCCTCCTCCATAGGCTGTCAGCTGAGCCGCCCGCCGTCTGCCCCCGCTCTGCGTGTGCGATGTGAGCAGAGGCAAGGCAGATCAGGTGGAGGCGGCAGCGGCTGCAGTTGCCTAGTTACGAGGAGGCGGGAGCCCAGAGGACTGAGGAGATGGTGGAGGACGGAGCCATGCAATATGGTGGGAAGTTAGTAAGCTGCTGCCCCTCTGCCCTGGACTCAAGCGAGTCTGCCTGCATCTGGCTATTAATAGAAGGCATACTTTTTCGCTCTCCAGTGAGTCCCAGGCAGCTCCGAGCTTCTAACTTGCGAGGGAGAGCACATCTTGCTACAGGGCGCCCCCGCTGTCAATCAGTGTGACATCACAGCACAGAGCTGGTCAGGAGACTAGGATGGGGCGGTCTCGCGGTGCCGCTGGGGCTGATGGATCCATGTGAGGCTCAGTGCACAGGCACGCTGGAGAATGAGAGCTCCTTCCCTAATTCTTTGCTGTGCACATCCCTGGCTTCAGCTTAGTATCTGCACCCACCCTGCCTGGCTGGCTGCACCTTCAGACTTCACTGTAAGTTAAAGTCTGCTGCAGCATCATGTCTGTGTTCCCGAGTGACTCTATAACCAAATGTGAAATGATAATTGCTGGGTGGGGATGTTTACTAAGGGCCCCTCTCCCCTGTAGAACCTAAATGTTAACTTTGTGTAACTTATTAATATATTAGGTAATTATATATATTGGGGGGGGGGCTTCTTACCACTCTGCAGCCTCCTCTCCTGTGCTCCATATCGCTCGTCTAGTGTGCTTTTCAGCACGAAGCAGACGTCTGATGGGGTCTGAGGTTAGAGGTCTCATAGCTGACGGTTTTATGGGGATGAAAGCTAAGCTGCTGGGAGGATAAAGTATCCGTTCCCTCTGCCCCGTGTTCCAATAACAAGAAAGAAAAAAAAATGCATTGTTTCCCCCCAATCCGTTCACCATTACACACACTATTGCACGACTACACTTTATACACATACATTATTACACCCACACACCCAGTATTACAGTCTTACACAAATAGTATTACAGACACACACAATATTACACACACAACCTCCTTAAGGCCTGAGACACACTGTAGATCACATTTTGATCCGTCAGCACTGTGTGTTAAAAATACCAAAAACCTCCCACTGAATTGCATACAAATCGCAATCGACAAATCAAAAAGTGCTCTACATTGTGTCTCAGGCCTAAAGCAATCCTGCAGCAAATAAAAATACATTTTTATATCGATACCTCATTAGTGGGACACCACTGGATAGTCCTGAGATTTCCCACATCTTATACCCCACCATTATTACAGCACTCAGTCCCTCTCTGGGCAAATTGGTTTCCTCAGTGTGTAAGTACGGTCGTGCCGAAGCATGTCCATAGTGGACATGAGCAATTAAAGTGCATGCATGTCCAGTAGAACGAAGGTGACCCTGCATGGCTTTTTCCCTTTGTGCACAAGCAGTGGTGCTCAAATACCCCTTTTTAAAATTCGAGTTTGGTCGAATTCGAATAGTAAATTATTCGAGGTCAGTCGAATATTCGAGTCGAATAATTTTTACTATTCGATTCGACCTCGGACTTCGAGCTCACTATTCGAGTCGGTATTCGAGCTCATTATTCGAGCTGACTATTCGAATTGGCCTTAAATAGCTTCCAACACTTGTTTCTTCTTCTTCTTCTTCATCTTCTTCTTCTTCATTTTCTTCTTCATCTTCTTCTTCTTCTCCTTCATCTTCTTCTTCTTCTCCTTCTTCTTCTTCTTCTTCTTCTTCATCTTCTTCTTCTTCATCTTCTTCTTCTTCATCTTCTTCATCTTCTTCTATATCGTCTTCTTCTTCACTTATTTCTCTTTTCAAATTTTTTTTTTAAAGAAATGCAGCTATTTTTGAGCGTAACAAATAGCTGGCGGCGCACGCATGTTGGAAGCGCCATTGTATGTGCTCCCTGGCAGTGGAAACACACAGACAGCAGGAGGTAAATTCAGCAGCAGGAGGAGGAGGATGAGTGTGTGGCAGCAGGCAGTCAGGTAGGTAGGCAGCGTGACATAATAGCCCTGGTACCTAGCGGTGATAACAGGGCTGTAAATAAACACAGCAGGCAGGAGGTCCCAGACAGCGGTCGTGCAGCCCACATCGTGTCCAATACACAACTGGGACAACACAGTTTTCAACCCGGGCACCTCAGAAAAATTAAACCCCTTTTTTTTTTTTAATGTTTTTTTGGTTTTGTTTGTACAACCAATTACACAGATATATAGCTATTGTTTGACGTAATAGCTGGTGGCAGAGTGGCAGCAGAATGTAATTCTGTGTACCCTGGCAGTGGGAAACACAGACCGACAGCAGCAGCAGCAGGAGGAATGGAGGAGTAATGTGAGCAGCTATTGTTTGACGTAATAGCTGGTGGCAGTGTGGCAGCAAAAGGTAATTCTGTGTACCCTGGCAGTGGGAAACACAGACAGACAGCAGCAGCAGCAGGAGGAATGGAGGAGTAGTGTGAGTGTGGCAGCAGGCAGGCAGCGTGACATAATAGCCCTGGTACCTAGCGGTGATAACAGGGCTGTAAATAAACACAGCAGGCAGGAGGTCCCAGACAGCGGTCGTGCAGCCCACATCGTGTCCAATACACAACTGTCTGGGACAACACAGTTTTCAACCTGGGCACCTCAGAAAAATTAAACCTTTTTTTTTTTTTTAATGTTTTTTTGGTTTTGTTTGTACAACCAATTACACAAATATATAGCTATTGTTTGACGTAATAGCTGGTGGCAGAGTGGCAGCAGAATGTAATTCTGTGTACCCTGGCAGTGGGAAACACAGACCGACAGCAGCAGCAGCAGGAGGAATGGAGGAGTAATGTGAGCAGCTATTGTTTGACGTAATAGCTGGTGGCAGTGTGGCAGCAGAAGGTAATTCTGTGTACCCTGGCAGTGGGAAACACAGACAGACAGCAGCAGCAGGAGGAATGGAGGAGTAGTGTGAGTGTGGCAGCAGGCAGGCAGCGTGACATAATAGCCCTGGTACCTAGCGGTGATAACAGGGCTGTAAATAAACACAGCAGGCAGGAGGTCCCAGACAGCGGTCGTGCAGCCCACATCGTGTCCAATACACAACTGGGACAACACAGTTTTCAACCCGGGCACCTCAGAAAAATTAAACCTTTTTTTTTTTTTTTTAATGGTTTTTTGGTTTTGTTTGTACAACCAATTACACAGATATATAGCTATTGTTTGACGTAATAGCTGGTGGCAGAGTGGCAGCAGAATGTAATTCTGTGTACCCTGGCAGTGGGAAACACAGACCGACAGCAGCAGCAGCAGGAGGAATGGAGGAGTAATGTGAGCAGCTATTGTTTGACGTAATAGCTGGTGGCAGTGTGGCAGCAGAAGGTAATTCTGTGTACCCTGGCAGTGGGAAACACAGACAGACAGCAGGAGGAATGGAGGAGTAGTGTGAGTGTGGCAGCAGGCAGGCAGCGTGACATAATAGCCCTGGTACCTAGCGGTGATAACAGGGCTGTAAATAAACACAGCAGGCAGGAGGTCCCAGACAGCGGTCGTGCAGCCCACATCGTGTCCAATACACAACTGGGACAACACAGTTTTCAACCCGGGCACCTCAGAAAAATTAAACCTTTTTTTTTTTTTTTAATGGTTTTTTGGTTTTGTTTGTACAACCAATTACACAGATATATAGCTATTGTTTGACGTAATAGCTGGTGGCAGAGTGGCAGCAGAATGTAATTCTGTGTACCCTGGCAGTGGGAAACACAGACAGACAGCAGAAGGGCAGTACACAGCAGCCCACTGTAGGTGTAAAATGTGTGGCTGCAGGCGACGTAATAGTCAAACTGAACCAGGCTGGCTTAGTGAGCAGGAGCCAGGAGGTGGTAAAGGGTGGTAAGGCACATTAACGATGGTTCTTAGCCAGTTCATGTCCCCCTCTCGCCGACAACAGGGGCCAGGAACTCGCCTTCCACCCACGCCTGGTTCATCTTGAGAAACGTCAGTCTGTCCACAGACTTGTGAGACAGACGTGAGCGTTTCTCGGTGACCACGCCACCAGCTGCACTGAAGCAGCGCTCGGACAGCACGCTGAAAGGGGGGCAGGACAGCACTTCCAGGGCGTACTGCGCCAGCTCGCTCCAGATCTCCAGGCGCTTGACCCAATACTCCATGGGATCAACAGGGGCATCGCTGTCAAGCCCGCTGTAGGACCCCATGTAGTCAGCCACCATGCGGGTCAGGCGCTGGCTGTGACCGGAGGAGGATGCTGCTGCATCATGCACCTCCTCTCTAGTCACTGCTGCCGGAGCCTCTACAGTAGTGTTGGGCGAACAGTGTTCGCCACTGTTCGGGTTCTGCAGAACATCACCCTGTTCGGGTGATGTTCGAGTTCGGCCGAACACCTGACGGTGCTCGGCCGAACTAAGAGCACATGGCCGAACGTTCCCCGAACGTTCGGCTAGCGCTGTGATTGGCCGAACGGGTCACGTGGTTCGGGACCGAACGCGCTCTGATTGGCCGAACGGTCACGTGGTTCGGGTAAATAAATACCCGAACCACGTCATATCTCCGCCATTTCTCTGTGGGTTTAGCTTTGGGTAGGCAGGCAGGGTAGTTCGCTCTCCAGCCACGCTAGCCAGGGTCCCCCCCAGTCATTGTGTGTCGCTGCTGGGAACAGTAGTACACCGCTCGCTCAGCCACACTATATATAGCATTGTTTACTGCCACTGTGTACCTCGCTCAGCCACGCTATATATAGCATTGTGTTTTCTGATACTCTGTGTACACGGCTTAGCCTGACTAATATAGCATTGTGTGTACTGCCACTGTGCACCTCGCTCAGCCACGCTATATATAGCATTGTGTTTTCTGACACTCTGTGTACACGGCTTAGCCTGACTAATATAGCATTGTGTGTACTGCTACTGTGCACCTCGCTCAGCCACGCTATATATAGCATTGTGTTTTCTGACACTCTGTGTACACGGCTTAGCCTGACTAATATAGCATTGTGTGTACTGCCACTGTGCACCTCGCTCAGCCACGCTATATATAGCATTGTGTTTTCTGACACTCTGTGTACACGGCTTAGCCTGACTAATATAGCATTGTGTGTACTGCTACTGTGCACCTCGCTCAGCCACGCTATATATAGCATTGTGTTTTCTGACACTCTGTGTACACGGCTTAGCCTGACTAATATAGCATTGTGTGTACTGCCACTGTGCACCTCGCTCAGCCACGCTATATATAGCATTGTGTTTTCTGACACTCTGTGTACACGGCTTAGCCTGACTAATATAGCATTGTGTGTACTGCCACTGTGCACCTCGCTCAGCCACGCTATATATAGCATTGTGTTTTCTGACACTCTGTGTACACGGCTTAGCCTGGCTATATAGCATTGTGTGTACTGCCACTGTGCACCTCGCTCAGCCACGCTATATATAGCATTGTGTTTACTGCCACTCTGTGTACACCGCTCAGCCACACTATATACCGTTGTTTACTGACACTCTGTGTACACCGCTCAGCCAGACTATATACCATTGTTTACTGACACTCTGTGTACACGGCTCAGCCTGACTATATAGCATTGTGTGTACTGCCACTGTGCACCTCGCTCAGCCACGCTATATATAGCATTGTGTTTTCTGACACTCTGTGTACACGGCTTAGCCTGACTATATAGCATTGTGTGTACTGCCACTGTGCACCTCGCTCAGCCACGCTATATATAGCATTGTGTTTACTGCCACTCTGTGTACACCGCTCAGCCAGACTATATACCGTTGTTTACTGACACTCTGTGTACACCGCTCAGCCAGACTATATACCATTGTTTACTGACACTCTGTGTACACGGCTCAGCCTGACTATATAGCATTGTGTGTACTGCCACTGTGCACCTCGCTCAGCCATGCTATATATAGCATTGTGTTTTCTGACACTCTGTGTACACGGCTTAGCCTGACTATATAGCATTGTGTGTACTGCCACTGTGCACCTCGCTCAGCCACGCTATATATAGCATTGTGTTTACTGCCACTCTGTGTTCACCGCTCAGCCAGACTATATACCATTGTTTACTGACACTCTGTGTACACGGCTCAGCCTGACTATATAGCATTGTGTGTACTGCCACTCTGTGTACACGGCTCAGCCAGACTATATATCATTGTGTGTACTGCCACTCTGTGTACACCGCTCAGCCAGACTAATATAGCATTGTGTGTACTGCCACTCTGTGTACACCGCTCAGCCAGACTATATAGCATTGTGTGTACTGCCACTCTGTGTACACCGCTCAGCCAGACTATATAGCATTGTGTGTACTGCCACTCTGTGTACACCGCTCAGCCAGACTATATACCATTGTTTACTGACACTCTGTGTACACGGCTCAGCCTGACTATATAGCATTGTGTGTACTGCCACTGTGCACCTCACTCAGCCACGCTATATATAGCATTGTGTTTTCTGACACTCTGTGTACATGGCTTAGCCAGACTATATAGCATTGTGTGTACTGCCACTGTGTACCTCGCTCAGCCACGCTATATATAGCATTGTTTACTGACACTCTGTGTACACGGCTCAGCCAGAATATATAGCATTGTGTGTACTGCCACTCTGTGTACACCGCTCAGCCAGACTTTATAGCATTGTGTGTACTGCCACTCTGTGTACACCGCTCAGCCAGACTATATAGCATTGTGTTTACTTCCACTCTGTGTCTGCTGGGCCTGGGAACAGTAGTACACCGCTCACCTGCCACTGTATAGCATTGTGCTCTGTGTCGCTGCTGGGAATAGTGGTACACCGCTCACCCGCCACTGTATAGCATTGTGCTCTGTGTCGCTGCTGGGAATAGTGGTACTGTATAGCATTTCTGTACTGCCACTGTACTGCTGCCAGTCAGCGTGTACTGTAAGGATAAGTGAAATGAGGAAGAAATCCGGTGAAAGAGGAAGGGGCAAGGGAAGAGGTGTTTCCCCTGACGGTTCACGTACAGGCCACAGGGGAGCACCCAAGAAAACCCACTCAATACCGCCCATGTTGTCCAGGACAACAACCCTCACAGATCCAAAAGAACAGGACCAGATAATTACTTGGATGACCTCTCAAGCGTCCAGCAGTGGGTTAAGCAGCACCAGCACATCACGCACGAGGTCCGAGTCCTCAGCCAGTTACAAGGAGCCAGTGGGCACAAAGCTGACACAACCGGCAGCGACACCACGCACACAACTGCCAGATAACCAGTCCGATGAATTACCTCAGGACACAATGGGGTATTCGCAGGAGCTATTCCCAGCCCAACAAACTTCCACCTTTCAAAGGTCAATGGAGGAACAGCCAGAAATGTTGTGCCCGGATTCACAACCATTAACTGTGGGAAATGCACCGCGCACTGAAATACAAGGCGAGTCCGAGGAGGACTCGGAAACCCAAATCCCAGAGCAAGTTGGGCAGGAGGGGTTGCAATTGCAGGAGGTCGGCCGACAAGATCTGGAAGACGACGTTGGAGTGAGCTGCGCAGAGGTTGTTCTGGGGAGCTCTACTCCACGGCGGCGGCCCCCCACAATGACATATGACGAGTTTGAGGAGATGGAAGAGGAGGGTATGGACAATGTGGACAGAGACCCAGATTTTGTTTGTGAACGAGAACATCGCCGTCGTAGCAGCAGCACAGATGAGTCTGTTGAAGAACCCACTGCTGCACGAGTTCGCCTTGTGCCACAAGGTAGGCGGCGCGCAATTTCAGGCACCACAAGCGTGGAAGTTCAAGTGAGAGGCAAAAGAGGAGCAAACAGAAATCGCCAGCAAGGAGGCAGGTGCTCCAAAGTCTGGGCTTTCTTTGAAGACTGCACTGAGGATGTTACCATGGCGATTTGCAAGGTGTGCAAGACCCGCCTGAGCAGGGGGAAAAGTATTAACAACCTCTCCACCACCAGCATGAGCCGCCACATGCTATCCAAACATCCCACTCTGTGGGCAAACGCGGCAGGACAGGGTACCAGCAACACTGCCTCCCTTGGGTTCACCAGACTCACCACCAGACCCGCCTCAGCAGCAGCAGTAGCCCAGCCATTGCGTGGTTCACAACATTCACAAACATCAGACGACGCTGACACTGTCACTTTCCGGAGTAGTGCTCTTGAGGTCTCCCAGTGTTCATCAAACACAACAACCAACAGCCCTTCCGTGTGCAGCGCTACGGTTCAGTTGTCTGTGTCGGAGATGTTTGAGCGCAAGAGGAAATTGCCAGCAAATGACCCCCGGGCCGTGGCAGTAACAGCCAGCATAGCCAAGCTTCTGGCCTGCGAAATGCTGCCATATCGAGTGGTGGAGACAAACAGCTTCAAGGGCATGATGTCAGTGGCCATCCCACGTTACGTGGTTCCCAGCCGCTACCACTTTGCGCGCTCTGCAGTGCCTGAGTTGCATGAGCACGTGGTCAGCAAAATAACCCGAAGCTTGAAGAATGCCGTTGCCTGCAAGGTTCACCTCACCACTGACACTTGGACGAGTGCGTTCGGACAGGGTCGATACATCTCCCTTACCGCGCACTGGGTGAACCTTGTGGAGCCTGGCAGCGATTCCTCACCTGCTACGGCGCGGGTGTTGCCCACGCCGCAAACAGCTGCACCGCCGTCCCTCCCACTGGATAACAACAGCAGCACCTACCTCTCTGACTCCTTCTCCTCCAACGCATCTCAAAGCTGTACCTCATCCGGAAACGCTAACCCAGCAGCAGTAGGATCGTGGAAGCAGTGCAGCACAGCTGTTGGCATGCGTCAGCAAGCGTTGCTGAAGCTGATCTGCCTTGGGGATAAGCAGCACACAGGGGAGGAAATTTGGAAGGGAATAAAGGAACAGACGGATTTGTGGCTGGCACCGCTGGACTTGAAACCGGGCATGGTTGTGTGTGATAATGGGAGTAATCTCATTTGCGCTTTAAGGTTGGCTAAGCTGACACACATCCCTTGCCTGGCGCACGTGATGAACCTAGTAGTTCAGCGGTTCCTGAGGACATACCCAGGCGTGGCCGATCTTTTGTTGAAGGTGCGTCGAGTGGCCAAACATTGTAGAAATTCCAGTACTGCTTCGGGGGCACTCGCCAAGATGCAGGAGCGCTTCAATCTCCCCCACCATCGCTTGCTGTGTGATGTCCCTACGCGCTGGAATTCTACGCTGCACATGCTAGCACGCTTTTGTGAGCAGAAGAGTGCAGTGGTCCAGTACATGACGGCGCAGTACCGAGGCGCATCCGGACAGCTGCCAAGCTTCTGTGGATCCGATTGGGCCAACATGTTGGACCTCTGCCAAGTTCTCCAAAATTTTGAGCAATCCACGTTGCTTGTGAGCAGTGACAACTCTTCAGTCAGCATTACCATACCACTGCTGTGTTTACTGAAGAGGTCAATGTTGAAAATCAAGGAAACAGCTGTCATGATGCAACTGGGGGAATCTGAAGGAGAAAACGATCAGCGTGATGGTACCAACATCAGGCCATCCGCCTCAGGGAACGCTGGCCCCAGCAGCTATGACGAAGAAGAGGAGGAGGAACAGCTGGAGTTGGAGCAGGAATTTCATGCCACCACTGACGAGGGCCAGAGCGGTGCACGTTAGACTTCCACAATTCAGCGCGAATGGTCAGCAGAAGCAGACCAGGAGGAAGGTGACGACTATGATGCATCACAACAACTATCACAACGCTCACAAGAGGATGATGAGGATTCTGGTAGGACTCTTGCACACATGGCTCAATTCATGCTAGACTGCATTGAACGCGACCCACGCATTGTACGCATTCTGGACAACACCAATTACTGGGTTTATACCCTTCTGGATCCACGGTACAAACACAATGTTCCAAAACTGCTTGAAGAAAGAGTCAGACAGGTCAAAATGGAAGAATACCAGCAGGCCCTTGTGGAGACTTTAGAGAGGAGATTGACATCCTCCCCCTCCTCTAGCCAGTTGTACGCCGACAGACTGACTTCCGCAAACCCAGGACGACCAGGAGGGCAGCAAACAACGCAAGCCACAGCTAGTGCCCAAAAGGGAATGGTATTGGCAGTGTCCTTGGAGTGGGAAAATTTTCTGACACCCATGCAGCAGCAGCTCACTGAACAGGAAGCGTGCAGATCCACCTCCAACACCGATCGCCTGGAGAAGATGGTCAAGGACTACATGTCAGATGACGTAGCTGTGTCGAACAATCCATCTGCACCCTTCAACTATTAGGTATCGAAGCTAGACACCTGGCACGAACTGGCAATGTACGCAATAGAGGTGCTGGCTTGCCCGGCAGCCAGCGTTATGTCGGAACGCTGTTTCAGTGCTGCCGGAGGCATCGTCACAGATCGGCGTATCCGCCTCTCCACAGAAAATGCAGACCGTCTGACTCAAATTAAAATGAATCAATCCTGGATTGGAAACGACTACGCAACACTCCAGGACCCCAACCAAGTAACATGACCAATGAACATCTGGGATGGTGTAGCGTTTCCGGTCCCTGTTTATTGAACCTCTCATCTGTATTACATTTATGACTGCATGGCGGCAAAAAGCATTGCTGCTATATCCACACGCTTTTTGTCCTCATGCAAGGCCTGGGTTGTTGTGTCTCAAAAAGCATGGCCTTCTCCTCCTGCGCCTGCTCCTGTTCCATCACGTGTGCTGCTGCTGCTGCTGGGTTAGCGTTGCCGGTCCCTGTTTATTGAACCACTTATCTTTATTACATTTATGACTGCATGGCGGTACAAAGCATGCTATCCGCACGCTTCTTGTCCTCATGCAAGGCCTGGGTTGTTGTGTCTCACAAAGCGTGGCCTTCTCCTCCTGCGCCTCCTCCTGTTCCATCACGTCTGCTGCTGCTGGGTTAGCATTGCCGCGTGGTCCCTGTTTATTGAACCACTTATCTTTATTACATTTATGACTGCATGGCGGTACAAAGCATGCTATCCGCACGCTTCTTGTCCTCATGCAAGGCCTGGGTTGTTGTGTCTCACAAAGCGTGGCCTTCTCCTCCTGCGCCTCCTCCTGTTCCATCACGTCTGCTGCTGCTGGGTTAGCGTTGCCGCGTGGTCCCTGTTTATTGAACCACTTATCTTTATTACATTTATGACTGCATGGCGGTACAAAGCATGCTATCCGCACGCTTCTTGTCCTCATGCAAGGCCTGGGTTGTTGTGTCTCACAAAGCGTGGCCTTCTCCTCCTGCGCCACCCTCCTCCTGTTCCATCACGTGTGCTGCTGCTGGGTTAGCGTTACCGGTCCCTTTTCCTGGAACCTCTTATATGTATTACATTTATGACTGCATGCCGACAAAAAGCATGTTACCTGTGCAAAGAAAACAGACATTTCCCGCATTTAAAAGACAGTTTTCCCTTTGAAACTTTAAAATCGATTTTCTCAAAAACTATAACCTCTTTTTGCTAAAAAAATTTTCCCTCTTGTACCCACTCCCAAGGTGCACATACCCTGTAAATTTGGGGTATGTAGCATGTAAGGAGGCTTTACAAAGCACAAAAGTTCGGGTCCCCATTGACTTCCATTATGTTCGGAGTTCGGGTCGAACACCCGAACATCGCGGACATGTTCGGCCTGTTCGGCCCGAACCCGAACATCTAGATGTTCGCCCAACACTACTCTACAGTCCTGTAGAGCTCGTGGCTGAGAGACAGCAGGTCTGTGGGGCGCTTGCTGCTGAATGCAGGCACCTGCTGCTGCCTCTGTGCTGGCTGCTGGACAGTGGGGGTGGAAGGCTGGGGGAAGGCTTCCTCCAAGCGCTCAACAAGGGCCTGCTGCAAGCTCCTTATTTGTTGCGCTGGGTCTCCTCCTGCAGGCTGCAGGAACTGGCTCAACTTCCCCTTGAGGCGTGGGTCCAACATCATGCTGATCCAGATGTCCTCCCTCTGCTTCATCTGGATCACCCTGGGGTCCTTGCGCAGGCACGCCAGCATGTGCGCTGCCATTGGGAAGAGGCGGGCCACGTGTGCTGGCACATCGACGGCAGTGCTGTCCTCCTCATCCTCCTCCTCTGCCGCCTCATCCTCTCTCCACCCCCGCACCAACTCAGCTGCGCTGTGCTGATCCCCCTCATCAGCAGCAAGGTCAGGGACCTCCACCAATTCCTCCTCCTCCTCCCCCTCAGAGGTGGACTGTGCAGCTGCTTGCCGCTCCTGCTGGTCCAAGGCTGCCGCTCCCTGTTCCAGCAAAGCATCGAGGGCCCTGTTCAGCAGACAAACCAGGGGCACCCACTCGCAGACCATAGCATGGTCCCTGCTCACCATGTTAGTGGCCTGCAGAAAGGGAGCCAGCACTAAGCACACCTGCTGCATGTGCCTCCAGTCATCATCGGGGACGATGGACGGGATGTTGCTGGTCTTGTCCCTTCTCCGAGCGGCGGAAACAGTGGCAAGGGCAAGGTACTGGTTGACAGCGTGCTTCTGTTCAACCAGACGCTCCAACATCGCCAGGGTGGAGTTCCAGCGAGTCAGAACGTCAAGGATCAGCCGATGGCGTGGCAGCTCCAGCTCCTTTTGCACGTCTTCCAGGCTCGCACAGGCTGCAGCCGAGCGCCGGAAGTGACGCACAACGTTTCTTGCCGTTTCCAGCAGTTCGCCCATCCCCTGGTAGGTGCGCAAGAACTTTTGCACCACCAGGTTCAGCACGTGGGCAAGACAGGGGATGTGGGTCAGGTTTCCCCTGTCTATTGCGGCAACCAGATTGGCCCCATTGTCGGCCACCACCTCTCCGACTCTGAGGCCTCTGGGGGTCAGCCAAATCCTCTCCTGCTCCTGGAGTTTGGCCAACACATGGGTTGCCATCAGCTTGGTCTTCCCAAGGCTGACCAAGTGCAGCAGCGCTTGGCAGTGGCGGGCCTTCACGCTGCTGCTGAGGCGGGGGGTTTGGCCAGGTGTGCCGGAGGATGGCAGAGGATCGGAGGAACCTGCTGCAGTTCCCCTGACCCTGCGGGGGGGCACCACCCACTGTGTTGCTGCTGCTGTGCCCGCTGCTGCTCTCCCATCCTCACCCCCTTCCACCAAGCTGACCCAGTGGACAGTGAAAGACAGGTAGCGGCCTGTCCCGAAGCGGCTGCTCCAGGAGTCCATGGTGACGTGGACCCTTTCACCAACCGCGTGCTCCAGCCCTCGCTCCACATTGGCCATCACAAAGCGGTGCAGTGCAGGAATGGCCTTGCGGGCGAAGAAGTGTCTGCTGGGGAGCTGCCAGTCTGGGGCTGCACAAGCAAGCAGCGCCCGCATGTCGCTCCCCTCCTGCACGAGCGTGTACGGCAGGAGTTGGGAGCACATGGCCCGTGCCAGCAAGCCGTTCAGCTGCCGCACGCGACGGCTGCTGGGAGGCAGAGCCCTAACCACCCCCTGGAAGGACTCGCTCAAAAGGCTCTGGCGTGGCCTTTTACTGGCACGGGAATCAGCAGACACAGCAGAGGAGGCCACTGAGGACTGGCTGCCAGAACAGGCCTCAGTGTCGGCGGCAGGAGTTGCAGAGGGGGGAGGAGCAGTGCGTTTCCGCACTCCTGCTGGTGCTGCTGGAGGAGCAGGAGGGCGGGTGGCTGCTGTTGCTGCTGCTGCTGCTGCTGAAGGCTGTGCAGTGATGGGTGTGGTGCCACTGCCAGCACCAGATGCCTTCAGCCTCTGGAACTCCTCATGCTGGTGGAAATGTTTCGCAGAAAGGTGGTTGATGAGCGAGCTGGTGCTGAACTTTAAGGGGTCTGCACCTCTGCTCAACTTCCGCAACAGTGGTTGCAAGTGGCGTACTTGCTGTACGCTGTGGGCATGGTGAAAAAATGCGAGATTGGTGACAAAAACAACCCCCTACGGCATGGAACCGCTGCTGCCTGTCTCCCTGTGGTGGTTGGGGGGGGGGGCTTGGGTGCGGCTGGTGGTGGTACTGGCAGATGCTGCTGCTGCTGCTGCTGAGCCTGAGACACCAGCAGGCTGTGGGACCTGCCTACTGCTGCCAATGCTTGCAATGATGCACCTCCTTGCAAGGCCCACAAGCGCATCCTCCTCCTCCTCCTCAGAGCTGCTGAGGACGACATCCCCTGGAGGTGGTGGCACCCAGTCTCTGTCTGTCGCCGTGTCATCATCATCCTCCCCCTCCTGAAACATGTCCTGCTGGGATGATGACCCCCCCAAACTCCTCTCCTGATGCATGGATGGGCTGCTTGACTGTCGCCACAGTCTTGCTGTCCAATCCCTCATCCCCCAAAGTGCCCATCAGCATCTCCTCCTCCAAATCGCCAACAACAGCAGACAATACCCTGATGGTGCCTGGGGTAAAAATACTGCTGAGTGACAGGTCGCCAACTTGTGACGGTGAACTGGCCTCCTCCCCAGGCCCTGCTGGGCGGCTGCTGCAAACAGGGGTGGTGGTGGTGGTGGTGAGGGTGGAGGCCTCGGATGCAGAGCTGATGGCGGGCTGCTCATCCTCCGTCATCAGTTGCACCACAGTGTCTGCATCCTTTTCCTCAATGGGACGTTTCCGACCCGGCTGGAGGAAAATCGGAGCAGGTGCTACACGCTGCTGCTGCTTTGTCTCTGCAGCGTGAGTTGCAGATGCTCCTGCTGGGCGGCGCCCAAGGCGTCCATGGCCAGTGGCTATGGGAGGAATGTTAGCCACTGACGCTGCTGCTGCTGCTGCGGAACTGTGCATGGTGGCGCGGCCACGGCCGCGGCTTGCCACAATGCTGCTCCCTCTCCTCCTGATTCCCTTGCTGCCCTTCCCCTTGCCCAAACCGCGCTGGCTGCCACTTCCAGACATCTTCGATGTTTTGGGCGTAAACACAAAAGTTTTTGAAAAGGGCGGGAGAAAAGTGGGGTACTTTAATGGAGTGGGTTGGTGGGTGAGGTGACTGAGTGAGTGTCCCGACTCCCTAGTACAGTAAGTAAGTAGTAACAGTCAGGAAGTACAACTAGCAGTTACAATAATCAGTAGTAATCACAAGGAAATAGAGTGTGTATACACTACAGACAGTGAGTGCACGCACGCGCAAACACGCGCAGGAGCTGGCCTATGAACAGAGAGTGAGTGAGTGTCCCTAGTACAGTAAGTAAGTAGTAACAGTCAGGAAGTACAACTAGCAGCAGTTACAATAATCAGTAGTAATCACAAGGAAATAGAGTGTGTGTACACTACAGACAGTGAGTGCACGCACGCGCAAACACGCGCAGGAGCTGGCCTATGAACAGAGAGTGAGTGAGTGTCCCTAGTACAGTAAGTAAGTAGTAACAGTCAGGAAGTACAACTAGCAGCAGTTACAATAATCAGTAGTAATCACAAGGAAATAGAGTGTGTGTACACTACAGACAGTGAGTGCACGCACGCGCAAACACGCGCAGGAGCTGGCCTATGAACAGAGAGTGAGTGAGTGTCCCTGGTACAGTAAGTAAGTAGTAACAGTCAGGAAGTACAACTAGCAGCAGTTACAATAATCAGTAGTAATCACAAGGAAATAGAGTGTGTGTACACTACAGACAGTGAGTGCACGCACGCGCAAACACGCGCAGGAGCTGGCCTATGAACAGAGAGTGAGTGAGTGTCCCTAGTACAGTAAGTAAGTAGTAACAGTCAGGAAGTACAACTAGCAGCAGTTACAATAATCAGTAGTAATCACAAGGAAATAGAGTGTGTGTACACTACAGACAGTGAGTGCACGCACGCGCAACTACAATACAAAATACAATCACTAAGTAGTAAAGGGACAGCAGAAATACTGTCTAATACTATCTAATACTGTCTAATACTGTCTAATACTAATGAGAAATAAACTAACAGAGGACAGGAGGACAGCTGCCCACACAGGCAGGCCCTGAGGCCTAAAGCTGTAAGCCTGCAGCAGCTGGCCTGTCTCTATGTAACACAAAAGCTACTAACTAAAATACAATGTCTATCTAACTAACAACAATATAGGTGTGTATAGGAGGTGTATGTGAGCAAAAACGCTAGGTAAATGACCACAATAAAGCTCTTGCTAAGCCAAAGCACAAAGGAGCAACTCTCTCTCTATGCAAGTCTCAGGCAAGGACGAAGAAACGGAACATGGCGGCCGCTATTTATAGGGTAGGGGCTGGCCAGGGTCCCCCTCTGTGATTGGCTGCCGTCAGAGGGCCTGGGAGCCCTCTGATTGGCTCTAAGGACATCAATCTGGGCTATGACGCTATTCGAGCTCGATATTCGAGCTCGAATAGCGCCGTTTGCTCGAATAGCTCGAATAGTGAATGGGCTATTCGCGTTTACTCGAATAGCCCATTCGAATAGCTGCAGCTATTCAGAGCTCGAATACCGAGCTCGAATAGCTGAAAAAGAGCTTGAATATTCGAGCTACTCGAATATTCGAGCTCTGCTGAGCACCACTGTGCACAAGTACCTTCATTCTACTGGGCATGCAGGGACTTTACTTGTGCATGCCCAGTACTGACACACTCGTCCATGGCAGTGCTCACAAACTGAACGAATGGGCCCAGCACTGGCATGATGGGGTGCAAGAAGCCCTGGGAAGCCTCAGGACCATCCAGATGTTTCACGTTAGTGAGGTGCCTATATATGTATTTGTATTCTCTTCCACACCTTTCACAGGAGCAGTAGAGGAAGTTGCAGCTTTTAGTATTTGCTATGCTGCCCTTACAGCAACACGGCACATTTTACTTTCCACACTGCATAATGCGCATGTGGCAGTTATTAACGTGCAATATATGTTGCATGTGTGTGAGGGAAAGAGCTGTCTACAGTGATCTTATACGTTCCCTCTGGAGTACATAGAGGGCTATGCTACTGTATAGGAAGTGTAGCTTATAGTAAAGGGTACCGCTTCCTCTAGTGCTCCTGTGGGAGGTATAAAAATCATTGTAATGTTCCAGTGTTACTTCCGTGGCCTCCCTGGGGGCATTATATTTAAACAAGTAGACCCAAGCCCGTTGTAAAACGGACTTTAGGTCTGTTTTTTACCTGTGCGCATGCATGCGCATCTGTCCGCCTGCCCACCCGTCCGCCCAGCTCACTGGCCCCGTCCTTCAGTCCCAATGGCTGTCTGGGTCCTTGCTGCGCACATGCGCAATAGCAAAAAGCATGGGCCCAGCTACACAGAGACAGCGCTATGCAGGGACACAGGAGTTTTATCAAATAGGATACGAAAATTGCTGGTTTTATTGTGGGAGAATGTTTGTGAGTAGTTGGTGAGGATGCTGTGTGTGATTGTGTGTGTGGTGGTGGTGGTGGGGGGGGGGGGCAGTTGGTGACATCAGGCCTAGGGCGGTAAAAGCTACAAATCCGGCCCTGATGCTGTGTATCACCGCTCATCACTTCCTGCAATGCTGCCCACTGTTCTGTCCAACCCCCTTCCCCACCGTTGTGCCCACTGCCCATCTTCTTGGCTACTACCCCCTGCAGCTCAGCACCCCCCCCCCCCCCCCCGAGGAATCTGCCTCACCCCTCCTCCAGGCTACCTGTACTGTGGGCAATTATACTACCTTATGGGGGGGGGGGGGTAATCCTCACAAGTTTGCCACAGTCAGCAAAAAGTCTAGAACTGGCCCTGAGCAACATGATTCCCTTTTTCAATTGCAGTTTTTGGGGTTTCTGGAAATGGAGTTGACATGCTCTTGATGGTGACATTGACCTGACCCATGACTTCATAGGTGACATTTAGGTATGGGACAATAGCAAACTGTGATTGCATACTTCAACATTTTTGTATGATAGGACATGCATAAGCATGAGGGAGTCTGATGTTTTTCAGCTGTGGGAGGTCTATCAAATTTGTCTGCACTGTTCTGATGAAGGGGACCCTCTGAGACATTTAAATAGCCGATACTAGAATATCAGTAAATTTATAATATTCTACGACTTCATTTACATAACATATTGGTGCCTAGCCTTAGCGCCTCTGGTGGGTGCCTAATAGGCATGTCACAACCGTTCGCCGGGTGTCTAACTGAAACTATTATGGCCGTTCATGACTGCCCTATTCTTTCCCATGGATCCTTTTTTTGACACTTCACCTGGAACTAACTTGGGGCAGGATGCCCGATTAGACAGGATCACCACCCAAACACCTCCCCCCCCCCATAAAAGGCACGATCCAGGTGGCCATTTTCACTCTGCCTGTGGTCATTTTAGGTAGAGGAGCTGGAGCTACAGATACAGATTTTCCACTAGCAATCGCTAGCGTTCGCGCTGAACGCTAGCAATTGCGATTCAGCAAAGTAACAAATTTCCCCGGTGTTTTGCGATCGCGATTTTGCTTTGCTATGCACCGCATAGCAAAATCGTGGCAATAATCACTCCGCAGCCTGATTGCGATTAACTAAAAAACGAATAGTGGTAGTGGAAATGACCACAATTCCTATGTTAAAAAGCAAACCGTAGCAATTTGAAAATCACTAGTGGTTTGCGGTTTTGCGATTCAGCAATCGCAAACGCTGTAGTGGAAAAGGGCCCTCTAGGGGGGTGATTCTAGGCATGTTTAGAGAGATTTTGTAACATGTCTAGCGTTTTTTTGGAGTGTTTTTGTGTAGCAGATTTCATATATTGTTACAGTAAAGCTGTTACTGAAAAAAAAAGTTGTTTTTTGCGGTTTTCTAAAAACCTCAAACCGCTGGTGTGCACCATCCCATTGATATACATTAACCAAGCATTAACAGGCGGTAGCGGCTTTGAAAACGCTTCCAAAAACGCTTGGTGTGCCCTGATAGGCAATCACATCTGGCCACTGTTTCTCTTCAGGCACAAGTCTGTGTGGTAAGCCAAGCGGCTCCATGCTTCTGTGCAGGCCAGATTTCCAGAAAAGCCTGGGCTTTGGGCGGCAGCAGCCCAAGGGGACACCTGAACATAAAAGAGATGTTGCTACATTGGAAAGAGGAAGGTGAAAATGGGGAGCAACACTTGAAAAAGGGGAACTGATGCTGTTCATGAAAGAGATAGGTTACAAGTACATGGATGATACACACGGAAGAGGGGGCTGCACATGGAATGGGAGGGATGCTGCTGCACAAGAAAAGGAAGCCACAACACATATTTGGCCTAGGGGCACAAAAAGTATAAACCAATGACAAAAAAGGAGCGTGACCCAGATGTACAGGGGGTCCACGCTCGGCTGTGAGGGACCATGGGAAGCTAAAGAGAGCCTCATTAGGATCCAGAGGCTTCCCTCTCTTTAGGTAAGTATCTATGTTTAAACCCCAGCTTCTACTCAAGTTCTCTTTAAAGGACTTTCGAGGCAAATATAAAAATCTATTTTTACTCACCTGGAGCTTCTTCCAGCCCCAAGTAGTTGTGCGCAGGCGCAGTAGATGCCAGAAGACATGGATGTGCGGGAAACGAGAACCTGCACAGGCGCAGAAGAGTCGAACCCGCCGGCGGGTCACTATCATTACGAGCGGCCAGCAGGGACTCCAAGGAGGACTGTGGCTGTGGCAAGGGACTGAATCAGCTGCTGGGGGCTGAAGGAAGCCCCAGGTGGATAAAAATTAATTTTTGTATTAACTTTGGAAGTCCTATAAACTATGAATGTTAAGTTTTGACTCATTTAGTTAACAGAACATACCCAGCACTATAGAAATGGAAATAGAGAGCAGTGATAAAGATTCCTCGAGAGCATTTAGTAAAAGAGGAAGGAGGTTTTTGTACAGCTCTGTATCACTGTGTGAATGGTACATCACCAGTATACAGGCAGTGATACATTGCTGCATCTTCTATTTCTGCTTTGCTGATTGTTAAGCTGTAATCATTTCCTGATCTGGATCCACTGATCCGCTCTGGAATCCCAGAGACTCGGTTGGTGTTTTGATAGATAAGAGGTTTCGGTGTCTGGCCTGATTTCTGTTGGTACCAGCTTAAAAAGCTTGTCGAGCCACTCAGTTTACATGTGATGGTGACTGTCTCTCCTGGTGACACAAACACATTATCTGGAATCTGAGTTATAACCATTCGTCCAAGCGAGTCTGAGTAGAAATAGGAAAATAAGATATTTGGTTAAATTTGCTTCAAATTTGATCATGTCAATATTATTAAATAAAATATAGGAATTGAATCACCATGAATACAGAGCACTATGGCGGCCAGCAGAAGCCCCTGAGATCCCATCCTGGTGTCTCTGCACTGACAGACACAGACTACTGAGATGTCACCTGTACAATGTCTCCTATATAACAGCTGCAATCATTAGGGGGACACGCCCACCTCACATAGGTCACACAGGAAACATGATGCAAATCACTTCCTTCCTGACTTCCAGAGAGCACAAAGAGAGACACGTTTATCAAAACATCACCTGGGTGGTTACCTTCCAGACTTAACATACCCTGGAGAAAGGAGGTATTCATGCTGCAGGTTATATAGGTCATATATTCCATCATTGCCACTTCCCCTTTATAAATTAGGATCTAGACGTAAAGCTTGCTGTAAGATAAATATTTTAGTAAATACATGCATTTATTTACACAGCTCTGATCATCAGAGCGAAGAGAGCACATTCTAAGGGGAAAAGTAGAGGGATTTAGTTCCACAATAGGCCCACAGAAGTAACTACTAAATGTATTCCTTAGGGAGGATCAGTAAGGATAGTTGGAAATGCTGATTTCCAATTCCGCACAAATTCCTAATTTTGATTCTGCCAATTTCCGTTTTCAAATTCCGATTTCCAAAGAGTCTTTTTTTTCAATCATTCTCTGATTGGCCAAATACTTCTGAGTTGACTCTGCATTTTCTGATTGGTTCAATGCTTCCGAGTTCTGTGATTGGGCTAAAATTTCCGAGTGGTAAGGTGGTCTTTCCACAGAAATCCAATTACCGTTTTCTGATTTCCAAAGAGTCTTTTTTTGGTCATGATTTGCATTCTCTGCTTGGCCAAATACTTCTGAGTTGGCTCTGCATTCTCTGATTGGCCAAATGCTTTTGAGTTGACTCTGCATTCTCTGATTGGTCCAATGCTTCCGAGTTCTATGATTGGGCTAAAATTACCAAGTTGTGATAAATGCTAGTGCATCCTGATTGGCTGACGAGTACCTGCTGACCACTTGAAATATAGCTGGATGCATGTACTGCTGTGTTCTATTGCTTGTGTGTGTGGGGCTAGAAATGCCCCTGGAGATAATATATAAGGGATGCCCTAAATAGGGGTACTATATGTGGTGGAACTATCATGGGGAACACTGCAATTGGGGGTTGTATTTTGTAAGCACTTAACCACTTGCCTACCGCGCACTCATAACGCGCGTCGGCAAAGTGGTAGCTGCAGGACCAGCGACGCACATCTGCGTTGCCGGCTGCAGGCTAATTAATCAGGAAACAGTCGCTCGCGCGAGCGGCTGCTTCCTCTCAATTCACAGCGGGGGGCTCCGTGAATAGCCTGCGGGCCGCCGATCGCGGCTCGCAGGCTAAATGTAAACACAAGCGGAAATAATCCACTTTGTTTACATTTGAACAACGCTGCTAACAGTAGCAGCGTTGTACCAGATCAGCGATCCCCGGCCAATCAGCGGCCGTGGATCTCTGTCACATGACAGGCAGGAGCCTGTTAGAGGCTGCACAGGACAGATCCGTTCCTGTGCAGCCTCTGATCTCTGGGGAAGGGAGGGAGGAGAGGGAGTCTGGGAATCCTGCGGTGGAGGGGGCTTTGAGGTGCCCCCCCCCCCCCCCCCCCCGCCAGCCACACGCAGGCAGGAGCGATCAGACCCCTCCAGCACATCATCCCCCTAGTGGGGGAAAAAGGGGGCGATCTGGTCGCTCTGCCTGGTGTTTGATCTGTGCTGGGGGCAGTAGAGCTCACCCAGCACAGATCATCAAAATCAGCGCTGGTCCTTAAGGGGGGGGTAAAGGCTGAGTCATCAAGTGGTTAAATATCCCCTGAAGGGCTTTGAAGTCAATGGGGCTGCCGCAAACGCAAACTTTCTCTATAAAAGTTGCCATAAACGTTCACCTCACGATTTTTGCAGTAAAAATTGTGATTGTGCTTTTGCGATGTTGAGCCATCGCTACTCTCCAGTAGTAACTTGAAAAAGTTAGAATTTTTACCTATATCGCTGAAAACATTTTTGAGAATACTTCTACTATTTTTTTATGACAATTTGACAGACATGCTTATGTACTAATCTATTTTTTCCAATACTGTTACTAAGTGGCAGATATTTACCCTTTTTTGGAAGTGTTCTTTTATGGAGATATCAGAATTTTGCTAAGAACTTTGATTTCCACAGTATTTGCAGCAGAAGTCTATATATAGGTTTATACAAAGTACCCATTGCCTAGCAACCAGTGACACAGCTGCATATCTTCTTTTATCATTTGTGTGTTTATGTAGAGTTTTATCTTCCACAGAGGTTTACAGAACTCTTGAACTGGCAACAATTTAATTTACAATTTGGAGTTGAAAAGTGGTAACTGCCTGAATGACTGCTGTTGGGTGGCGCACAAAAGACTGACTTGGCTGCCTCTGCCTGTCACATGCGTGAGTATAGAGGTAGACTCAATGCTCCTCTTTCTCCATCCTTGCTTTGCCTGTCCTCCCCGGCTTTACTAAAGCCTGTGCAGAGGTGTACCTATGGTTTTCAGTGCCCGGGTACAAAGACAATTTTTGCACCACCCCACCCAGACAAAATGGGTGTGGACACGTATCAGAATGTGGGTGTGGTCATTGGTCGGAGAAAATGCTGTTTAGATAGCCACATGTGCTTCCCTTCCCCATTTAGATAGCCAGATGTGCCCCCATTTAAAGAGCCAGATGTGCCCCCCCTTTAGATAGCCAAATGTGCCCCCCTTTAGATAGCCAAATGTGCCCCCCTTCCTCCTGTTTACACAGACAGATGTGCCCGCTTTTCTTGCTGCTGTAACATTTCTGCACTCCACTGCAGAGAAGTAGGGGCACTTCGGGCAGCCAGCAAGCTGCCTCTCACATGCGTGGGGTTGCAGCAGCTGTTCTGAGCACCCTCACAGTGCAGCGCCCGGGGACATATGTTCCCCCTTGGCCACCCATAGCTATGCCTCTGAGTCTGTGTCACCTGCATTTACTGCCATATAACCCATACAGCAGCAAATGCAGATGGCACAGGCTTTAAATAAAACCCAGGGAGTACACACAAAGCATGGATGGGGTGAGAGATGCACAGGGACCAGCCAGTATCTGCCTATATACTTGCACACGTGACTTTTTTTTGCATATTTGATTAGTGTGTGATAGGAGATTAGACACAAAGGGCTTGATTCACAAAGCGGTGATAACCCAGTTAAAGACTTTAGGCGTGATAACCATTTTTATCATGCCTAAACTCAGTTTAGGCATGATAAGTTTAGGCATGATAAGTTTAGGCATGATAAGTTTATATAAGTTTAGATCGCGCGCAAAGTCCCGCACGCAAAGCAGCGCCATTAAACTCTATGCAAAGTGCACCAGACTTTGCTAGCGCAAAACTTTTGATCAGCTGTGCACTGCGGTGCTAACCCAGTTGGTGCTTAAACGTATCACGCCTAAAAACTTATTACACCTAAACTTATCACACCTAAACTTATCATGCCTAAACTGAGTTTAGGCGTGATAAAGGGCTTTTCACTAGCGTGCTAACTGTTAGCACCGCTTTGTGAATCAGACCCAATGCATTAAAGTCAGTGATTTCCAAAGACCTGATGCATCTTCATGGAAATGTTACCTCTAGTGGAAGAAAACAGGGTGAGGGGTGGTCATCAGGGTTAAGCACAAATGAAATATCAATTTTTGCAAAAGTTAAATTTTTCCTTATTAGCTAAATTCTTGGAATTGTGAAAGTGTAGATAAGCAGCACTTTGGATACGCACACATAAACATGAACAGCTTACTTATACTGTAGGCTCTAGTTATGGACAAACATATGTTTGTGAATGTTTATGTGAACGTGCGCGGCAGACTCTCAGTGAGTTTAATGGCAAGCGAACTTCAAAAACCTACAGGGCATATTTGCAGCCACAATTTCTTTTACAAAGGTGTCAATACTAATCTACAGGATGTAAAAATGGAAATATCAAACTTTGCCCTATGGATAATTCAGGTGGCAAATTTGCGAAAGCCTCGCTATTTGCAAACCTCACACTATTTGCTATTTTCACAGGTGAAAGGCCCTTTGCTAAATTTGCCTGATCATGCCTATTGTGCAATACCATGCTGCCAAAATATTGCTATGTTATTTGGCGAAGACATTCTGCCTCTATGTTTTTTTTTTGTGTTGTTCTTTTGGGAGGGGAGGACATGTCTAATTACATTATTTTGGGGCACATGTGCATGGTGGTTGTTACTGTACGATTGGACTGTTGTTAGACTTCATTCTTACTAGTTATGCTCTTTTCAACTAGCAACTAACTTAGATTTGTAGCATCTGCTCCTACAAATTCTCCGGCTAGGCTGTGTTTGAAAATTCCCAGGTATACTTATAGGTATTCAGGCATGCTAATTTTCAAACATTCAGCAACCTCCAATATGATCTCAAAAAGGGTTGCAATCATGTTGGTCCGGGTTTTCTGAATCACTGAGGGCCCTTTGGTTTCTTTGGTACAACAAAATACAATTTGTGGACTGAAAAATCATGTCCTTACAGCCTTGTCTCTTAAAGCAGGGTGTGTGTGTGCATGTGCATGTGCGTCCGTGTGCATGTGTGTGCGTGTGCATGTGTGTCCGTGTACAAGTGTGTGCGTGTGCATGTGCGTCCGTGTACATGTGTGTGCGTGTGCATGTGCGTCCGTGTACATGTGTGTGCGTGTGCATGTGCGTCCGTATGTGTGTGCGTGTGCATGTGTGTCCGTGTACATGTGTGTGCGTGTGCATGTGCGTCCGTGTGCATGTGCGTCCGTGTGCATGTGTGTGCGTGTGCATGTGTGTCCGTGTACATGTGTGTGCGTGTACATATGTGTCCGTGTACATGTGTGTGCGTGTGCATGTGTGTCCGTGTACATGTGTGTGCGTGTGCATGTGCGCACGAGCGCTCTGCATGATGAATTCCCGAGATTCTTTAAAGAAAACCTACACTTAAAAAAAAGCCCTCTGGAGGATACTTACCTCGGGAGGGGTAAGCTTCAGGGTCCCAATGAGGCTTCCCTCTCCCCTGTTGCTTTGGGTACTCCCTCGAAACCACCCCCGACAAGCTTGACAAGCGCTGATTTATTTACCTCTCCATGATCCTGCGCAGGCGCACTAGCGGCTCTTCATTCGGGTAAGGCAGAAATAACCAAACCCTATTGTATTCACTGTACTGCGCAGGCACAAAGGACTCATGCCTGCGCAGTGTGCAGTAGAGCGTATCCGTTTGTAGTCGGCTATTTCTGCCTTAACCCGAATACCATGTCCTCTCCACGCCCACTGTCTGTAGGAGTACCACAAGGGTCCGTCCTTGGACCCCTCCTCTTTTCCATTTACACCCATGGCCTGGGACAGATAATAAGCTCTTTTGGGTTTCAATACCACCTCTATGCTGATGACACCCAAAATTATTGTTCTGCCCCAGACCTCTCCACACTACTATCAAAAGTCCCCGAATGTCTATCCGCTGTATCTACATTTATGTCATCCCGTTTCCTTAAACTCAATATGAGCAAAACGGAAATTGTGATATTTCCACCTTCGCTCTCTGTTCCACCTCCCATTGTCACAATCAATGTAGAGAACACCCCAATTGCATCAACCCCCAAAGCTCGTTGCCTAGGGGTAACTCTGGACTCTGAGCTCTCCTTTAAACCACATATTAACACTTTAACTACCTCCTGCTACTTCCATCTCAAAAACATTTCCAGAATCCGTCCCTTCCTTTCACAAGAAGCAACTAAAATGCTTGTACATGCCCTAATCATCTCCCGTCTTGACTACTGCAACACCCTACTCTGTGGTCTACCAAAAAGCAGACTGGAACCCCTCCAATCCCTACTAAACTCTGCGGCCCGTCTCATCCACCTCTCTTCTAGATCCTCTGAAGCAGCCCCTCTCTGCCAATCCCTTCATTGGTTACCAGTTGCCCAAAGGATCCAGTTTAAACTTCTCACGCTTGCATACAAAGCTCTACACAAGCTATCGCCTCCATACATCTCCTCTTTAATCTCCAGATACCTCCCCACCCGGACCCTTCGTTCCTCACAGGAGACCCTTTTGTCCTCCAGCCTAGTCACCTCCTCTCACTCTCGCATCCAAGACTTCTCACGGGCTGTCCCTCTCCTTTGGAACTCTCTCCCTCAGCCGGTTCGTCATGCCACGAGTCTGGAAACCCTCAAACGTACTCTGAAAACACACCTGTTCAGACAAGCCTATAATTAGCTATAGGCAGCACTGAAGGCACACTGGCTCACCCACTAATCCTTGTGTTTCCTTCCCTTTTGTTTCCTCCCCACTACCCTCTAGATTGTAAGCCCGCAAGGGCAGGGACCTCCTCCTAGTGTTTCTCATACTGCTGTTATTTTAACATATGTATATGTACCAACTACATATCAACTATGTATGTACAGTATCTGTATTTATTCTATTCAATGTCATGACTGTACAGTGTCTTGTATTTCTTATGTATATTTGTTCCCCATTATTTGTTTGTACAGCGCTACGGAAGATGTTGGCGCTATATAAATAAAAAAAAAAAATAATAATAATAACCCGAATGGAGAGCCGCTAGTGCACCTGCGCAAGATTGCAGTAGGTAATTATTTACCTCGCCACGGTTTGGGGGCTGCAGCGCTGGATTACAGGGAAACCAGAGGATGGGGGAAGCCTCGTTAGGATCCAGAGGCTTCCCCATCCTTTGGTAAGTATCCCCCAGAGGTTATTTTTTTATTACAGATTCTCTTTAAAGGATACCAGATGTCCAAAGCAAACCCCTAATATGCAGTGGGTAGGGGAGTAAAAGCTAATACTTACCGCTCCTTCCGCTCCACTCAGTCAGCCCCCATTATCCTGTAATCCTTCCCCGTCTTCTCCTCAAGTCACCACCAGTCAGATGACTCCCCTGACTTGTCTTCCGGACATATTGCGCCGAGCATGTGCAGCATGTCTTTTCTGCTTCCCTGTGGTCGTGCATAATGACGTAGCAGCCTGCTGAGAAGACGGGGAAGGTTTACAGGAGAACAGTGGCTGAGTGAGCAGAATGGACATCTGGTATCCTTTAAAGAAATGTAATACTTCATTTTTTACACTATTAGTCTATGCTGTACCCTTCCCTTTTTTACTTGTTTACACCTAGTCATGATATTGACAACTTTCAGTTGGTTGGATCCACAACAAGTTTTCCAAACTTGTGTTGCCTTGTCCCAACTACTTTGAAATGTTGAATGTTGATAGTATCAAATTTAATGTTAGACTTTGACTATTTTCAGTTCAATATAAGCGTTCAATGATTTGCAGACACTGGCACGTGCTTTTCATTTACACTTCACCTGGTATTGTTGGAAATGGGGGAGTTAGATGTATAAGAGTCAAATGATTAGGAGCAATCATTAAAAGAGAACCCAAGGCGGTGGGGGGTGGCAGATGGGACACAGAGGCATGTTCTCTACTTCAGCCTCTGTGTCCCTCCACTGCCGCTGTCTGCCCCACCGCCGCACTGTCACCCCCCGAAATTAGTGAAACTATTTGTCGCTATCTCGGAGGGTAAATATAGGAGAGGGATTCCCTGCTCAAAACGTCCGTCCGGCGTTTCTGCAGGGTTTCCAGAGCTGCCATCAGGCAGCTCTCTCTCCCTGGCTGTTCCCCCACCTCGATGCATGCTGGGAGAGAGAATCTCTCTCTCCATCCAGCATCGTGACCCAGAGGTCACGAAAGTGAAAGTAGGCCAGTGCGGCCCACAGGTGCGGCGGAGAGCAGCGGTTTTCGTGGCTACCTGATCCCCTCAGCCCCCGGGATCAGGAAGCATCATTTTTTTCATTTTATGAGCCCACCTCAAACTCTATTTAAGGTGCCCATAGATTACTCAACTTGGGAGAGAATCGACCATCCAATTTAAAAATATTAATCAAATCAGTTTAAAATCAGTGCCAACAACAAGGGCATGTCTGATTGACAATGTGACCAATTTCATTTGACATTCTTGAAAATCTTGGGTCAACATGCTCAATCGGGTGCGTGGTGGTAACAGCGTGAGATAATCACGAATGACGAAAGCGCGCTCCTAATGTTTTTTGTCCCCCCCCCCCGGTGCCCTATGCCATTATAATTTACTGCCTATGCTGTCTTCTAGTCTCTGCCACAATTTTCACCATACTTCTGCATTCTGGCCCCATATGACTACCGGCATATAGCACGTTAGGTGCATGTGTGACATCACGCCCCCCATGTGCTATAATGCTGGCAACCATGTGGGGATGCAAATGCGAAAGTACAAGGATGGCGGCAGCGTGGACAACTGCAGGTAAATTATAACTTCACCGGACATGGTAGGAGGGTTTGACATAAAACATTAGGGGAGCAGCGGCCGGGGGCGGCAAGACGGTGTGGTGGCGTCACATAGTTGATTCCCACAAGATTTCATGCTGAAATTGATTGGAAATCATCCTTCAGTTTATGTTAGCCAACAGATCTCTCTCTGATCAGAGAGGGAGTTCTATCTGTTGGTCCCTCGGTTGCCAAAATCACTAAATCTATGGGTACCTTTACACTACATGGAAGTGATAGGATTGAACAAGATTGGCAATCAAGATTGTATAGTATTAGACCAGCTTGATGGAGAGACAGCTATAAGTACCCTTCAGAAGATATTTTCAGCCTACTTATTATTTTTACTAAGCATGCCCACTGTAACCCAGCAGTGCTCTGTCCATATCTGCTAGTATAATATAAAGACAATAAAAGAGGAAGGAGGTTTTTGTACAGCTGTGTATCACTGTGTGTACTGGTTGTTGAGGTACTGATGGCAGTAATAATCTCCTTCATCCTCTTGCCGGGCTCCTCTGATGGTGAACCTGAAGTCTCTTCCAGATCCGGATCCAACATACTTTTTTGGGATGCCACCTAATCTTATCAAAGCATCGTATATGAGACCTCTGCCCCTTTGCCCTGGACTGTGCTGAGTCCAGCCTAAGGCATCCACATTCCAGGTAGTGCTGTAAATACTTTCACTGGCTTTACAGTTAATGATGGCATCTTCTCCTGTAGATACAAATATGTGTTCTGGAGTCTGATTCAGCACAATATCTGCACAAGATCCTGTTTCAAAGGGAAAAAAACACACATTCTTTCAATATGCAGTATATGTTCTTCTTTATTTTAAAATAGCATATAGTTGTGATATGATTATATGTAGTAAATGTATGCCACAAACTGTACAGTGTCCTCATACCTGTAATATGAATATACAACACACACAACAGGTAAAGGAAGACAGCCATCCTGATGTCTCTAGATTGTTACACGGGTCATTGGCTGTACAGTCAGATTATTTATATCACAAGAAATCTACAGGGAAAATAACTTCAGTTTCTATATGCAAATCCCGAAAGATGCAAATCTCATGGGCACAGATGACTTCATTTGTACAGATGGGGCTATAATGTGACTTCAGTCTCCTTGACAAAAATAGGTGGTTTCCTATCCAGTCTCCCAGTCTGATACTGCAGTGTCCCGCTATATTCCAGTCAGGTCAGAGCTGCTTTCCAGGTCATGCCTCTGGCTGGCATACAGGAACTAGACTTCTAACCTCAATGAATGTCAACACTGCATTAATATGCAGAAGCCTACTGATCAATAGCATAGTTATGGTGCCATGACCTTAGAACGAGCTGTACACGGACCCCTGCACTGTATATATAACAATCCTGTAATATTAATCACCAAAAATGGCTTTTCAAGTGTAGCCACAATGTAAGGAAGGCGTAAACAGGGAGTGGGAAACAGCTTTTTAATGACTATTGCTGTCCAAAACACATACACATATAGCTGTCGGCAGAGTGGCCTTCAGGCATTGCAAATAATGATATATTCCACATAATATGCATTTTTAAAGAACCCCTGACCTGGTCCCCTTCCCCCAATACTTTTAATATTGTTTTATTATTTGTGCTGTGACTAGCACACAACTGTGGCCCCATTCTGCTGTCAAATATGGGCGGATAGGAAATGGCAGCTTTTCCTCCCCTCTGGCCGTCCTTAGTCCTGCCCCCTCCACTCGCCGCTATAATTCCACATATGATTCACTGCACACAGTGCACAGGGGAGCTGCACTGTGTGCAGGCTTGTGGTAATTGAGGTCAGAAGGATATCAGGCTTCAATTACCACAGGCCCACACACAGCGCAGCTCCCCTGCGTGCTGTGTGCAGTGAATCAAGTGTGGAACTATAGTGGCGAGTGGAGGGGGCGGAATTATGGATGGGCACAGGGGAGGAAGAACTGCCACTTCCTCCCAACCCATATTCGACCTTCTGCTCAGTCGAAGATTATGACTGAGCAGAACAGGGGGCTACAGGGAGCGCTGGAGAGGGGGAAGATGGTTCTGTGACTTCAGATGACGGGTACATTTTTACAGCCTGAAAATGAACCAGTCATCTATAGCAGCTGCAGTTCCATTGTTCCATTTCAAAGCTCAATCACTTTCCAGAAAATTACTCCAACCTATCAGCATCTCACTGACCATCCTTACATTATAAATGCATCCATGTATTACAGTTATTTAGAACACGCTTTAGAATACACACTGTGCCCACACTGGGTAATGCTGCTTTCTGTACAAACGTATCATCTTCTATAAATGGCTGTTTGCATTTTTTTAATGAATTTGTAGAAAGTTTGTATATTTTTTATTTCTGTCTGTACTTCCCACTATAGCTGTGTAGGCAGCAACCATAGCCACACCCCTCTACCGCCTACATGACCATTCCTCAGTATGCATTAGAGAAGAGGCTGGCTTATAGCCAGATGAAAGGCTGAGTGCTGTGCTGTAGCCACCCTCCATGAAGCCACCCCCTCACCCAGGTAACTGATCATTTATTTTGTATGCAAGGGAACATGAAGTGAGAGGAATAGGGAGGCTGCCAATGTTATTCCCTAATAAGCAGTGCCAGTTGCCTGACTTCAGTGGAGATGATCTGTTGCAGGTGTGTGACTCAAACACAGCTGTACTTTATCCCACAGGTGGGGCTTGCACTCTCTTGCAGGTAGGCGCTTATCTGTTTTTAAGTAGCGCTGTTCATTTCCTTGCCATGTACTAATTTTAATGTATTTTTGGTCAGCTGCTCCCACTTAACAGCCTTGCTTTTGGTGTATATGCAGAGCTTCTGTTTGGGTTCAAGGTGCGTTTGCAGTTTCTGGGGGGCTCAGCGCACCTCTGATTGGAGGCCATTCGGAGGCGGCCTGGTGATGCGCTGATCCACCTTTTGCGCAATTTTACTTGGTGGCGCCCCCAGGCTATGCATATACATAGGTTAGGATTTAGTTAGTGTTAGGTCCCCTCCCATCGAGGATGACTTATCCGCAGTGGGAGGGACAAGTACTTAACGAGTTGCATGCAAGCTGTTACAGGAAACCAACATCCTTCAGTGGTAGACAGGTCATGTGTATGCTAGGTGTGTATTTTATCCCACAAGTGGGGCTTGCACTCTCTTGCAGGTAGGCACTTATCTGTTTTTAAAGTGAACCAGAGACGAAGCACTATTGTGTATTTTACCATAGAAATCAGTGGGAACATTAGAGAAAACATTTACCATGCTCTCTGTTCCATCCTCACTGCTAAAAGTGTCTGTTATCTAGCTGAGATAAGAATCCCGGACTGAGCATTGATTCTGGCTTTGCTATAATGACTCAGCTATAATGATTCCTGAGCAAAGCCAGCAGGGGGCAGGCTTGGACTTGAAGACAGCAAAGAACACAGTCTCAGCTATAATTATTCTGTAGCAAAGCCAGACCGACTGCTTAGTCGGGATTCTTATCTTAGAGGTGATAACAGGCAAATTAAACAGAGAACAATGTAACAAAGAGCAGATTAGGTGTTTACTGTCATGTTCCCACTGATTTATAAGGTAAAATACATGAGGTTGCTTCATCTCTGGTTCTCTTTAAGTAGCGCTGTTAATTTCCTTGCCATGTACAAATACAGCTAAAGCCTAAAGCTCAGCATGGCAGCTAGGCATGGCCGAACATGGCGATTTTGCACTTGCAAATGCATTCACAAATTTTACTGCAAAAATTAGCAAACTGGAAATTTGCAGCAAATACCATTGACTTAGAGAGACACTGAAGCCTCCTAAAAACTCAGTTTTTACTGCAGAATATTGTTTAGCATGAATACCCGTCCTAAAAGGCTGCATCCCCGCGGCTGAACTTGCAAATAAACCCCTGAAATCCCGAGGCAAAAATCCACGACTTTCAAAGTCTTGGATTTTGCTGCCCGGGGGAGGCAGAGCTTTGGGCTGTAGCTCTGCCTCCATGCGTGTCAATCTGCCCTGATCGCCGCCTCTCGCCACCCCTCTCAGTGAAAGAAGACTGAGAGGGGTGGGAGGAGGTGGAGATCCAAGCAGATTGATGTGTATGGAGGCAGAGCTACAGCCCAAAGCTCTGCCTCTACAAGGAAGCGCTCCCCAAATCTTCCCCCGAGGATTTTGGGGGTTTTAATTGTGAGTTCAGCCGCAGGGATACAGCATTTCAGGTAGGGCATTCATGCTAAACAATATTCTGCAGTAAAAAGTTTTTTTGGACGCTTCAGTGTCTCTTTATCTGGCAGGCAAACATCAAAAACTTTCAGAGCATCTCTGCAGCTAGAATTTCTTTTAAAAAGGTGCACAAAGTATGCAAGAACCTGGACCATGACATGGCGGAGGGGTATCAAGGGCAAAAGGTTTCTAAACAAAAAATACTTTTTTTTTACTGAGGCTTAATTTCATGCATAAATGCCAAAAATCCCCTATAGTTTCTAGATTTTTTTCAAATTAAGGTATTAAAATGGCCGCCGTCTTCACCTGACTAAAATTATGTGCAGCCACTGTGTGAGATGCCAACATTTTTAATGTCATTGATTGTATGTAAAATCTTTACATTTTATTTTTTTTTCACTTTAATGACTCATTGGTTACATGCAGGCACTCTATTATAGGCCATTGGAAAAGGTGGCATGTGACGGTCTAACATGTAACTTACATCCAATGTATGAGAGGCCTGAAATATCAGGCCTTGTATATTAAAGCTTTACATTTTTACTCATTTTTAAATAAAACTGTCATATGCCAGGCAATTAATTTCTCTGAATACAATGTAAGAAGGACCAACCTCCTTTTCATCCTCCTCTGCTGTGGTCAACTGCAACATCACCTCCACCACCACACTAGCCTCTCCAAATGAATCGGATTGCTCAGAGGAGGTATTTCCCCAGGCATTGAAGGACAGAAGTGAAGTGTAAGCATTGGCATCCGGTGAAGAATAGGAACAAGGCAGACACTCACACAGCAGTCCCCAGGTTGGCTAAGTGATGGTAAGCTATACAGTAATGGTGGTGCAGCCACTCACAGTGCAGCTACACAGATGTTTATGTGACACAGTAACAGCACTGGTTGCTCACACAGCAGGCAGTGGTCAGCAAAGGGGTATTGTCACAAATGTTTGTCACAGTGTGTTTCTTTGGCACACTAATATTATCTATAACACAGTACAGTTGGTAAGTTGCTGTGATGTCAAAATGTTAAACACTAAATTATTTTTGCGCAGTGAAGGTGGGCTATAATGGTGATGCAGCCACACACTACATTGTATACAGTATAGGGGTTTTGTGGCGCTACAACACACTACACAAAAGCAACAACAAATTATAAGTACAGCAAGGTCATTGTCACTGTCAGTCCTCAAAAGGACTATTCGGGAGCGGGGGTCCCTAGCTGGTGAACTGCAAGTAGTAAAGCACCTAGGAAGCAGCTAAACAGCACAATATTCCCATAAGTCACCAAACACAGTCTATTTCTCACTGCTCTTCTATCTGCAGCAGCAGCTCAACTTCCTATACTGACTAATGCAGTATTAAAATGGCCACCAGGATTGTGCCTTTTATGAAGGGGCCGGAGTGGCCCGGGTGGTGACCACATTTTATTAGCTGTCCTGTACCACCTGACATCAGGGTGAAGGGTGAAAAATGGCACTATGAGAAAGTTTAAGTTGGCTACAAACTGCCCACATCATTCACACTTCTCGCAAACATGCGAATAGTGCACTTTCACCGGGAACAGGCGAACAGAAGAAGGCAGGGCTATGGTTTGAAATGCATTGTATCAGGTCACCACTCGGACCACTCCTCCCCCCCCCCCCCATAAAAGGCATTTGGACCTGTGATAGCTCTCTGCATACTAGTATTTAAAAACAAACACTTTAGATAATTAGGAAAGGCTGCATGAAATGGAGCACTAGAAATAGGATTTACCACCTTTTAAACTGAATTACATGAAAGATTTTACTCTGTAGCTAACATTTCGCAGCAAACATTATTTCCTTTTGCTTACACAGTGTTCCAAACAAAAAAAACTAGAGGTTGGAAGTATCAGCATTTGCTGCAGACAGTAGATTGGTGCAGGTGTGGAAAGTAATACATTGATACAGGCAGGGGAATGGTTTCTGGCACTGTGGCTTGCCTTTCCTCTGAATTGAACTACAGTGAAGCTGTAGAGGCTGAACTTGATGGACAAATAACTTTTCTCAACCTACATAACTATGTAACATGTTAGGAGGATTTTTCAACATCCATATCAGTGAATGGTTAGCACTCTCACCTTGCAGCACTGGTTCCCCAGTTCATATCCCATCCAGGGCACTATCTGCATGGAGTTTGTATGCTTTTCCTGTGTCTGTGTGGGTTTCCTCCAGGCTCTCCGGTTTCCCTCACATCCCACAAATATACAAATAATTTAATTGGCTTCCCCCTAAATTGGCCCCAGACTATGATACATACACTACACGAGATATACATTGAGATATGACTATGGTAGGGATTAAATTGTGAACCCCATTGAGGGACAGTTAAAGAGACTCTGAAGTCTCTTTTTTTTTCCAGATTTTCTCATATAACCCTGTTAAGCATTAATGCACAAGCGAAATCGCCGCATCCTCACGGCAGATGAGTGATTTAATACAGAGAAAGTGACCTGCAAAGTTCTACGACTTTGCAGGTCGCAGATTGTGCTGCCCTGGAGAGGCAGAGCTTTTGGCTGTAGCTCTGCCTCTCCAGTGAAAGAAGACTGAGAGGGGCGGGGAGGGGTGGCAATCCGCAGAGATTGAGTGCGGAGGAGGCAGAGCTACAGCCTAAAGCTCTGCCTCTTTGAGGAAATAAAGCCCTGCGAGCCTGGGATCTTTGCAGGGCTAATCCTCTGTAATAAATCACTCATCTGCCGTGGGGATGCGGCGATTTTACTTAGGCATTATCTTTTAACAGGATTATATGAATAAATCAAGGAGAAAAAAAGACTTTAGAGTCTCTTTAAGTAACAAGACAATATACTCTGCAAAGAGCTGCAGAAGATTTGGGTGCTATATACTGTAAATGCTAAATAAGAATAAGAATAAATAATAAAATGATAATGACAGGTTCAGCATTAGTGGTAGTTGATATGCAAATATCCTGGTCTGCATGCAAATTACATTCATATTGCTATCCAAAAAAATATTCAGTCAGAAACATTTGATCAGCATGCTTGTTCAGGGTCTATGACTAAAAGTATTAGAGGCAGGGAATGAGCAGGACAGTAAGGCAATCTGCATTGTTTAAAAGGAAAAAAAATGTCAGCCTCCATATTCCTTTCAGTCCATGTGTGCTTTTAGGCAATTTGCACACAGACTTGGAATATTTGTCTCTCATCAGTCATCTCTGTTCAGCACTATTCACAATACAAGGTTATCCACACTGCTGTCCAGGGTGCTGATCTCTTATTAGCTGTGGGGAGAGTAGCTGTAAGGAGCTGTCCATCGTGCTGATCTCTTATTAGCTGTGGGGAGAGTAGCTGTGATGAGCTATCCATGGTGCTGATCTCTTATTAGCTGTGGGTAATGTAGTTGTGAGGAGCTGTCCATGGTGCTGATCTCTTATTAGCTGTGGGGAGAGTAGCTGTGAGGAGCTGTCCATGGTGCTGATCTCTTATTAGCTGTGGGGAGAGTAGCTGTGAGGAACTGTCCATGGTGCTGATCTCTTATTAGCTGTGGGGAGAGTAGCTGTGAGGAGCTGTACATAGTGCTGATCTCTTATTAGCTGTGAGGAGAGTAGCTGTGAGGAGCTGTACATACTGTAGTGCTGATCTCTTATTAGCTGTGGGGAGAGTAGCTGTGAGGAACTGTCCATGGTGCTGATCTCTTATTAGCTGTGTGGAGAGTAGCTGTGAGGAGCTGTCCATGGTGCTGATCCCTTATCAGCTGTGGGGAAAGCAGCTGGGAGGAGCTGTCCATGGTGCTGAAATCACACATTGTACCTTTGCCACGCCTTTTTCTATACATTTACATTAATATACATTAAAGAGAACCGGAGGTGGGTTCTTGCTATCAATATTAGGACACAGAGGCACATTCTGCATACAATGCCCAGCCTCTGTGTCCTTACAGAGTGCCCCCAGCCCCCCCCCCCCCCCCCCCTGCACTCTGCTGTCCCCCAGTATAAAAACCGCCGGGCTAGCAACATACAGATTGTCGCTAGTCGGCTGTTAACCTTTTTGCTGCCACTCAGCGTGGCCCCCCCGCCTCCTCTATAGAGCGGCTCCCCGCCTGCGTCCCTTCCCTCTCCGCCTCCGTAAGCCGATTAGAGGAAGCTTACGGAGGCGGGGGAGCCACGCTGAGTGGCAGCAAAAAGGTAAACAGCCGACTAGCGGCAATCTGTATATCGCTAGCCTGGTGGTTTTTATATTGGGGGACAGCAGAGTGCAGGGGGGCCTGGGGCACAATATAAGGAAACAGAGGCTGGGCATTGTATGCAGAATGTACCTCTGTGTCCTAATAATGATGGCAGAACCTCACCTCAGGTTTTCCTTAATGACAACTGCACACAGCAAGGAATGCTGCCTGTGCTGAATCTCTCGAGTTACAGTAATAGAATTTTTGTGAATAATTCCCATCTGGATCCAGCAAGGGGTTATGGTAACCTGATTCTGGAATATGACTCCACTATTGCTGAGAAACAAGCTGTCGTTCCCCCTCTGAGTTGCTATGACTTACAGTGGGAATAGTATTTAAAGAGGAACTTTACATTCTGACATCTATCACATGGTGACATTTTTATTGCTGGCAGGTGATGTAGCTGCTGCATGGTTTTTGGCAGTTGGAAACAGCTGTAAACAGCTATTTCCCACAATGCAACAAGGTTCACCGACAGAAAACTGCCAGGACTATGGTCCTCAGAGTTTCTTGTGGCAGGGGTTTCACCACAATATCAGCCATACAGAGCCCCCTGATGGTCTGTTTGTGAAAAATAATAGATTTATCATATAAAAGGGGGTATCAGCTACTGATTGGAATGAAGTTCAATTCTTGGTCACGGTTTCGCTTTAACGATGCCAGGAATTTCAGTGGTAGCAGCACAAGTCGTCATTAGGCCCATCCTGTGCCCAGCTTACATGTGGCATTATGATATGTACACGAATTTCCACCATCACTCCAGATATTGTGACATCTAGCCCCAGTACGTGTAGATAAATGGCTTGAATAGGGAAATACCTGAACACTTGCACAAGACAGCAATAGAGCATAGAGAAATTCACCCAGTATGTAGTTAGAGAGTTTAGCCTGTCTAATTCCCCCTCATCTGTATCTAATCACAAGTTGTAGTTTGATCTCTCCCCTATGTCACATGATTGCCAAGGCTGATAAGCTCATTTAAAGGACAGGATGTTAAGCTGCCATGAAAGCAGGGAGTAGAAACAGTGCAGATTTATTGAAGGATTTGCATCAGCTGTAACAAAGAAATGTTTTTCTTTAAAGAGAGTCTGAAGCCAGTTATTTATTGCCCAGTTATGTTAACCACCCTGGCGTTCTATTAAGATCGCCAGGGCAGCTGCGGGAGGGTTTTTTTTTAATAAAAAAAAAATGATTTCATGCAGCCAACTGAAAGTTGGCTGCATGAAAGCCCACTAGAGGGCGCTCCTAACCAATATTTCTGATCGCCTCCGGCGATCCGCAGTAACAAGGAAGGCCGCAATGAGCGGCCTTCCTTGTTTCGTTTTGCTCGTCGCCATGGCGACGAGCGGAGTGACGTCATGGACGTCAGCCGACGTCCTGACGTCAGCCGCCTCCGATCCAGCCCTCAGCGCTGGCCGGAACTGTTTGTTCCGGCTGCGCAGGGCTCGGGCGGCTGGGGGGACCCTCTTTCGCCGCTGCACGCGGCGGATCGCCGCGCTGCGGCGGCGATCAGGCAGCACACGCGGCTGGCAAAGTGCCGGCTGCGTGTGCTGCTTTTTACAGCGAGCAAATCGGCCCAGCAGGGCCTGAGCGGCAGCCACCGGCGGTGATGGACGAGCTGAGCTCGTCCATACCGCTAAGGTGGTTAAGCAAGAAGACCATAGCTGATTTGCCACAAAAGCATGGCAGAACGATTTAGTTAGCCCCCCAAATTTCCCAGGGAAAATTATGCCTTCGCTTCCTGGAGGAAGCAGAGCTTTGTACAGTAGCTCTGCCTCCACTCCAGTAAATCTCTCCCAGATTGCCACCTCTCTCCGCCCCTCTCAATGAAAGAAGACTGAGAGGGGCGGGGAGAGGCGGCGATCCGCCTAGATTGACTGGTCTGGTGGCAGAGCTACAGCGCACAACTCTGCCTCCCCCGGGCAGCAAAATCCATGACCTTGAAAGTCGGTGAATTTTAGGTGGATAAAACCTCATTCTGCCGCGCTGTTGCAACAAATCAGCTATGGTCTTATTGCTTAAGTTAACTGGGCAATAAAAACAGCAAATTATTTTGGCTTCAGACTCTCTTTAAAGGTTATTATGCTGTTATGTATCTTTTAGTGCAGAGAGAAAGTTCTGAGTTCAGGTCCTCTTTAACTACTTGAGGACCACAGTGATTAATGACATTTTGCACACACATACTACATCACCTGGAATAACATATAGGATAGTTTTTATTCCCATAACCCAAAAGTGTGCAAATTTCACTGGGATAATGTAAACAGCAGCCATTCTTACACTGTTAATGGCAGGGTTCTTAAACTTTGCACAGTTGGTCACTGGGTGACTAGGATTAATATTCAGAAAAGTGGGTGGAGACTACAAAAGGCAATGAAAATTCACCTATTGATTTTAAAGGGTAAAATTTAATTGCTGCCATTATTGCACTGTTAATGGCAGAAGCCTCAAACCTGGTGACTGGGGTTCAAATTCAGAAAAGGGGGTGGAGTCACAAAAATCCAATCAGGTTTGTTTCTTTTCAATGCAAATTATTAATTCCAAAGACCGCAAAGCTCACAAACTTGGTCATTGAGTAAGTTAGAAAAAGGGAGCGGAGCCAACACCAGCTAAATACATAAACAGGCAATGTCGGGTCATCAGTGGGCAGAGACAAATACAAATTTGACTGGGAAAATGTAAACTGTGCCATTCTTACTCTGTTAATAGTAGGGTTCTCAAACTTTGCCCAGTTGGTCACTGAGTGACTGGGATTAATATTCAGAAAAGTGAGTGGAGCCTACAAAAGTCAATCAAAATTCACAGTTAATTTCCAAGGGGAATATGTAATTGCTACCATTCTTGCACTGTTAATGGCACAAGCCTTAAACCTGGTACAGTTGGTCATTGGGTGACGGGTTCAAATTCAGAAAAGGTGGTGGAGCCACAAACAGCCATCAGATTTGTTTCAATGCAAATTATTGATGCCAAAGACTGCAAAGCTCACAGACTTGGTCATTAAGTAATTGAGAAATTGTGTGTTAGGGTTAGAAAAAGTGGGCAGAGCCACCACTAGCCAAATACATACCCGGGCAACACCGGGCTACCAGCTAGTAAGTATATATAAGTCAAAACTTTATTTTTCAACAATACAAATACCCTGAGGGCCTTTAACTTTGCTTATCTCTTTCATGGCTTGCCATCCAGATCACACTGCAAAGCAAACTTGCAGATTTCTGTGGCACACAGTCAAATCCCTATAGCCGTGGCTCCTACTGGAAATTGGTCACTACTCCTGTTATGTTTATAACATACTAGCTGGTTGCCCGGCGTTGCCCGGGTATGTATTTGGCTAGTGTTGGCTCTGCCCACTTTTTTTAATCCTAACACATAATTACTCAATGACCAAGTTTGTGAGCTTTATGGTCTTTGCATCAATGATTTTCATTGAAATGAAATAAATCTAATTGACTGTGGCTCCATCTTCTTTTCTGAATTTGAAACCCAGTCACCAAAAGGTCAACTGTACCTGGTTTGAGGCTTGTGCCATTAACATTAACAGTGCAAGAATGGCAGCAATGAAATATTTTCCCTTGAAAATCAATAGGTCAATTTTGATTGGCTTTTGTAGGCTCCACCCACTTTTCTGAATATTAATCCCAGTCACCCAGTGACCAACTGTGCAAAGATTGAGAAGTCTACCATTAACAGTGTAAGAATGGTTGCAGTTTACATTCTGCCAGTGAAATTTGTATTTTTTCTCCACCAACTGATGTCCTGACGTTTCCTGGGTATGTATTTGGCTGGTGTTGGCTGTGCCCACTTTTTCTAACCCTAACACACAATTACTCAATGACCAAGTGTGTGAGATTTGTGGTCTTTGGCATGAATAATTTGCATTGAAATGAAAAAAATCTGATTAGCTGTTTGTGGCTCCACCCACTTTTCTGAATTTGAACCCCAGTCACCCAATGACCAACTGTACCAGATCTGAGGCTTGTGCCATTAACAGTGCAATAATGGTAGAAACTAAATATTCCTCTTGAAAATCAATAGGTGAATTTTGATTGGCTTTTGTAGGCTCCACCCACTTTTCTGACTATTAATCCCAGTCACTAAGTGGCCAACTGTGCAAAGTTTGAGAACCCTGCCATTAACAATGTAAGAATGACTGCTGTTTACATTTCCCAGTGAAATTTGCATTTGTCTCCGCCCACTTTTTGGTTATGGGAATAAAAAGTATCCTATGTATTATTCCAGGTAGTGTACTATGTGTGTGCCAAATTTCATTCAAATCCATTCAGCCATTATTGCGTGATCGAGTAACAAACATCCAAACATCCAAACTTTCCCATTTATATTATTAGTAGAACAGAGTAACCAAGCAGCTCAGGGTGACCCAAACTACTAGGAATGTATAGGGGGATAAGAGGAACCAAAAAGCCCTCCTACTAAAAAAAGCAAAGCTTGGTGTAAAGTAGGATTCATTACATAAGAACCCAAAATATGCTATTTCTTAGCAAATGCTGATGCTGACATCTAGTGGCTTAAAAATATACATTTAGAGCATTGCCATTACTTATCCAGTCCTGGTATCTATTGCTAGTAAAAAAAACATTTAAATAAGGTAAAAGATAAAATAAGAGCTCAAATCTTATCCTCTATCACCATCTAGTGACCAAATGCAACATTACTAAATGAGTCAAAAACAAAAGTGTGATTTATTATGCAACAAAACCTTAACGCATATGTTGTAATTGTCTTCTAACAAGTACCAATAAAACTTAAATTTGAGCCAGAAAAAAAAACAACTTAAATGCAACTTCTCCATGCAAGCCATTTATTTTCTTGTTCTAGGAATAGACCCCACAGAGTCTGGAGTGATGGTGTAGCCTGCTCGTCATGCTCCAAACCTGGACATCTTCAAACGCACTCTTAAAACACACCTTTTCAGACAAGCCTATAACATTTTATAGCCCCTATTTACTTATCTGTTCACAATGTATTGAAAGGCAAAGGCTCACTGCCTCATCCATCCCCCCCTTACCTAATGTGTCCCCCACTACCCTTTAGATTGTAAGCTCGCAAGGGCAGAGTCGTTTTCCTAATGTTTACTGTTTTGTTGTAATATTTGTGCTGCTTGAGACTGTAAATTTTTTGGTTGTACCTATGTTCCCCTTGTCGTCTTATTGTGCTTTGTAAAGTGCTGCGGAATATGTTGACGCTCATGGGCGCCTCGTCCACCAGGCAGAACCAAGCGGTCGCCTGCCTTGCTGTGCGGCGGGGGGCGCTGCCACCAGCGGTGGGACCGTGCTGACCCCCCGTCTGTTAAACGACGCGCCAGTTCACTCCCTGCAGCTCACCTCAGCCTGCCGAGTCTTCTGGCAGGAAGAGCAGGGCTACAGGAATTTGGTGTTTGAAGCCCTGCTCTGGAGACTATTTGTGTCTCCAGTACAGGGCGCCATCTTCCTGTAGCCCTGCTCTCTGCCAGTGTCAGCTCGGGACTCACAGCTGGAGCTGAAGGAGCTGCGCGCCGGGAGAGGAGGCTTCTGCAGGTCAGTAAATGCTTTTTTTTTCACAGGTCGCATGATTCTCTGGAGAAACACTGCCCACAAGATGATTATTTTTTGGTGTAACATTGCTGCATTACAATTATTTTCAGGTGAAAGATTGACACATTACGATTATTTTATGGTGAAACATTCTACGCTACAATTATTTTCTGGTGAAGATTGCCACATTATTTTCTAGTGAAGCATTGCTGCATTACGATTACTTTCCAGCGAAAGATTGCCGCATTACGATTATTTTCAGGTGAAACATTGCTGCATTATGATTATATTCAGGTGAAACTTTCTGTGTTACGATTATTATCTGGTGAAAGATTGACACATTACGCAAACGCGAATTTTCGATACCGATTTCGCACGAAAACTCGCGTTTGCGTGCGAAAACATTTAATTGCACGTGAAAATTCGTGATTGCGTGCAAACGTGAAAATTCACACGAAAACGGCCGTGCTAACAGTTAGCACTCTTTTGTGAATCAAGCCCTTGATCTTCTAATGGACCGTTTTTTTAATGCCACATGAACCGGACCTTGATCTGTAGAGAGTGGACTAGGCATGTGCGGAATGTTGGGGAGGATCCACTGGAGATTTTTTGCAACACCTTTAGGTATTAATATTTTGTTTTATGGATGATATCAATCTGTTGGGAGCTCTTTTGTTGCAGGATTTTATAAATACCATTACGCCTTACTTTGTTACTGTTTAAAATCTCTGTACCTGTTGATCTGTATTATTTTATATTTGTACTCTAAGATTATTTTACAGTATGGATTACAGGTTGTTATGTGATATAATCTACTATCATGTTGTAGCTTTAATAGGCTAAAAAAAAAAAAGAAAAAAAAAGAAAAGGGGGAAAAATACTATTACTTATTTGAGACAATAAAAACTTTAAACTTAGATTTTTAGCTTTTGAGCACAAAATAAGGCTGTGGGGATTCATGGAAGTCTTAGTTAGAATTAAAGCACACCTGAACTCAGAACTTCCTCTCTGCTCTAAAAGTTAAGCAACAGCATAATAACCTTTACAGAAAGACATTTCTGTGTTACAGCTGATACAAATCCTGCAATAAAACTGTGTGTCTCCTTCTTTCTTTCATGGAAGCAGACATAGGATTAACATCCTGTGTTTACAAATTCGCTTCTCTGCCGAGGCAGCCAGTTGACACAACTGAAGAGTCCATATTACACTTGTGATTGATTAGTCACAGATGAGGGTGAATTACACAGGCTAAACTCTCTAAATACATACAGGGTGCATTTCTCTCTGTTTTCCTTCTGCCCTGTGCAAATGTTCAGGTCCACTTTTACAAGCTAGGGACTGGGCTATTAGCGGTTCTGGGCTCTGTAGTGCTCCACTCTTAAAGCGGACCCAAACCAAACATTTTTTTTAATTAAAAATATTTAGTTGCACCACTCTGACACATACAAAGTTAAATAAACACTCCTTCAAGCCTATGATCATTTCAGTGCATGCTTTTCACCTTTCTCTTTTCATAACTAGGGTTATACTGGGGCAGCCATTAGCAATTCCTCCATTGCCGGACACCACCTACTCAACCAGTTTGCCGGATTTTGTCCCGGCAATTTGAAAGGAAGGGAGGGGTTCCTCCAATAAATGTAAAATATTTTATATTTGTCATCATGCAGCTGAAAAAAGGCTGCTATTTATTATTGTAATTTAGAAAATAGATTTTATTTCTGAAATCTTGTATTTTTAATTTGGGTCCACTTTAAGCAGTGGTTGTCCACTACCAGGCACCCCATCCATTGGGCCTGGTTGAGCACAGCCACTACCCCAGAGAGAATCGGGCAAATTGTCAGTTTTGTGACAAGAAGATCAGAACCACTAACAGCCCATTCCACAGCTTGTTAAGAGGGACAAAAGTGGTAAAAGCTGCCTGGCCGGCCCTTACATCAGGAGAGATCTGTCCTGTGGTAGGCAAGGGGTCACCCCTAGTGTTACAGTGAGCTCTCCAAACTTGCTTTATTTATTGAATCTTCCAACACTTTTTGGATGGAGCATTCTAGATACCTATAGTAGTTACCTTTCTGCTTGGAACCTATTTTACTGTGCAATGTCTCCTATATAACAGCTGCAATCATTAGGGGGGGACACCCACCTCACATAGGTCACACAGGAAACATGCAAATTATGTCCTGTCCTCACAGGTCACCCCTCACCTCTCTGCATCACATGACTGATCACTGACTCTAAATATAACAAAAGAGAAACAACAGTTAAAATGTAAAATGTGCATAGGTAAGTAGGTTTGAAACAAAAAAATCCAATAAATTGCTGTATTCATTCTTGGCTACTGCAATCAATGTATTTATACCCACCTCTCTGATCAAGGAAAAACGCCATCTCTTGTATTCAGAGTGTTGGTGAAGCTATACGTGTGTGCTTAAATTAGCTTAATTATACTGATATGCAGGCAGAGAAAAGAGATGAGAAATGCCGGCACTGCTGTAAACTGCTTGTTTATTCATAACACATGCGCTTCTGCGGAGGCTGCGGTAGCCTCCGTAGAAGCGCATCTGCTCGAAACGGCTGTAAGGCACTCATCCCCTTCACCCACCGCACAGCTTCACCAGCAAACCGGTATGTTAGCTCTCAATATGCATGAAATTTGAATTTACGTTGTTGCACCATGTGTTATGAATAAACAAGCAGTTTACAGCAGTGCCGGCATTTCTCATCTTTTTCTCCGCCTGCATATGATGTCTATCTGAGCCTGAGCACGCTGGTCTATCTGCATCGCACCGGATACCTGGTCTGCACCCCTGCAACCCTCCCTGCACCCTTAGTTGCAGTGCCAGCACCTTTCTATCCTACCTTTCATAATTATACTGATACTTAAGGGCTTGTTTCCGGCTCGTTTTCAGCCGTGCTTATGGAAATACAATAGAAGAGACAGGAGACAGTGCATAGACTGCGCTCTCTGTTTCCATACATGCGCTGTGATTTACAAGGGAATAGTTGCACACATTTTGGGTGATTGCAACCCCGATCCCATTCATTATAAATGAATGAGATCGCAAGTTCTGCCTCTGGGGGAGTCACATGCAACGCAGAGCATGGCTGGCGCACACCCACCTGGGCTGCAGATGGAAACGAGCCTTACATGAGGTTAAAATGATTCCAGATTATGTCTGAATGGCTTCTGGAGATGGGCAACAACGTCATGGCAGCAGCTGGGTTTCTACAGTCTGTTCTGGAAAGGTACATGGTGGTTTCTCCAGTCACACTCTCCTTCAATGCTATTAGGAGGGGAATGGGGGGGGGGGTGCTGTTGTGCCCTGAGGTTGTAGCATGCAGTGCAGGGAGATGTAGGTGTGGGTAGGAGTCCACTGACAGTCAGCATCTCAATCATACAGTAGCTCCTTACTGGAGGAAAGTGTGCCTCCATCAACAGTGGTTTGTTTCTCCAGGAGAGGTAAGCCCAACACTCCCTGTCCAATTTAAACTGTCTTTTATTATGTTTCTCCTATGTTGCCTTAACTTACAGTAGGTAGCAGAAATCTGATGGAACTGATAGTTTTTAGACCAGTCCATCTCTTCATGGGGGATTTTTAATATTTTATTTACTCACTAGTTGATGACCTGGCATTGCCCGGGTATATATTTGGCTGGTGTTAGCTCTGCCCACTTTTTCTAACCCTAACACACAAACACTCAGGGACCAAGTGTGTGCACTTAGGGGTCTTTGGCATAATTTTTTTATATTCCCATAAAAATTAAACAAATCAGATCGGCTGTTTGTGGCTCCGCCCCTCTCCAGCATTTGAACCTCAGTCACCCAATGACCAACTGTAGCAGGTTTAAGGCATCTGCTATTAACAGTGTAAAAATGGCAGCAATTTAAAAATTATCCTAGTAAATCAACAGGTGGATTTTGATTGGCTTTTATAGGCTCCACCCACTTCCCTAAATATTAATCTCAGTCACCCAGTGACCATATGGCCGAAGTTTGAGAACCCTACCATTAACAGTGTAAGAAGGGCTGCAGTTTATATTTTCCCAGTGAAATAAGTTTTTGGCTCTGCCCACTTTTTGTAACCTTGACATACAGTCACTCAATGACCAAGTTTGTGAGCTTTGGGGTCCTTAGCACCAATAATTTTTATTTTCCCAGTGAAATAAAACAAATCTGATTGGCTGTTTGTCGCTCCACTCCTTTAGTGAATTTGAACCTCAGTCACTTAATGACCTACTGTAGCAGGTTTGAGGCCTCTGCCATTAACAGTGTAAGAATGGCAGCACTTTCAATATTCCCCCTGAAAATCAATAGGTGAATTTTGGTTGGCTGTTCTAGGCTCCACCTACTTTTATGAATATTCATCTTTGTCACTCAGTGACCAACTGTGTCAAGTTTGAGAACGCTGCCATTAGCAGTGCAAGAATGGCTGCAGTTTATATTTTCCCATGCAAAAAGTTAGCTGTTTTTGACTCCGCCCACTATTTCTAACCTTGACATTGTCAAGTTTGAGAACCCTGCCAAAAACAGAATGGCTGAAATCAATCTAACAAATCTGATTGGCTCTTTGTGGCTCCACCCCCTTTAGTGAATTTGGACCCCAGTCACCCAGTGACTGACTGTATCAGGTTTGAGGCCCCTGACATTAACAGTGTAAGAATGGTAGCAATGTAAATATTCCCCTTGAAAATGAATAGGTGAGTTTTGGTCGGCTGTTGTAGGCACCACCTGCTTTTCTGAATATTAATTACAGTCACCCAGTGGCCATCTGTGTCAAGTTTGGGAACCCTGGCATTAACAGTATAAGAATGGTTGCAGTTTATATTTTCCCATGTTAAAAATGTAGTTGTTGGTGCTTTTTCTAACCTTTTTCTTGCCTTGACATACAGTCACTCAATGACCAAGTTTTTGAGCTTTGGGGTCCTTGGTCAATAACTTGCATATTCCCATTGAAATTAAACAAATATGATTGGCTGTTTGTGGCTCCGCCCCATTTCTAAATGTGTACCCCAGTCACCCAGTGACCGGCTGTACCAGGTTTGAGGCATCTGCTATTAACAGTGTAACAATGGCAGCTATTTAAATATTTAAATCAAGAGGTGCATTTTGATTGGCTGTTTTAGGCTCCACCCACTTTCCTCAATATTAATTCCAGTTACCCAGTTACCAACTGTGAAAACTTTGAGAACCCTGCCATTAACAGTGTAAAAATGGCTGCAGTTTATATATTCCCAGTGAAATTATTTTGGCACCGCCAACTTTTTGTAACCCTGACATGCAGTCACTCAATGACCAAGTTTGTGAGCCTTCGGGTTCCTGGCATAAAAAATGTGTGAATGGAAGCAGTTTATTTAGCAAATAAATCTGATTGGCTGTTTGTGGCTCCACCCCTTTAGTGAATTTGAACCTCAGTGACCAAATGAACGACTGTAGCAGGTTTCAGGCCTTTGTCAATAACAGTGTAAGAATGGCAGCAGTTTAAATAATCCCCTTGAAAATCAATAGGTGAATTTTGATTGGCTTTGTAGGCTCCACCCACTTTCCTGAATATTAATCCCAGTCACCCAGTGACCAACTGTGTCAAGTGTAAAAACCCTGCGATTTACAGTCTAAGAATGGCTGCAGATGACATTTTCCTATTAAAATGAATGGCTGAATTTTGATTTGCTGTTTTATGCTCCGCCCACTTTTCCTGGATTTGTAACCTCGGTGACCAAGTGACCAACTGTGCCAAGTGTGGGGACTCTGGCTTGATTACTGTGAGAATGGCAGCCTTTTACATTTTTTCCATTGACTTGAATGGGTGGAATCTGATTGGCTGTTTGTAGCTCTGCCCAAGACCCCCAGAACATATCATCCCAGGTAGTAAGGGATCTGTATACCAAGTTTAGTTCAAATCGGTCAAGACGTTTTCGAGTGATCACGACACATACACACACACACACACATACATACTCACATATATCTGATTTTATATACCGTATTTTTCATAATATAAGACGCACTTTTTCTTCCCCAAAACTAGGGGGTAAAAGTGGGTGCGTCTTATATTGTAAAGGTATGGTATTTTGGCCCCAAAACATACTTACCTGATCCTGCCGCCGCAATCCTCTCCTCCTCCGCCTGACTGCCGTCATTCGAGGGTCATCCGAGGATCCCAATGTTTGTAATCATTATTCGTCAGATTTAGGTATTGCTCAGTTTATCAGATGGATAATAGTGTTTTATAAGTATTAAGTGTGAAAAACGATATATTATGATTTTGTTGTTGCGCAGTTTATTTGGTGGATAATAATGTTTTACAGAGTGTTAATAAAAAAAAGTATATTATGATTTATTTGTTGACGGCTTGATATGTTGAAAAAAAAGATTTAACTCAAAACTATAAATAAGTATTATATTATGTGTAAATGTTACTGGTCGCCGGCAAAGTTGGGAAACATAAATTATTACGGATGCTGTTTGAAAACGTAAATTATCACGGGCGCCCTTTTATTCTATTCAGCGACTGTCAAATGATATTTAATATGGGAGCCAATGGCGGCACCTTTTTTGTCCACCTGCCTCATGCGCCCAAATTTCCTGTCTTCCCCCCCCCCCCCCCCCTTCCTGGAGTGGCCCACAGAGCGTTCGCTCTCATAGGCTAATGCCTATGAGAGACGATCGCTGGGATTGGCTGTCGGGGAAAGGGAGGGGGGAGGAAGAAACTTTAAAGAAAATTTCATTTTTTATAAAAAAATAAATAGCAAATTTATAAAAGAGGAGCGGGGAGGGGTCCTTGGTCTACAGATGTCTCTGCATGGCTAGGTACAGTTTAATTACTAGCTAAAATGTTGTTGGGATACTCCAAGGTCTATCATCTTGAGGGGAATGGTTTTTGTCTTCAAAGGGATCATTTGTTGCTCCCCTGCAGCGCAGTAACTCCTCCCAAAAGCCATCGGTAAAAGCCCAGCACATGCAGGTTGTCATGTTAGTGTAAACACTAGTGTGATTTATTTATTTTTTTAATTCATTTATAACCTATTGCTATCCCTTTTGCCAGCTTTGTCTTCAGTATGAATAATTTTTAGTTTGAATATTTTATACATTTCGCGATAGTGCTCCTTTTAGAAAGCATTCAGGTTAACCACTTCAGCCTAACTGGACGAAATTTCTCATCCAGTTAGGCTGCGCGCACTCCCGCTAGTCGCGCGCGCTCCTGCGGGCCCCCCCCCGTGCGCACTCCCGCTACCGGCCGTTAGCCCAGCGAACAGTGAAAGGGATTATAGATCCCTTTCACTGATCGGACCCCCCCGGAGAAAAGCCGACAGCGTCTCTCCAGACGCTGCAGCTTTTCTGTGTTCCAAAAAGTTCCCCTGCTCCAATCTTCTTCCTGGAAGCGAGCTCGATCGCTCCCAGGACTATTTTACTGTGGCCATCTTGTGGCCAAATAGCAAATCTACACCCACATACATTTTACATTACACAAATACACTTTTTTACATTAAAAAAATAACTGTTTACCTCCCACACCAAAAATTACCCACATACAATTTTTAATAAAAAATTTTTACAAATACAATAATAAAAACAAAACATAAATAGTTACCTAAGGGTCTGAACTTGATAAATATGCATGTCAAAAGAGTGTATTAATATATTTTTTAAAAATTATGGGCTTGTAAATAGTGATGGACGCAAATTGAAAAATTGCACCTTTACTTCCAAATAAGATATTGGCACCATACATTGTGATAGGAACATAATGGTGTAATAAGCAGGACAAATTGGCAAATAAAGTACATGGGTTTAAATTATGGTCGCATGTATGAATTTCAAACTATAATGGCCAAAAGCTGAGAAATAATATTTTTTTTCCATTTCTTTCTTAATATTCCTGTTAAAATTGATTTAGAAGAAATTAATTTTCAGCAAAATGTATCACCCACAGAAAGCCTAATTGGTGGCGGAAAAAACAAGATATAGATCCATTCATTGTGCCGAGTAGTGATAAAGTTATTGGCAAATGAATGGGAGGTGAAAGTTGCTCAGATGCAAAAACATTTCAACCCTGTAGGCTGAAGTGGAATGAACCTATAGTCCGTCTAATTTGTTAACCGGGGACTATCTGTAATTTCAAAACAAGTAGAAGAAAATGAGGAAGAAGGTTTTTGTACAGCCCTGTATCACTGTGTGAGTGGGAAGTTATAACACTGCTGACAGTGATAGACGGCTTCATCTTCCTCCTTCACACCCGTGATTGTCAGAGTGTAACCCGGTCCTGATCCGGATGCACTGAACCTGGCAGGGGCTCCAGAATTAATTTTGGTGGCAGTATAAATAATCAGTGCTGGAGGTTGTCCTGGTTTCTGCTGGTACCAGTTTAGGCAGAGGGTCCACACGTCAAAACTGGATGTACATGCCATGGTGACTGTATCCCCTGGACTGGCAGTGATATCATTAGGAGACTGTGTCAGTGTAATCTGTGCCCAGGAGCCTGAGGAGTATAAAGAAACTGATTACACATTATTATAGTAACTTCCATCATTAGTGTCTATGCACAGTAAGCAGTGGCAAAGCTAAGAAGCTATGGGCCCCGGTGCAAGTTTTACATGGGGCCACCCAAGCAATCTATACATAACAATTGATACAGCACACCAAAACCTGCCAAGGATTTCCACAGTGTCAGAGGTGCAAGTAGGGGATGGGAAACAGTGTGTTAATGATTACTGCTATTCAAAGCATCTGTACGAGTGAATATTACCAGCACAGGGCCAATATAGGGCTAATAATGTGCTTGAGGGAGGACCCCTTGGGGGCCCCTCTGACCCAAGAGCCCCAATGCGGTCACTACCTCTGCAACCCCCATTGCTACGCCACTGACAGTAAGTGTATTACATTATCCATAGTATTGCAGTGTATGGCATTATGTGACGCTCTCACCATGAATACAGAGCAGTATGGTGGCCAGCAGAAGCCCCTGAGATCCCATCCTGGTGTCTCTGCACTGACAGACACTTAGACTACTGAGATGTCACCTGTACAATGTCTCCTATATAACCGCTGCAATCATTAGGGGGACACGCCCACCTCACATAGGTCACGCAGGAAGCATGCAAATGATGCCCTGTCACACCTCACCTCTCTGTATCACATGACTGATCACTGACTCTATATTTACCCACAGAAATATAATAACTTTTTTAGCGCTATCCTTCTGTAAGAAATGTGGAGGCTGTCATTGCTGGACTCCTGAAAATGCTCATTATCTGGGTTTCTGGGTTTGCATGCTTGTTTCTGACTAGTGAGTCAGAAAGTAGAAGATAGCAAAAACTGCTATCTTGCCCAGGGTCACATTTCATCTTAATCCTTATCTGGACCTCAGCATGTAGAACCATCTACTTTCTGGCTGTATGAGCAACCTCTCTCTGGGCCAGATTTATCAAAGCAATACAGAAAGTTTTTTCTTCTTAATCTGTTCTAACCAGCAGGGAGAAGAGTGCTGCATGATAAGAACCTTCTTAAATCCTAGGTAATAGTGGCAGTTTAGCATGAATTTCTAGACCTGCACTACAGTTAAGAAAAGTGCAAATCCATCCCTAAACTGCTGCAGATTAAAAAGTGCTTGATAGCAGTTTTACAGGTGCAGAACTGCAGGCTAAACATGATTGCAGAGTGCAGGCTAGACATGATTTGTGAGGTGCTCCTCCCCCCTGCTGAATTCCTGCTGCTATCAATACAGCAGATGTATTGGTTACCACAGCAACAGCAATTCCCCTCACACACTGCACTGTCTGAGAGACCTTCCTAGCTCCTCCTGATCTACAACAGTTTTAGAAGGAATCTGCACTGCATCTAATGATTTCTTTATGTCTGAGACAGTTCTGCACGGATTTCTAAAACCCTACCAATATTTTGTCTCAGACACTCTTGATAAATGTCCCCCTCTGTCTCCACCTCTCCTATTTTTTGGGCAGTTTATCGATCCCCTTGAATTTTAGTCCAGCATGAAACATGCAGAAATATTCATCCACAGGTTATATTACTGACATGCTCAGTGATGCGAGAGATGTATTGAGGTCCAAGGAGTACACTGCTACTCCTCTTATGAAAAAGAGAAAGAAAATAGTTACGGCTATTGCATTCTAACATAAACACAAAAATATGTATTTGCATATCATTTATATATCACATCATCATATTATCTTCCATGAGTCATGTGGTTATGGGATATCGCAGGATGCAGAAGGCTATTAAATAGAAATGACAGATAAGTTATGTTCATAGGAGCTTTGAGATAGTTGGAGTTCTAGGAAAATTGGTGTCAGCATGCAATGTGCCCATCTGGATTTTGATAAGGTGATATTGAGGTCAGTCTCCCATCCTATCATGAAGCCTGGTTTGGTGGTATCAGTTCTGAAGGACACAAGGCTATAGATAAATGAGATGAGGCCACCTTGTAGGGGAGTATTTTTACACCAAGCCTCAAAAGCTGTGAGGGACATTTGTGTTGGCATGAGCCAAGCGTTTTTAGGTAATGAAACAATTGTCTGGAGCGGAAGGCAGCCTCTGGGGATTAGAATTTGGGTGCTGGCTAGGGTTGCCACCTTTAGTGTGAAAAAAATACCAGCTTTAGGTGTGTGGCCTAAAAGTGGGAGGGGTTTTCTATAAACTTTTTTTCCAAAATTGCACAAGAAGACTGAAGTTTCCGGAAATGTATTGCAGTTACCAGAAACAGAAATGCATGTTACGTTTAGTAGTTTAACACATTTGTTTAAATCAGTCCTGAAAAGTTTGTAAATTTTACATACCACCAGGTCAGGTGACATTGCCCCACACCCACCCCACATTGAGGCAGCTGGCTGTTTCTTTTCCTCTGGCCTTGTCTTAGTGCCTGAGCCTGCTAACTGTCTCCCGTGCTCCCTTAGATAGGGGTGGCTAGCTGTGAGCCTTGACTCAGGGGTGTTGACAGGATCCTGAAAGATTTGGAGCACCAAGGATAAAGGGAAAGTGGGGCGTGACTAGCATGGGCGTGGCCATGACAGGGTGTGGGTGGAGTCAACGGTAATATAACAGTGTAACTCAAAGGTAGTGGGCCTGAGTGTCACAGAGTTAGGCAAAGTAACCAAGGGTAATTAGACATAGACTATCTGTTCACAGTATTTAAAATCTGTTGGCTCAATTTGCCCAATTTTACCACCTCCTTGTAATGGTGGCCACACACCAAACAATTTTTTTTAAATATCTGTTCAATTCAAGAATTGCAATCATTTTTTCTGACTGATTGTAACATTTCAAAAATAGACCAATGTACCACACACCTATGTTCAATTTTTCCCCAATTATTATAAAAATGATTGGAAACTCTACGGAAATTGCTAGGGTGTGTATATTAATAAATTGACAATCTAACACACAACATACAATCTTTAGAAAAATTGAAGAAACATTTCCAGCATTCCGGTTCAATAAAAATAGAAAAAAAAATGGGAAATCCGATTGGATTGAAAAAAAAAAAAATAATAGTAATAATAATAATACTTAGGGTGCATACACACATCCAATTGTTTCATGCAAGGTGAAGAAAAAAGCACTGGCACTAAATGCAGCAGAGAGGATATAACCACAAGTGGTTTTACCTGCAGCGTGCTCCACAAACGATCAAATTGCAGTCCAAACAAACAGAAAGATGATGGGCATCTACTGCATACAAAACCCTTTGGTGTGGTGGGTAGACACAGTGGTTACAGCAGTGGGGGGAAAAGAGATGTCTGACAGCTGTTTCGCAAAGATGAACTCTGCTTCCTCAGAGACGCACATCCAATTGTCATTGGCCAATGTTACCACTTCCATCTAGTATGAGAGTTTATCTACACAATCTATTCATGGTATTCAGGATTTGTTGGCCTTCATACTACATAGTGGTAAAATTGATCATTGAGTGGCATATCAAAATTGTATGTATGTATGTGTGCGTACCGTTACATAAAACTTGTTTCACAAATGGAGCATTTCGGGACAAATGCAGATATACATTTTTGGAGGCAGAAGAGGAAAACACAACAGGAGAAAATAAAAGGATTTTGTAAAATGTTGCATGAAATAAATAAATAAGCCTTTGTAGGGCTACTTCACAGTGCTCAGTTGTGTTGCACAATAATTCTGCTTGTCATTTCCTTATAGTAATACCAGTTGCCTGGCTAGCCTGCTGATCCTCTGCCAATAATACTTTTAGCCATAGACCCTGAACAAGCAGATAAGGTGTTTCTGACATCATTGTCAGATCTGGCAAGATTAGCTGCATGCTTGTTTCTGGTGTTATTCAGACACTACTGCAGCCAAATAGACAAGAAGGGCTGCCAGGCAACTGGTATTGTTTATTTCCTTTTAAATATGGCAGCCTCCATATCCCTCTCAGTTTAGGTGTCCTTTATTTATTTATTTACTAGCTGGACGTCCGGTGTTGCCCGGGTATATATTTGGCTAGTGTTGGCTCTGCCCACTTTTCCTAACCCTAACACACAATTACTTAATGACCAAGTGTGTGAGCTTTGCGGTCTTTGGCATCAATAATTTGCAATGAAATAACATTAATCTGATTGGATGTGGCTCCACCCCTTTTCTGAATTTGAACCCCAATCATCCAATGGCCAACTGTACCAGGTACAGGTGATTAACAGTGCAAGAATGGCAGCAATTAAATATTCCCCTTAAAAATCAATAGGTGGATTTTGATTGGCTTTTATAGGCTCCACCCACTTTTCTGAATATTAATCCCAGTCACCCAGTGACCAACTGTGCAAAGTTTGAGAACCCTACCATTAACAGTGAAAGAATGGCTGCAGTTTACATTTGCACAATGAAATTTGTATTTTTTTCCACCCACCTATTTCCTAACATTGTTCAGGTATGTATTTGGCTGGTATTGGCTCCGCCTACTATTTCTAACACTAACACACAATTACTCAATAACCAAGTTTGTGAGCTTTGCAGTCTTTGGCATCAATAATTTGCATTGAGATTAAACAAATCTGATTGGCTGTTTGTGGCTCCACCCCTTTGTCTGAACCCCAGTCACCCAATGACCAACTGTACCAGGTTTAAGGCTTGTGCCATTAACAGTGCAAGAATGGTAGCAATTACATATTCCCCTTGAAAATCAATAGGTGAATTTTGATTGGCTTTTGTAGGCTCCACCCACTTCTCTGAATATTAATCCCAGTCACCCAGTGACCAATTGTGCAAAGTTTGAAAACCCTACCATTAAAAGTGTAAGAATTGCTGCAGTTTACATTTTCTCAGTGAAATTTGCATTTGTCTCCGCCTACTGATGACCCGGCATTGCCCGATTATGTATTTTGCAGGTGCTGGCTGCGCCCACTTTTCCTAACCCTAACACACAATTACTCAATTACTCAATGACCAAGTTTGTGAGCTTTGCGGTCTTTGGCATCAATAACCTGCAAATGAAACAAATCATATTGGCTGTGTGTGGCTCCACCCTGTTTTATGAATGTAAACCCCAGTCACCCAATGATCAACTGTACCAGGATTGAGGCTTGTGCCATTAACAGTGCAAGAATGGCAGCAATGAAATATTCTCCTGAAAAATCAATAGGTAGTTTTTGATTGCCTTTTGTAGGCTCCACCCACTTTTCTGAATATTAATCCCAGTCACCCAGTAATTAACTGTGCAAAGTTTGAGAACCCTACCATTAATAGTGTAAGAATGGCTGCTGTTTACATTTTCCCAGTAAAATTTGTATTTGTCTCCGCCCACTTATGATCCGGCATTGCCCGTTTATGTATTTGGCTGGTGTTGGCTGTGCCTACTTTTCTAACCCTCACACACAATTACTCAATTACCAAGTTTGTGAGCTTTGCGGTGTTTGGCATCAATAATTTGCATTTAAATGAAACAAATCTAATTGGCTGTTTGTGGCTCCACCCTCTTTCTGAAATTGAACCCCAGTCACCCAATGATCAACTGTACCAGTTTTGAGGCTTGTGCCATTAACAGTGCAAGAATGGCAGCAATGTAAATATTCCCCTTGAAAATCAATAGGTTAATTTTGATTGGCTTTTATAGACTCCACCCACCTTTCTGAATATTAATCCCAGTCACCCAGTGACCAACTGTGCAAAGTTTGAGAACCCTACCATTAACAGTGTAAGAATGGCTGCAGTTTACATTTTCCAGTGACATTTGTATTTGTCTCCGTCCCCTTTTTGGTTATGGGAATAAAAAATATCCTATACTTTATTCCAGGTAATGTACTATGTGTGTGCCAAATTTCATTCAAATCCGTTCAGCCATTTTTGCGTGATCGAGTAACAAACATCCAAACATCCGAACTTTCCCATTTATTATATTAGTAGGATTTTCTTAATTTTCAATATGGAGAAGTTTTCTCTAAAATATTGCTTAGGGTGATGCCAGTGATTGCTATATGTACACCCTTTTTTGGTTGATATACATTCTTTGGCTATGTCCACAAAATCCCATGACCACAACCACTTTTTGCTGCGGTGCACAACTTTTCTTCTGTTGGTACCGAAAGGTTTCCCTCGTGTCTCCTGGGATCCTAGCAACACCCCCAGGAGCAGGCACGTGCAGAGGGGGGTGCTCTGGGTGCCCAGGCACCCCCCCCCTTTTAAAATCTTCAAAAAAGGCCCCTCTCGGTGCGCAAAATAAGCCCCGCCCACACGTGGGAAGCTCCACCCCCGCCTGGGACACTTTGAAGTGAAGAGGCCCAAACAGGAATCCTAGTGTGGCATACTGACCTCTCCCTCCACCTAGGACCCATAGTGACCTCTACCTCCCCCAGCACCCACAGTGATATCTCCCATCACCTAGCATCCACAGTGACCTCTCCTTCCACCTAGCACCCACAGTGACCTCTCCCTTACTCAGCACCCACAGTGACCTTTCCCTCCACCTAGCACCCACAGTGACTTCTCCCTCCACCTATGACCCATAGTGACTTCTCCCTCCACCTATGACCCATACTGACCTCTCCCTCCCCAGTACCCACAGCGATATCTCCCATCACCTAGCATCCACAGTGACCTCTCCTTCCACCTAGCACCCACAGTGACCTCTCCCTTACTCAGCACCCACAGTGACCTTTCCCTCCACCTAGCACCCACAGTGACCTCTCCCTCCACCTAGCACCCACAGTAACCTCTCCCTCCCCCAGCACCCACAGTGACCTCTCCATCCACCTAGCACCCACAGTGACTTCTCCCTCCCCCTAGGACCCATACTGACCTCTCCCTCCCCAGTACCCACAGTGATATCTCCCATCACCTAGCACCCACAGTGACCTCTCCCTCCACCTAGCACCCACAGTGACATCTCCCTTACTCAGCACCCACAGTGACCTTTCCCTCCATCTAGCACCCGCAGTGACCTCTCCCGCCACCTAGCACCCACAGTACCCTCTCCCTCCCCCAGCATCCACAGTGACCTCTCCCTCCCCCAGCACCCACAGTGACCTTTCCCTCCACCTAGTACCCACAGTGACCACTCCCTCCCCTAGCACCCACAGTGACCTCTCCATCCACCTAGCACCCACAGTGACTTCTCCCTCCACCTATGACCCATACTGACCTCTCCCTCCCCTGTACCCACAGCGATATCTCCCATCACCTAGCATCCACAGTGACCTCTCCTTCCACCTAGCACCCACAGTGACCTCTCCCTTACTCAGCACCCACAGTGACCTTTCCCTCCATCTAGCACCCACAGTGACCTCTCCCTCCACCTAGCACCAACAGTAACCTCTCCCTCCCCCAGCACCGAAAGTGACCTCTCCATCCACCTAGCACCCACAGTGACTTCTCCCTCCCCCTAGGACCCATACTGACCACTCCCTCCCCAGTACCCACAGTGATATCTCCCATCACCTAGCACCCACAGTGACCTCTCCCTCCACCTAGCACCCACAGTGACCTCTCCCTTACTCAGCACCCACAGTGACCTTTCCCTCCATCTAGCACCCACAGTGACCTCTCCCGCCACATAGCACCCACAGTAACCTCTCCCTCCCCCAGCACCCACACAGTGACCTCTCCATCAACCTAGCACCCACAGTGACTTCTCCCTCCCCCTAGGACCCATACTGACCTCTCCCTCCCCAGTACCCACAGTGATATCTCCCATCACCTAGCATCCACAGTGACCTCTCCCTCCCCCAGCACCCATAGTGACCTCTCCCTCCACCTAGTACCCACAGTGACCACTCCCTCCCCTAGCACCCACAGTGACCTCTCCATCCACCTAGCACCCACAGTGACTTCTCCCTCCACCTACGACCCATACTGACCTCTCCCTCCCCAGTACCCACAGCAATATCTCCCATCACCTAGCATCCACAGTGACCTCTCCTTCCACCTAGCACCCACAGTGACCTTTCCCTCCATCTAGCACCCACAGTGACCTCTCCCTCCACCTAGCACCAACAGTAACCTCTCCCTCCCCCAGCACCCACAGTGATCTCTCCGTCCACCTAGCACCCACAGTGACTTCTCCCTCCCCCTAGGACCCATACTGACCTCTCCCTCCCCAGTACCCACAGCGATATCTCCCATCACCTAGCATCCACAGTGACCTCTCCTTCCATCTAGCACCCACAGTGACCTCTCCCTTACTCAGCACCCACAGTGACCTTTCCCTCCACCTAGCACCCACAGTGACCTCTCCCTCCACCTAGCACCAACAGTAACCTCTCCCTCCCCCAGCACCCACAGTGATCTCTCCGTCCACCTAGCACCCACAGTGACTTCTCCCTCCCCCTAGGACCCATACTGACCTCTCCCTCCCCAGTACCCACAGTGATATCTCCCATCACCTAGCACCCACAGTGACCTCTCCCTCCACCTAGCACCCACAGTGACCTCTCCCTTACTCAGCACCCACAGTGACCTTTCCCTCCATCTAGCACCCACAGTGACCTCTCCCTCCACCTAGCACCCACAGTAACCTCTCCCTCCCCCAGCATCCACAGTGACCTCTCCCTCCCCCAGCACCCACAGTGATCTCTCCGTCCACCTAGCACCCACAGTGACTTCTCCCTCCCCCTAGGACCCATACTGACCTCTCCCTCCCCAGTACCCACAGTGATATCTCCCATCACCTAGCACCCACAGTGACCTCTCCCTCCACCTAGCACCCACAGTGACCTCTCCCTTACTCAGCACCCACAGTGACCTTTCCCTCCATCTAGCACCCACAGTGACCTCTCCCTCCACCTAGCACCCACAGTAACCTCTCCCTCCCCCAGCACCCACAGTTACCTCTCCATCAACCTAGCACCCACAGTGACTTCTCCCTGCCCCTAGGACCCATACTGACCTCTCCCTCCCCCAGCACCCACAGTGACCTTTCCCTCCACCTAGCACCCACAGTGACCTCTCCCTCCACCTAGCACCCACAGTTACCTCTCCCTCCACCTAGCACCCACAGTTACCTCTCCCTCCACCTAGCACCCACAGTGACCTCTCCCTCCCCAGCTCTAGCAGTGATCCTGCCTACCCCAGCACCCACGCTGACCTATCCCTCCCCCAGCACCCACAGTGATCTTTCCCTACCCCAGTGGCTACCCTCCTGTCCCCTGCAGCACCCACAGGGACCTCCCATCCCAAAAGCAGCACCTACAGTGATCTCTCCCATTGCCAGTGCCCACAGTGACCTCTCCCAACACCCAGCATCCACTCCCTCCTCCAGTAACTACACTGACTATCCCAGCACCCACAGTCACCTCCCCTTCCTCCAGCGCCCACACTGACCTCTTCCTTCCACAGTGCCCACAGTGAATTACCCTTCCCCCAGCACCCATACTGACCTCTACCTCCCTTAGCAGCAACTATGCCATTCACAGCAGCACCCATAGTGACCTCCCCTTCCTCCAGCACCCACAATGACCTCTACCTCCCCCAAGACCCACAGTGACCTCCCCAAAGGACCCACAGTGACCTCCCTTTCCTCCAGCACTCATATTGACCTCTACCTTCCACAGCACCCACAGTTACTCCCCCCAGCACCCACAGTGACCTACCTTTCCCCCAGCACCCACACTGAGCTCTACCTCCCCCAGCAACCTCACTAACCTCTACCTCCCCTAGCAGAAACTATGCCATTCATAGCAGTAACCACAGTGATCTCCCACCCCCTGCACCCACAACAATCCCACCAATATTCAGCACCCACATTACACTCAACCAGTAATTCCCACTATAGCAAGCACCCAGTACTTGCACCCTGCACCCAATACTCACATCCGGCCTCAATATGGCACTTAGTACTTGCATCAAACAGCCACATGACACCCAGTACCTGCACCCCTTCACCCTATAGCTGACACCCAGTACTCACACCCACACCACATGGCACAATACTTGCACCTAGTCCCAACATGGCACTCACTACTCACACCTGCACACAGCCTCCACATGCCACCCACTGCCACCCTCTATCTGCACCCACATAACTAGTACTAGCACCCAAAGTACCTGCACACAGAACCCACATAACACACAATGCCCACCCATAGCTAGCACCCAGTGCAGGCATGGCACCAAGTATTCGCACCTATGTGATACCCAGTACCTGCACCCAACACCCATATGCTTCATCTGCAGTAGTTCCAGTTGCACTAAGCCTCCACTTAGTGCCCAGTACAAACACTAAGCACTCACATATCACATCCAGTACTTGCACCCAGAACTCACAAGGGACTGAGTACCTGCAATCAACACCTTCATGATAGTTGATACACACCCATACAGCCAGAATCCACATGACACCCTGTGTCAGCACCCAGAACCCACATGGCACCCAGCATCTGCCTTTAGCACCCACATGACAACAAATACCCTACTGGCTCCCTGTACCAATTAACACTCACATGGCACCCACTATTGTTTATCACCATATGCTACTCATTCAGCACCCAATACTGCATAGCACCCACTGCAAATAAACACCCAATACAAACTAGACCTCGGTACCCACAGCAGCTTGACACAGACTGTACTTTGGCATCTCATCACCCACTGCAACTTAGCACAAAGTGAACCTTTGCATCTTACCACCCACTGTATCTGGGCACCCGCTGCACCTTGGCACTTACTGCAGTTTTGCATCTACTAATGCTTAGCAACCACTGCATATTGGTAACCACTTCTTCTATGCCTGAAAATAAGATTGGGTGCTGATCAAGAGGGACAGAGGTCCCAGTAATGAAAGGTGAGTCTGTGCCTCCACTGTGGGCTCCACTGTGCCCACTCTAACCCACTAACAGTGGGTACCTATCACTGCTGATTTGAGGGTGGTGGCACCAAAAGAGTTGGTTGGAAGGAGACAAAGTCTCCTTCATACTGCTATAAAGGAATAAGTATCTGCAAGTATCTGCACCCATGCCTAAAATTGCACCCAGTACTCACACCTGCACACAGCCTCCACATGGCCCCCACTATCTGCACCAAGCACCCACTTAACCTATACCTGCACATAAAGTACCAGCACCCAGTACAGGCATGGCGCCAAGTATTCGCACCCATGTGACATCCAGTACCTGCACCCAGCACCCACATGACATCCAGTACATACACCCAGATCTTACATGGCACTAAGTACTTGCAATCAACACCCGCATGGCACTCGATACTCAAACATAGCCAGAACTCACATGACACCCAGTATCTGCATTCAGCACTAACATGACAACCAATTAGAGTTGGGCCGAACCTCCGATTTTAGGTTCGCGAACCTGGTTCGCGAACTTCCGCGGAAGGTTCGGTTCGCGTTAAAGTTCGCGAACCGCAATAGACTTCAATGGGGATGCGAACTTTGAAAAAAAAAAAAAAAATGCTGGCCACAAAAGTGATGGAAAAGATGTTTCAAGGGGTCTAACACCTGGAGGGGGGCATGGCAGAGTGGGATACATGCCAAAAGTCCCGGGGAGAAATCTGGATTTGACGCAAAGCAGCGTTTTAAGGGCAGAAATCACATTGAATGCTAAATGACAGGCCTAAAGTGCTTTCAAACATCTTGCATGTGTATACATCAATCAGGTAGTGTAATTAAGGTACTGCTTCACACTGACACACCAAACTCACCGTGTAACGCACCGCAAACAGCTGTTTGTGTAGTGACGGCCGTGCTGGACTGGTGCGCACCATGGCGAGAGTGCAGGTTTTGGTGGCTTTACAGCCCATATGGTCGCCTGGCTGATGTAGCTGAATGACAGAACAGTGACTGTCCAGCTGATCAAATTTGGTCTGACCACAATGAGGCAACGACGTTATTATCGTGGGTGTGCCCCCCGAGACACTCATCTAGGCGCCGGTCATTGCTTCATTGTGATACGCAAGCCCCTTCACCACGGCAAGGTAATGATCACGAAGGGGAATGGGCGCATGTACATGCCTTATTTTTTGTTGTTGCAGCTGCCCGCAGTGCAGCCAGAAAAATTAGGCAGTCATGTACACGCACCAGAAAAATTATTACAGCGGCCGCTGCTAGCAGCGGCCTAAAAAATTCAGCAATCCGCCTGGAGTCCTGGACCCTGTTGGTGGTGGCGGAGAAGGTAGTCAAGCGGCCTGCAGGCAGACATGCTGTGTGGAGGGACTGGGAGCGATTTAGTCTTCTTGGGGCAGGCCAGGCAGCCAGTCACACGGCGTGCAGGCAGAGATGCTGTGTGTGCGGGGACTGACTTAGTCTTGGGGCGAGCAGCAGCCCTCCGGGATCCATGCCTCATTCATTTTGATAAAGGTGAGGTACTTAACACTTTTGTGACTTAGGCGACTTCTCTTCTCTGTGACAATGCCTCCAGCTGCGCTGAAGGTCCTTTCTGACAGGACGCTTGCGGCAGGGCAGGAGAGAAGTTGGATGGCAAATTGGGACAGCTCTGGCCACAGGTCAAGCCTGCGCACCCAGTAGTTCAAGGGTTCCTCATCGCTGTTCACAGCAGTGTCTACATCCACACTTAAGGCCAGGTAGTCGGCTACCTGCCGTTCCAGGCGTTGGTGGAGGGTGGATCCGGAAGGGCTACGGCGAGGCGTTGGACTAAAGAACGTCCGCATGTCCGACATCACCATGAGATCGCTGGAGCGTCCTGTCTTTGACTGCGTGGACACGGGAGGAGGATTAGTGGCAGTGGTACCTTGCTGGCGTTGTGCCGTCACATCACCCTTAAAGGCATTGTAAAGCATAGTTGACAGCTGGTTCTGCATGTGCTGCATCCTTTCCACCTTCCGGTGAGTTGGCAACAGGTCCGCCACTTTGTGCCTGTACCGAGGGTCTAGTAGTGTGGCCACCCAGTACAGGTCATTCCCCTTGAGGTTTTTTATACGGGGGTCCCTCAACAGGCAGGACAGCATAAAAGACGACATCTGCACAAAGTCGGATCCAGTACCCTCCATCTCCTCTTGCTCTTCCTCAGTGACGTCAGGTAAGTCAACCTCCTCCCCCCAGCCGCGAACAATACCACGGGAAGGTTGAGCAGCACAAGCCCCTTGCGATGCCTGCTGAGGTTGTTCTCCTGCCGCTGTCCCCTCCTCCTCCTCCTCCTCCCCCAAAGAAACACCTTGCTCATCATCCTCTGAGTCTGACTCGTCTTCTGCACACGACTTCTCTTCTTCCTCCTCCTCCCCCCTCTGTGCTGCCGCAGGTGTTGAGGAAACAGCTGGGTCTGATGAAAATTGGTCCCATGCCTGTTCCTGCCGTAACGGTTCCTGGTCACGCTCATTCACAGCTTCATCCGCCACTCTACGCACAGCACGCTCCAAGAAGTAAGCGTAGGGAATTAAGTCGCTGATGGTGCCCTCACTGCGGCTCACCAGGTTGGTCACCTCCTCAAACGGCCGCATGAGCCTGCATGCATTTTCCATCAGTGTCCAGTTGTCGGGCCAGAACATCCCCATCTTCCCAGACTGTTTCATTCTACTGTAGTTGTAGAGGTAGTGGGTCACGGCTTTCTTCTGTTCTAGCAGGCGGGAGAACATGAGCAGGGTCGAGTTCCAGCGAGTCGGGCTATCGCAAATGAGGCGTCTCACCGGCATGTTGTTTTTGCGCTGAATTTCTGCAAAGCGTGCCATGGCTGTGTAAGACCGCCTCAAATGCCCACAGAACTTCCTGGCCTGCTTCAGGACATTCGCTAAGCCAGGGTACTTTGCCACAAATCTTTGAACCACTAGATTCATGACATGTGCCATGCAGGGTATGTGTGTCAGCTTCCCCATATGCAAAGCGGCAAGCAGATTGCTGCCGTTGTCGCACACCACGTTGCCTATCTCCAGGTGGTGCGGGGTCAGCCACTCATCCACCTGTTTCTTAAGAGCAGCCAGGAGAGCTGCTCCAGTGTGACTCTCCGCTTTGAGACAAGACATGTCTAAGATGGCGTGACACCGTCTTACCTGGCATGCAGCATAGGCCCTGCGGAGCTGGGGCTGTGTAGCTGGAGAGGAGAACTGCCACTCAGCCAAGGAGGAGGAGGACAGCGAAGAGCATGTAGCAGGAGGAGAGGAGGTGGCAGGAGGCCTGCCTGCAAGCCGTGGAGGTGTCACAATTTGGTCCGCTGCGCCCTGCTTGCCATCGTTCACCACCAGGTTGACCCAATGGGCTGTGTAGGTAATGTAGCGGCCCTGCCCGTGCTTGGCAGACCAGGCATCCGTGGTCAGGTGTACCCTTGACCCAACGCTCTTCGCAAGAGATGACACCACTTGCCTCTCAACTTCACGGTGCAGTTGGGGTATGGCCTTTCTCGAAAAATAAGTGCGGCCTGGCATCTTCCACTGCGGTGTTCCGATGGCCACAAATTTACGGAAGGCCTCAGAGTCCACCAGCCGGTATGGTAAAAGCTGCCGAGCTAACAGTTCCGCCACGCCAGCTGTCAGACGCCGGGCAAGGGGGTGACTGGCCGAAATTGGCTTCTTCCGCTCAAACATTTCCTTCACGGACACCTGACTGCTGCTGTGGGCAGAGGAGCAGGAACCGCTCAAGGGCAGAGGCGGAGTGGAGGAGGGTGCCTGTGAAGGTGGAAGGGAGAAAGCGGCAGAAGCAGATAATGCACCTGATGGAGGAGGAAGAGGAGAAGGAGGGTGGCTTTGCTTTTGTGTGCTGCTGCTGCTTTTGCTCAGGTGGCCATCCCATTGCTGTTTGTGCCTTTTCTCCAGGTGCCTTCGTAAGGCACTTGTCCCTACGTGAGTGTTGGCCTTTCCACGGCTCAATTTTTGTTGGCAGAGCGAACAGATGGCTTTGCTCCGATCTGAGGCACACACATTAAAAAATTTCCACACCGCTGAGCCACCCTGGGATGTGGGCACTATGGGGACCTCAGCAGCTGATGCTGAAGGGCAAGTTGGCTGGCTGTACATAGGTGGCGATACATGGTGCTGGACTCTGCCACCAGCTGTTTCTGACGAAGAGCTGCCCCAGCTTCTTTCAGCAATTTCTCTCCTCCTACTACTTTCTGACTCCCCCTCTGAACTGTCCCCCTCTTTATCTCCTCTATTGGGAACATACAGAGGATCCCTATCATCGTCATCATCGTAATCATCCTGCCCAGCTTCGCTTGCCTCAGACAAATCCAAACATGCACCATCAGTAGGTCCTTCATCCTCCTTACACGTTACATCCATAGTGTTGCCGGGTAACTCAAATATATGAGCTGGTGAAAATTCATCTGGCTGTAACAACAATGGCTGTGCATCAGTGATTTCAACACTAAATAATTCTTGCGAAGTGTCAAATGCAGCGGAAGTGGTGCTAGTAGTAGCGCTGGTGGCTGAGCAAGATGAGGTGCTCTGTGTCGCTAAATACTCAACCACGTCCTGACAATCTTGGGAGGTGATGGGACGTGCCTTCTTCCGAGCACTGTACTGTGGGCCAGGTCCACACGAAATTACATTTACACGACCTCGCGCAGACCTGCCGGGTGGCCTTCCTCTGGCTCTGGCACTACCTCTTCCTCTACCTGTTTTGTCCATATCGGGTATGCACGGAGTGGTATATCACACTGCGTGCACTCACGTAGGTAGGTGGGTTCACTTAACTGCACAGGTATGCGCACTGATGCGGTGGGTTCACTAAACAGAACAGGTATACAGTGGCGGGTTCACAGAACAGGTATGCAGTGGCAGGTTCACTGAACACAACAGGTATGCAGTGGCAGGTTCACTGAACACAACAGGTATGCAGTGGCGGGTTCACTGAACAGGTATACAGTGGCGGGTTCACTAAACAGAACAGGTATACAGTGGCGGGTTCACTAAACAGAACAGGTATACAGTGGCGGGTTCACAGAACAGGTATGCAGTGGCAGGTTCACTGAACACAACAGGTATGCAGTGGCGGCTTCACTGAACAGGTATACAGTGGCGGGTCCACTGAACAGAACAGGTTTGCAGTGGCGGGTTCACTGAACAGGTATACAGTGGCGGGTCCACTGAACAGAATAGGTATGCAGTGGCGGGTTCACTAAACAGAACAGATATACAGTGGCGGGTTCACTAAACAGAACAGGTATACAGTGGCGGGTTCACAGAACAGGTATGCAGTGGCAGGTTCACTGAACACAACAGGTATGCAGTGGCGGGTTCACTGAACAGGTATACAGTGGCGGGTCCACTGAACAGAACAGGTATGCAGTGGCGGGTTCACTGAACAGGTATACAGTGGCGGGTCCACTGAACAGAACAGGTATGCAGTGGCGGGTTCACTAAACAGAACAGGTATACAGTGGCGGGTTCACTAAACAGAACAGGTATACAGTGGCGGGTTCACAGAACAGGTATGCAGTGGCAGGTTCACTGAACACAACAGGTATGCAGTGGCGGGTTCACTGAACAGGTATACAGTGGCGGGTCCACTGAACAGAACAGGTATGCAGTGGCGGGTTCACTAAACAGAACAGGTATACAGTGGCGGGTTCACTAAACAGAACAGGTATACAGTGGCGGGTTCACAGAACAGGTATGCAGTGGCAGGTTCACTGAACACAACAGGTATGCAGTGGCGGCTTCACTGAACAGGTATACAGTGGGGGGTCCACTGAACAGAACAGGTATGCAGTGGCGGGTTCACTGAACAGGTATACAGTGGCGGGTCCACTGAACAGAACAGGTATGCAGTGGCGGGTTCACTGAACAGGTATACAGTGGCGGGTCCACTGAACAGAACAGGTATGCAGTGGCGGGTTCACTAAACAGAACAGGTATGCAGTGGCAGGTTCACTGAACAGGTATGCAGTGGTGGGTTCACAGCACAGGTATGCAGTGGTGGGTTCACTGAACAGGTATGCAGTTGTGGGTTCACAGCACAGGTATGCAGTGGTGGGTTCACAGCACAGGTATGCAGTGGTGGGTTCACAGCACAGGTATGCAGTGGTGGGTTCACAGCACAGGTATGCAGCCAGATAGGAACAAGTTAAGCCTAACTAATCTTTCCCTGAGAGACAGTCTGCAGCAGCTCGCCCTACTCTCACTAACGCAGGCAGCACACGAGTGACCGTAATGGCCGCCGCTGCCTGCCTTATATAAGGGGGGGTGGGGCTCCAGGGGCTAGTGTAGCCTAATTGGCTACACTGGGCCTGCTGACTGTGATGTAGAGGGTCAAAGTTGACCCTCCATGTGCATTATGGGGCGAACCGAACTTCCGCAAAGGTTCGCCTGCGGGACGCGAACGCGAACCACGGAAGTTCGCATGGAACCGTTCGCAGGCGAACCGTTTGGCCCAACAACCAATACCCCCCTAGCCAGAAATGAGGAGGGGGGCATGCGGGGGAAGATGTTGCCAGGCCCCTTTTTTAAATGTGAGCACCCCCCACTTAAGGACCCTCTGCACGGCCCTGCCCAGGAGTGCACCTAAAGGGGAAAAAAGTGCCCCTAGGGGGTACTTACCTCGGGGAGGGTAAGCCTCTGGATCCTAACAGGTCTTCTCCCTTCCGCCTAAGTACAGCGATCTGGAACCCCCAGAAAGCACGCCTTGTTGGTGGTGCGTGCAGGCGCAGTAGCAGATTTCCGATGGGCTCTGGCGGAAAAAACCAAGCCTGATCAGGTCCGCACAGATGGTTTGCACCTGAGCGGTAGAGCAAACCCCATCAGGCTTGGCTAATTCCACCGGAGCCCGACTGCAATGCCGCTAGTGCCCATTCGCACACTGTCGGTTGTAAATATTGTGGTGTCACTGCGGGGGAGCCGGCACTGGAACGAGCTGGCTGCAAAGGATGGTGAAGCCTCATTAGGATCCAGAGGCTTCCCCCTCCCGAGGTAACTACCCTTTAGGGGCATTTTCCCCTACTGGTTTACTTTAAACATGGAGACAGCAAGATCTCAGAAACATTGCTGAAATGCAGCCTTATTGCTAAAGATCTAAACTGATTATAAATCTATACATTACAAAGCAACAAGCAAATGTAATTTTTCAGCTGAAACTGAGAATCCTACTGGCAACACAAATGAAATAGACACTGCCTGGGAACAGTCAGAAGGTCCCAAGACTCATAAAGAGCTTCACTTTTTCAATTCTTGATTACATTTTGCTATAAGTCTGTAAAAAGTGCTAAAAATGTGTTGAAAAAATGAGTGACATTACTTTTCCTGCTTTCACCCATCTCTGCTAGACAAATGCCTGATCCTCATTCAGCTGCATGTGTGACACGTGGCAGCCAGTGATTACATTGCTGCTAAAGAGGAAGGAGGTTTTTGTACGGCTCTGTATCACTGTGTGTATGGGAGGCTGCTACTCTGCTGACAGTGATAGACGGCTTCATCTTCCTCCTTCACACCTGTGATTCTGAGAGTGAAATCCTGTCCATATCCAGATCCACTGAACCTGTCTGGGACTCCAGAGTGAAGGGTGCTGGCACCTCTAATTATCAGTGCTGGAGGTTGTCCTGATTTCTGCTGGTACCACTGTAAATTGCCCCAGTTGTTAGTACTGGCTTTACATGCCATGGTGACTGTATCTCCTGGACTGGCAGTGATATCATTAGGAGACTGTGTCAGTGTAATCTGTGCCCAGGAGCCTGAGGAGTATAAAGACACTGATTACACATTATTATAGTAACTTCCATCATTAGTGTCTATGCACAGTAAGTGTAACACATTATCCATAGTATTGCAGTGTATGACATTATGTGACGCTCTCACCATGAATACAGAGCAGTATGGAGGCCAGCAGAAGCCCCTGAGATCCCATCCTGGTGTCTCTGCACTGACAGACACACACTACTGAGATGTCACCTGTACAATGTCTCCTATATAACAGCTGCAACCATTAGGGGGACACGCCCACCTCACATAGGTCACACAGGAAACATGCAAATTATCTCCTGTCCTCAAAGGTCACACCTCACTTCTCTGTATCACATGACTGATCATTGATTCTATAATTACCAGCAACAGAATAAGAACATGTTCTTGTTAATATAACCTGCTGTAAAAGAAACATGGAGCTGTCATTTGTGACATCGTTTTTTTAAATGCTAATTGGTAAGTGATAAAGGCAGAGGATCAGCATTACAGCAAGACAGGATAAGGGTGTAAGCAGGGGTGTAACAATGGGAGATGCAACCCCTGCCCTGATGGGAGAGGGGGGGGGGGGGGGGGGGCTAGGCCCCCCTAGGGCCCGCTCAGGACCTTTTTGGGGGGAAGGAGGGGTCACAACATAAGAGGAGAGCATGGCCGCACATCGGGCTCTCCTCATGCTCTCCTCTCAGCACCCCCCTCTTCTGCAATCATTAGTGGCAGCGGGCGGGCAGAGGCAGGCTGAATACAAATCTCCATTGCGCCGGAGGTTCCGATCAGTAAGTGCTTCATGTTACTTCCTGTGTCACCCAATGTGCGGCCACGCTCTTCTCTTATGTTGCGACCCCTCCTGCCTGCCCAAAAAGTCCCTGAGCGGGCCCTGGGGGGGGGGATTTTTTTTTTTGCAAGGGGGCCCGGGGATTTCTAGTTATGCACCTGGGCGTAAGAGCAAGGCACACATTCTGATGATATTTATAGTTGCATTTTCTTCTAGCAATTTAGTTTTCATGTGCAGTACTCATATTTGTCGCCATTTAAGATGCTCCTGACTATAAGACGCACTTAGGTTTAGAGGTCAGAAACCGGGGAAAAATACACTAAACCTGGTATGTCCATGGTCAAGGAGCATCCTGTAGTTCTTCTACCTTAATTATTGTGTCCTCCTGTGTCCCCAATGTATCCTCCGTTGTCTTACCGTGTTGAGAAACACCGTGAGAGTGACAGTGGGGTGGCAACACCTCCCTTCACCCACAGTGGATCATCCGACTACAGGAAGTCTCGTAACAGTACCTCAAGGCTGGAAAATACCCCAAAACGAAGATGGTGCTTTCTCCTGTATCGCAATCCGTCCCGGAATATGGAAGGGAGAGAGAGACACTCTCAATAGCGCAGCCAGACTCAAAGCTCGCGCAGAGACGCTCCGTCCTTCGTTCTCCACATCCGCCGGCAGTGACGTCAGCCCTCTGCGTTCCACCACTCTCCAGACCAGTGTCAGCCTACTTCCTGGATAAGGGCACACGGAGGGGACAAACACTGATTGTGCAGACTGCGCTTAGTGTTGGTAACGCTGCGCAAAAGAATGCACTTACAGGAGAATTTCTTGATTTTATTGCATGTAAAAGAGTATCCCGATCCGGATTTCGGCCTTACGCCTTCATCAGGGGATACTTAGATAAAAATTCAACAAGCTTATACAGACATATATGATTGAATGGATCCTCCTCCCTCCCTCCCCCCTGACTGGCCGACACTACAGAAGGCAAGGAGGGACAATCCTGTGTCTTCAAATTACAATATATGTACAATCAATGAAACAAATAGTACTTCTTATATCACACAAGCTATAATGTTTCCTAAAACATATGCAGCAGATTAAAACAATGAAATAAAATATGGAAATGTAAAAAGATAAAAAATATATATATATGATATCAGAAAAGCGATCCTAGAAAAACAATTATTCATCTCTAATAAAACAATTTAGATCAATATGAGCATTTAAGCCCCCTGGTCTGAGTGTATCTAACTGATAAATCCATCGTGTCTCCAATTGGGATAGCGTTTTAATGGTGTTTCCACCCCTCCAATTGGGTTTTACACAATCAATAGCAAAACATTTTATACCCTCAGGGGATTTATTATGGCACTCTGCAAAGTGTTCCGGAATACTATGTGACTTGTCATCAGGATGTCGGATGTTATATACATGTTCTGAAAAACGTTTTTTTGTCGTTCTGCCCGTGCGGCCCACATATTGCAGGCCGCACGGACAGATGACCAAATATACCACATATTTGGTCGTACAGGTGAGAAACTGATGAATTTTAAACTCCTTCCCATTCACCCGAGAACTAAAGGTTTTAGTGGCTCTCCCCCCAAACTCACAGATTTTGCAGAGGTGACTCTTTTTGCATGGGAAGAACCCTTTTAGATTGGGGAACATATAGGGCCTTTGTATAGAAATGGAATTTTTTACCAATCTACTACTCATATTAGGTGGCCTTCTAAAAATTACACGGGGTTTTTTGGGGAGACTGGGGCCCAAAACCGGGTCCTGCTTCAAAATCCCCCAATTCTTCTCCACAACATGCCTAACATAATGGTGGTCTTTGGAAAAGGTGGTGACAAAAGAAAACTCATTTTTAAAACTGTCTCTCGCCTGTAACGATTTTTTAATTAATCTCACTGAGCGTCCTTCCCGTAGGACTTTTTCTCTATCCCTACGTACAGTGTTCGCATCATATCCCTTGGATAGGAAACGTTCCTCTATAATTTGGGACTGTTCCCAGTAGTCAGACTCAAATGAACAATTTCTCATGACCCTGCAAAATTGTCCTCTAGGGGCATTGCTGAGCCATGGACGGTAATGGCAACTATCATATCTGATGTATGAATTGCGATCTGTTCCTTTGAAGAAACATTTGGTTCTCCACTGTCCCTCTATTAAAAATATACTAAAATCTAAAAAATTAACCGAAGTGAGGCTGTATGACACTTCGAACTGCAGGTTCCATTGATTGTTGTTTATATGGGAAATAAATGAGAGTAGAGACTCCTCATCTCCATCCCAAAAAAACAAACAATCATCAATGAATCTTTTCCATGCTATCAATGGCCCCCCCCTGTAATTCCCCAGATGTTGTTCTTCCCATGCCGACATGTATAAGTTAGCTACGCTGGGTGCATGTTTAGCTCCCATGGCTACACCCCGTTGTTGATTGTAAAAACGATGTTCAAACCAGAAGTAATTCTTAGTGAACGAAAAAGTGCATAGTTTTTTCAAAAACTCTATCTGAGGAGTCAATAAATTTCCCCCTTTCCCCAAATAATCCCCAATAACTTCTAATGATCTCTCTTGAGGTATACATGTATACAGGGATTTCACGTCTGCAGTACAGATGTAAACCGGGTGGTCCAATCCTTGGACCATCCGGTTAACCTCATTAATGTGCAAAATGGCATCAAGGGTATCCTTTAAAAAAGCCGGGGTAGTGATGACCAGGGGCTGAAGGAACTGGTCAAGGTATTCCCCCACCCGGTAGGTTACCGAGTGGATGCCTGATACAATGGGTCTACCGGGTGGGGCTTCCTGATCTTTATGTAGCTTGGGGAGCACATATATGACCGGTCTTCTGGGATATTTAATATTCAGATAATCAAATTCTTTTTGGGTCAAGATATCATCCTCCAAACCATCCTTCAATAGAAATTCCAATTCCTCTCTATATTTAATGGTAGGGTCCCCCTTTAAAGGTCTATACGTCTCAGTGTCATTCAATTGTTGTTGGATCTCATGAATATAAGCATTTCTCTCCCAAACGACAATGCCCCCCCCCCTTTGTCCGCTGCTTTTACAACACATGTTTCGTCTTTGCTCATCTCCTGTAACAACAAATGTTCTCTCTTGGTGAAATTGGGTTTGACATGGCGATTGCCCTCAATACCAATGTCATCCAATGTCATCGTTACAGGCGAGAGACAGTTTTAAAAATGAGTTTTCTTTTGTCACCACCTTTTCCAAAGACCACCATTATGTTAGGCATGTTGTGGAGAAGAATTGGGGGATTTTGAAGCAGGACCCGGTTTTGGGCCCCAGTCTCCCCAAAAAACCCCGTGTAATTTTTAGAAGGCCACCTAATATGAGTAGTAGATTGGTAAAAAATTCCATTTCTATACAAAGGCCCTATATGTTCCCCAATCTAAAAGGGTTCTTCCCATGCAAAAAGAGTCACCTCTGCAAAATCTGTGAGTTTGGGGGGAGAGCCACTAAAACCTTTAGTTCTCGGGTGAATGGGAAGGAGTTTAAAATTCATCAGTTTCTCACCTGTACGACCAAATATGTGGTATATTTGGTCATCTGTCCGTGCGGCCTGCAATATGTGGGCCGCACGGGCAGAACGACAAAAAAACGTTTTTCAGAACATGTATATAACATCCGACATCCTGATGACAAGTCACATAGTATTCCGGAACACTTTGCAGAGTGCCATAATAAATCCCCTGAGGGTATAAAATGTTTTGCTATTGATTGTGTAAAACCCAATTGGAGGGGTGGAAACACCATTAAAACGCTATCCCAATTGGAGACACGATGGATTTATCAGTTAGATACACTCAGACCAGGGGGCTTAAATGCTCATATTGATCTAAATTGTTTTATTAGAGATGAATAATTGTTTTTCTAGGATCGCTTTTCTGATATCATATATATATATTTTTTATCTTTTTACATTTCCATATTTTATTTCATTGTTTTAATCTGCTGCATATGTTTTAGGAAACATTATAGCTTGTGTGATATAAGAAGTACTATTTGTTTCATTGATTGTACATATATTGTAATTTGAAGACACAGGATTGTCCCTCCTTGCCTTCTGTAGTGTCGGCCAGTCAGGGGGGAGGGAGGGAGGAGGATCCATTCAATCATATATGTCTATATAAGCTTGTTGAATTTTTATCTAAGTATCCCCTGATGAAGGCGTAAGGCCGAAATCCGGATCGGGATACTCTTTTACATGCAATAAAATCAAGAAATTCTCCTGTAAGTGCATTCTTTTGCGCAGCGTTACCAACACTAAGCGCAGTCTGCACAATCAGTGTTTGTCCCCTCCGTGTGCCCTTATCCAGGAAGTAGGCTGACACTGGTCTGGAGAGTGGTGGAACGCAGAGGGCTGACGTCACTGCCGGCGGATGTGGAGAACGAAGGACGGAGCGTCTCTGCGCGAGCTTTGAGTCTGGCTGCGCTATTGAGAGTGTCTCTCTCTCCCTTCCATATTCCGGGACGGATTGCGATACAGGAGAAAGCACCATCTTCGTTTTGGGGTATTTTCCAGCCTTGAGGTACTGTTACGAGACTTCCTGTAGTCGGATGATCCACCGTGGGTGAAGGGAGGTGTTGCCACCCCACTGTCACTCTCACGGTGTTTCTCCGCATTGGATACCCGGCTGACTATAGATTGTGACCCTTTAGATTCTGAGCGCCAGGTGCTCCCACCATACTGTACATACATCTTTTTAGGGGCTGAGGACTGACCCTGAGTACACCTTGGCTGCTCCATCCACCAGTGCGCGACTGTTCACTCTTGTTTGTTATCGTCTTACCGTGTTACCTTCTGTCCCTCTGTGTCCTCCTTTGCTCCTCCATGCGTCCCATTCTGGCCCCTGTGTCCTCCTTTGCTCCCCATATGTCCTCATCTGTCCTTCTGTGCCCTCCTTTGCTCCCTCTGTGTCTTCCTGCATCCTCCTTTGCTCCCTGTGTCCTCCTCTGCTCCCTGTCCATAAATATAACTAGCAGCAGCATGGCTCACCTAATCCATGGCTCCACTTGTGATAAAAGACCTCTCCTCTCCATTCCATCATTAGCAGAAGACAGCACTAGAGGTGCAGTGATGGAGAGGAGAGGTCTCTGGTTCCTGCTGGAGCCACAGGATTAGGTGAGCTGCGCTGCCGCTACTTAGGAGGACAAATCAGGACAATAGAGGGAGTACCAGACATTGCAGTGAGTTGGCTATTTGAATTAGGGCCATTCGTAAGTTGGGGACTCTCTGTATTTGGCATATAAGAAGCAGGGACTTTTTCTTCACATTTTTTGGGGACAAAAATAATGTCTTATATGCAGGGCTGTAGAGTCGGTACAAAAATCATCTGACTCCAACTCTGACTCCTCAGTTTATGAAACCAACGACTCCAACTCTAACTCTGTGTCAGTAACAGCAAAATTACCTCTGCAGCGGAGAGCGGCGCGGCCGCCGCTCTCGCATCTGACGTCACGGCGGATTCTGCCGCCGCCTCCTCGGCATCTCTTTCCAGCAGGTCAGGTCTCTCCAGGGTCCATCAAAGCAGGGCAGCACTCGCGCGCACCAGGAGACAGGACCTTTATGCTTTGAGGAGGCGGGTCAGCTGACAGGGCTGGGCTGACTTTTGGCACTGATTGGCTGGAATCTGCTCGGCAGAACTTGTATTCACATTTGTCTGTATTTAAGGCCTAAACTGTCAGTGCATCATTGTCTGCTGTTGCTGAAACTTTGCGGTTAAGCTCTCAGACCTTAGTTAGTTCCCAGTGTGCTTTGATCCGGCAGGACCCCGGGGATTTCACACATAGCTAGGAATTGTTTGATAGCTATAATTATAACTTGATATTATTGCCTTTATGTGTATGAACCTTGCCTGAACTTCTGACTATCCTTTGCTTCACGATTCTGTACTCTGCCTATCTGTCTTGTTGCCGACCCCGGCCCGACCTCGAATCTGCTCTAGCCTTCTGATTCTGTACTTCCGCATATCTGATTGTTGCCGACCTTGGCTTTACTCTGACTACGATTCTAGCTAGCTTGCAATTGTTTGAGTTCATTCACTCAGTTAGGTCCTGTCTGTGTCTGTGTGTGCTGTGCAGGCCAGCAGGACAGTATAGGGAATAGGAGGATTACTGTGTTATTGTATTGTAGTTAGTACTGCAGTTAGTTGTTATGGTGGGTACACAAGGTGCGTTCCCGCACTCGATTACCCGCTCAATTCCCGTTGACTCGATTATTTCCAACATGTCCGATTTGCGTTTCGATGGATCCTTAGGTCGATTCGCATGTAAAGTATGCCAAATTGACCTAACGATCCATCGAAACGCAAATCGGACATGTCGGAAATAATCGAGTCGATGGGAATCGAGCGGGAAATGGAGTGCGGGAATGCACCGTGTGTACCCACCATTAAACAGATAGTGTGCACTGTCTGTCCTCTACTCTGCAGTCTGTCACTCCGTGCTGATTTGATTTAAAGTCCAACCCCGATTCTATTAAAGTAAAAGTACCCCACATCATCTGGTGACATCATCACGTATAAGTTGTACTATGTCTGCTGGCACCGGCAGCTGGGGGAGGGGCAGCAAAGGCAAGAGGACAGGGAGCAACATTACGGCCAACCTCAGAAGGTCTGCCGTGTCAGGGTCGACCCGAGCGGGCAGCCTACCCTCAGTCAGCGAGCTTTTCGCTCCAGGCGCCACGATTGAACTCAGGGCTGTTAGCCGCAAGGAGTTTGAGGAGGATGTTCTGGGTTTTGAGGAGGGATGAGCATGAGGAGTTCAAGAGGCTGAAGCAAGCTGGCGCTGGCTCCCACCGCCACGGTGCCACAGGCCACTGCTGCTGATACCACCACCTATATTCAACCCAAAACACAATTGCGGTGTCATTTTTTGGAGGTGTCTGGGCTGAAAACTGTCATGTCCCAGTTGTGCTGTTGGACTTTGGACACAATGTGGGCTGCACGACCGTCGACCGCTGTCTGGAACCTACACTGATGTTAATAATTTACAGGCCCTTTTTTTTTTCAATTTGTGTTAACAAAATAATAAATTAGTCTTTCCCTTTAAAAAAAACATGATGCTACATGCATCATTTACCCTAAAAACCCTTTATAAAAAAATTTAAAGGGCACTTCCGTTTTATCTAACTGGGTAACCGAATAGGTCGGGTACCCGCGGGTAATTTGGTCGGATATCCGAATTCACTCGGATACCCGCAAGGTCGAATCCGGGTACCCGAATCAGATCCGGGTATCTGGGTACCCGGATCCGGATCCGGGCGGGTATTAAAAAGTACTACCCGAGCAACCCTGCTGTTTACCGATTTTGTACTGCGACCTGACCGATCAGTTACCGACCCTGCCTGTACGACCTCTCTAGTACTAGTGATAGTCCCCACAGCCAAGGGGCTATCACTTAGTAGTACTCCTGAGCTACTGTGCACCTAAACACGTGTGTCTACACCTTTATTAAAATACTGACATTGCTGCTCTCATTACTGTTTGTATTGCTACTAGTCTGTTGAGCTCACTCCGGTCAGCAGAGTTTCTCTGACCATTGCTATACCGTGTTGCTATTTCTGTATAATTGGTGATTCTGCAGATCACCACATAATCAGATATAGTTTCTGTATTATTGGTGATACTGCATATCACCAAATAATCAGAAATCTGTCACTTGCTGACACTAACCGTTACACTCTGACTCCAACAACAACAACAACAACAAATAACATTTGTAAAGCGCTTTTCTCCCGTGGGACTCAAAGCGCATAAGCATGGCTCCGACCATCGTGGTACAGAGGAAGAATTTTATAAATCTGGAAATGCCAGGCTAAACAGGTGGCTTTTCAGTCTGGATTTGAATAGCTCCAGGGATGGTGCTGTCTTTACTGGGTGTGGTAGGGAGTTCCAAAGAGTAGGGGCAGCATGACAGAAGGCTCTATCTCCAGATTTTTTGAGGTGCACTCTAGGAGTGACCAAGTTTATAGAACTTGCTGATCTGAGGTTGTGAGAGGTGTGGTGCAGCTTCAGCAAGTCCTTCATGTATCCAGGGCCCAGATTGTGCAGGGATTTGAATGTCAGCAGTCCAATCTTGAAGAGTATTCTCCATTCTACTGGTAGCCAGTGCAGTGAGCGAAGGATCGGTGTAATGTGACAGTGGCGCGGCTGGTTTGTTAGCAATCTGGCAGCAGCATTCTGCACTAATTGCAGGCGACGCAGGTCCTTTTTGGGGAGGCCAGCATAAAGGGCATTGCAGTAGTCCAGCCGTGATGTGATGAAGGCGTGGACTAGGGTTGGAAGATCCTCTGGGGGAATCAGATGTTTAATCTTTGCAATGTTCTTCAGATGAAAGAAGGAAGATTTAACTACAGATGAAATTTGGTTTCTGAAACTCAATTCCTCATCGATTAGTACGCCAAGGCTGCGCACAAGGTTGGAGCTGTTTATGTCTGAATTCCCAATCCTGATTGGTGTTGCTTTAGGATAGAGCTGTTTTGATGGCGAGTGCTGGCTTTGGACAAACAGGACCTCAGTTTTGTCAGCATTCAGTTTCAACCAGTTATCATTCACCCATGCCTGTAGCTCAGCTAAGCAAGAGTTTATTTTTGGGGTAGGGTCTGTTCCACCAGGTTTGAAGGACAGGTATAGCTGTGTGTCATCGGCGTAGCAGTGGTACGTCAGGCCATGACGTAGGATAAGTGTACCGAGTGGCAACATGTAGATTGCAAACAGCAGAGGGGATAGGATTGATCCTTGTGGCACTCCGAATTGTAGAGGTACAGGTTTGGACATTATAGGACCTAGGGATACTCTCTGTGTTCTGTCAGTCAGGAATGATCTGAACCACTGGAGGACTGATCCACTGATGCCACAGTACTCCTGCAGTCTGTTAAGCAGGATTTCATGGTCAACTGTATCAAAAGCCGCTGAGAGATCCAACAGGATTAGGATGGAGCATTCCCCTCTGTCCCTTGCCATGAGCAGATCGTTGCAGACTTGGATGAGGGCTGTTTCACAGCTGTGGTGTTTCTTAAAGCCAGATTGTAGAGGGTCCAGGATGTTGTTTACTGACAGCCTGGTTTCAAGTTGCAGATAGACAGCCTTTTCAATAACTTTACCTAAGAAGGGGAGGTTGGAGACAGGTCTGTAGCTGCTCATAGCATCTGGATCCATGGAAGGTTTTTTAAGAAGGGGCTTGATGATTCCTTCTTTTAGAGAGGTAGGAAACCTCCCTGCTTGCAGTGAGCAATTTACTATTTTGTGAAATGCTGGACCAAGCAGGTCAGGGCATTTCAGCATATGTTTAGTTGGTCCAGGGTCCAGGTCGCAGGTTGTCTGGCGGAGGCGACGGAGGATGTCTGAGATCTCTTCCTCACTAATACTTTTGAAGTCAGTCCAGGGTGTTAGGTTGTTTTTGCCACTATTTCCGGGAGTTGAATAAGTCTTAGGTACTGTGGACTGAATGAGAGACCGAATAGAGGATACTTTGTCAGCAAAGTAGCAAGCAAATTTCTCGCATAGCTCCTTTGAGGGAGTTATAGTAGGTTTTAGACAGGATGGATTACAGTCTATCAACTGTGCGAAATAGTTGGGCTGGCCTGTTGGCGGCCTTTGCAATCTCCTGTGATAGGTAGGAGGATTTTTTCTTGGTGATCGCATTTTGGTAGCTTTCCAGGTGAGAGACAAGGGTGTGTTTATCTTTTGAATTCTGAGATTTTCGCCACTTCCTTTCTAGTCTGCGCACTTCTTTCTTTAGGTCCTTTAGTGAGCTGTCAAACCACCGTGCATGGTGAAGTGGTGTAGACCGTTTAATGCGAACTGGAGCAAGGGCGTCATAGGCAGATGACACTGCATGGTTGTACATCAGGACCATGGAGTCTGGGTCTGCGCAATGATTGGTTAATGCGTCGAAGTTGAGGGTATTCTGAACGTGCTGGGGTGAGACATCTTTCAGTAAACGGTATTTTATGAGTTCTTTCCCTCTGTGTTTTATCGCTGGTGCTGTCAGAGAGAAGTGGATGGTGTGGTTGTCCACTGGGTTTATATCCATGTGTGATATTAAAAGTCCGGAATGAAATATAAGATCCAGGGTGTACCCTTTCTTGTGGGTGGGGAGGTTGACAGCCTGAGAGAGACCCAGTTCACTCATTATGAGAAGTAGTTCACTTCCTAGGTGGGAGTCGTGATCATCCACCCATGCATTGAAGTCTCCCAGGATGATCCATCTAGGGTGTTCCACTGTTAGGCAGGATAAGAGTTCAGATATTTCCTTAAGAAAGGCTGGACCATTTTTTGGGGGGCGGTATATGAGCAATATGTTGATGTTTACTTCTGCTGACAGTTGAGCTGCAAGAGTTAGATGATAAATGATAACATAAATGTGGAAAATAGTCACTTGGTGCATATGCCTTGGATAATGTATAAAGGATTACTCACAGGGTGGAGTGAGGGCAATCACAGGCAATCAAGTTTCCAGAGAGGTTGAAGGTCTTGTTTCAGGTCAGCTGTTAGAAGGCTTGGTGTGTTCAGCAGTGGTAAGCTTCATGGAGGATTTCAATCCAGTTTATATCTCTGCCATCCAAAGTAATCCGATTGTTCTGGTTGGTTGTAGTTGTAGCCTTGGTCGTGGTGGGTGGAATTCCTCCGTATTTTGAGTCCAGTTTCAGCACAAATAGGTTTAAAGGTGTGGAAATCTGAGACAAGGTCTGGAGCAGCTTAAGAGAGCTGCAGCCCGGCTGGGCGCGCTCAGTAGATAGACTCCAGGTACCCAAAATGGCTCCAACTCCTCGACTCCGACTCCTTAGTCTAATACTTACCAGGGCAGTGGATTTTCTATAAAAATCATCTGACCCCCCCACTCCGACTCCTCAGTTTATGAAACCACCGACTCCAACTCTGACTCCAGGTACCCAAAAGTGTTCCTACTCCGACTCCTAGACTCCCACTCCACAGCCCTTCTTATATGCAGAAAAATATGGTAATTTATGGGAACCTTTATGATCCTGATGCAATCTGATGTGTATTTTTTATGGCTATTAATATCCCTGATGTAAGGATGACCTGCGGCAGACCGGAAGTCATGTAAGTCTTTGGCGATGCAGGGATTTTAAAAAATGTATGCAGTGGCGTTGCAGCGTGGTGGCGTTACAATATGCTTATTTGCACTTCTGTATTTTCGAAACAGGAAGTGAGCGCAAGTGAGCGTCACTTCCTTTTTGGCTGTCAGCCAGAAGGGGATTACCGCATATTAACACGGTAGTCCCAGAGCGGATCGGCCCACCACACTGCTGCCACTAATCCGCAGTCTGAAACTGAAGCCCCTGTGAATGAATCAACATGTCTCGAATCACCAGGCACGTTGGTCATAAAAGTACAAATTTAGTTAAAAAAATATTGTACACTTCCTGATAACTTTCTATTGGCCAAAAAGTACAATTAAAGTAAAAAAAAGTGACAGTTTAAAAACAAAAAACAAATATAGTTACCTTAGGGTCTGAGCTTTTTTTTATTATGTTGGTAATGAGGGCACAATACTGTTATTTTAGCAAATAAGGGCTTGTAATTATTGAGTGTGTACAAAAAAATGAAAAAAAAGAAAAAATGCACCTTTATTTCCAAATAATATGGTGTTATATGTAATATGTGGGTTGCATCTATAGTAGCATTGTTTATTTTAAAACTATAGGTGATGGAATTAGAGAAATTGTGTATTTTTTTTCTTGTATTTTTCCTATGAAATGCAAAGAAAGTAAATTAATTAATGAAAACAAGTATCACCCCCGAAAAGCCTAATTTGTAGTGCAAAAACAAGATATACAGTAGATCATTTAGGTGTGATTAGTATTGATAAAATTATTGGAAAATGAATGGGAGGAAAACTGCATCTGTCCTTAAAGTGGTCTAAAACTCTGACATAACATTCAATAAAAATGTGTTGCCCTACTTTGTATTAATCATACAGTTATCCTATTTGCTTTTGTGCACAAGTAATATTGTCTGTCTACAAATTACAAATTCCCAAAGTGTATCTTATCTTGCCCTGAAAGCACTCATTGCATTTTATTCCAGCTGTTTTTATTATATATTAGAATCTTCTAATGAGCTGTTCTGAACTGTGTGTGTGTGCCTGAGACAGCTTCTCAGAGAGTGTTTTTTACTTGTTACACACAAATGTATCAACATTTGAATGCAAACAAAGATTGTTATCTCCAGTCTGGATGCAGATTTGAAGCTGAATAGCCTTTGCATTAGCAGGACAAAGTGCTGTGTTTAACCATTTCAGTGATGTTCTGCTACAATTTTTTTCTGGGATAGTAGCTTTAAAGCTGTAAGGAATATTTTAGAGCAAAGTAGAAATTCTGACTTTCAGACCACTTTGAAGTGAACCTTCAGACTAAAAAATCTACTCAGCAGCACTGAAAAGGCTTGGTGTTTCACAGTATCAAAATTTTGTTTTTCTTACCCAAGCCTCATTTTAAGCTGCACAGAATCTATCAAAGAAATCTGCCCCAGCATTTTCCCCTGATGCTGTGCAAAGCATGATGGGATTTCTGATGTTGCTGTACTCCTGCTGTTTTGGCGCATTTAAAAAAAAAATATTTGAAATTTGAAATTTGAAGTCTAGCGCCTGCAGCCTGGAGAGGTGATCAGGACACAGGACGGCTGGAACTGTGTCTCATGCTCCCTGTCACCTCCTTTCAACCAAAAAGATGGCTGACCCATGAAATCACAAACATTTGCCTGTTCTTTTAAAACAGGGTGGGTAAGAGATTATATTGCCTATCTATTTTAATTAACATGACTAATATAACTTAATGACAGTATGTTTGTTTAGGCTGAAGTTCCTCTTTAAGGTGAAAACAACCGCGGGCTGAAGTGGTAGTAGTCAATAGTGTACTCTTATTGAGCCGCAACTGACAACAATCTCTTAAAGTGGACCTGAACTTAGAACTCCTCTCTGCTCTAAAATATACACAACAGCATAATAACCTTTGAACAAAAACCATCTCTTTGTTGCAGCTGATAGAAATCCTAAAATAAACATGCACTGTTTCCACTTCCTGGTTCATGGAAGAAGACATATTGTTAACCTCCTGTGCTTTCAAATAAGCTTATCTGCCATCTCTGCCGTGGCAGTCACGTGACAGTGGAGAGATCAAATTGCAACTTGTGATTAGACACAAATGAGGGGGAGTTAGACAGGCTAAACTCTACAGGGAGGGAGGCTAGAGACAAGTCTAATAAAGACATTAACTTGATACATTGAACACAGGTCTCCAGCTCACCCTTAATGATCCTATCGGCAGATGCTGAAAAAGCTTTTGATAGGATGAGCTGAATCCTGACAGAGCAGATCTTGAGGTTTTTTTTGGGTTTAAAGCCAAACCTGCTCAGATGGATACTGGCGCTTTACTCATGCCCCTCTGCCAGGGTAAGAGTCAATGGGGTCCTTTCTGATCCTTTTTTGGTAAGCAGTGGCAGCAGGCAGGGCTGCTCTCTTCCCCCTTTCCTGTTTGTGCTCACTCTTGAACCTTTATTGAGGAGCATGTGTAATCCAGACATTAAAGGGATGGAGGTGGGAGGGAGACAATTTAAACCATCTGCTTTTGCAGATGACCCTCTTATCAATGGCCTGTGGCGTGTCATCGGGATGCTGCGGTGCGACGCAAACAGCGGTGGTAGCTATTATTCATTCGATGGGAAAATGCCGGCTCCCCGCGGTTCATCGCTCCCGGGTGCGTTGAACCACAACGCACCAAAATGCAGCGTCGGGTGTGAAAGGTAAAATGAAAGTCTATGGGCTTCCATTTTACCGTGCTTACTGCAAAGTTTGGACTTTACGTTAAAACGCATGAAAAGGGCTCTAGTGTGAAAGAGCCCTCATGTAGCAGTTGGCCAATAGCAGCAGCACTAGCTTCCCACTAGCTAATGCTGGTGCTTTTGTGGCCATCCAATCATAGAGGAGGGAGGGGCAAACTTTAAAGAAAGTTTCACTGAGCTCTGCACTGGAATGAAATGTGCAGCACAGCCAGCCTTACTATGCCCCTCTCTGTCTGCTGTGCTGCTGATCCCTGTATGCTAGTGTGGCTACACAGACATGAAACACCCTGAGGAAGCAGCAGGTACTAGAGAGACAGATAAAACTCCCCTGAAACGATTAGAAGTCCAGAGTATGGCCCAGACTTCACTGGCACTAAAAACAACAACAACATAAAATGGCCCGTTCAGCAGATCATAATCAAATCTAAATGGTTGCTAACAGATCCAGTGTTAACCTATGGATCTGTTCATATTGATCTGTTTGAACGGATCCATTCCACATGATCCACTGGATGGGTCGCAAGTTTGGATCTGCAGCAATTTTACCGGATCGACGGATGTGTTGCATTGACCGCGTGCTAACGGAACAGAGTAGTGTTGGGCGAACAGTGTTCGCCACTGTTCGGGTTCTGCAGAACATCACCCTGTTCGGGTGATGTTCGAGTTCAGCCGAACACCATATGGCCGAACTAAGAGCGCATGGCCGAACGTTCCCCGAACGTTCGGCTAGCGCTGTAATTGACCGAACGGGTCACGTGGTTCGGACCCGAACTCGCTCTGATTGGCCGAACGGGTCACGTGGGTCGGGTAAATAAATACCCAATCCACGTCATTTCTCCGCCATTTGTCTGTGGGTTTAGCTTTGGGTAGGCAGGCAGGTTGTTCTCTCTCCAGCCAGGCTAGCCAGGGTCCCCCCAGTCATTGTGTCGCTGCTGGGAACAGTAGTACACCGCTCACCCATACTATATAGCATTGTGTTTACTCTGTGTCTCTGCTGGGAACAGTAGTACACCGCTCACCCTGTATAGCATTGTGCTCTGTGTCGCTGCTGGGAATAGTAGTACACCGCTCACCCACCACTGTATAGCATTGTGTTTACTGCCACTCTGTGTCTCTGCTGGGAACAGTAGTACACCGCTCACCCACCACTGTATAGCATTGTGCTCTGTGTCGCTGCTGGGAACAGTAGTACACCGCTCACCCACCCACCACTGTATAGCATTGTGCTGTGTCGCTGCTGGGAATAGTAGTACACCGCTCACCCACCACTGTATAGCATTGTGCTCTGTGTCGCTGATGGGAACAGTAATACACCGCTCACCCACCACTGTATAGCAATGTGCTCTGTGTCGCTGCTGGGAACAGTAGTAAACCGCTCACCCACACTATATAGCATTGTGTTTACTGCCACTCTGTGTCTCTGCTGGGAACAGTAGTACACCGCTCACCCACCACTGTATAGCATTGTGCTCTATGTCGCTGCTGGGAATAGTAGTACACCGCTCACCCACCACTGTATAGCATTGTGCTCTGTGTCGCTGCTGGGAACAGTAGTACACCGCTCACCCACCACTGTATAGCATTGTGCTCTGTGTCGCTGCTGGGAATAGTAGTACACCGCTCACCCACCACTGTATAGCATTGTGCTCTGTGTCACTGCTGGGAACAGTAGTAAACCGCTCACCCACACTATATAGCATTGTGTTTACTGCCACTCTATGTCTCTGCTGGGAACGGTAGTACACCGCTCACCCACCACTGTATAGCATTGTGCTCTGTGTCGCTGCTGGGAACAGTAGTACACCGCTCACCCACCCACCACTGTATAGCATTGTGCTCTGTGTCGCTGCTGGGAATAGTAGTACACCGCTCACCCACCACTGTATAGCATTGTGCTCTGTGTCGCTGCTGGGAACAGTAGTACACCGCTCACCCACCACTGTATAGCATTGTGCTCTGTGTCGCTGCTGGGAACAGTAGTACACCGCTCACCCACCACTGTATAGCATTGTGCTCTGTGTCGCTGCTGGGAACAGTAGTACACCGCTCACCCACCACTGTATAGCATTGTGCTCTGTGTCGCTGCTGGGAACAGTAGTACACCGCTCACCCACACTATATAGCATTGTGTTTACTGCCACTCTGTGTCTCTGCTGGGAACAGTAGTACACCGCTCACCCACCACTGTATAGCATTGTGCTCTGTGTCGCTGCAGGGGAACAGTAGTACACTGCTCACCCACCACTGTATAGCATTGTGCTCTGTGTCGCTGCTGGGAACAGTAGTACACCGCTCACCCACCACTGTATAGCATTGTGCTCTGTGTCGCTGCTGGGAACAGTAGTACACCGCTCATCCACACTATATAGCATTGTGTTTACTGCCACTCTGTGTCTCTGCTGGGAACAGTAGTACACCGCTCACCCACCACTGTATAGCATTGTGCTCTGTGTCGCTGCTGGGAATAGTAGTACACCGCTCACCCACCACTGTATAGCATTGTGCTCTGTGTCGCTGCTGGGAACAGTAGTACACCGCTCACCCACCACTGTATAGCATTGTGCTCTGTGTCGCTGCTGGGAACAGTAGTACACCGCTCACCCACCACTGTATAGCATTGTGCTCTGTGTCGCTGCTGGGAACAGTAGTACACCGCTCACCCACACTATATAGCATTGTGTTTACTGCCACTCTGTGTCTCTGCTGGGAACAGTAGTACACCGCTCAGTGAGATTAATTAAAAAATCGTTACAGGCGAGAGACAGTTTTAAAAATGAGTTTTCTTTTGTCACCACCTTTTCCAAAGACCACCATTATGTTAGGCATGTTGTGGAGAAGAATTGAGGGATTTTGAAGCAGGACCCGGTTTTGGGCCCCAGTCTCCCCAAAAAACCCCGTGTAATTTTTAGAAGGCCACCTAATATGAGTAGTAGATTGGTAAAAAATTCCATTTCTATACAAAGGCCCTATATGTTCCCCAATCTAAAAGGGTTCTTCCCATGCAAAAAGAGTCACCTCTGCAAAATCTGTGAGTTTGGGGGGAGAGCCACTAAAACCTTTAGTTCTCGGGTGAATGGGAAGGAGTTTAAAATTCATCAGTTTCTCACCTGTACGACCAAATATGTGGTATATTTGGTCATCTGTCCGTGCGGCCTGCAATATGTGGGCCGCACGGGCAGAACGACAAAAAAACGTTTTTCAGAACATGTATATAACATCCGACATCCTGATGACAAGTCACATAGTATTCCGGAACACTTTGCAGAGTGCCATAATAAATCCCCTGAGGGTATAAAATGTTTTGCTATTGATTGTGTAAAACCCAATTGGAGGGGTGGAAACACCATTAAAACGCTATCCCAATTGGAGACACGATGGATTTATCAGTTAGATACACTCAGACCAGGGGGCTTAAATGCTCATATTGATCTAAATTGTTTTATTAGAGATGAATAATTGTTTTTCTAGGATCGCTTTTCTGATATCATATATATATATTTTTTATCTTTTTACATTTCCATATTTTATTTCATTGTTTTAATCTGCTGCATATGTTTTAGGAAACATTATAGCTTGTGTGATATAAGAAGTACTATTTGTTTCATTGATTGTACATATATTGTAATTTGAAGACACAGGATTGTCCCTCCTTGCCTTCTGTAGTGTCGGCCAGTCAGGGGGGAGGGAGGGAGGAGGATCCATTCAATCATATATGTCTATATAAGCTTGTTGAATTTTTATCTAAGTATCCCCTGATGAAGGCGTAAGGCCGAAATCCGGATCGGGATACTCTTTTACATGCAATAAAATCAAGAAATTCTCCTGTAAGTGCATTCTTTTGCGCAGCGTTACCAACACTAAGCGCAGTCTGCACAATCAGTGTTTGTCCCCTCCGTGTGCCCTTATCCAGGAAGTAGGCTGACACTGGTCTGGAGAGTGGTGGAACGCAGAGGGCTGACGTCACTGCCGGCGGATGTGGAGAACGAAGGACGGAGCGTCTCTGCGCGAGCTTTGAGTCTGGCTGCGCTATTGAGAGTGTCTCTCTCTCCCTTCCATATTCCGGGACGGATTGCGATACAGGAGAAAGCACCATCTTCGTTTTGGGGTATTTTCCAGCCTTGAGGTACTGTTACGAGACTTCCTGTAGTCGGATGATCCACCGTGGGTGAAGGGAGGTGTTGCCACCCCACTGTCACTCTCACGGTGTTTCTCCGCATTGGATACCCGACTGACTATAGATTGTGACCCTTTAGATTCTGAGCGCCAGGTGCTCCCACCATACTGTACATACATCTTTTTAGTGGCTGAGGACTGACCCTGAGTACACCTTGGCTGCTCCATCCACCAGTGCGCGACTGTTCACTCTTGTTTGTTATCGTCTTACCGTGTTACCTTCTGTCCCTCTGTGTCCTCCTTTGCTCCTCCATGCGTCCCATTCTGGCCCCTGTGTCCTCCTTTGCTCCCCATGTGTCCTCATCTGTCCTTCTGTGCCCTCCTTTGCTCCCTCTGTGTCTTCCTGCATCCTCCTTTGCTCCCTGTGTCCTCCTCTGCTCCCTGTCCATAAATATAACTAGCAGCAGCATGGCTCACCTAATCCATGGCTCCACTTGTGATAAAAGACCTCTCCTCTCCATTCCATCATTAGCAGAAGACAGCACTAGAGGTGCAGTGATGGAGAGGAGAGGTCTCTGGTTCCTGCTGGAGCCACAGGATTAGGTGAGCTGCGCTGCCGCTACTTAGGAGGACAAATCAGGACAATAGAGGGAGTACCAGACATTGCAGTGAGTTGGCTATTTGAATTAGGGCCATTCGTAAGTTGGGGACTCTCTGTATTTGGCATATAAGAAGCAGGGACTTTTTCTTCACATTTTTTGGGGACAAAAATAATGTCTTATATGCAGGGCTGTAGAGTCGGTACAAAAATCATCTGACTCCAACTCTGACTCCTCAGTTTATGAAACCAACGACTCCAACTCTAACTCTGTGTCAGTAACAGCAAAATTACCTCTGCAGCGGAGAGCGGCGCGGCCGCCGCTCTCGCATCTGACGTCACGGCGGATTCTGCCGCCGCCTCCTCGGCATCTCTTTCCAGCAGGTCAGGTCTCTCCAGGGTCCATCAAAGCAGGGCAGCACTCGCGCGCACCAGGAGACAGGACCTTTATGCTTTGAGGAGGCGGGTCAGCTGACAGGGCTGGGCTGACTTTTGGCACTGATTGGCTGGAATCTGCTCGGCAGAACTTGTATTCACATTTGTCTGTATTTAAGGCCTAAACTGTCAGTGCATCATTGTCTGCTGTTGCTGAAACTTTGCGGTTAAGCTCTCAGACCTTAGTTAGTTCCCAGTGTGCTTTGATCCGGCAGGACCCCGGGGATTTCACACATAGCTAGGAATTGTTTGATAGCTATAATTATAACTTGATATTATTGCCTTTATGTGTATGAACCTTGCCTGAACTTCTGACTATCCTTTGCTTCACGATTCTGTACTCTGCCTATCTGTCTTGTTGCCGACCCCGGCCCGACCTCGAATCTGCTCTAGCCTTCTGATTCTGTACTTCCGCATATCTGATTGTTGCCGACCTTGGCTTTACTCTGACTACGATTCTGTTTACCAGGGATGCTCATCCGGATCCGGGTATCCAGGTAAACCCGGGTATCCGACCATTTTTCTGCTATCCAGGTCAGATTCGGATCCGGATACCTGGGCTTAGATCCGGATAGCTATCTGCGGGTATCTGGCCGCATAACCCCGGTACCCACGGATATCCGGATCCGGGTAGTGAAAGTAAGGAGATGATGTCATTGAGCCAATTAGAGGGCTCTCAGCAGAAGCCCTAGCAACCAATCACAGAGGGGAACCCTGGCAAGCCCCACCTGACCTCATTGAGCCAATCAGAGGCCTCCCAGCCTAAGCCCTGGCACCCAATCACAGAAGGGAACCCTGGCCAGCCGTCCTTGCTTGTGTGGCTGGCTGGCTGGCTGCTCACTGACAGACTTGCTCCAGTGCTGTTGGCTTAGCAAGTGCTGTATACAGTGATAAACCTAAAGCTTTGAGTGCTAAACACCTTCACTACATTATTGTTCTATTCTTTTTTTTTAGCTAGCTAGCTTGCAATTGTTTGAGTTCATTCACTCAGTTAGGTCCTGTCTGTGTCTGTGTGTGCTGTGCAGGCCAGCAGGACAGTATAGGGAATAGGAGGATTACTGTGGTATTGTATTGTAGTTAGTACTGCAGTTAGTTGTTATGGTGGGTACACAAGGTGCGTTCCCGCACTCGATTACCCGCTCAATTCCCGTTGACTCGATTATTTCCAACATGTCCGATTTGCGTTTCGATGGATCCTTAGGTCGATTCGCATGTAAAGTATGCCAAATTGACCTAACGATCCATCGAAACGCAAATCGGACATGTCGGAAATAATCGAGTCGATGGGAATCGAGCGGGAAATGGAGTGCGGGAATGCACCGTGTGTACCCACCATTAAACAGATAGTGTGCACTGTCTGTCCTCTACTCTGCAGTCTGTCACTCCGTGCTGATTTGATTTAAAGTCCAACCCCGATTCTATTAAAGTAAAAGTACCCCACATCATCTGGTGACATCATCACGTATAAGTTGTACTATGTCTGCTGGCACCGGCAGCTGGGGGAGGGGCAGCAAAGGCAAGAGGACAGGGAGCAACATTACGGCCAACCTCAGAAGGTCTGCCGTGTCAGGGTCGACCCGAGCGGGCAGCCTACCCTCAGTCAGCGAGCTTTTCGCTCCAGGCGCCACGATTGAACTCAGGGCTGTTAGCCGCAAGGAGTTTGAGGAGGATGTTCTGGGTTTTGAGGAGGGATGAGCATGAGGAGTTCAAGAGGCTGAAGCAAGCTGGCGCTGGCTCCCACTGCCACGGTGCCACAGGCCACTGCTGCTGATACCACCACCTATATTCAACCCAAAACACAATTGCGGTGTCATTTTTTGGAGGTGTCTGGGCTGAAAACTGTCATGTCCCAGTTGTGCTGTTGGACTTTGGACACAATGTGGGCTGCACGACCGTCGACCGCTGTCTGGAACCTACACTGATGTTAATAATTTACAGGCCCTTTTTTTTTTCAATTTATGTTAACAAAATAATAAATTAGTCTTTCCCTTTAAAAAAAACATGATGCTACATGCATCATTTACCCTAAAAACCCTTTATAAAAAATTTTAAAGGGCACTTCCGTTTTATCTAACTGGGTAACCGAATAGGTCGGGTACCCGCGGGTAATTTGGTCGGATATCCGAATTCACTCGGATACCCGCAAGGTCGAATCCGGGTACCCGAATCAGATCCGGGTATCTGGGTACCCGGATCCGGATCCGGGCGGGTATTAAAAAGTACTACCCGAGCAACCCTGCTGTTTACCGATTTTGTACTGCGACCTGACCGATCAGTTACCGACCCTGCCTGTACGACCTCTCTAGTACTAGTGATAGTCCCCACAGCCAAGGGGCTATCACTTAGTAGTACTCCTGAGCTACTGTGCACCTAAACACGTGTGTCTACACCTTTATTAAAATACTGACATTGCTGCTCTCATTACTGTTTGTATTGCTACTAGTCTGTTGAGCTCACTCCGGTCAGCAGAGTTTCTCTGACCATTGCTATACCGTGTTGCTATTTCTGTATAATTGGTGATTCTGCAGATCACCACATAATCAGATATAGTTTCTGTATTATTGGTGATACTGCATATCACCAAATAATCAGAAATCTGTCACTTGCTGACACTAACCGTTACACTCTGACTCCAACAACAACAACAACAACAAATAACATTTGTAAAGCGCTTTTCTCCCGTGGGACTCAAAGCGCATAAGCATGGCTCCGACCATCGTGGTACAGAGGAAGAATTTTATAAATCTGGAAATGCCAGGCTAAACAGGTGGCTTTTCAGTCTGGATTTGAATAGCTCCAGGGATGGTGCTGTCTTTACTGGGTGTGGTAGGGAGTTCCAAAGAGTAGGGGCAGCATGACAGAAGGCTCTATCTCCAGATTTTTTGAGGTGCACTCTAGGAGTGACCAAGTTTATAGAACTTGCTGATCTGAGGTTGTGAGAGGTGTGGTGCAGCTTCAGCAAGTCCTTCATGTATCCAGGGCCCAGATTGTGCAGGGATTTGAATGTCAGCAGTCCAATCTTGAAGAGTATTCTCCATTCTACTGGTAGCCAGTGCAGTGAGCGAAGGATCGGTGTAATGTGACAGTGGCGCGGCTGGTTTGTTAGCAATCTGGCAGCAGCATTCTGCACTAATTGCAGGCGACGCAGGTCCTTTTTGGGGAGGCCAGCATAAAGGGCATTGCAGTAGTCCAGCCGTGATGTGATGAAGGCGTGGACTAGGGTTGGAAGATCCTCTGGGGGAATCAGATGTTTAATCTTTGCAATGTTCTTCAGATGAAAGAAGGAAGATTTAACTACAGATGAAATTTGGTTTCTGAAACTCAATTCCTCATCGATTAGTACGCCAAGGCTGTGCACAAGGTTGGAGCTGTTTATGTCTGAATTCCCAATCCTGATTGGTGTTGCTTTAGGATAGAGCTGTTTTGATGGCGAGTGCTGGCTTTGGACAAACAGGACCTCAGTTTTGTCAGCATTCAGTTTCAACCAGTTATCATTCACCCATGCCTGTAGCTCAGCTAAGCAAGAGTTTATTTTTGGGGTAGGGTCTGTTCCACCAGGTTTGAAGGACAGGTATAGCTGTGTGTCATCGGCGTAGCAGTGGTACGTCAGGCCATGACGTAGGATAAGTGTACCGAGTGGCAACATGTAGATTGCAAACAGCAGAGGGGATAGGATTGATCCTTGTGGCACTCCGAATTGTAGAGGTACAGGTTTGGACATTATAGGACCTAGGGATACTCTCTGTGTTCTGTCAGTCAGGAATGATCTGAACCACTGGAGGACTGATCCACTGATGCCACAGTACTCCTGCAGTCTGTTAAGCAGGATTTCATGGTCAACTGTATCAAAAGCCGCTGAGAGATCCAACAGGATTAGGATGGAGCATTCCCCTCTGTCCCTTGCCATGAGCAGATCGTTGCAGACTTGGATGAGGGCTGTTTCACAGCTGTGGTGTTTCTTAAAGCCAGATTGTAGAGGGTCCAGGATGTTGTTTACTGACAGCCTGGTTTCAAGTTGCAGATAGACAGCCTTTTCAATAACTTTACCTAAGAAGGGGAGGTTGGAGACAGGTCTGTAGCTGCTCATAGCATCTGGATCCATGGAAGGTTTTTTAAGAAGGGGCTTGATGATTCCTTCTTTTAGAGAGGTAGGAAACCTCCCTGCTTGCAGTGAGCAATTTACTATTTTGTGAAATGCTGGACCAAGCAGGTCAGGGCATTTCAGCATATGTTTAGTTGGTCCAGGGTCCAGGTCGCAGGTTGTCTGGCGGAGGCGACGGAGGATGTCTGAGATCTCTTCCTCACTAATACTTTTGAAGTCAGTCCAGGGTGTTAGGTTGTTTTTGCCACTATTTCCGGGAGTTGAATAAGTCTTAGGTACTGTGGACTGAATGAGAGACCGAATAGAGGATACTTTGTCAGCAAAGTAGCAAGCAAATTTCTCGCATAGCTCCTTTGAGGGAGTTATAGTAGGTTTTAGACAGGATGGATTACAGTCTATCAACTGTGCGAAATAGTTGGGCTGGCCTGTTGGCGGCCTTTGCAATCTCCTGTGATAGGTAGGAGGATTTTTTCTTGGTGATCGCATTTTGGTAGCTTTCCAGGTGAGAGACAAGGGTGTGTTTATCTTTTGAATTCTGAGATTTTCGCCACTTCCTTTCTAGTCTGCGCACTTCTTTCTTTAGGTCCTTTAGTGAGCTGTCAAACCACCGTGCATGGTGAAGTGGTGTAGACCGTTTAATGCGAACTGGAGCAAGGGCGTCATAGGCAGATGACACTGCATGGTTGTACATCAGGACCATGGAGTCTGGGTCTGCGCAATGATTGGTTAATGCGTCGAAGTTGAGGGTATTCTGAACGTGCTGGGGTGAGACATCTTTCAGTAAACGGTATTTTATGAGTTCTTTCCCTCTGTGTTTTATCGCTGGTGCTGTCAGAGAGAAGTGGATGGTGTGGTTGTCCACTGGGTTTATATCCATGTGTGATATTAAAAGTCCGGAATGAAATATAAGATCCAGGGTGTACCCTTTCTTGTGGGTGGGGAGGTTGACAGCCTGAGAGAGACCCAGTTCACTCATTATGAGAAGTAGTTCACTTCCTAGGTGGGAGTCGTGATCATCCACCCATGCATTGAAGTCTCCCAGGATGATCCATCTAGGGTGTTCCACTGTTAGGCAGGATAAGAGTTCAGATATTTCCTTAAGAAAGGCTGGACCATTTTTTGGGGGGCGGTATATGAGCAATATGTTGATGTTTACTTCTGCTGACAGTTGAGCTGCAAGAGTTAGATGATAAATGATAACATAAATGTGGAAAATAGTCACTTGGTGCATATGCCTTGGATAATGTATAAAGGATTACTCACAGGGTGGAGTGAGGGCAATCACAGGCAATCAAGTTTCCAGAGAGGTTGAAGGTCTTGTTTCAGGTCAGCTGTTAGAAGGCTTGGTGTGTTCAGCAGTGGTAAGCTTCATGGAGGATTTCAATCCAGTTTATATCTCTGCCATCCAAAGTAATCCGATTGTTCTGGTTGGTTGTAGTTGTAGCCTTGGTCGTGGTGGGTGGAATTCCTCCGTATTTTGAGTCCAGTTTCAGCACAAATAGGTTTAAAGGTGTGGAAATCTGAGACAAGGTCTGGAGCAGCTTAAGAGAGCTGCAGCCCGGCTGGGCGCGCTCAGTAGATAGACTCCAGGTACCCAAAATGGCTCCAACTCCTCGACTCCGACTCCTTAGTCTAATACTTACCAGGGCAGTGGATTTTCTATAAAAATCATCTGACCCCCCCACTCCGACTCCTCAGTTTATGAAACCACCGACTCCAACTCCGACTCCAGGTACCCAAAAGTGTTCCTACTCCGACTCCTAGACTCCCACTCCACAGCCCTTCTTATATGCAGAAAAATATGGTAATTTATGGGAACCTTTATGATCCTGATGCAATCTGATGTGTATTTTCTATGGCTATTAATATCCCTGATGTAAGGATGACCTGCGGCAGACCGGAAGTCATGTAAGTCTTTGGCGATGCAGGGATTTTAAAAAATGTATGCAGTGGCGTTGCAGCGTGGTGGCGTTACAATATGCTTATTTGCACTTCTGTATTTTCGAAACAGGAAGTGAGCGCAAGTGAGCGTCACTTCCTTTTTGGCTGTCAGCCAGAAGGGGATTACCGCATATTAACACGGTAGTCCCAGAGCGGATCGGCCCACCACACTGCTGCCACTAATCCGCAGTCTGAAACTGAAGCCCCTGTGAATGAATCAACATGTCTCGAATCACCAGGCACGTTGGTCATAAAAGTACAAATTTAGTTAAAAAAATATTGTACACTTCCTGATAACTTTCTATTGGCCAAAAAGTACAATTAAAGTAAAAAAAAGTGACAGTTTAAAAACAAAAAACATATATAGTTACCTTAGGGTCTGAGCTTTTTTTTATTATGTTGGTAATGAGGGCACAATACTGTTATTTTAGCAAATAAGGGCTTGTAATTATTGAGTGTGTACAAAAAAATGAAAAAAAAGAAAAAATGCACCTTTATTTCCAAATAATATGGTGTTATATGTAATATGTGGGTTGCATCTATAGTAGCATTGTTTATTTTAAAACTATAGGTGATGGAATTAGAGAAATTGTGTATTTTTTTTCTTGTATTTTTCCTATGAAATGCAAAGAAAGTAAATTAATTAATGAAAACAAGTATCACCCCCGAAAAGCCTAATTTGTAGTGCAAAAACAAGATATACAGTAGATCATTTAGGTGTGATTAGTATTGATAAAATTATTGGAAAATGAATGGGAGGAAAACTGCATCTGTCCTTAAAGTGGTCTAAAACTCTGACATAACATTCAATAAAAATGTGTTGCCCTACTTTGTATTAATCATACAGTTATCCTATTTGCTTTTGTGCACAAGTAATATTGTCTGTCTACAAATTACAAATTCCCAAAGTGTATCTTATCTTGCCCTGAAAGCACTCATTGCATTTTATTCCAGCTGTTTTTATTATATATTAGAATCTTCTAATGAGCTGTTCTGAACTGTGTGTGTGTGCCTGAGACAGCTTCTCAGAGAGTGTTTTTTACTTGTTACACACAAATGTATCAACATTTGAATGCAAACAAAGATTGTTATCTCCAGTCTGGATGCAGATTTGAAGCTGAATAGCCTTTGCATTAGCAGGACAAAGTGCTGTGTTTAACCATTTCAGTGATGTTCTGCTACAATTTTTTTCTGGGATAGTAGCTTTAAAGCTGTAAGGAATATTTTAGAGCAAAGTAGAAATTCTGACTTTCAGACCACTTTGAAGTGAACCTTCAGACTAAAAAATCTACTCAGCAGCACTGAAAAGGCTTGGTGTTTCACAGTATCAAAATTTTGTTTTTCTTACCCAAGCCTCATTTTAAGCTGCACAGAATCTATCAAAGAAATCTGCCCCAGCATTTTCCCCTGATGCTGTGCAAAGCATGATGGGATTTCTGATGTTGCTGTACTCCTGCTGTTTTGGCGCATTTAAAAAAAAAATATTTGAAATTTGAAGTCTAGCGCCTGCAGCCTGGAGAGGTGATCAGGACACAGGACGGCTGGAACTGTGTCTCATGCTCCCTGTCACCTCCTTTCAACCAAAAAGATGGCTGACCCATGAATTCACAAACATTTGCCTGTTCTTTTAAAACAGGGTGGGTAAGAGATTATATTGCCTATCTATTTTAATTAACATGACTAATATAACTTAATGACAGTATGTTTGTTTAGGCTGAAGTTCCTCTTTAAGGTGAAAACAACCGCGGGCTGAAGTGGTAGTAGTCAATAGTGTACTCTTATTGAGCCGCAACTGACAACAATCTCTTAAAGTGGACCTGAACTTAGAACTCCTCTCTGCTCTAAAATATACACAACAGCATAATAACCTTTGAACAAAAACCATCTCTTTGTTGCAGCTGATAGAAATCCTAAAATAAACATGCACTGTTTCCACTTCCTGGTTCATGGAAGAAGACATATTGTTAACCTCCTGTGCTTTCAAATAAGCTTATCTGCCATCTCTGCCGTGGCAGTCACGTGACAGTGGAGAGATCAAATTGCAACTTGTGATTAGACACAAATGAGGGGGAGTTAGACAGGCTAAACTCTACAGGGAGGGAGGCTAGAGACAAGTCTAATAAAGACATTAACTTGATACATTGAACACAGGTCTCCAGCTCACCCTTAATGATCCTATCGGCAGATGCTGAAAAAGCTTTTGATAGGATGAGCTGAATCCTGACAGAGCAGATCTTGAGGTTTTTTTTGGGTTTAAAGCCAAACCTGCTCAGATGGATACTGGCGCTTTACTCATGCCCCTCTGCCAGGGTAAGAGTCAATGGGGTCCTTTCTGATCCTTTTTTGGTAAGCAGTGGCAGCAGGCAGGGCTGCTCTCTTCCCCCTTTCCTGTTTGTGCTCACTCTTGAACCTTTATTGAGGAGCATGTGTAATCCAGACATTAAAGGGATGGAGGTGGGAGGGAGACAATTTAAACCATCTGCTTTTGCAGATGACCCTCTTATCAATGGCCTGTGGCGTGTCATCGGGATGCTGCGGTGCGACGCAAACAGCGGTGGTAGCTATTATTCATTCGATGGGAAAATGCCGGCTCCCCGCGGTTCATCGCTCCCGGGTGCGTTGAAACACAACGCACCAAAATGCAGCGTCGGGTGTGAAAGGTAAAATGAAAGTCTATGGGCTTCCATTTTACCGTGCTTACTGCAAAGTTTGGACTTTACGTTAAAACGCATGAAAAGGGCTCTAGTGTGAAAGAGCCCTCATGTAGCAGTTGGCCAATAGCAGCAGCACTAGCTTCCCACTAGCTAATGCTGGTGCTTTTGTGGCCATCCAATCATAGAGGAGGGAGGGGCAAACTTTAAAGAAAGTTTCACTGAGCTCTGCACTGGAATGAAATGTGCAGCACAGCCAGCCTTACTATGCCCCTCTCTGTCTGCTGTGCTGCTGATCCCTGTATGCTAGTGTGGCTACACAGACATGAAACACCCTGAGGAAGCAGCAGGTACTAGAGAGACAGATAAAACTCCCCTGAAACGATTAGAAGTCCAGAGTATGGCCCAGACTTCACTGGCACTAAAAACAACAACAACAAAAAATGGCCCGTTCAGCAGATCATAATCAAATCTAAATGGTTGCTAACAGATCCAGTGTTAACCTATGGATCTGTTCATATTGATCTGTTTGAACGGATCCATTCCACATGATCCACTGGATGGGTCGCAAGTTTGGATCTGCAGCAATTTTACCGGATCGACGGATGTGTTGCATTGACCGCGTGCTAACGGAACAGAGTAGTGTTGGGCGAACAGTGTTCGCCACTGTTCGGGTTCTGCAGAACATCACCCTGTTCGGGTGATGTTCGAGTTCAGCCGAACACCTAATGGTGTTCGGCCAAACTGTTCAGCCATATGGCCGAACTAAGAGCGCATGGCCGAACGTTCCGCTAGCGCTGTGATTGACCGAACGGGTCACGTGGTTCGGACCCGAACTCGCTCTGATTGGCCGAACGGGTCACGTGGTTCGGGTAAATAAATACCCAATCCACGTCATTTCTCCGCCATTTGTCTGTGGGTTTAGCTTTGGGTAGGCAGGCAGGTTGTTCTCTCTCCAGCCAGGCTAGCCAGGGTCCCCCCAGTCATTGTGTCGCTGCTGGGAACAGTAGTACACCGCTCACCCATACTATATAGCATTGTGTTTACTCTGTGTCTCTGCTGGGAACAGTAGTACACCGCTCACCCTGTATAGCATTGTGCTCTGTGTCGCTGCTGGGAATAGTAGTACACCGCTCACCCACCACTGTATAGCATTGTGTTTACTGCCACTCTGTGTCTCTGCTGGGAACAGTAGTACACCGCTCACCCACCACTGTATAGCATTGTGCTCTGTGTCGCTGCTGGGAACAGTAGTACACCGCTCACCCACCCACCACTGTATAGCATTGTGCTGTGTCGCTGCTGGGAATAGTAGTACACCGCTCACCCACCACTGTATAGCATTGTGCTCTGTGTCGCTGATGGGAACAGTAATACACCGCTCACCCACCACTGTATAGCATTGTGCTCTGTGTCGCTGCTGGGAACAGTAGTAAACCGCTCACCCACACTATATAGCATTGTGTTTACTGCCACTCTGTGTCTCTGCTGGGAACAGTAGTACACCGCTCACCCACCACTGTATAGCATTGTGCTCTATGTCGCTGCTGGGAATAGTAGTACACCGCTCACCCACCACTGTATAGCATTGTGCTCTGTGTCGCTGCTGGGAACAGTAGTACACCGCTCACCCACCACTGTATAGCATTGTGCTCTGTGTCGCTGCTGGGAATAGTAGTACACCGCTCACCCACCACTGTATAGCATTGTGCTCTGTGTCACTGCTGGGAACAGTAGTAAACCGCTCACCCACACTATATAGCATTGTGTTTACTGCCACTCTATGTCTCTGCTGGGAACGGTAGTACACCGCTCACCCACCACTGTATAGCATTGTGCTCTGTGTCGCTGCTGGGAACAGTAGTACACCGCTCACCCACCCACCACTGTATAGCATTGTGCTCTGTGTCGCTGCTGGGAATAGTAGTACACCGCTCACCCACCACTGTATAGCATTGTGCTCTGTGTCGCTGCTGGGAACAGTAGTACACCGCTCACCCACCACTGTATAGCATTGTGCTCTGTGTCGCTGCTGGGAACAGTAGTACACCGCTCACCCACCACTGTATAGCATTGTGCTCTGTGTCGCTGCTGGGAACAGTAGTACACCGCTCACCCACCACTGTATAGCATTGTGCTCTGTGTCGCTGCTGGGAACAGTAGTACACCGCTCACCCACACTATATAGCATTGTGTTTACTGCCACTCTGTGTCTCTGCTGGGAACAGTAGTACACCGCTCACCCACCACTGTATAGCATTGTGCTCTGTGTCGCTGCTGGGAACAGTAGTACACCGCTCACCCACCCACCACTGTATAGCATTGTGCTGTGTCGCTGCTGGGAATAGTAGTACACCGCTCACCCACCACTGTATAGCATTGTGCTCTGTGTCGCTGATGGGAACAGTAATACACCGCTCACCCACCACTGTATAGCATTGTGCTCTGTGTCGCTGCTGGGAACAGTAGTAAACCGCTCACCCACACTATATAGCATTGTGTTTACTGCCACTCTGTGTCTCTGCTGGGAACAGTAGTACACCGCTCACCCACCACTGTATAGCATTGTGCTCTATGTCGCTGCTGGGAATAGTAGTACACCGCTCACCCACCACTGTATAGCATTGTGCTCTGTGTCGCTGCTGGGAACAGTAGTACACCGCTCACCCACCACTGTATAGCATTGTGCTCTGTGTCGCTGCTGGGAATAGTAGTACACCGCTCACCCACCACTGTATAGCATTGTGCTCTGTGTCACTGCTGGGAACAGTAGTAAACCGCTCACCCACACTATATAGCATTGTGTTTACTGCCACTCTATGTCTCTGCTGGGAACGGTAGTACACCGCTCACCCACCACTGTATAGCATTGTGCTCTGTGTCGCTGCTGGGAACAGTAGTACACCGCTCACCCACCCACCACTGTATAGCATTGTGCTCTGTGTCGCTGCTGGGAATAGTAGTACACCGCTCACCCACCACTGTATAGCATTGTGCTCTGTGTCGCTGCTGGGAACAGTAGTACACCGCTCACCCACCACTGTATAGCATTGTGCTCTGTGTCGCTGCTGGGAACAGTAGTACACCGCTCACCCACCACTGTATAGCATTGTGCTCTGTGTCGCTGCTGGGAACAGTAGTACACCGCTCACCCACCACTGTATAGCATTGTGCTCTGTGTCGCTGCTGGGAACAGTAGTACACCGCTCACCCACACTATATAGCATTGTGTTTACTGCCACTCTGTGTCTCTGCTGGGAACAGTAGTACACCGCTCACCCACCACTGTATAGCATTGTGCTCTGTGTCGCTGCAGGGGAACAGTAGTACACTGCTCACCCACCACTGTATAGCATTGTGCTCTGTGTCGCTGCTGGGAACAGTAGTACACCGCTCACCCACCACTGTATAGCATTGTGCTCTGTGTCGCTGCTGGGAACAGTAGTACACCGCTCATCCACACTATATAGCATTGTGTTTACTGCCACTCTGTGTCTCTGCTGGGAACAGTAGTACACCGCTCACCCACCACTGTATAGCATTGTGCTCTGTGTCGCTGCTGGGAATAGTAGTACACCGCTCACCCACCACTGTATAGCATTGTGCTCTGTGTCGCTGCTGGGAACAGTAGTACACCGCTCACCCACCACTGTATAGCATTGTGCTCTGTGTCGCTGCTGGGAATAGTAGTACACCGCTCACCCACCACTGTATAGCATTGTGCTCTGTGTCACTGCTGGGAACAGTAGTAAACCGCTCACCCACACTATATAGCATTGTGTTTACTGCCACTCTATGTCTCTGCTGGGAACGGTAGTACACCGCTCACCCACCACTGTATAGCATTGTGCTCTGTGTCGCTGCTGGGAACAGTAGTACACCGCTCACCCACCCACCACTGTATAGCATTGTGCTCTGTGTCGCTGCTGGGAATAGTAGTACACCGCTCACCCACCACTGTATAGCATTGTGCTCTGTGTCGCTGCTGGGAACAGTAGTACACCGCTCACCCACCACTGTATAGCATTGTGCTCTGTGTCGCTGCTGGGAACAGTAGTACACCGCTCACCCACCACTGTATAGCATTGTGCTCTGTGTCGCTGCTGGGAACAGTAGTACACCGCTCACCCACCACTGTATAGCATTGTGCTCTGTGTCGCTGCTGGGAACAGTAGTACACCGCTCACCCACACTATATAGCATTGTGTTTACTGCCACTCTGTGTCTCTGCTGGGAACAGTAGTACACCGCTCACCCACCACTGTATAGCATTGTGCTCTGTGTCGCTGCTGGGAACAGTAGTACACCGCTCACCCACCCACCACTGTATAGCATTGTGCTGTGTCGCTGCTGGGAATAGTAGTACACCGCTCACCCACCACTGTATAGCATTGTGCTCTGTGTCGCTGATGGGAACAGTAATACACCGCTCACCCACCACTGTATAGCATTGTGCTCTGTGTCGCTGCTGGGAACAGTAGTAAACCGCTCACCCACACTATATAGCATTGTGTTTACTGCCACTCTGTGTCTCTGCTGGGAACAGTAGTACACCGCTCACCCACCACTGTATAGCATTGTGCTCTATGTCGCTGCTGGGAATAGTAGTACACCGCTCACCCACCACTGTATAGCATTGTGCTCTGTGTCGCTGCTGGGAACAGTAGTACACCGCTCACCCACCACTGTATAGCATTGTGCTCTGTGTCGCTGCTGGGAATAGTAGTACACCGCTCACCCACCACTGTATAGCATTGTGCTCTGTGTCACTGCTGGGAACAGTAGTAAACCGCTCACCCACACTATATAGCATTGTGTTTACTGCCACTCTATGTCTCTGCTGGGAACGGTAGTACACCGCTCACCCACCACTGTATAGCATTGTGCTCTGTGTCGCTGCTGGGAACAGTAGTACACCGCTCACCCACCCACCACTGTATAGCATTGTGCTCTGTGTCGCTGCTGGGAATAGTAGTACACCGCTCACCCACCACTGTATAGCATTGTGCTCTGTGTCGCTGCTGGGAACAGTAGTACACCGCTCACCCACCACTGTATAGCATTGTGCTCTGTGTCGCTGCTGGGAACAGTAGTACACCGCTCACCCACCACTGTATAGCATTGTGCTCTGTGTCGCTGCTGGGAACAGTAGTACACCGCTCACCCACCACTGTATAGCATTGTGCTCTGTGTCGCTGCTGGGAACAGTAGTACACCGCTCACCCACACTATATAGCATTGTGTTTACTGCCACTCTGTGTCTCTGCTGGGAACAGTAGTACACCGCTCACCCACCACTGTATAGCATTGTGCTCTGTGTCGCTGCAGGGGAACAGTAGTACACTGCTCACCCACCACTGTATAGCATTGTGCTCTGTGTCGCTGCTGGGAACAGTAGTACACCGCTCACCCACCACTGTATAGCATTGTGCTCTGTGTCGCTGCTGGGAACAGTAGTACACCGCTCATCCACACTATATAGCATTGTGTTTACTGCCACTCTGTGTCTCTGCTGGGAACAGTAGTACACCGCTCACCCACCACTGTATAGCATTGTGCTCTGTGTCGCTGCTGGGAATAGTAGTACACCGCTCACCCACCACTGTATAGCATTGTGCTCTGTGTCGCTGCTGGGAACAGTAGTACACCGCTCACCCACCACTGTATAGCATTGTGCTCTGTGTCGCTGCTGGGAACAGTAGTACACCGCTCACCCACCACTGTATAGCATTGTGCTCTGTGTCGCTGCTGGGAACAGTAGTACACCGCTCACCCACACTATATAGCATTGTGTTTACTGCCACTCTGTGTCTCTGCTGGGAACAGTAGTACACCGCTCACCCACCACTGTATAGCATTGTGCTCTGTGTCGCTGCTGGGAACAGTAGTACACCGCTCACCCACCACTGTATAGCATTGTGCTCTGTGTCGCTGCTGGGAACAGTAGTACACCGCTCACCCACCACTGTATAGCATTGTGCTCTGTGTCGCTGCTGGGAACAGTAGTACACCGCTCATCCACACTATATAGCATTGTGTTTACTGCCACTCTGTGTCTCTGCTGGGAACAGTAGTACACCGCTCACCCACCACTGTATAGCATTGTGCTCTGTGTCGCTGCTGGGAACAGTAGTACACCGCTCACCCACCACTGTATAGCATTGTGCTCTGTGTCGCTGCTGGGAACAGTAGTACACCGCTCACCCACCACTGTATAGCATTGTGCTCTGTGTCGCTGCTGGGAACAGTAGTACACCGCTCACCCACACTATATAGCATTGTGTTTACTGCCACTCTGTGTCTCTGCTGGGAACAGTAGTACACCGCTCACCCACCACTGTATAGCATTGTGCTCTGTGTCGCTGCAGGGGAACAGTAGTACACTGCTCACCCACCACTGTATAGCATTGTGCTCTGTGTCGCTGCTGGGAACAGTAGTACACCGCTCACCCACCACTGTATAGCATTGTGCTCTGTGTCGCTGCTGGGAACAGTAGTACACCGCTCATCCACACTATATAGCATTGTGTTTACTGCCACTCTGTGTCTCTGCTGGGAACAGTAGTACACCGCTCACCCACCACTGTATAGCATTGTGCTCTGTGTCGCTGCTGGGAATAGTAGTACACCGCTCACCCACCACTGTATAGCATTGTGCTCTGTGTCGCTGCTGGGAACAGTAGTACACCGCTCACCCACCACTGTATAGCATTGTGCTCTGTGTCGCTGCTGGGAACAGTAGTACACCGCTCACCCACCACTGTATAGCATTGTGCTCTGTGTCGCTGCTGGGAACAGTAGTACACCGCTCACCCACACTATATAGCATTGTGTTTACTGCCACTCTGTGTCTCTGCTGGGAACAGTAGTACACCGCTCACCCACCACTGTATAGCATTGTGCTCTGTGTCGCTGCTGGGAACAGTAGTACACGCTCACCAACCACTGTATAGCATTGTGCTCTGTGTCGCTGCTGGGAATAGTAGTACACCGCTCACCCGCCACTGTATAGCATTTCTGTACTGCCACTGTACTGCTGCCAGTCAGCGTGTACTTTAAGGATAAGTGAAATGAAGAAGAAATCCTGTGAAAGAGGGAGGGGCAAGGGAAGAGGTGTTTCCCCTGACGGTTCACGTACAGGCCACAGTGGAGCACCGAAGAAAACCCACTCAATACCGCCCGTGTTGTCTAGGAAATCAACCCTCACAAATCCAAAAGAACAGGACCAGATAATTAATTGGATAACCTCTCAAGCGTCCAGCAGTGGGTTAAGCAGCACCAGCACATCACGCAGGAGGTCCGAATCCTCAGCCAGTTACAAGGAGCCAGTGGGCACAAAGCTGACACAACCGGCAGCGACACCACGCACACAACTGCCAAATAACCAGTCCGAAGAATTTCCTCAGGACACAATGGGGTATTCGCAGGAGCTATTCCCAGCCCAACAAACTTCCACCTTTCAAAGGTCAATGGAACAGCCAGAAATGTTGTGCCCGGATTCACAACCATTTACTGTGGGAAATGCACAGCGCACTGAAATGCAAGGCGAGTCCGAGGACTTTGAAACCCAAATCCCAGAGCAAGTTGGGCAGGAGGGGTTTCAATTGCAGGAGGTCGGCCGGCAAGATCTGGAAGACGACGTTGGAGTGAGCTGCGCAGAGGTTGTTGTGGGGAGCTCTACTCCACGGCGGCGGCCCACAATCACATATGACGAGTTTGAGTAAATGGAAGAGGAGGAGGGTATGGACAATGTTGACAGAGACCCAGATTTTGTATGTGAAGGAGAACATCGCCGTCGTAGCAGCACAGATGAGTCTGTTGAAGAACCCACTGCTGCACGAGTTCGCCTTGTGCCACAAGGTAGGCGGCGCGAAATTTCAGGCACCACAAGCGTGAAAGTTCAAGTGAGACGCAAAAGAGGCGCAAACAGAAATCGCCAGCAAGGCAGGTGCTCCAAAGTCTGGGCTTTCTTTGAAAACTGCAGTGAGGATGGTACCATGGTGATTTGCAAGGTGTGCAAGACCCGCCTGAGCAGGGGAAAACATATTAACAACCTCTCCACCACCAGCATGACCCGCCACATGGTATCCAAACATCCCACTCTGTGGGCGCCAGGACAGGGTACCAGCAACACTGCCTCCCTTGGGGTCACCAGACTCACCACCAGACCCTCCTCAGCAGCAGCAGTAGCCCAGCCATTGCGTGGTTCACAACAACATTCACAAACATCAGACGACGCTGACACTGTCACTTTCCGGAATAGTGCTCTTGAGGTCTCCCAGTCTTCATCAAACACAACAACCAACATCTGTTCAGTGTGCAGCCCTACGGTTCAGTTGTCTGTCTCAGAGATGCTTGAGCGCAAGAGGAAATTGCCAGCAAATGACCCCCGGGCCGTGGCACTAACAGCCAGCATAGCCAAGCTTCTGGCCTGCGAAATGCTGCCATATCGAGTGGTGGAGACAAACAGCTTCAAGGGCATGATGTCAGTGGCCATCCCACGTTACGTGGTTCCCAGCCGCTACCACTTTACGCGCTCTGCAGTGCCTGAGTTGCATGAGCACGTGGTCAGCAAAATAACCCAAAGCTTGAAGAATGCCATTGCCTGCAAGGTTCACCTCACCACTGACACCTGGACGAGTGCGTTCGGCCAGGGTCGATACATCTACCTTACCGCGCACTGGGTGAACCTTGTGGAGCCTGGCAGCGATTTCTCACCTGCTACGGCGCGGGTGTTGCCCACGCCGCAAACAGCTGCACCGCCGTCCCTCCCACTGGATAACAGCAGCACCTACCTCTCTGACTCCTTCTCCTCCAACGCATCTCAAAGCTGTACCTCATCCGGAAACGCTAACCCAGCAGCAGTAGGATCGTGGAAGCAGTGCAGCACAGCTGTTGGCATGTGTCAGCAAGCGTTGCTGAAGCTGATCTGCCTTGGGGATAAGCAGCACACAGGGGAGGAAATTTGGAGGGGAATAAAGGAACAGATGGATTTGTGGCTGGCACCGCTGGACCTGAAACCGGGCATGGTTGTGTGTGATAATGGGAGTAATCTCATTCGCGCTTTAAGGTTGGCTAAGCTGACACACATCCCTTGCCTGGCGCACGTGATGAACCTAGTAGTTCAGCGGTTCCTGAGGACATACCCAGGCGTGGCCAATCTTCTGTTGAAGGTGCGCCGAGTGGCCAAACATTGTAGAAATTCCAGTACTGCTTCGGGGGCACTTGCCAAGATGCAGGAGCGCTTCAATCTCCCCCACCATCGCTTGCTGTGTGATGTCCCCGACTCCCTACGCGCTGGAATTCTACGCTGCACATGCTAGCCCGCTTTTGCGAGCAGAAGAGTGCAGTGGTCCAGTACATGACGGCGCAGTACCGAGGCGCATCCGGACAGCTGCCAAGCTTCTGTGGATCCGATTGGGCCAACATGTTGGACCTCTGCCAAGTCCTCCAAAATTTTGAGCAATCCACGTTGCTTGTGAGCAGTGACAACTCTTCAGTCAGCATTACCATACCACTGCTGTGTTTACTGAAGAAGTCAATGTTGAAAATCAAGGAAACAGCTGTCATGATGCAACTGGGGGAATCTGAAGGAGAAAACGATCAGCGTGATGATACCAACATCAGGCCATCTGCCTCAGGAAACACTGGCCCCAACAGCTATGATGAAGAAGAAGAGGCGGAACAGCTGGAGTTGGAGCAGGAATTTCATGCCACCACTGACGAGGGCCAGAGCGGTGCACGTTGGACTTCCACAATTCAGCGCGAATGGTCAGCAGAAGCAGACCAGGAAGAAGGTGACGACTATGATGCATCACAACAACTATCACAACGCTCACAAGAGGATGATGAGGATTCTGGCAGGACTCTGGCACACATGGCTCAATTCATGCTAGACTGCATTGAACGCGACCCACGCATTGTGCGCATTCTGGACAACACCAATTACTGGATTTATACCCTTCTGGATCCACGGTACAAACACAATGTTCCAAAACTGCTTGAAGAAAGAGTCAGACAGGTCAAAATGGAAGAATACCAGCAGGCCCTTGTGGAGACTTTAGAGAGGAGATTGCCATCCTCCCCCTCCTCTAGCCAGTTGTACGCCGACAGACTGACTTCCGCAAACCCAGGACGACCAGGAGGGCAGCAAACAACACAAGCCACAGCTAGTGCCCAAAAGGGAATGGTATCGGCAGTGTCCTTGGAGTGGGAAAATTTTCTGACACCCATGCAGCAGCCCACAGAACAGCAAGCGTGCAGATCCACCTCCAACACCGATCGCCTGGAGAAGATGGTCAAGGACTACATGTCAGATGGCGTAGCTGTGTTGAACAATCCATCTGCACCCTTCAACTATTGGGTATCGAAGCTAGACACCTGGCACGAACTGGCAATGTACGCAATAGAGGTGCTGGCTTGCCCGGCAGCCAGCGTTATGTCGGAACGCTGTTTCAGTGCTGCCGGAGGCATCGTCACAGATCGGCGTATCCGCCTCTCCACAGAAAATGCAGACCGTCTGACTCAAATTAAAATGAATCAATCCTGGATTTGAAACGACTACGCAACACTCCCGGACCCCAACCAAGTAACATGAACAATGAACATCTGTGATGGGTTAGCGTTACCGGTCCCTTTTCCTGGAACCTCTCATCTGTATTACATTTATGACTGCATGCCGACAAAAAGCTAATTGCTATCCGCACGCTTCTTGTCCGCATGCAAGGCCTGGGTTGTTGTGTCTCAAAGCGTGGCCTTCTCCTCCTGCGCCGCCCTCCTCCTGTTCCATCACATGTGCTGCTGCTGGGTTAGCGTTACCGGTCCCTTTTTCTGCAACCTCTCATCTGTATTACATTTATGACTGCATGCCGACAAAAAGCAAATTGCTATCCGCACGCTTCTTGTCCGCATGCAAGGCCTGGGTTGTTGTGTCTCAAAGCATGGCCTTCTCCTCCTGCGCCGCCCTCCTCCTGTTCCATCACGTGTGCTGCTGCTGGGTTAGCGTTACCGGTCCCTTTTCCTGGAACCTCTCATCTGTATTACATTTATGACTGCATGCCGACAAAAAGCAAATTGCTATCCGCACGCTTCTTGTCCGCATACAAGGCCTGGGTTGTTGTGTCTCAAAGCGTGGCCTTCTCCTCCTGCGCTGCACTCCTCCTGTTCCATCACGTGTGCTGCTGCTGGGTTAGCGTTACCGGTCCCTTTTCCTGGAACCTCTCATCTGTATTACATTTATGACTGCATGCCGACAAAAAGCAAATTGCTATCTGCACGCTTCTTGTCCGCATGCAAGGCCTGGGTTGTTGTGTCTCATAGCGTGGCCTTCTCCTCCTGCGCCGCCCTCCTCCTGTTCCATCATGTGTGCTGCTGCTGGGTTAGCGTTACCGGTCCCTTTTCCTGGAACCTCTCATCTGTATTACATTTATGACTGCATGCCGACAAAAAGAGCGTGGCCTTCTCCTCCTGCGCCGCCCTCCTCCTGTTCCATCACGTGTGCTGCTGCTGGGTTAGCGTTACCAGTCTCTTTTCCTGGAACCTCTCATCTGTATTACATTTATGACTGCATGCCGACAAAAAGCAAATTGCTATCCGCACGCTTCTTGTCCGCATGCAAGGCCTGGGTTGTTGTGTCTCAAAGCGTGGCCTTCTCCTCCTGCGCCGCACTCCTTCTGTTCCATCACGTGTGCTGCTGCTGGGTTAGCGTTACCGGTCCCTTTTCCTGGAACCTCTAATCTGTATTACATTTATGACTGCATGCCGACAAAAAGCAAATTGCTATCTGCACGCTTCTTGTCCGCATGCAAGGCCTGGGTTGTTGTGTCTCAAAGCGTGGCCTTCTCCTCCTGCGCCGCCCTCCTCCTGTTCCATCACGTGTGCTGCTGCTGGGTTAGCGTTACCGGTCCCTTTTCCTGGAACCTCTCATCTGTATTACATTTATGACTGCATGCCGACAAAAAGCATGTTACCTGTGAAAAGAAAACAGACATTTCCCGCATTTAAAAGACAGTTTTCCCTTTGAAACTTTAAAATCGATTTTCTCAAAAACTATAAGCTCTTTTTGCTAAAAATTTTTTTCCTCTTGTACCCACTCCCAAGGTGCACATACCCTGTAAATTTGGGGTATGTAGCATGTAAGGAGGCTTTAAAAAACACGAAAGTGCGGGTCCCCATTGACTTCCATTATGTTCGGAGTTCGGCTCGAACACCCGAACATCGCGGCCATGTTCGGCCCGAACCCGAACATCTAGATGTTCGCCCAACACTAGAACAGAGCGTCGTAGATGGAAAACTGATGCCTTTACGGATCAGATTACTATCTGTGCCAGTGTGAACTGAGCCTACCACCTTGTCAGGCGTAAAAACGCAATAATGTGTCTAGAGCTCCCCCTTGTGGCAGTCAGTGGAACAACCCTTACATGGACTCCTACATTTTCAGATACGGACAGCTTCAATAGGGGATTATAAGAGCTCCTGTCCTCGTGAAAATGCTGCAGGTGATTTGTCAACTGCACATGGGTTGGATTGCTGCACATAGAATAAAAAGGCTGCACATGATCCACATTGTGGAAGGCTGTACACTGAACTGAACTGTTGTACATCTGCTTCACATCAAGGCTGCCCATATATGAAACAGGGGTCTGTTTGTGGGCCTAAATCCAAATGGAGGAGGTTTCTGCATCTGACAGAGGTTGCTAACCAACTGTTGCTGTGTATTAACCACAGGCTTACACCCCCCTAGTGACCAGGTGATTACTGTATTTACAATTTAGCATCTGCAGCTTTAACAGTATATTGCACAGCCATACAACTTACCACCCAAATTAAACTTACCTCATTTTCTTGTCCCTAACAGGGCTTTCTTTTGGTGGTCTCTGATCGCTCCTGCGATTGTTAGGTTTTTGTTTTTTTCTAATTTATAAAAAAATAATCTTTTATTGTTAAAAAAAAACTATTTCCTTTAATTCCCCCCTTCCCCCCCAAATTGTCCCTATAGAGCGATCTGTAGTTTCCACTATGCCTGCAAGGCATAGGACTACGGCAGGGGTGCGATTGCGAGTGCATCTGAGGGACAGTGAGGTGACAAGTCTGTCACTTGAACAGCGCTGCGAGAGATCCACAGCGCTGTTTACATTTAATTACCCCACGAACTGTAAAAAACAGCATGCCAGCCGCGATCGCAGGCTGGCACGCTGATCGCTGCGGGGCTTGAGCGAGAACTCGTTCCCTGCTAATCTTGCGCTACATGAGATGACACAATTCCTTATTAGGCGGTCCTGAGTTAAATGTGTGGCAGGAGCGGGTCTTAGTGCCCCCTTTCCTGTCTCAGAAAGTTGGGAGTGATGCAGATGTACAGAATATACTGTATACATAAATAGGGTTTGTTACCTCTCTATCAGTAATGCATACTTAGTATGTATCCTATGGAGTTACATTCACCATTAAATAAGTAATCATCTGTCCCTGTACTAATTATTTTCAGCATCTGGTTAAAGAGTGCATTGCTGTCAAAAAGAGGAAGGAGGTTTTTGTATTGCTCATTATCACTGTGTGTATGGGGTATTATAATAATGCTGACAGATATAGACGGCTTCATCTTCCTCCTTCACACCAGTGATTGTCAGAGTGTAATCATGTGCCCATCCAAATCCACTGAACCTGGCTGGGACTCCAGAGTGAAGATTGCTTAAACCATATATAATCAGTGCTGGAGGTTGTCCTGGTTTCTGCTGGTACCAGTGTAACATGCCATAGATGTTAGCACTGGCTTTACATGCCATGGTGACTGTATCCCCCGGACTGGCAGTGATGTCATTAGGAGACTGTGTCAGTGTAATCTGTGCCCAGGAGCCTGAGAAGTATAAAGAAACTGATTACACATTATTATAGTAACTTCCATCATTAGTGTCTATGCACAGTAAGTGTAACACATTATCCATAGTATTGCAGTGTATGGCATTATGTGACGCTCTCACCATGAATACAGAGCAGTATGGCGGCCAGCAGAAGCCCCTGAGATCCCATCCTGGTGTCTCTGAACTGACAGCCACACACTACTGAGATGTAACCTGTACAATGTCTCCTATATAACAGCTGCAATCATTAGGGGGACACGCCCACCTCACATATGTCACACAGGAAACATGCAAATTATGTCCTGTCCTCATAGGTCACACCTTACCTTACTGTATCACATGGGACTGTAGACAATACATACCTTCTTAACTTACAATTAACTTACAATAACTTCACAGAAAACGGACTTGGTGCATGAATAGGCCGTGGCCAATTTTATTGGTTTAAAACAAAACACAAAAAGGTCCAAATAACTTTATTAGCTTAAAATAAATAACCAATAAATAACCAAACTTCATGAATAGGTCCACCATTACAGTTCAGACCTAAAAATCAAATATTAATACTGCAAGGACCCCTTGATGGAACCAATAAACTTGACCACGACGGATCTTCTTCCTGCTGGGAGGGTGGGTGGGGAGCTTGTCCCATCCACGCTGGATACTAAGGCAGATATGCACTGAGGAGCACCTACTTATATACCTTGAGAAATCCCCTGATTGGCTGCTGCAACAAAGTTTAGGCCGAGCAACACCTGGCAGACTTCACCTTATACCTTACTTGACCAATCCCGAACAGGCCTACAAACTTTTGCCTCACTACCTAGAGAAGGGATAGCAGCCAATCAGGGGGCGCCTACCTCAGCCATAGAGGCCAATGCAAGTCCCTCACAGGCAATTGCACCAGCTTAAAATACCTGTTTTAATCATTACCTCACCTGTATAAAACCACCTATTAATGATTCCTGTTTGTCACATTCCCATGGAGGGCCTTCTTTATTAAATACGGTCCTGTACATGGGACTGTAGACAATTATTGGGTGGGGCTGGGGAAGACTCAGCTGAGAAATTGGTGTAGGAAGGAAGGGTTTGGGTTCCTGGAGAACTGGGCAGACTTTGCAGTCGGCTACAGGTTCTACAGCAGGGATGGGCTGCACCTTAATGGGGAGGGTGCAGCTGCATTGGGGGAGAAGATGGCTAAACGGTTGGAGGAGATTTTAAACTAGAATCTGGGGGGAGGCGGGAGGATAAAGTCTCAATATGTAGACAAGATAAGGTAAAAAGACAGTGGGAGCCTAACATTATGGGGGGTGGAGAGGGGGGTGGGGACAGTGTAAAGATTAAGGAGGTTGGTAAAACTTCAAGTAGCCCATTTCAGGTAAACAAAATTGGTAAATGTGGTGGTAAAAATATAAAGTGCATGGTAACCAATGCTCGGAGCCTTGCAAATAAAATAGACGAACTAGAGTTCATTCTGAATGACAAAGGCTATGCCATTGTGAGAATAACCGAGACATGGATGGATGAAAGCCATGACTGGATAGCTAATTTAAAAGGATACAATGTGTTTAGGAGGGATAGAACAGGGAAAAAAGGTGGAGGGGTTTGTCTCTTTGTTAAGAATTCTTTTGCAGCTGTCCTCAACGATGAGATGGAGGAAGATTGCGAAGATGTGGAGTCCGTTTGGGTAAATATTCATGGTGGAAATAAAAGTTGCCAATTGCTTATTGGGGTATGTTACAGACCACCTCATATTAATGAAGCTGCAGAACTGCGATTACTACAGCAAATTGAAAAAGCTGCAAGTAAAAATGAGGTCATAGTTATGGGCGACTTCAACTTTCCAGACATTGACTGGGGTATTGAGGCTACCCATTCTGGTAAAAGCAGCAGATTTCTGGCAGCACTACAGGACAATTACTTGACTCAAATGGTAACGGAACCAACTAGGGGAAATGCGTTACTGGATCTGATCATTTCTAATAGACCAGATAATGTATCAAATGTGCAGGTTCAAGAACATTTGGGAAATAGTGATCACAACATGATAACATTTGATCTGGTGACTGATAGGCCACGGGACAGCGAGACCACTAAAACTATGAATTTTAGAAAAGCAAAGTTCAATCAAATTAGGCAGGCACTAAGTTTGGTGAACTGGGATAATGTACTACAAGGGGAGGACACTGAAGGGAAATGGCAAGCTTTTAAACGTATTCTCAATCAATATTGTAGTATGTATATCCCATATGGAAACAAAATGTCTAGGAATAAAAAAAGGCCTCTATGGATGAATAGAAAGGTTAGAGATAAAATGAAGAGGAAAAAGAATGCCTATAAGGTCCTAAAACAGGAGGGTAGTGTTGGGCGAACAGTGTTCGCCACTGTTCGGGTTCTGCAGAACATCACCCTGTTCGGGTGATGTTCGAGTTCGGCCGAACACCTGGTGGTGTTCGGCCAAACTGTTCGGGGTTCGCCCGAACTGCAGAATGCATGGCCGAACATGGCCGAACAGGGCCCCTGTTCGGCCGAACAGGGCCCTGTTCGGCCGAATACTGCCCCCCTATGCCCCCTATGGGGTCGCAGGCATAAGGGGGGAGCATGCCCCGATCGCGGGGGGGGGTCGGAAATTCCCCCCACCCCCTCCGCTAGCGCTCCCCCCTCTGCCCGCTTCCCCATACAAAAAGTTTGAAACAAGTTCAATAGTACCTGGGCTGGTGGCACTGGCTGGCAGTGGAGTGAGGAGGAGTCCGAGTAGCAGAGTGACGTTGAGGCCGGGCAGCGGGCGGTTCAGCGCTAGTACCCTTGTGGTACTTCCGCCCTTTCTCTGACCTCACGTCCTCTGCATACGAGGGTACGCATCACGCGTACCCTCGTATGCGTCATCACGCAGAGGACGTGAGGTCAGAGAAAGGGCGGAAGTACCACAAGGGTACTAGCGCTGAACCGCCCGCTGCCCGGCCTCAACGTCACTCTGCTACTCGGACTCCTCCTCCTCCTCACTCCACTGCCAGCCAGTGCCACCAGCCCAGGTACTATTGAACTTGTTTCAAACTTTTTGTATGGAGAAGCGGGCAGAGGGGGGAGCGCTAGCGGAGGGGGTGGGGGGAATTTCCGACCCCCCCCGCGACCGGGGCATGCTCCCCCCTTATGCCTGCGACCCCATAGGGCCCCCAAAATGGGCATGTTCGGGGGTCCCATTGACTCCCATTGAGTTCGGCGTTCGGGCCGAACATGCCGAACATCTGGCCCATGTTCGGCCTGTTCGGCCCGAACCCGAACATCCAGGTGTTCGCCCAACACTACAGGAGGGGACCGAGGCTGCACTCAGCAATTATAAGGAGTGCAATAAAAATTGTAAAAAAGAAATTAGGCTGGCAAAGATCGAAGCTGAAAATCAAATCGCTAGGGATATCAAATCTAACCCCAAAAAGTTTTACAAGTACATCAACTCTAAAAAAAGAAAGGTTGACTGTATAGGACTAGTGTTGGGCGAACAGTGTTCGCCACTGTTCGGGTTCTGCAGAACATCACCCTGTTCGGGTGATGTTCGAGTTCGGCCGAACACCTGACGGTGCTCGGCCAAACCGTTCGGCCATATGGCCGAACTAAGAGCGCATGGCCGAACGTTCCCCGAACGTTCGGCTAGCGCTGTGATTGGCCGAACGGGTCACGTGGTTCGGACCCGAACGCGCTCTGATTGGCCGAACTGTCACGTGGTTCGGGTAAATAAATACCCGAACCACGTCATATCTCCGCCATTTGTCTGTGGGTTTAGCTTTGGGTAGGCAGGCAGGGTAGTTCGCGCTCCAGCCACGCTAGCCAGGGTCCCCCCCAGTCATTGTGTGTCACTGCTGGGAACAGTAGTACACCGCTCGTTCAGCCACACTATATAGCATTCTGTGTACTGTTCTGTGTCTGCTGGGAACAGTGGTACACCGCTCGTTCAGCCACACTATATAGCATTCTGTGTACTGTTCTGTGTCTGCTGGGAACAGTGGTACACCGCTCGTTCAGCCACACTATATAGCATTCTGTGTACTGTTCTGTGTCTGCTGGGAACAGTAGTACACCGCTCGTTCAGCCACACTATATAGCATTCTGTGTACTGTTCTGTGTCTGCTGGGAACAGTAGTACACCGCTCGTTCAGCCACACTATATAGCATTCTGTGTACTGTTCTGTGTCTGCTGGGAACAGTAGTACACCGCTCGTTCAGCCACACTATATAGCATTCTGTGTACTGTTCTGTGTCTGCTGGGAATAGTGGTACACCGCTCGTTCAGCCACACTATATAGCATTCTGTGTACTGTTCTGTGTCTGCTGGGAATAGTGGTACACCGCTCGTTCGCCACTGTATAGCATTGTGCTCTGTGTCGCTGCTGGGAATAGTGGTACACCGCTCACCCGTCACTGTATAGCATTGTGCTCTGTGTCGCTGCTGGGAATAGTGGTACACCGCTCACCCGTCACTGTATAGCATTGTGCTCTGTGTCGCTGCTGGGAATAGTGGTACTGTATAGCATTTCTGTACTGCCACTGTACTGCTGCCAGTCAGCGTGTACTGTAAGGATAAGTGAAATGAGGAAGAAATCCGGTGAAAGAGGGAGGGGCAAGGGAAGAGGTGTTTCCCCTGACGGTTCACGTACAGGCCACAGGGGAGCACCCAAGAAAACCCACTCAATACCGCCCATGTTGTCCAGGACAACAACCCTCACAAATCCAAAAGAACAGGACCAGATAATTACTTGGATGACCTCTCAAGCGTCCAGCAGTGGGTTAAGCAGCACCAGCACATCACGCACGAGGTCCGAGTCCTCAGCCAGTTACAAGGAGCCAGTGGGCACAAAGCTGACACAACCGGCAGCGACACCACGCACACAACTGCCAGATAACCAGTCCGATGAATTACCTCAGGACACAATGGGGTATTCGCAGGAGCTATTCCCAGCCCAACAAACTTCCACCTTTCAAAGGTCAATGGAGGAACAGCCAGAAATGTTGTGCCTGGATTCACAACCGTTAACTGTGGGAAATGCACCGCGCACTGAAATACAAGGCGAGTCCGAAGAGGACTCGGAAACCCAAATCCCAGAGCAATTTGGGCAGGAGGGGTTGCAATTGCAGGAGGTCGGCCGACAAGATCTGGAAGACGACGTTGGAGTGTGCTGCGCAGAGGTTGTTGTGGGGAGCTCTACTCCACGGCGGTGGCCCACAATGACATATGACGAGTTTGAGGAGATGGAAGAGGAGGGTATGGACAATGTGGACAGAGACCCAGATTTTGTTTGTGAACGAGAACATCGCCGTCGTAGCAGCAGCACAGATGAGTCTGTTGAAGAACCCACTGCTGCACGAGTTCGCCTTGTGCCACAAGGTAGGCGGCGCGCAATTTCAGGCACCACAAGCGTGGAAGTTCAAGTGAGAGGCAAAAGAGGAGCAAACAGAAATCGCCAGCAAGGAGGCAGGTGCTCCAAAGTCTGGGCTTTCTTTGAAGACTGCACTGAGGATGTTACCATGGCGATTTGCAAGGTGTGCAAGACCCGCCTGAGCAGGGGGAAAAATATTAACAACCTCTCCACCACCAGCATGAGCCGTCACATGCTATCCAAACATCCCACTCTTTGGGCAAACGCGTCAGGACAGGGTACCAGAAACAACACTGCCTCCCTTGGGTTCACCAGACTCACCACCAGACCCGCCTCAGCAGCAGCAGTAGCCCAGCCATTGCGTGGTTCACAACATTCACAAACATCAGACGACGCTGACACTGTCACTTTCCGGAGTAGTGCTCTTGAGGTCTCCCAGTGTTCATCAAACACAACAACCAACAGCCCTTCCGTGTGCAGCGCTACGGTTCAGTTGTCTGTGTCGGAGATGTTTGAGCGCAAGAGGAAATTGCCAGCAAATGACCCCCGGGCCGTGGCAGTAACAGCCAGCATAGCCAAGCTTCTGGCCTGCGAAATGCTGCCATATCGATTGGTGGAGACAAACAGCTTCAAGGGCATGATGTCAGTGGCCATCCCACGTTACGTGGTTCCCAGCCGCTACCACTTTGCGCGCTCTGCAGTGCCTGAGTTGCATGAGCACGTGGTCAGCAAAATAACCCGAAGCTTGAAGAATGCCGTTGCCTGCAAGGTTCACCTCACCACTGACACCTGGACGAGTGCGTTCGGCCAGGGTCGATACATCTCCCTTACCGCGCACTGGGTGAACCTTGTGGAGCCTGGCAGCGATTCCTCACCTGCTACGGCACGGGTGTTGCCCACGCCACAAACAGCTGCACCGCCGTCCCTCCCACTGGATAACAGCAGCACCTACCTCTCTGACTCCTTCTCCTCCAACGCATCTCAAAGCTGTACCTCATCCGGAAACGCTAACCCAGCAGCAGTAGGATCGTGGAAGCAGTGCAGCACAGCTGTTGGCATGCGTCAGCAAGCGTTGCTGAAGCTAATCTGCCTTGGGGATAAGCAGCACACAGGGGAGGAAATTTGGAGGGGAATAAAGGAACAGACGGATTTGTGGCTGGCACCGCTGGACCTGAAACCGGGCATGGTTGTGTGTGATAATGGGAGTAATCTCATTCGCGCTTTAAGGTTGGCTAAGCTGACACACATCCCTTGCCTGGCGCACGTGATGAACCTAGTAGTTCAGCGGTTCCTGAGGACATACCCAGGCGTGCCCGATCTGCTGTTGAAGGTGCGTCGAGTGTCCAAACATTGTAGAAATTCCAGTACTGCTTCGGGGGCACTCGCCAAGATGCAGGAGCGCTTCAATCTCCCCCACCATCGCTTGCTGTGTGATGTCCCTACGCGCTGGAATTCTACGCTGCACATGCTAGCCCGCTTTTGCGAGCAGAAGAGTGCAGTGGTCCAGTACATGACGGCGCAGTACCGAAGCGCATCCGGCCAGCTGCCAAGCTTCTGTGGATCCGATTGGGCCAACATGTTGGACCTCTGCCAAGTCCTCCAAAATTTTGAGCAATCCACGTTGCTTGTGAGCAGTGACAACTCTTCAGTCAGCATTACCATACCACTGCTGTGTTTACTGAAGAGGTCGATGTTAAAAATCAAGGAAACAGCTGTCATGATGCAACTGGGGGAATCTGAAGGAGAAAACGATCAGCGTGATGGTACCAACATCAGGCCATCCGCCTCAGGGAACGCTGGCCCCAGCAGCTATGACGAAGAAGAGGAGGAGGAACAGCTGGAGTTGGAGCAGGAATTTCATGCCACCACTGACGAGGGCCAGAGCGGTGCACGTTGGACTTCCACAATTCAACGCGAATGGTCAGCAGAAGCAGACCAGGAGGAAGGTGACGACTATGATGCATCACAACAACTATCACAACGCTCACAAGAGGATGATGAGGATTCTGGTAGGACTCTGGCACACATGGCTCAATTCATGCTAGACTGCATTGAACGTGACCCACGCATTGTGCGCATTCTGGACAACACCAATTACTGGGTTTATACCCTTCTGGATCCACGGTACAAACACAATGTTCCAAAACTGCTTGAAGAAAGAGTCAGACAGGTCAAAATGGAAGAATACCAGCAGGCCCTTGTGGAGACTTTAGAGAGGAGATTGACATCCTCCCCCTCCTCTAGCCAGTTGTACGCAGACAGACTGACTTCCGCAAACCCAGGACGACCAGGAGGGCAGCAAACAACGCAAGCCGCAGCTAGTACCCAAAAGGGAATGGTATCGGCAGTGTCCTTGGAGTGGGAAAATTTTCTGACACCCATGCAGCCGCAGCCCACTGAACAGCAAGCGTGCAGATCCACCTCCAACACCGATCGCCTGGAGAAGATGGTCAAGGACTACATGTCAGATGGCGTAGCTGTGTCGAACCATCCATCTGCACCCTTCAACTATTGGGTATCGAAGCTAGACACCTGGCACGAACTGGCAATGTACGCAATAGAGGTGCTGGCTTGCCCGGCAGCCAGCGTTATGTCGGAACGCTGTTTCAGTGCTGCCGGAGGCATCGTCACAGATCGGCGTATCCGCCTCTCTACAGAAAATGCAGACCGTCTGACTCAAATTAAAATGAATCAATCCTGGATTGGAAATGACTACGCAACACTCCAGGACCCCAACCAAGTAACATGACCAATGAACATCTGGGATGGTGTTGCGTTTCCGGGCCCTGTTTATTGAACCTCTCATCTGTATTACATTTATGACTGCATGGCGGCAAAAAGCATTGCTGCTATATCCGCACGCTTTTTGTCCACATGCAAGGCCTGGGTTGTTGTGTCTCACAAAGCGTGGCCTTCTCCTCCTGCGCCTGCTCCTGTTCCATCACGTCTGCTGCTGCTGGGTTAGCGTTGCCGCGTGGTCCCTGTTTATTGAACCACTTATCTTTATTACATTTATGACTGCATGGCGGTACAAAGCATGCTATCCGCACGCTTCTTGCCCTCATGCAAGGCCTGGGTTGTTGTGTCTCACAAAGCGTGGCCTTCTCCTCCTGCGCCTGCTCCTGTTCCATCACGTCTGCTGCTGCTGGGTTAGCGTTGCCGCGTGGTCCCTGTTTATTGAACCACTTATCTTTATTACATTTATGACTGCATGGCGGTACAAAGCATGCTATCCGCACGCTTCTTGCCCTCATGCAAGGCCTGGGTTGTTGTGTCTCACAAAGCGTGGCCTTCTCCTCCTGCGCCTGCTCCTGTTCCATCACGTCTGCTGCTGCTGGGTTAGCGTTGCCGCGTGGTCCCTGTTTATTGAACCACTTATCTTTATTACATTTATGACTGCATGGCGGTACAAAGCATGCTATCCGCACGCTTCTTGCCCTCATGCAAGGCCTGGGTTGTTGTGTCTCACAAAGCGTGGCCTTCTCCTCCTGCGCCTGCTCCTGTTCCATCACGTCTGCTGCTGCTGGGTTAGCGTTGCCGCGTGGTCCCTGTTTATTGAACCACTTATCTTTATTACATTTATGACTGCATGGCGGTACAAAGCATGCTATCCGCACGCTTCTTGCCCTCATGCAAGGCCTGGGTTGTTGTGTCTCACAAAGCGTGGCCTTCTCCTCCTGCGCCTCCTCCTGTTCCATCACGTCTGCTGCTGCTGGGTTAGCGTTGCCGCGTGGTCCCTGTTTATTGAACCACTTATCTTTATTACATTTATGACTGCATGGCGGTACAAAGCATGCTATCCGCACGCTTCTTGCCCTCATGCAAGGCCTGGGTTGTTGTGTCTCACAAAGCGTGGCCTTCTCCTCCTGCGCCTGCTCCTGTTCCATCACGTCTGCTGCTGCTGGGTTAGCGTTGCCGCGTGGTCCCTGTTTATTGAACCACTTATCTTTATTACATTTATGACTGCATGGCGGTACAAAGCATGCTATCCGCACGCTTCTTGCCCTCATGCAAGGCCTGGGTTGTTGTGTCTCACAAAGCGTGGCCTTCTCCTCCTGCGCCTCCTCCTGTTCCATCACGTCTGCTGCTGCTGGGTTAGCGTTGCCGCGTGGTCCCTGTTTATTGAACCACTTATCTTTATTACATTTATGACTGCATGGCGGTACAAAGCATGCTATCCGCACGCTTCTTGCCCTCATGCAAGGCCTGGGTTGTTGTGTCTCACAAAGCGTGGCCTTCTCCTCCTGCGCCTGCTCCTGTTCCATCACGTCTGCTGCTGCTGGGTTAGCGTTGCCGCGTGGTCCCTGTTTATTGAACCACTTATCTTTATTACATTTATGACTGCATGGCGGTACAAAGCCTGCTATCCGCACGCTTCTTGCCCTCATGCAAGGCCGGGGTTGTTGTGTCTCACAAAGCGTGGCCTTCTTCTCCTCCTGCGCCACCCTCCTCCTGTTCCATCACGTGTGCTGCTGCTGGGTTAGCGTTACCGGTCCCTTTTCCTGGAACCTCTTATATGTATTACATTTATGACTGCATGCCGACAAAAAACATGTTACCTGTGCAAAGAAAACAGACATTTCCCGCATTTAAAAGACAGTTTTCCCTTTGAAACTTTAAAATCGATTTTCTCAAAAACTATAAGCTCTTTTTGCTAATTTTTTTTTCCTCTTGTACCCACTCCCAAGGTGCACATACCCTGTAAATTTGGGGTATGTAGCATGCAAGGAGGCTTTACAAACCACAAAAGTTCGGGTCCCCATTGACTTCCATTATGTTCGGAGTTCGGGTCGAACACCCGAACATCGCGGCCATGTTCGGCCTGTTCGGCCCGAACCCGAACATCTAGATGTTCGCCCAACACTATATAGGACTCCTAAAGGATGAGGGTGGGAACTCAATGGTGGATGACCAAGGTAAGGCAGAGTTATTAAATGCTTTCTTTGCTTCTGTCTTCACAAAGGAAACAGCACTGTTGCAAATTACAGATGCAGAAGAGTCTCAATCTTCAAACTGTAATATTAAATACTTAACGCAGGAAGAAGTAAAGGCAAGACTAAATAAATTAAAAATAGACAAGGCACCTGGCCCGGATGGCATGCATCCTCGGGTCCTAAGGGAATTAAGTTCAGTTATAGATAAACCCCTTTATCTTATCTTTTGTGACTCTCTTTCAACTGGCAGAGTCCCAGTGGATTGGCGTACAGCCCACGTTTTCCCATTATTTAAGAAGGGCAAAAAATCATATCCAGGAAATTATAGACCTGTAAGCTTAACATCAGTTGTATGCAAACTATTTGAGGGGTTACTAAGAGATACTATACATGACTTCATAGTAGAAAATAATCTTATTTCTCAGCATCAACATGGGTTTACTAAAGACAGGTCCTGTTTGACTAACATGCTCAGCTTTTATGAGGTAGTGAATGCTAATATGGATATTGGGAATGCTGTAGATGTGATATACTTGGACTTTGCTAAGGCCTTCGACACTGTTCCCCACAAAAGTCTGGTGCAAAAGTTGAGGATGCAAGGACTGGGGAAGAGTATGTGTTCTTGGATAGGGAACTGGCTAATGGACAGAAAACAAAGAGTTGTGGTCAATGGATCATACTCAAAATGGGAGACTGTTAGCAGTGGGGTCCCACAGGGGTCTGTACTGGGTCCAATGCTCTTCAATTTATTTAATAATGACCTAGTGGATGCAGTAGAGAGCAATGTTGCTATTTTTGCAGATGATACAAAATTGTGCAGAATCATCAACTCTCAGGAAGATAGTGTCATATTGCAACAGGATCTGGATAGGATGGCTATATGGGCACATACATGGCAGATGAAATTCAATGTTGAAAAATGTAAAGTCATGCATTTTGGTCGTACCAATGGTCTAGCACCATACAAAATAAATGAGAGACAGTTGGGGACATCAAACTTGGAGAAGGACTTAGGAGTACTCATCGACAACAAGTTAAATAATCGTACTCAATGCCAAGCCGCTGCAGCTAAAGCTAACAAAATTTTGGGATGCATTAAAAGGGAAATAAAAACTCGAGATGCAAGCATAATATTGCCCCTGTTTAACTCTCTAGTAAGGCCACATCTGGAATATGGAATTCAGTTCTAGGCACCACATTACAAAAAAGATATTGCAGTTTTAGAGCAGGTGCAGAGACGAGCAACAAAATTGATACGTGGGATGGAAGGTCTCACTTACCAAGAAAGGTTAGATAAATTGGGTTTATTTAGTCTAGAGAAAAGACGCCTTAGAGGAGATCTAATTAACATGTATAAATACATCAGAGGGCAATATAATAGCTTGGCGGATGAGCTTTTTGTCCCTAGGCCTTCTCAAAGGACTAGAGGACATGATCTGCGCATGGAGGAAAAACGTTTTAGCCACTTATTTAGGAAAGGGTTCTTTACAGTAAGAGTGATTAAGATGTGGAATGCATTGCCACAGGAAGTCGTTATGGCAAACTCTATACCTGCATTTAAAGGGGGCTTAGATGCTTTCCTTGGGTTGAATGACATCCATGGCTACAATTACTAGGTAAGGCCTAATGATGTTGATCCAGGGATTTTATCTGATTGCCAATTTGCCATCTGGAGTCAGGAAGGAATTTTTCCCTTTTGGGGCCAATTGGACCATGCCTTGTAAGGTTTTTTTCGCCTTCCTCTGGATCAACAGGGATATGTGAGGGAGCAGGCTGGAGTTGTACTTTGTACTGGTTGAACTCGATGGACATATGTCTTTTTTTCAACCAAAATAACTATGTAACTATGTAACAATACATACATTCTTAACTTATAATAACTTCACAGAAAACGGACTTATTGCATGAAAAGGCTGTGGCCAATGTTATTGGTTTAAAACAAAACACAAAAAGGTCCAAATAACTTTATTAGCTTAAAATAAATAACCAATAAATAACCAAACTTCATGAATAGGTCCACAACTACAGTTCAGACCTAAAAATCAAATATTAATACCGCAAGGACCCCCCCTTGACAGGCTAACAGCCTGTCCCACCACCAACAGCCCTCTCAATGCACTGTTGCAAACCAGAATTGAAAATGTCATTACCCACGTCACTTAAATGCACCGCATCTTGTCTGTACATACCCTGCGGGTCACCTTCCAGATCCCAGTGACGGAATGAGAAACCGCCAATGGATGGCAAAAACTTTTCAATTTTGTGATTCAAATTCCTCCTTACCTTGTCGAAAGGGAGAAGATCAGGAGAAATGGACCACACCGGACGAGTAATCATTTCAGAGAAAACCACAACTGTAGCAGGGAAGATAACATGAAAAGCCCTGAGATCATCCCTTATCTGAAAATAGAGGTCTAACGATTTTATTTTTCCAATGTCATTCCCCCCTAGATGTATCACTAGAACGTTAGGGTTTGGCAAACTCTGTAACATATCATTTAAAACTGCATTCAACTGAAACCACTGCATCCCCCTCACTCCATTCCAATGCACAGTGTAATATTCAGGGTCCAAATTCAGGTTTTCGGTATAACACCTCCTAAAGGCCCTCTTATGTGCCCAGAATATGTATGAATGGCCTACAATCCAAATTTCTAAACAGAATTAAGGACGGATGTAAAACTTGAAAGCGTTAGATTTCCATCTCCCCAATCTCCTAATTACCGATTCGGTTAAACCTAATCTTGCTGCCTCTGTGGCAGCGCCAATCCTGAATGAATGCGATGTGACTTTCATATTCCCCAAACCAGCATATGTAGTGCATTTCTTAAAGGGACTCCGTGCTCACGAAAAAAAGAAAAGTTGTACTCACCAGGGGCTTTCTCCAGCCCAGTGCTGGTCGGGAGGTCCCACGCCGGCGTCCTGGCTCCTCTCCTTCTCCCCGCTCCGGTATAGCTGACAGGCCGCAGCCCGGGCGACACTCGGTGGAGTGTCGGGCTGCAGCTTCCGCGTATGACGCGGATTACGTCACACGCCGGCCGCCTCGCGTCATCACGGCGGACGGCGTGAAAGTACTGCGCATGCGCGATTAAAGCGCGCATGCGCAGCACTTTCACGCCGGCCGCCGTGATGACGCGAGGCGGCCGGCGTGTGACGTAATCCGCGTCATACGCGGAAGCTGCAGCCCGACACTCCACCGAGTGTCGCCCGGGCTGCGGCCTGTCAGCTATACCGGAGCGGGGAGAAGGAGAGGAGCCAGGACGCCGGCGTGGGACCTCCCGACCAGCACTGGGCTGGAGAAAGCCCCTGGTGAGTACAACTTTTCTTTTTTTCGTGAGCTCGGAGTCCCTTTAAGGACTGAGTTGAATTGGAAATTGGTCAGAACTGAACCGTCTGAATGACATAGCAACGTTCCTGCCTCATTACCTCTAACCTGTAAGAAAGCATTTAAATTAAGTAACGGACAAAGTTTATTTCCTGGCCACTTAATTGAGTTCGATCCATTCACCCCTGCCTAGCTGGTCTGTTTTTGACCTCTGAATGAAAATACCAATTTTTGAATGTGTTATCAGTATGTTGTTATATTAAAGACCACCTGCCATCGCCCTGCTCCCTGCAATGAGCTCGGATACCTGCAGCGCAGCAAAAAACATGAGGCAAAAGGCACACTTGAATAATTTTTCTTCAAAAGGGGAAGAACAGATAGCCGTCGTAGCTTCCCACAATGCCAACAGAATGTGAACAGTGATCGGCTGTCTGCTATCTGGTAAATTTGTGACTCGCCTATGACCCTTTAACAATTGCATCACAGAAAAGAAAGAGTTACAGGCTGGCAGACCACATAGTTTTAGAAAAAAGGAAATACCTGCTAAAGATTTTATTATGTGAGAATGAGACATGCCCTTCTGAATGGCACTTGCTGCAAACTGAAGCACCAAGTCCTCAGAAAAATTCCACTCAGAGCCACCCATACAGTTTGTAAATTTGACCCAGTTAAGCCAAGCAACAGAATAGGAATTCCACATTGCTTTGGAAACAGACTGTCGAATCCTGGCGCAGATTAGTTCCATAGCAGGTCCTACATGAAGGACGGAATTATTTCCCCCGCCGGTTCTGCAGATGGTGCCAAGGAACAGAATCTTGTCATCTGGAATCGTGACAAAGAGTCAGCGACAGGGCCGTGCAGAGGGTCCTTAAGTGGGGGGTGCTCAAAATTAAAAAAGGGGCCTACCCCCTGTCTATGGCAGGATTAGAGTGTGAGCTCCTCTGAGGACAGTCAGTGATATGGCTATGTACTCTGTAATGTGCTTCAGGAGATGTCAGTGCTATATAAACACACAATAATAATATGGTAGGACATTACACTATGTCTATGGCAGGATTAGATTGTGAGCTCCTCTGAGGACAGTCAGTGACATGACTATGTACTCTGTAATGTGCTGTAGGAGATGTCAGTGCTATATAAATACATAATAATAATATGGTAGGACATTACACTATGACTATGGTAGGGATTAGAGTGTGCTGCTGAGTGGGAGGGTGACACTGGGTGCTACTGAGCGCTTCTGGGTGGAAGAGTGACACTGGTGCTACTGTGTGCTGCTGGGTGGGAGGATGACATTGGGCGCTACTAGGTGGGAGGGTGACACTGGTGCTACTACATTTAAATCCCATTCACATTTGCTCACTCTCTCCCTCCTACTCTTACTTGCAGCTGGTGATATATCACCCAATCCTGGGCCACAGCCTGCTGCCAGACAAGCATCCCCTGCTGACCTGCTTCATACACTTCACAGCCCTCTGTCCACAAATAACCTCAACACCCATCCTCACTCCAACCTTATTTCCATCCATCCCACCCACAAACACATACTCCCCCTTCCCTGCGGTCTCTGGAATGCCAGATCCGTCCGCAATAAACTTACAGCAGTCCACGACCTCTTCCTCTCCAAATCCCTCACCATCCTCGCACTCACTGAGACATGGCTCACCTCCTCTGACTCTGCCGCAGAGGCTGCCCTCTCCTACGGGGGGCTTCACCTCAGTCACACCCCCAGACCAGACAATAGGATCGGGGGAGGGGTGGGTCTGCTCCTCTCACCATCCTGCACCTTCCGTGTCCTCACCCCACCTACCTCTCTACAATTCACATCATTTGAGGCCCACACCATCCGCCTCTACCACCCCCTCCCTGCCATTGTTGCGGTCTTATACCGCCCTCCGGGCTCCACCCCACAATTTCTCGATGACCTTGCCTCCTGGCTCCCTCACATCCTCTCCTCTGACCTCCCCACCATCATTCTTGGGGATTTCAATATTCCAATCAATGAAGCCAAGAGCTCCGCTGTGACCCGGCTACTCACCATTGCCAACTCACTTGGACTAGTACAACACGCCAACACCCCCACTCACACTGCAGGTCACACTCTCGACCTTATATTCACTAAATCCACCACCATTGCAGACCTTGACATCGCACCCTTTCCACCCTCAGACCATCACCTTCTCACCTTCAACCTCCTCACGGAAAGCACCTCCAAATTAAGGTCGATGGCAGCGAGACCTATGCAAGCTCAACCCTAGTTTCCTTGCTGACCCCCTCCATGCCCTCTCCTCCACTCTCCCCACCCTAACCTGTCCTAATCTTGCTGCAGCTCAGTATCGCCAAACTCTCTCATCAGCCCTAGAGAAAGCTGCTCCACCAATATTTCGCCGCCACCGACCCCCTAACCCCCAGCCCTGGCGCACTACCCATACTCGCAACCTCCAGAGGAAAACACGCGCCACTGAACGGAAATGGAGAAAAACTAGACTTAACCAGGATTTCCTACAGTACAAGACCAATTTGCTGCAGTTCCACACTGCCCTTGCTCATGCGAAGCAGGAATACTTTACCAAGCTCATCGGAGCACAAGCTTCCAATCCCCGGCGTCTTTTTGCCACTTTCAACTCCCTGCTTAAACCCACCCCCCCACCCTCCGTTTCCTCCCTCTCTGCCACAGATTTAGCCACCCACTTCACCAACAAAATTGTCTCCATCCGCCAAGAAATATCCAATCTCCAATCTTCACCTCCCACCCCCTCCCAACCAGCTCCTCCTCCACCCTATCCTCCCCTCACATCCTTCACCCCTACTACCACCGAGGAAGTCAACCACCTACTGCAGACTTCCCATACCACTACTTCGCCCCTTGACCCCATCCCTTCTGATTTACTCCAGCCTCACTTCACGGAATTGGCCCCAGTCCTCACTACCCTGTTCAACCTCTCCCTATCCACAGGCACCTTCCCATCAGACTTCAAGCAGGCCACTGTACTACCCCTGCTCAAGAAACCCTCCCTCGACCCCTCGCTACCCTCCAACTACCGTCCTATCTCCCTCCTCCCCTTTGCCTCAAAACTCCTGGAGCGTCTAGTTCACAAACGCCTGACCCAGTACCTCAATGCCAACTCACTCCTAGACCCACTGCAATCTGGATTTCGGCCTGCCCACTCAACCGAAACTGCTCTCACCAAAGTGGTCAATGACCTTGCCTTAGCTAAAGCTGAAGGTAAATACTCCATTCTCCTCCTCCTTGACCTTTCAGCAGCTTTTGACACAGTAGATCATCCCCTACTCCTCCAGTCCCTCCAGTCCTTGGGCATTCACGATCTCGCCCTGTCCTGGCTTTCATCCTACCTCTCCAACCGCTCCTTCACGACCGCCTTCAATGAGTCCTCGTCCACCCCCAACCACCTCTCGGTGGGAGTCCCCCAAGGTTCGGTCCTTGGCCCCCTACTGTTCACCCTATACACATCGTCCATTGGCAAGGTTATCTCCTCCATGGGTTTTAACTATCATCTGTATGCAGATGACACCCAGATCTACCTCCACACCCCTGACATATCCACCACTACCATGGACAAGGTCTCCTCCTGCCTATCAGCCATCTCCTCCTGGATGTCCGCTAGGTTCCTGAAACTAAATCTAGACAAAACGGAATTTATGATCTTCCCACCCCGGCCATCCACAAACCTCCCAGATGTGCATGTCACTGTTAACCACACTACCATTCGCCCTACATCTCAAGCCCGTTGTCTGGGTGTCACCCTGGACTCCGCACTCTCCTTCACTTCCCACATCCAAATCCTCACAAAGTCCTGCAACTTCCACCTTCGTAACATCTGTAAGATTCGCCCTTTCCTGACCTCTGCCACCACCAAACTCCTCATCCATGCCCTCATAATTTCCCGCCTTGACTACTGCAATGCCCTGCTGTCTGGTCTCCCTATGACTCGAACAGCCCCACTGCAGTCCATCATGAATGCGGCAGCCAGAATTATCCACTGCTCCCATCGCTCCACCACGGCAGATCCCCTCCTAGAATCCCTCCACTGGCTTCCTATCCAGTCCAGAATCAAATTCAAGATACTGTGTCTGACCTACAAATCTGTCCACAAAACCTGTCCAACCTACATTTCCGATCTTACTCAGAGGTACACACCTAGCCGCTCACTACGCTCTTCCAATGAACTTCGCCTAACCGCCCCCCGCATCACCCAGTCCCATGCACGCCTCCAGGACTTCTCAAGAGCTGCTCCAACACTATGGAACTCCCTACCTCCACCCATTAGGGCAGCCCCCTCCTTCAACATCTTCAAGAAAGCCCTCAAAACTCACCTTTTCACTCTGGCCTACTACCCCTCACAAGTGCTCTAAACCTACAGATGAACTCTGGTCCCCTACCGTTCGTGTCCTTACCTCTCCCTCTAGATTGTAAGCCTTTGGGCAGGGTCCTCCTCATTTTGTGTCCTCCTACCTGATCATGCACCTCCATTACTGTGAACCCATGCTATGCATCTGAGTGAACCTAACTTGCCTAATCTCCATGCTCCCCTCCAGTGACTGACTAAGCATTACCTTGTACTCATACTGTGCTGTGTGATCTGGTTTTCTTGTATTCTGTATTGTCGTATTGCTGTGTCACCCCTAAATATTGTCTGTAACCTAAATTAATGTTCAGCGCTGCGTAATATGTTGGCGCTTTATAAATACAATAAATAATAATAATAATAATACTAGGCACTGCTGGGTGGGAGAGTGGCACTGGGCACTACTGTGTGCTGCTGGCAGGAAGGGTAACACTGGCGCTACTGTGTGGAAGGGTGACACTGGATGCTACTGTACGCTGCTGGCAGGGAGGGTAACACTGGCGCTACTGTGTGGAAGGGTGACACTGGATGCTACTGTACGCTGCTGGCAGGGAGGGTGACACTGGCGCTACTATGTGGAAGGGTGACACTGGATGCTACTGTACGCTGCTGGCAGGGAGGATGACACTGGCGCTACTGTGTGGAAGGGTGACACTGGATGCTACTGTACGCTGCTGGCAGGGAGGATGACACTGGCGCTACTGTGTGGAAGGGTGACACTGGGCACTACTGTGCGCTGCTGGCAAGGAGGGTGACACTGGCGCTACTGTGTGGAAGGGTGACACTGGGCACTACTGTGCGCTGCTGGCAGGGAGGGTGACACTGGCGCTACTGAGTGGAAGGGTGACACTGGGCACTACTGTGCGCTGCTGGCAGGGAGGGTGACACTTGCGCTACTGAGTGGAAGGGTGACACTGGATGCGACTGTGTGCTGCTGGCAGGGAGGGTGACACTGGCTCTTAGCTCCCCTCACCCAATCTGTAATCTTCTGCTACTTGAGCTAGTGGGTGCTGTGCTCTCCCCATCCCTCATGACTTGGCTGCTGTCTTCAGAGAGGTCTTCCAGCAGTGTTGGAGAAGGAGCTGGATAGGGGCTAGTCTGTAGATGAATCACATTGTAGTAAAATCAATGTCGGCTATCGATCTCAGTGGAGTAGGTTGACATTTTTCTTATGGTCAAAGCTTGCTATGGTGGTGCAGTCTGGTGTTGTACGCAAAACTTTCATTTTATTGCAAGGTGTCTTATATTACTGAGAACGAGCATAACTGATCTAATTCCTGGACCGCCTGTATAGAAGTCTCAAGTCTGCATTGCACACTAATGAATTCCATAAAGGAGATCATTCAGTCATGCTTGTTTCTCAGTAAATTATATAAATAAAATACATGCACCTCACAATAAAACAAAAGTTTTGTGTGCAACTCCAGACTGCATTAAATTAATTTGCACAGAATCAGTATTCATTTGGTCAGCTTTCCAGCCATTACTCCAGCCAGCAGTTTCTGTGTCACACGTAGCCCTGCAGACCTGCCTTACTGTCAGGGCTCTGAACTAAGTCACACACACAGCAATGTGAGCATTGGAATTCTTATCTGCTCCTAGCTGCAGAGGTCCTATACCTCCAGAGCAGAGGACACGTCTCACAGCACATTATTTATACCTGGCTGGCTAGGGGTCGGGAGAAGACGGCTGTCCTGAGAAAAATGTTTGCAGCTCTTTCTCCTGTTGCTGGCTGCATGGTCTGCACGGAGTTTGTGGGGGCGGGCTTAGTCGGCTGGCTGCCTCTCTCATTGGCTGGGGAGGCACACCAGCACAAAAAAGAATGTTACTGATTGGAGGGCGGAGGGAAGTGGGGGAAAGAGAAGCCTGATGCTTCTCATGTGTGTGGCCCCTATCGCAGCAAAGTGATTATTTATTTTTGATGGATGCCTGTCCCAAAGGACAGGCAGTACAGACAGGGAACATCTAAGGAATTTGGACAGAATGCCCATCTACAGATTGACAATTGGAAACCTTGATGAGGAGGGGCCTCGGGTGCTATAGTTCTCCCCAGGGGGGTGCTTGAGCATCCAAAGCACCCCCCTGTGCACGTGCCTGGTCAGCGATATCGTTTTGATACCTGGAACATGACAAGCTTTTATCCAAACATTAAATTTTAAAGCATAAAGGACCAAAACCCGTAAAAGTTTTACAACCAAAAGGGACTTGGAGGACATGCAGTTTACAGCAAATACCACTCCTTTGTTATCTGTTTGGACCAATATCCGTTTCCCTTCAAATTGAGATCCCCAAATGAATAGGGCTGCTAATACCGGGAAAAGTTCCAATAGCACTATATTACCTGTCACCTCCTTTTGGCGCCAAGAAGTCGGCCACTGGGCGTTAAACCATTTTCCTTTAAAGAAGGCCCCGCAGCCAATGCTGCTAGAGGCATCTGTAAAAAATTCTAAATCGATATTGGTCATAAATTCATCCTGCCAAATTGACCGACCGTTATAGCTATCCAAGAATTTGGCCCAAACCATCAAATTCTCCTTCAACTCCGTGGACATCCTTATGTGGGAACGTGGCGATTTAAGACCACTGGATGCTTTCGCTAACCTACGTGAGAAAACCCTCCCCATGGGCATGATTCTGGTAGTAAATGCTAAACAACCCAACAAGGATTGCATTTCTTGAAGCAAAACTTTCCTTCTCCTAAAAAAGTAAAAATTAGAACTTGCAGCTTATTTATTTTTTCTAAAGGTAACCGGAACTCCATAAGCTCCGTGTCAATCGTAATCCCTAAGAATTCAATTGTAGTACAGGGTGAAACTGTTTTTTCTACTGCCAGGGGAATTTGAAAATGTACACAAACTACAGAGAAAGTACATAATAATTTGTGACAAATGACAGAGTCCTTAAGGCCCATGAATAGGAAATCATCTAAGTAATGAATCAAAGTACTATGACCTGAAATTGCAACAATTACCCATTCTAAGAAAGTTGAGAAACTCTCAAAATAGCTACATGACAAAGAGCACCCCATGGGTAAGCATTTATCAAAATAGAAGCTGTTATCAAAGTGAAAACCTAGTGAGTTAAAGGAGTCCGGATGGATAGGCAGTAATCTGAAGGCAGACTTGATGTCAGCTTTTGCTAACAACGCCTGACGCCCAAGGGGGCGGAGCAGCTTTAAAGCCTCATCAAACGACGTGTACGAGACGGAGGTCAAATCCTTATCAATTTCATCATTTAGTGAACTTCCTTTAGGAAATGATAAATGATGAATCATCCTATATTCACCTGGCTCTTTTTTAGGCACTATACCCAGTGGTGACAGCCGAAAATTGGCAAAAGGAGGTGACGTAAATGGACCAGCTACTCTGCCGGCCACTATTTCCTTAGCGATTTTTTCCCTAACTAAATCTTTGTGCAGTTCAATTGACTTCAAATTTCTTACCATACAGCAGCCTGTACCTGTAAATACTGGCAACCTGAAACCCTCCTTGAAACCCTCAGTTAGCATGTGACCTGTCGCTCTGTCTGGGTACATGTGCAGCCACGGGAGCATGTTTTGTAGGCTCACTGGCGTAACTATGCTTAAGAAAAAGCTCCTTATTAGTGGGTTGTGCGGTAGCATTAGCTTTTTTGAAGCATTTTGAAATCGGATGAGACCCACCGCAATATCCGCATTCTTGCCTGTATTTGCATGTGCCAGGCCACTTACACTGTGATTCATTAAAAGCAAAACAAACGCCTTTTTTGTAATTGCTAATGCCTGTGGTGGTGGGTTGTTTAAAAGATGCAACTTTTTGAGGCATCATGAGGTTTAGCCAAAGTTCAGCATCCTTTGAACCCCAGCCAGCTTCTGTATAAATTGACAGTTTTTGCCTAAAGGCCTCATCATAGTCAAACCACACAAAGCCACCAAACGACTTGTATGCGCTCAAAATTGATTTTAAATATACAAACATCTGCTGACATTTCTCAGGAGATCTTTCACCAATTACACTGGCGTAAATGCAGAACGCCTGTAGCCAATTACTGAAAGATCTCGCAACCGGTCGACAGCGGTCATCATCCGATTTCTCATCCTTCTTCTCATTTTTTACATGTGGTAACAATGAAAGTATGTCAATATAATCACCCTTCCACATTTTCTCTTTCACAGACATTGTCAAATGAAAACCCAGCGGTGATAATTTGATGGGCATTGATTCCTTATATGCTGTCTCAGGCACCCCTGGCCTACCAAGAGGCAAAACCACCGGGGCCTGAGTATTGTTTGTAAGCATAGAACTAACAGGCTCATTAGAGGGAGGGGAGGGGGGGCGGGGGACCACACTTACAACATCCCCGACATCCCATACTCTGCTCACCGAAGGGACACTTTCTTTTGGCTGTAAAGCTGACAATAAGACATTTAGTCAAACAGTGACAGAAGAATCAGAAGCATACCTACCATCCCCAGATGTAGCGATCGCAGGCTGGGCTCCTATCGCTGGGATGTTGCGTACAGGCTCAGTGCTGCAGGGGCCTCGGCATGGAGCTGCGCAGCCAGCAGCAGCTGGGGCCGGCGTCGCCTGTTGCCATGGCGACCCTAGGCCAGCGCCGCTCACACCGCCAGACAGGCCCCCGATGGGTAGCGCGGATTCTGGGCGGACAGCCCCGGACAGCTGGTGAAAGGAGAAGAAGGTCCCGCTGTGTGCCCCGCTGGACGGCGGCAGGTGAAGGCTCTAGTCACTGCTGCTGGCCCCGCCCCCGGCTGGGGCCGACATCCTCGCTCCGGCGCTGTGCTGAGGGAACCCGGGAGGGCTCCCATTGGTTGCTCCTATGGGGGAAGAAACAAGACCCGCCTCCCGGACATTCTCATAGGTCACTCCGGCGACCTCTACAAGCTCCGCCTCCTCCTCTTGCTGATTGGTCGGCACCGCCAGTGGGCCGGAAGGCCCCGCCTCCCACTCGCACCGATTGGCCGAATTCAAAACTCCCGCCGGGCGGGCCTTGTTCAGGGGGGTGACTGCCGACATCACTCCGGACATCGCCGTCAAAGCTCCCGACACACCAGGGGGGAGCTCCGGCGGGGGGGTCAAAGCGGCCGGGTAGACCACACTATAAATCCTTGCAGGGCGGGCTTCTGGAACCGGACTCTTCGCCGCCGCTGGCCGACTGCCCGACACCACCGGCCGCTGAGGCACCGCTCCGCTCCTTCTCTTCTTCTTGGGCCTGCTTGTAGCCGCCGGCGACTTCTCCTTCCTACTTCTGGGCGGGCTGGCTTCTGGAGAATAGGAATGCCTGGTCTTCTTCAGCCTCTTCACCGGCAGATGAACAGGTACTGTGGCTCTTCCCTCTTCAGCCCTCTCCGCCTCCGCTAGCTGCAGGCACCTGGTGAGCAGCTCCACGCCACCAGGTTCTTCGGCTCGGGCAGCCAACAGCCTAGTGATTTCCATTGTGGAGGGACAGCTCTGTATCACACAGCTCACGTATCAAGCTCAGTATTACAGCTCTTGAGCTTGTCCCATCCACGCTGGACACTAAGGCAGATATGCACTGAGGAGCACCTCCTTATATACCTTGAGAAATCCCCTGATTGGCTGCTACAACAAAGTTTAGGCCGAGCAACACCTGGCAGACTTCACCTTATACCTTACTTGACCAATCCTGAACAGGCCTACAAACTTTGCCTCACTACCTAGAGAAGGGATAGCAGCCAATCAGGGGGCGCCTACCTCAGCCATAGAGGCCAATGCAATTCCCTCACAGGCAATTGCACCAGCTTAAAATACCTGTTTTAATCATTACCTCACCTGTATAAAACCACCTATTAATGATTCCTGTTTGTCACATTCCCATGGAGGGCCTTCTTTATTAAATACGGCCCTGTACAGGACTGAGCACTGATTCTATATTTACTAACAAATGAGATACAGCAATCTAAGCTACAGTACAGCTATATCATGATGTATTTACAAAAAACAGTGCTGACATCTCCCATAGTATATAAGCAAATTACTGTCCCTCTGAGGAATTTGGGCATAACCATCACATTTATCAATGTTTTTGGTGAGGTGTGATGAAAGTGAAGTGTTCAGAGGAAACCCACACAAACACAGGGAGAACGTTCAAACTGCACGTTGAAATAGTGTCCTAGCCACAATTTGGCCCTGGGAAGCTAACACTGCAGGGCACTGCAGGGCTCAAGTCAGACCCGGATTTACTTCACAGAAGCAATAAGGCACAGATTGAAAGAAAGGGGGAGAACCGAGAGCCCAATATGGTGTAGTATGTTAATGAGGTGATGTCTGATGCAAACACACACAGGGGCGTAGCAATAGGGGGTGCAGAGGTAGCGACCGCATCGGGGCCCTTGGGCCAGAGGGGCCCTGTAGGGCCCTCCCTGAACTGCAGTATTAGCTTTCTATTGGTCCCATGCTCATAATCACTTGTATAGATACTTTGAATAATGGTAATCATTAACAAGCTGTTCCCCATCCCCTTCTTGCACCTCTGACACTGTAGTTACCATTGGCAGGTTTTGGTGCGCCGTATCAATTGTTATGTATAGAGTGCTTGGGGGGGCCCCATTGCAATAACTTGCATCGGGGCCCGCAGCTCCTTAGCTACGCCACTGAACACACACAATGGTTATACTCACAAGGACAGGTCGCCTCCAAGGCAACCACTGGATAAGCAGGCGGGGAGAATTGTAACCTGACCTGACCCCAGACAGAGGCGCTATATCTGGCTCTTGACCCGACTTTGCTCCCTCCAAAAATTGTTTGCCTGAAGAAGCGGGACTGTTACCCGTGAAACGCGTTGCACTTTTGGAGCTCATAATAAATGTTACTTTAAACTTGAAGTAACCTGCCCGTTGTCTGGCCATTTTTTCAGTAGGGAGGTGAGTCCACCCACTTCCCCCTTTTTAACAATTTTAACTAATTTTACTCTACTTGGCGCCTCTGTTGTTATACCACATAAATAAGGCACAGATGTCCTGGCACCTTAGACCCCGCCCTCCATGAACCTACCATCCTCCACCAAATTGCACTGCAAGTGTGCTGGCTGGCCCAGCTGTCACTTCTTCTTTACTTCCCTTGCATGTCATAGGTAGCTACAGGTGCCCCTTAGTATTAGCTAGCCAGAGGTAGCCTAGTAAGTTTCTAGAAGTGGCCCCAAGTATTAAGTAGCTAGTGGTGCCCCTTAGTATTAAGCATAGCTCCCAACTGTCCCTCTTTTAGAGGGACAGTCCCTCTTTCGGAACCCTGTCCCCCTGTCCCTCTTTCCTCCTCATTTGTCCCCCTTTCAGGAAGTTGTCCCTCTTTCTATGAAAATATATATATACAGCAGACCCAAGCCCATTTAAAAACGGGCTCTAGGGTATGTGTATCTCGCCGCTAGCTGCTGCATGTACTGCGCACGCAATGCGCACCCGACGCGTGTGCGCACCCGCTGCACGCACACCCGACTCACATCCGGCCGCCCGCTCACACGCCCGCCTGGCTCCCTGGCCCCGTCCTCCTGTCTCTGTGAGGCTGGGTCCGTGCTGCGCACATGCGCAGTAGCAAAAAGCACTTACCAAGCTACACAGGGACAGCACACGCAGGGACACAGGGGTTTTCTAATAAAGGATATTTCTCTACTAAAAAAAAATATGTTTGATTGACTTTATTTCCATCCTTTTAATTGATACATTATCATTTTAAAATGTTAATATGAAGGAAAATGAACCAGGATAGAAAGGACCAGTGTGGTTTGAATTATAAAAAACTAGCCGACCCGCGGCGTAGCATACACCGCATAAGGGGGTAGAGGGCAGGAAGGGGGTATTGGGCACAGCGGCGGGGAGGGGGGTCGGACCCCCCTCAACTGGGAGCCTCATGTGCGCTTCCCCTCCAGCTTAAGCTCAGCAGGACCCCCCTCACCTGGGTCCCCATGTGCATTCTCCCTGCAGCTTAAGCTCAGCAGGACCCCCCCTCCCTCACCTGGGTCCCCCATGTGCGCTCCCCCTGCAGCTTAAGCTCAGCAGGACCGCCTCCCTGACCTGGGTCCCCCATGTGCGCTCCCCCTCCAGCTTAAGCTCAGCAGGACACCCCTCCCTCAGCTGGGTCCCCCATGTGCGCTCCCCCTCCAGCTTAAGCTCAGCAGGACCCCCCTCCCTCAGCTGGGTCCCCCATGTGCGCTCCCCCTGCAGCTTAAGCTCAGCAGGACCGCCTCCCTGACCTGGGTCACCCATGTGCACTCCCCCTCCAGCTTAAGCTCAGCAGGACCCCCCTCCCTCACCTGGGTCCCCCATGTGTGCTCCCCCTCCAGCTTAAGCTCAGCAGGACCTCCCCTCCCTCACCTGGGTCCCCCATGTGCACTCCCCCTCCTGCTTAAGCTCAGCAGCAGCCGCCACTATTAGTAAGAGGCAGCGGGCAGGGATGACTCACCTCTTCCACGTTCCACTGTCATCACTTCCTGCAATGCTACCCACTGTATTGGAGTAATTTGCCTTCTTAAAACAGAAGGAAATCTGCAATAATTCAGCTATAAGTGAACATTTGTGGTTACCCACAATGCACTGCTACTAAATATGCAAATTATTCCTTTTCACCCTTGGTAAGCCAAGCAAGCATCCAGAGCCGCTGGTGTATAGCAAGCATATAGTTTTAAATTTTAAACTGTCATATCAACCCCACATGTAGACAGCCTGTTTCAGACTTTCAGTCCTCATCAGTACTTGGTAGGGATTGATATGACAGTATGAGATAGGGCTTGGACCAGTACAACAGAGTAACCAAGCAGCTCAGGGTGACCCAAACCACTCGGAATGTATAGGTGGATAAACGGGACCAAAAAGACCTCCTACTAAAAAAAAAAAAGCTTGGTGTAATTTTCCTTCTTAAAACAGAAGGAAATCTGAAATAATTCAGCTATAAGTGAACATTTGTGGTTACCCACAATGCACTGCTACTAAATATGCAAATTATCCCTTTTCACCCTCGGTAAGTCAAGCAAGCATCTAGAACCGCTGGTGTATTAGTGTTGTCCGGATCATGAACGCTTCGGATCTTTGATCCAAATCCTTTTTGTGAGTCGAATCATCCGGATCATCACAGTGAATGATTCGGATCACAGTGGAAGAAACAGGAAGCGCAGCGAAGAGTGAGGCCCCGTTCACATCACAAACGCAGATGGCCATGCGTGCGGAATGAAACGCGTATGAACGCACGCCATCCGCGTTCGTGTGCGTTGCATGGCTGATCCCATCACTGAAAAGTGAATGGGACAGCCACGCGTTTTTACAAAAAATGCATGCAGCATGCGTTCCCGGACCGCACAGGTCCGGAACGCATGCAGTGTGAACATCAGACAGTGCACTCTATGCACTGTCTGATGTCGTGCGTGTCAGGCCACCCGCACGCGTTTCCAAAACGCGTCTGGAAACGCATGCAGTGTGAACGGGGCCTTAGGGATGGAGTGAGAGAGGCAACTCCTCCCAGCTGAGCTCACTGAGGGATCAGGTTACAGGCACCACAGGCAGCAGCTCTTGGTTACAAAGTTAACTCCTTGTCTCATACGCCAAATATCACTGCTGGCAATGTGTACTACTACTCACACACCAAATATCACTGCTGGCAATGTGTACTACTACTCACACACCAAATATCATTGCTGGCAATGTGTACTACTACTCACACACCAAATATCATTGCTGGCAATGTGTACTACTACTCACACAACCACTATCAGGCCCAGTGCACACCAAAAACGCTAGCAGATCTGCAAAATGAGTAGCGTTTTTTGGAGCAGATTTTCAGAGCAATTCTAGGCATGTTTAGAGACTTTTCCAAACATGCCTAGCGGTTTTAGGAGCGTTTTTGGGTAGCAGATTACACATATTGTTACGGGCCCGTCCACACCTATAATCGCAAACCTTTGATTTAACGCAATTAACGCGGAAAAATCACTGGACACTGCAGCGGTTTTGGTGCGATCGCGATTAGCGTGCTTTGCACGTTAATCACAATCGCTAAACACAAATCGCCAGCAAACTGCTGCATGAAGCGTGTTTGCGGTTATCGCTAACCGCAATTGCGACAGTGAGAACACTGCCATTTGCAACAATGTGTAGCAGTTTTTACTTAACCGCTAGCAGTTTGCCATGAGTGGCTTTAGCATATAGCACATATCTTTAAATTTTACATAGTCATATCAAACCCACACATGACAGCCTATTTCAGACTTTTGGTCCTCATCAGTACATAACAGGGATTGATATGGCTTTATGAGATAGGGCTTGGACCAGTACAACAGAGTAACCAAGCAGCTCGGGGTGACCCAAACTACTAAGAATGTATAGGGGATAAAAGGGACCAAAAAGCCCTCCTACTAAAAAAAAGCAAAGCTTGGTGTAATTTGCCTTCTTAAAACAGAAACAAATCTGCAATAATTCAGCTATAAGTGAACATTTGTGGTTACCCACAATGCACTGCTACTGAATATGCAAATTATCCCTCTTCGCCCTTGGTTTGATATTTATACTTCTTGCTTGGACCAGCCCCTTCTGCTTGCTTGGACCGGCCCTGGGGGCAGGGCACTACTTCTTCTTCTTGTTTGAAGGTTGAGGCACTTACTCTATTATATATATAGATATTTTTCTCATGAAATCTTTATGGTATGCGTAACTAGAGGTGTGACGGAGGCGTGATCAGAGGTTTGGCAGGGGCGTGGCTTAAGTGTCCCTCTTTCTCATATCAAAAAGTTGGGAGGTATGGTATTAGGTAGCTAGAAGAACCTCCTTATTAAGTAGCTAATGGTGCCCCTGACTGAAGGGAGATCTTGTCAGTGACATGCAGAGAGCAGGGTGAGTAACGTCTCATTTACACTCTCATCAGGACTCTGCATAGTGAACGAGAGAGGGAGGCGCTCAGGGAGGGAAGTGAGCTGCCTTTCCATCATCAGGAGCCTGTAGGCACCTGCCTACAGTGCCTTATGGTAAATCTGGCTCTGGCAGAAGTGCTCGCCAATACACCACAGAACCACAGGCAACTACAAAACTGACTATTCATGTGAAACAGGTAACAATGTCATGCCTATAGATTCTCTTTAAAGCGGACCTGAACTCAGAACTTCCTCTCTGCTCTAAAAGATACATAATAACATTTAAAGAAAAATATTTATTTGCTAAATTTGATACAAAACCTGCAATAACTCTGCAGCGTATCTACTTCCTGCTTTCATGGAAATAGACATATTGTTAACATCCTGTGTTTACCAATTAAGTCTCTGCTGTGGCAGTCAGCTGACACAGCTGAGGGATCAAATTACAACTTGTAATTGTACTTATCACAGAAGAGGGGGAATTAAACAGGCTTAACTCTCTAAATACATACAGGGTGCAGTTCTATGTGTTTTCCTTCTGTCCTGTGCAAGAGTTCAGATCTGCTTTAAATACTGCTCTGCCTTTTTCACTTCTTTTTGTACTGTCAACCATATGTTTTCAAAATAGTGTCTAGTATCTAGTAACCAACCAACAGGACTAACTCCAGAGTAGATAGATAAATAGACAGAAATAAGGTCCAGTACATACAGTATTCACACTGCACTGAAAAGCCCTGGCGCCAGAACGCCATGTACGCTGGGAGAGGGGACTGAACATGGAATGGGAGGAGCAGAGCCACAACATACTTGGCCGAGGTGCACAAAAAGTATAAGTTTGGCTTTGGCTATCTGTCTGGGAGAGGCCTGTGTAGCTATACTTACATGTAAACTGTTTAAAATGAGAATCTACCACTACCTCTGCCACTACCACTACCGCTAGTGGGTGAAATGATGAGTCACAATAATGCTCACACAAACACACCAGTTTACTGAAATACATGAAATTAATAGAATAAAACACAACTGAACGTGACTAAGCACACCCACCTGTTTTTTCTTGTCCATTCCCGAAGAGCACTGGAGTAGTGTTGGGCGAACATCTAGATGTTCGGGTTCGGGCCGAACAGGCCGAACATGGCCGCGATGTTCGGGTGTTCGACCCGAACTCCGAACATAATGGAAGTCAATGGGGACCCGAACTTTTGTGCTTTGTAAAGCCTCCTTATATGCTACATACCCCAAATTTACAGGGTATGTGCACCTTGGGAGTGGGTACAAGAGGAAAAAAAAATTTAGCAAAAAGAGCTTATAGTTTTTGAGAAAATCGATTTTAAAGTTTCAAAGGGAAAACTGTCTTTTAAATGCGGGAAATGTCTGTTTTCTTTGCACAGGTAACATGCTTTTTGTCGGCATGCAGTCATAAATGTAATACATATAAGAGGTTCCAGGAAAAGGGACCGGTAATGCTAACCCAGCAGCAGCACACGTGATGGAACAGGAGGAGGGTGGCGCAGGAGGAGAAGGCCACGCTTTGAGACACAACAACCCAGGCCTTGCATGAGGACAAGAAGCGTGCGGATAGCATGCTTGGTACCACCATGCAGTCATAAATGTAATAAAGATAAGTGGTTCAATAAACAGGGACCACGCGGCAACGCTAACCCAGCAGCAGCACACGTGATGGAACAGGAGGAGGCGCAGGAGGAGAAGGCCACGCTTTGTGAGACACAACAACCCAGGCCTTGCATGAGGACAAAAAGCGTGCGGATAGCATGCTTTGTACCGCCATGTAGTCATAAATGTAATAAAGATAAGAGGTTCAATAAACAGGGACCACGCGGCAACGCTAACCCAGCAGCAGCAGCAGCAGCAGCACACGTGATGGAACAGGAGGAGGCGCAGGAGGAGAAGGCCACGCTTTGTGAGACACAACAACCCAGGCCTTGCATGAGGACAAAAAGCGTGCGGATAGCATGCTTTGTACCGCCATGTAGTCATAAATGTAATAAAGATAAGAGGTTCAATAAACAGGGACCACGCGGCAACGGTAACCCAGCAGCAGCAGCAGCAGCACACGTGATGGAACAGGAGGAGGCGCAGGAGGAGAAGGCCACGCTTTGTGAGACACAACAACCCAGGCCTTGCATGAGGACAAAAAGCGTGCGGATAGCATGCTTTGTACCGCCATGTAGTCATAAATGTAATAAAGATAAGAGGTTCAATAAACAGGGACCACGCGGCAACGGTAACCCAGCAGCAGCAGCAGCACACGTGATGGAACAGGAGGAGGCGCAGGAGGAGAAGGCCACGCTTTGTGAGACACAACAACCCAGGCCTTGCATGAGGACAAAAAGCGTGCGGATATAGCAGCAATGCTTTTTGCCGCCATGCAGTCATAAATGTAATACAGATGAGAGGTTCAATAAACAGGGACCGGAAACGCTAAACCATCCCAGATGTTCATCGGTCATGTTACTTGGTTGGGGTCCAGGAGTGTTGCGTAGTCGTTTCCAATCCAGGATTGATTCATTTTAATTTGAGTCAGACGGTCTGCATTTTCTGTGGAGAGGCGGATACGCCGATCTGTGATGATGCCTCCGGCAGCACTGAAACAGCGTTCCGACATAACGCTGGCTGCCGGGCAAGCCAGCACCTCTATTGCGTACATTGCCAGTTCGTGCCAGGTGTCTAGCTTCATGCCCGGTTTCAGGTCCAGCGGTGCCAGCCACAAATCCGTCTGTTCCTTTATTCCCCTCCAAATTTCCTCCCCTGTGTGCTGCTTATCCCCAAGGCAGATCAGCTTCAGCAACGCTTGCTGACGCATGCCAACAGCTGTGCTGCACTGCTTCCACGATCCTACTGCTGCTGGTGCTGGGTTAGCATTTCCGGATGAGGTACAGCTTTGAGATGCGTTGGAGGAGAAGGAGTCAGAGAGGTAGGTGCTGCTGTTGTTATCCAGCTGTTTGCGGCGTGGGCAACACCCGCGCCGTAGCAGGTGAGGAATCGCTGCCAGGCTCCACAAGGTTCACCCAGTGCGCGGTAAGGGAGATGTATCGACCCTGGCCGAACGCACTCGTCCAGGTGTCAGTGGTGAGGTGAACCTTGCAGGCAACGGCATTCTTCAAGCTTCGGGTTATTTAGCTGACCACGTGCTCATGCAACTCAGGCACTGCAGAGCGCGCAAAGTGGTAGCGGCTGGGAACCACGTAACGTGGGATGGCCACTGACATCATGCCCTTGAAGCTGTTTGTCTCCACCACTCGATATGGCAGCATTTCGCAGGCCAGAAGCTTGGCTATGCTGGCTGGCTGTTACTGCCACGGCCCGGGGGTCATTTGCTGGCAATTTCCTCTTGTGCTCAAACATCTCAGAAACAGACAACTCAACCGTAGCGCTGCACACCGAAGGGCTGTTGGTTGTTGTGTTTGATGAACACTGGGAGACCTCAAGAGCACTAGTCCGGAAAGTGACAGTGTCAGCATCGTCTGATGTTTGTGAATGTTGTGAACCACGCAATGGCTGGGCTACTGCTGCTGCTGAGGCGGGTCTGGTGGTGAGTCTGGTGAACCCAAGGGAGGCAGTGTTGCTGGTGGTACCCTGTCCTGCCGCGTTTGCCCACAGAGTGGGATGTTTGGATAGAATGTGGCGGCTCATGCTGGTGGTGGAGAGGTTGTTAATACTTTTCCCCCTGCTCAGGCGGGTCTTGCACACCTTGCAAATCGCCATGGTAACATCCTCAGTGCAGTCTTCAAAGAAAGCCCAGACTTTAACTGGCTGAGGACTCGGACCTCGTGCGTGATGTGCTGGTGCTGCTTAACCCACTGCTGGACGCTTGAGAGGTCATCCAAGTAATTATCTGGTCCTGTTCTTTTGGATCTGTGAGGGTTGTTGTCCTGGACAACATGGGCAGTATTGAGTGGGTTTTCTTGGGTGCTCCCCTGTGGCCTGTACGTGAACCGTCAGGGGAAACACCTCTTCCCTTGCCCCTCCCTCTTTCACCGGATTTCTTCCTCATTTCACTTATCCTTAAAGTACACGCTGACTGGCAGCAGTACAGTGGCAGTACAGAAATGCTATACAGTGGTGGGTGAGCGGTGTACCACTATTGTCAGCAGTGACACAGAGCACAATGCTATACAGTGGCGGGTGAGCGGTGTACTACTGTTCCCAGCAGACACAGAGTGGAAGTAAACACAATGCTATATAGTGTGGCTGAGCCGTGTACACAGAGTGGCATTAAACACAATGCTATATAGTCTGCTATATAGTCACCCCGAACAGGGTGATGTTCTGCAGAACCCGAACAGTGGCAAACACTGTTCGCCCAACACTACTGGGAGGGAACGCAGATTTTAGTACCTAAACACACGATACAACATGTTTTCCGGGGTCGGACTCTGAGGCACATACAGATGGTCCCGATCATCATCCTCATCATACAACTCTTCTCCTGAGTCTGACCCACCCACCACCTCTGCCACCCCAACATCCCCAGACACAGACCCCTCATCGTCCTCAACATTAACTTGGGATGCTGGCCTGAGCCAGACCTCCTCCTCCACATCAGGCCCCATCATCTCCTCAATGGCAGCCCTCATTAATCGCTCTGGCGACGGACTGATGGACACAACGTTCTCCTCCGGGGAGGGCTGCTGCTGACCACTGGCTGCTGGGGTGGATGTTATAGCTTGCGTGGGGCGTTGGCTGTTGCTGTTGTTGGGAGTGCTGCTCACAGCGGAGGTCTCTGGGGAACTCATGTTGAGCTCATATAGTGGTTGACGGTGAGTGGAGTATTACTGATCCCAGCAATATACACACTGACTGGCAGAGTACGCAATGCTATATAGTGTGGCTGAGCGGTGTACACAGAGTGGCAGTAAACACAATGCTATATAGTCTGGCTGAGCGAGCGGTGTACTACTGTTCCCAGCAGAATCAGAGTGGCAGTAAACAATGGTATATAGTCTGGCTGAGCGGTGTACATAGAGTGTCAGTAAACAATGGTATATAGTCTGGCTGAGCGAGCGGTGTACTACTGTTCCCAGCAGAATCAGAGTGGCAGTAAACAATGGTATATAGTCTGGCTGAGCGGTGTACATAGAGTGTCAGTAAACAATGGTATATAGTCTGGCTGAGCGAGCGGTGTACTACTGTTCCCAGCAGAATCAGAGTGGCAGTAAACAATGGTATATAGTCTGGCTGAGCGGTGTACATAGAGTGTCAGTAAACAATGGTATATAGTCTGGCTGAGCGAGCGGTGTACTACTGTTCCCAGCAGAATCAGAGTGGCAGTAAACAATGGTATATAGTCTGGCTGAGCGGTGTACACAGAGTGTCAGTAAACAATGGTATATAGTCTGGCTGAGCGGTGTACACACAATGCTATATAGTCTGCTATATAGTGTCAGTAAACAATGGTATATAGTCTGGCTGAGCGAGCGGTGTACTACTGTTCCCAGCAGAATCAGAGTGGCAGTAAACAATGGTATATAGTCTGGCTGAGCGGTGTACACAGAGTGTCAGTAAACAATGGTATATAGTGTGGCTGAGTGGTGTACACAGAGTGTCAGTAAACAATGGTATATAGTCTGGCTGAGCGGTGTACACAGAGTGTCAGTAAACAATGGTATATAGTCTGGCTGAGCGAGCGGTGTACTACTGTTCCCAGCAGAATCAGAGTGGCAGTAAACAATGGTATATAGTCTGGCTGAGCGGTGTACACAGAGTGTCAGTAAACAATGGTATATAGTGTGGCTGAGTGGTGTACACAGAGTGTCAGTAAACAATGGTATATAGTCTGGCTGAGCGGTGTACACAGAGTGGCAGTAAACACAATGCTATATACTCTGGCTGAGCGAGCGGTGTACTACTGTTCCCAGCAGACACAGAACAGTAAACAGAATGCTATATAGTGTGGCTGAGCGAGCGGTGTACCACTATTCCCAGCAGACACAGAACAGTGAACAGAATGCTATATAGTGTGGCTGAGCGAGCGGTGTACCACTATTCCCAGCAGACACAGAACAGTAAACAGAATGCTATATAGTGTGGCTGAGCGAGCGGTGTACCACTATTCCAAGCAGACACAGAACAGTGAACAGAATGCTATATAGTGTGGCTGAGCGAGCGGTGTACCACTATTCCCAGCAGACACAGAGTGGCAGTAAACAGAATGCTATATAGTGTGGCTGAGCGAGGTACACAGAGTGGCAGTAAACAGAATGCTATATAGTGTGGCTGAGCGAGCGGTGTACCACTATTCCCAGCAGACACAGAACAGTGAACAGAATGCTATATAGTGTGGCTGAGCGAGCGGTGTACCACTATTCCCAGCAGACACAGAACAGTGAACAGAATGCTATATAGTGTGGATGAGCGAGCGGTGTACCACTATTCCCAGCAGACACAGAACAGTAAACAGAATGCTATATAGTGTGGCTGAGCGAGCGGTGTACCACTATTCCCAGCAGACACAGAACAGTGAACAGAATGCTATATAGTGTGGCTGAGCGAGCGGTGTACCACTATTCCCAGCAGACACAGAACAGTGAACAGAATGCTATATAGTGTGGCTGAGCGAGCGGTGTACTACTGTTCCCAGCAGACACAGAACAGTACACAGAATGCTATATAGTGTGGCTGAACGAGCGGTGTACTACTGTTCCCAGCAGACACAGAACAGTACACAGAATGCTATATAGTGTGGCTGAACGAGCGGTGTACCACTATTCCAAGCAGACACAGAACAGTGAACAGAATGCTATATAGTGTGGCTGAGCGAGCGGTGTACCACTATTCCCAGCAGACACAGAGTGGCAGTAAACAGAATGCTATATAGTGTGGCTGAGCGAGGTACACAGAGTGGCAGTAAACAGAATGCTATATAGTGTGGCTGTGCAAGCGGTGTACTACTATTCCCAGCAGACACAGAGTGGCAGTAAACAGAATGCTATATAGTGTGGCTGAGCGAGGTACACAGAGTGGCAGTAAACAGAATGCTGAGCGAGCGGTGTACTACTATTCCCAGCAGCGACACACAATGACTGGGGGGGACCCTGGCTAGCGTGGCTGGAGCGCGAACTACCCTGCCTGCCTACCCAAAGCTAAACCCACAGACAAATGGCGGAGATATGACGTGGTTCGGGTATTTATTTACCCGAACCACGTGACAGTTCGGCCAATCAGAGCGCGTTCGGGTCCGAACCACGTGACCCGTTCGGCCAATCACAGCGCTAGCCGAACGTTCGGGGAACGTTCGGCCATGCGCTCTTAGTTCGGCCATATGGCCGAACGGTTTGGCCGAGCACCGTCAGGTGTTCGGCCGAACTCGAACATCACCCGAACAGGGTGATGTTCTGCAGAACCCGAACAGTGGCGAACACTGTTCGCCCAACACTACACTGGAGGATACATGGGTTCTAGGTGCAGGTTTTGAATGCAGGTACTTTGGGTGTGGGTACTGTTTGGGTGGGTGCTCGGTGCAGATAATGGGGGCCATAAGGAGGCTGTGTGCAGGTGTGAGTACTGGGTGCAATGTCAGGCCTGGGTGCAGGTACTTGTGGTCATGTTAGCGTGAGTACTGGGTGCCAGCTAGTGGCGTAGCTAAGGAGCTGTGGGCCCCGATGCAAGTTTTACAATGGCAGGGCAGCCATCAGGGGGGTACAAGAGAGACAGTAGTATGGGGCCCAGGAAGGGTCTGGGGCCCAAACAGTGGCAGTGCCACTCGAGCCTCTGCTGGCAATTCTACTGTGGCATAACAGGAGTTGTGTGGTCATCTCCCTCTTCCCCGCTGCGTGATTGGTGAACACACATCAATGCAGGGAGGAGAATGTTATGGGCTACAGGCAAATTGCTTTGACTCTACCCCACATCCCATGGCTCTGCCCCCACACAATCTACCTATGAGATTGTTATTTGGCGTGAGGGGGGCCCTGTAGGTTTGCCAAGTATGGGGCCCAGAAAATTCTGATGGCGGCCCCAAGCACTGTATACATAACAATTAGCAATTACAGTGTCTGAGGTGCAAAAAGGGGGTGGGGAACAGTTTGTTAATGATTACCACTATTCAAAGTATCTATAGAAGTGATTATTATGAGCACAGGACCAATAGAGAGCTAATACTATAGTTGAGGGAGGGCCCTTCGGGGCCCATCTAGCCCAAGGGCCCCGATGCGGTTGCTACCTCTGCAACCCCTATTGCTACGCCCCTGGTGCCAGCTATGGGGGAAGGGGTGGATGCTGGGAGAAGTAGAGGCCAATGTGGGTGCTGCAGGAAGGGGAAGTCATTGGGTGTGCTGGGGAAGGGAGAGGTCAGTTTAGGTGCTGGAGCAGGTCACTATCGGTGCTGCTGGGGACAGGAAAGGTGCTGCTGGGGGAGGGAAAAGTCAATGTAGGTGCTGGGAGAGGAAGGGGTCAGTGTGGGTGCTGGGGGAGGCAGGATCACTGCAGTGCTAATGCTGGGGAGGGAGTATGGGTCCTAGGTGGTGGGAGAGTTCCCTGTGGGTGCAAAGTTGAGGGAGAGGCCACTGTGGATGCTGGGGGAGGGAGAGGTCTGTGGGGATGGTTACACTAGGATTCCTGTATGGCACCTCTTTACTCTTAAATGTCCCAGATGGGGAGGGGCTTCATGTGGGTGTGGGCGGGGCCACTGTGACGGGGACCGCTCCTCACATCACCAATCGGCCACCAAACCTCTATACAGACTTTTTACGGAAACGGCTATTTAGCCGCAAGAAGATATGGACGCGCAGGCACCGTGCCTGAATTTATCGTTTTTTGTAACGGCTATGATTCGGCAGCCCGACCTCTCCCTCCCCTTCTCTCCCAGCGCCACCCTCCGTGCTCCCCTCTCGGACTGTAAATGCGCACAGGGAAGCGATGTAAATACCTACCTCACCGCTAGCGGCTATGATTCGGCAGCCCGACCTTTCCCTCCCCTTCTCTCCCAGCGCCGCCCTCCGTGCTCCGTGCTCCCCTCTCAGACTGTAAATGCGCACACGCCGCACAGGGAAGCGATGTAAATACCTACCTCACCGCCAATTGCCGCCGGTCTTCTCCTCTCTGCATAGCCGATATACACACGCTTTTCAGCGTGTGTACAGCGGCTATGCACAGAGGAGAAGACCGGCAGCGAGTGAGCGGCAATTGGAGGTGAGATTTACATCGCTTCCCTGTGTGTGCACATTACTCTGAGTCCGAGAGGGGAGCACGGAGGGCGGCGCTGGGAGAGAAGGGGAGGGAGAAGTCGGGCTGCCGAATCATAGTCGTTACAAAAAACGATAAAAACAGGCACGGCGCCTGCGCGTCCAATTTTTCTTGCGGCCAGTATTCTCATACCGGACTTTTTATCCTGTATAGGGAGCTATAGATGGGCCTAGAAGATTTCCTATGATGAAACTAGTCGGACGGGGCTACGAGGAAGTGGTAGCATGGTGTACAGCGGGAAGTGCCGTGGGGACCTGCGGATCAGTGAAAAATGGCGCACAGTCCCTATACATAAAAATGGTGCCGGATTAAAATGATACACTTATCGCTATTTATCGTTAGTACTGCATAATAACAGCGCACAGGGAAAAAATAAGAAAAAAACGGCACACAGTAACGTTATTTATCAATAGCGCCGTTAATATGCCAAACAGCAGACGTTATTGAGCACGGTAACGTTATTTATCAATAGCGCCCTACATTAGCCAAACTGCAGACGTTATTTAACTGCAAAATGGTGAATGGATTTAATGTAACACTGTGAAGGTTAGGCACCACCAGTGGAGATTTAGGGTTAGGCACCACCAGGGAGGTCTTAGGGTTAGGCAACACCAGGAGGGGGCTTAGGGTGAGGCACCACCAGGGGGGGTCTTAGGGTTAGGAATAGGTACAGAGAAGAGATGTGTAACCGGCGCTAGCTTCGACTAAGTAAGGCCCTTTGGGTGTATGTTATGCCCACGGTGCTGCTCCCTCCACTGGGTGGTGCCAGAAATCTAGCATATGGGGAACAAGAAAACAAGGGTGCGCTCCTATGGTGCATTAACTTTTTATTTGACAATTCCACGCTAAAAACAATTGCACTTACAGTGTATGTGCAGGTTTTGCACATGTAGGGGGCCGCCAGCGAGTATCACCCACTTCTTGAGCCTGGCCAGGGCTTCAAGGATCCGTATGCGATGGAGAGCAAGTGGACTGGGGACCAACCGCTGGCTCCTACACGTCTCGGCAAGCCGTCTGATCGTCACAACGCGTTTCAGCGCTTAGCCACGCCTTCTTCCAGTCTAGGGATAGGTACAGAGAGGGTTCTGTGTGTTAACGCTAAATAACAATAAGGCTTTAACGTTAAATAGCAATAAGTGACAAATGGATTAGCGGCAACACTGTGTGCCATTATTCGCAGGCGCAATTTTCAGATGGATCCTGGGACCTGAGGAGACGAGATATCATTCAGCCCAGCCGGTGGCCACAGCATGGGGGAGAGCCCATTAAAACTCTGTGCCCAAATACAATTATGGAATATGTGAGTGTGCAATGTTAATATGTGCATGTGGTTTTACACTATGGGAAGCATTGTGCTTTATCTTGAGGTGTATTCTCTATGAAGACTCTGCAGTAGGGATGATCACAGATATGCAAATTGTTCTGAGTTGATGCAAATGTATGCACTATCCAAATATATGCAGCATGAAAATGGACCAATCAATTTAAACCTGGCTTTAAATTGATTGGTCTGTTTTCAAACTGCATACATTTGCATTAAAAAATGCATAATTTTGGAACAATTTGCATCTTATTGATCATTCCTACTCTGCAGCATTAGTGGAAAGTGGACCTGTGCAATGTCTCCTATATAACAGCTGCAATCATTAGGGGGACACGCCCACCTCACATATGTCACACAGGAAACATGCAAATGATGTCCTGTCCTCACAGGTCACACCTCACCTCTCTGTATCACATGACTGATCACTGACTCTATATTTACACAAACAGAATTAGCATGTTTTCATATAAACATCCTTTACTAGAAATATGGAGCTGCCATTGCATGACTCACGAAAGTGCTGATTGTCTGGCTGTAATGCTGATCCACCACAAGTATGCAGATTGTGATCTGACTGACTCCTAGTCAGCATGCTTGCTTGTGACATGAATCAAAAAGTACTGCCAGGCTGCATCAGAAGGATGTCAGCAATGGAAATTCCCCATACTTCTAGAACTAAGTTTACCTTATCAGGAAAATAACCACTAAACTAATGATGACAGCTGCAGTGACAGAATTAGTTTGTCACATTTTCATAAGCCTTTAATCTTCAAGCTAAACTTGAAATTGTCATCCAGGCAGGGCAGTTTCTGGCCTGTTTGGCACCCTAGCCCCACATACACATGCATACCCTAATATAGGACAATCAGTTATTTCATTATTAAAACAAATATTTATAGAATACAATAATACAACTATAGACGTTTGACATGTGTGTTGCTAGGATCCTCAGAATATTCAAAGCACCGCTGGGCAGCCAGATTAAGGGGTCATCAGTGGCACATTAACCAGTTCACCCCCAAGGGTTTTTACCCTAACGGACCAGAGCAATTTTCACCTGTCAGTGCTCCTCCCTTTTATTCCCTAATAACTATATTACTACTTATCACAAGGAAATGATCTATACCTCGTTTTTTTCGCCACCAATTAGGCTTTCTGTGGGTAGTACATTTTGCTATGAATTTTTTTATTCTAATTGCATTTTAATTGGAAAAATTCAAAAAAAATGGGAAAAAATCGTTATTTCTCAGTTTTCAGCCATTATAGTTTTAAAATTAAACATGCTCCTGTTGATAAAACCAACACATTGTATTTGCCCAGTAGTCCCGATTATTAAACCGTTTAAATTATGTCCCTATCACAATGTATGGCGACAATATATTATTTTGAAATATAGGTGTTATTTTTCTGTTTTGTTTTGTTTTTGTTCTGGCCATAATTACAAGCCCCTATGTAATAAAGTAAAATTATTTTTCCCTCATACAATATAGATTAAAAAAGCTGAGTCCCTAAGGCAACTATTTATTTATTTATAGCTGATTTTTTTTTAAAAGTGGGTTTTTTTTGAGGGGGGAAAGGGTGGAAATGTAATTTAATTTTATTAATATTGTGTGGATATTATGTATTTGCCTGTATGTGCAATATACTTTTTGGCCACAAGATGGTGCTAGTGAACACTCTCCCATTAGGAAGTGATCACTTTTTTTTTCTTTTTACATTTTAGCAACTGTGACAGTTTCCTGTTTTGTGAATGGATGCGGCCGCTGTTCGCGGTCGCGTCCATTCACTCCAGGCAGTGCGATTGGGTAGAGGACCGCTCGGTCCTCTTCCCCAATCACCCAGCACGGGAACCCAACGGAAACGGCGGCTGTAGCGGCGCGGACACGTGCGGAGCGGCGGCGGGAACGCGCGACGTATTAAAACGTCATGTTGCCATTAATAGGGGAAAGCATGACGTTTTAATACGTATGCTTGCCGTTAAATGGTTAAAGAGGAACTCCGGTGAAAATAATGTAATAAAAAAGTGCTTCATTTTTACAATAATTATGTATAAATGATTTAGTCAGTGTTTGCCCATTGTAAAAGCTTTCCTCTCCCTGATTTACATTCTGACATTTATCACATGGTGACATTTTTTACTGATGGCAGGTGATGTCAGTGGAAGGAGATGCTGCTTGCTTTTTTGGCAGTTGGAAACAGCTGTTATTTCCCACAATTCAATGAGGCTCCCACAGTGTGAGGTCAGAACCATGGTCCTGATATCACATATGGGGGGGGGGTTTCACCACAATATTAGCCATACAAAGCCCCCTGATGATGATGAGTTTGTGAAAAAGAATAGATTTTTCATGGGAAAGGGGGTATCAGCTACTGATTGGGCAGTGGTTGGTGGGTGGACAGGTAGTGGCAGATAGTGGGCAGCGGGCTGTGTTACCTAACACTACCTAGTGCTTGGTGGATGGGTAATGAGAAGTGGTGAAGGGTAGTAGCATACAGTAGGTGGCAGATAGAGCAGGTAGTGGGTAGTTACAGGTAGAGGGTGCTGGCTGGTAGTGTTGGGCGAACACCTGCATGTTCGGGTTCGCGAACGTTCGCCGAACATGGCCGCGATGTTCGGGTGTTCGCGCCGAACTCCGAACATAATGGAAGTCAATGGGGACCCAAACTTTCGTGCTTTGTAAAGCTTCCTTACATGCTACATACCCCAAATTTGCAGGGTATGTGCACCTTGGGAGTGGGTACAAGAGGAAAAAAAATATTTGAAAAAGAGCTTATAGTTTTTGAGAAAATTGATTGTAAAGTTTCAAAGGAAAAAATGTCTTTTAAATGCGGAAAATGTCATTTTTCTTTGCACAGGTAACATGCTTTTTGTCGGCATGCAGTCATAAATGTAATACAGATAAGAGGTTCCAGGAAAAGGGACCGGTAACGCTAACCCAGCAGCAGCACACGTGATGGAACAGGAGGAGGGCGGCGCAGGAGCAGAAGGCCACGCTTTGAGACACAACAACCCAGGCCTTGCATGAGGACAAGAAGCGTGCGGATAGCAATGCATTTTGTCGCCATGCAGTCATAAATGTAATGCAGATAAGAGGTTCCGTAAAAAGGGACCGGCAATGCTAACCCAGCAGCAGCACACGTGATGGAACAGGAGGAGGCGCAGGAGGAGAAGGCCACGCTTTCAGGCGCAACCCAGGCCTTGCATGAGGACAAGAAGCGTGCGGATAGCAATGCATTTTGTCGCCATGCAGTCATAAATGTAATACAGATAAGAGGTTCCGTAAAAAGGGACCGGCAACGCTAACCCAGCAGCAGCACACGTGATGGAACAGGAGGAGGTGCAGGAGGAGAAGGCCACGCTTTGAGGCGCAACCCAGGCCTTGCATGAGGACAAGAAGCGTGCGGATAGCAATGCATTTTGTCGCCATGCAGTCATAAATGTAATACAGATGAGAGGTTCAATAAACAGGGACCGGAAACGCTAACCCATCACAGATGTTTATTGTTCATGTTACTTGGTTGGGGTCCGGGAGTGTTGCGTAGTCGTTTCCAATCCAGGATTGATTTATTTTAATTTGAGTCAGACGGTCTGCATTTTCGGTGGAGAGGCGGATACGCCGATCTGTGACGATGCCTCCGGCAGCACTGAAACAGCGTTCCGACATAATGCTGGCTGCCGGGCAAGCCAGCACCTCTATTGCGTACATTGCCAGTTCATGCCAGGTGTCTAGCTTCGATACCCAATAGTTGAAGGGTGCAGATGGATTGTTCAACACAGCTACGCCATCTGACATGTAGTCCTTGACCATCTTCTCCAGGCGATCGGTGTTGGAGGTGGATCTGCACGCTTGCTGTTCTGTGGGCTGCTGCATGGGTGTCAGAAAATTTTCCCACTCCAAGGACACTGCCGATACCATTCCCTTTTGGGCACTAGCTGCGGCTTGTGTTGTTTGCTGCCCTCCTGGTCGTCCTGGGTTTGCGGAAGTCAGTCTGTCGGCGTACAACTGGCTAGAGGAGGGGGAGGATGTCAATCTCCTCTCTAAAGTCTCCACAAGGGCCTGCTGGTATTCTTCCATTTTGACCTGTCTGACTCTTTCTTCAAGCAGTTTTGGAACATTGTGTTTGTACCGTGGATCCAGAAGGGTATAAACCCAGTAATTGGTGTTGTCCAGAATGCGCACAATGCGTGGGTCGCGTTCAATGCAGTCTAGCATGAATTGAGCCATGTGTGCCAGAGTCCTGCAAGAATCCTCATCATCCTCTTGTGAGCGTTGTGATAGTTGTGATGCATCATAGTCGTCACCTTCTTCCTGGTCTGCTTCTGCTGACCATTCGCGCTGAATTGTGGAAGTCCAACGTGCACCGCTCTGGCCCTCGTCAGTGGTGGCATGAAATTCCTGCTCCAACTCCAGCTGTTCCTCCTCCTCTTCTTTGTCATAGCTGCTGGGGCCAGCGTTTCCTGAGGCAGATGGCCTGATGTTGGTATCATCACGCTGATCGTTTTCTCCTTCAGATTCCCCCAGTTGCATCATGACAGCTGTTTCCTTGATTTTCAACATTGACTTCTTCAGTAAACACAGCAGTGGGATGGTAATGCTGACTGAAGAGTTGTCACTGCTCACAAGCAACGTGGATTGCTCAAAATTTTGGAGGACTTGGCAGAGGTCCAACATGTTGGCTCAATCGGATCCACAGAAGCTTGGCAGCTATCCGGATGCGCCTCGGTACTGCGCCGTCATGTACTGGACCACTGCACTCTTCTGCTCGCAAAAGCGGGCTAGCATGTGCAGCGTAGAATTCCAGCGCGTAGGGACATCACACAGCAAGCGATGGTGGGGGAGATTGAAGCGCTCCTGCATCTTGGCGAGTGCCCCCGAAGCAGTACTGGAATTTCTACAATTTTTGGCCACTCGTCGCACCTTCAACAGAAGATCGGCCACGCCTGGGTATGTCCTCAGGAACCGCTGAACTACTAGGTTCATCACGTGCGCCAGGCAAGGGATGTGTGTCAGCTTAGCCAACCTTAAAGCGCGAATGCGATTACTCCCATTATCACACACAACCATGCCCGGTTTCAGGTCCAGCGGTGCCAGCCACAAATCCGTCTGTTCCTTTATTCCCCTCCAAATTTCCTCCCCTGTGTGCTGCTTATCCCCAAGGCAGATCAGCTTCAGCAACGCTTGCTGACGCATGCCAACAGCTGTGCTGCACTGCTTCCACGATCCTACTGCTGCTGGGTTCGCGTTTCCGGATGAGGTACAGCTTTGAGATGCGTTGGAGGGGAAGGAGTTAGAGAGGTAGGTGCTGCTGTTGTTATCCAGTGGGAGGGACGGCGGTGCAGCTGTTTGCGGCGTGGGGCAACACCTGCGCCGTAGCAGGTGAGGAATCACTGCCAGGCTCCACAAGGTTCACCCAGTGCGCGGTAAGGGAGATGTATCGACCCTGGCCGAACGCACTCGTCCAGGTGTCAGTGGTGAGGTGAACCTTGCAGGCAACGGCATTCTTCAAGCTTTGGGTTATTTTGCTGACCACGTGCTCATGCAACTCAGGCACTGCAGAGCGCGCAAAGTGGTAGCGGCTGGGAACCACGTAACGTGGGATGGCCACTGACATCATGCCCTTGAAGCTGTTTGTCTCCACCACTCGATATGGCAGCATTTCGCAGGCCAGAAGCTTGGCTATGCTGGCTGTTAGTGCCACGGCCCGGGGGTCATTTGCTGGCAATTTCCTCTTGCGCTCCAACATCTCCGAGACAGACAACTGAACCGTAGGGCTGCACACTGAAGGGCTGTTGGTTGTTGTGTTTGATGAAGACTGGGAGACCTCAAGAGCACTATTCCGGAAAGTGACAGTGTCAGCGTCATCTGATGTTTGTGAATGTTGTTGTGAACCACGCAATGGCTGGGCTACTGCTGCTGCTGAGGAGGGTCTGGTGGTGAGTCTGGTGACCCCAAGGGAGGCAGTGTTGCTGGTACCCTGTCCTGCCGCGTTTGCCCACAGAGTAGGATGTTTGGATACCATGTGGCGGGTCATGCTGGTGGTGGAGAGGTTGTTAATATTTTTCCCCCTGCTCAGGCGGGTCTTGCACACCTTGCAAATCACCATGGTACCATCCTCACTGCAGTCTTCAAAGAAAGGCCAGACTTTGGAGCACCTGCCTTGCTGGCGATTTCTGTTTGCGCCTCTTTTGCGTCTCACTTGAACTTCCACGCTTGTGGTGCCTGAAATTTCGCGCCGCCTACCTTGTGGCACAAGGCGAACTCGTGCAGCAGTGGGTTCTTCAACAGACTCATCTGTGCTGCTACGACGGCGATGTTCTCCTTCACATACAAAATCTGGGTCTGTGTCCACATTGTCCAAACCCTCCTCTTCCATCTCCTCAAACTCGTCATATGTGATTGTGGGCCGCCGCCGTGGAGTAGAGCTCCCCAGAACAACCTCTGCGCAGCTCACTCCAACGTCGTCTTCCAGATCTTCTCGGCTGACCTCCTGCAATTGAAACCCCTCCTGCCCAACTTGCTCTGGGATTTGGGTTTCAAAGTCCTCGGACTCGCCTTGTATTTCAGTGCGCGGTGCATTTCCCACAGTAAATGGTTGTGAATCCGGGCACAACATTTCTGGCTGTTCCATTGACCTTTGAAAGGTGGAAGTTTGTTGGGCTGGGAATAGCTCCTGCGAATACAGCATTGTGTCCTGAGGAAATTCTTCGGACTGGTTATTTGGCAGTTGTGTGCGTGGTGTAGCTGCCGGTTGTGTCAGCTTTGTGCCCACTGGCTCCTTGTAACTGGCTGATGACTCGGACCTCGTGCGTGATGTGCTGGTGCTGCTTAACCCACTGCTGGACGCTTGAGAGGTCATCCAATTAATTATCTGGTCCAGTTCTTTTGGATTTGTGAGGGTTGATTTCCTGGACAACATGGGCGGTATTGAGTGGGTTTTCTTCGGTGCTCCACTGTGGCCTGTACGTGAACCGTCAGGGGAAACACCTCTTCCCTTGCCCCTCCCTCTTTCACAGGATTTCTTCTTCATTTCACTTATCCTTAAAGTACACGCTGACTGGCAACAGTACAGTGGCAGTACAGAAATGCTATACAGTGGCGGGTGAGCGGTGTACTACTATTCCCAGCAGCGACACAGAGCACAATGCTATACAGTGGTGGGTGAGCGGTGTACTACTATTCCCAGCAGCGACACAGAGCAGAATGCTATACAGTGGTGGGTGAGCGGTGTACTACTATTCCCAGCAGCGACACAGAGCACAATGCTATACAGTGGTGGGTGAGCAGTGTACTACTATTCCCAGCAGCGACACAGAGCACAATGCTTTACAGTGGTGGGTGAGCGGTGTACTACTGTTCCCAGCAGCGACACAGAGCACAATGCTATACAGTGGTGGGTGAGCGGTGTACTACTATTCCCAGCAGCGACACAGAGCACAATGCTATACAGTGGCGGGTGAGCAGTGTACTACTGTTCCCAGCAGAGACACAGAGTGGCAGTAAACACAATGCTATACAGTGGTGGGTGAGCGGTGTACACAGAGTGGCAGTAAACACAATGCTATATAGTGTGGGTGAGCGGTGTACTACTGTTCCCAGCAGCGACACAATGACTGGGGGGACCCTGGCTAGCCTGGCTGGAGAGAGAACTACCCTGCCTGCCTACCCAAAGCTAAACCCACAGACAAATGGCGGAGAAATGATGTGGATCGGGTATTTATTTCCCCGAACCACGTGACCCGTTCGGCCAATCAGAGCGCGTTCGGGTCCGAACCACGTGACCCGTTCGGCCAATCACAGTGCTAGCCGAACGTTCGGGGAACGTTCGGCCATGTGCTCTTAGTTCGGCCATATGGCCGAACGGTTTGGCCGAACACCATCAGGTGTTCGGTCGAACTCGAACATCACCTGAACAGGGTGATGTTCTGCAGAACCCGAACAGTAGCGAACACTGTTCGCCCAACACTACTGGCTGGGTGGCTGAAGCCCAGTTAGCTGCGGTTAGGTAGCGGGTAGTGACAATAACTGAGTTAAAAGTAGTGGCAGAGAAGGTTAACAGATAGTAGGTAACATGTAACTTACCTCTCCCTGTTTGTAGTGGGTGTCAGAAATTCTACATCTTCCCTTGCCATTGTGCCAGGCTGACAGCTTCACACACAGAGCAATCCTGTTCCTGATCACATCCCTGCTACTATTTCCATGTTGTGGAAATGGATATTTTTAACCCAGGCTACCAGAATGCTATTGAAATCACAGTGGTTGGGTATGGGAGAGATGATCTGACTTGCAGAACTAGGATGTAGGTAAGGTGTGTGAGAAACTTGCGGTGTTAAGAGCGAACCTGCGACTTTAAAGAGGAGCTGTCAGCCATACTATCTCAGAAAAAACAACAACACATATATAAGTAGATAAATACCTGCTCTACTTAAATAGCATATGCATTGCACTGTCCACGTTATGATTCCCTCTGAATTTTATAAATGAAAAGCAGAGAATCCTATTCTAGACAATTTCCATATTAACTGTGGCTATTTTGAAGATAATCCTGATGTCATTTCCTGCCCTACTCTCCTCTGCCTGATTTGCCTGCCCTCCACTATAGAAAGTGCATTGTCTCAGCATGAGAAATATTGGCTAATCAGAGAGGAACAGAGGTGTGGGAGAGGAAAACCGGAGGGAAAGAGCGTCCAGTTAAAAATGGCGCCGGCCAAATAATGGCGCCTGGTTATGCACGATAATTTTTAAAATGATATTTATCGTTTTTACTAAAAAAACGATATTTATCGTTTTTACTAAAACGATATTTATCATTTTTACTAAAAACAATATTTTTCATTTTTGAGAGGGAAAAGTTCCTCTCCTAGGTGTGTGTGTGTGTGTGTGTGTGTGTGTGCGTGCGTGCGTGCGTGCGTGTGTATACTGTATTTATGTGTGTGTATGTGTGTGTGTGTGTGTGTATATGTGTGTATATGTGTGTATATGTGTGTATATGTGTGTATATGTGTGTATATGTGTGTGTATATATACGTGTGTGTGTGTATATGTGTGTGTGTGTGTATATATACGTGTGTGTGTGTGTATATATACGTGTGTGTGTGTATATATACGTGTGCGTGTGTGCGTGTGCGTGTGCGTGCGTGCGTGCGTGAGTGCGTGCGTGTATACAGGATCTTTTCAAAAAATTAGCATATTGTGATAAAGTTCATTATTTTCTGTAATGTACTGATAAACATTAGACCTTCATATATTTTAGATTCAAATACACACAACTGAAGTAGTTCAAGCCTTTTATTGTTTTAATATTGATGATTTTGGCATATACCGTAGCTCATGAAAACCCAAAATTCCTATCTCAAAAAATTAGCATATTTCATCCGACCAATAAAAGAAAAGTGTTTTTAAAACAAAAAAAGTCAACCTTCAAATAATTATGTTCAGTTATGCACTCAATACTTGTTTGGGAATCCTTTTGCAGAAATGACTGCTTCAATGCGGCGTGGCATGGAGGCAATCAGCCTGTGGCACTGCTCAGGTGTTAGGAAGGCCCAGGATGCTTCAATAGCAGCCTTAAGCTCATCCAGAGTGTTGGGTCTTGCGTCTCTCAACTTTCTCTTCACAATATGCACGCACGCACGCACGCACGCACGCACGCACGCACGCACGCACGCACGCACGCACGCACGCACGCACGCACGCACGCACGCACGCACGCACGCACGCACGCACGCACGCACGCACGCACGCACGCACGCACGCACGCACGCTCCTACAATAAATGGGAAAGATGTTTGGATGTTTGTTACTCGATCACGCAAAAACGGCTGAACGGATTTGAATGAAATTTGGCACATACATAGTACATTACCTGGAATAAAGTATAGGATACTTTTTATTCCCATAGCCAAAAAGAGACAAATACAAATTTCACTGGAAAATGTAAATTGCAGCCATACACTGTTACACTGGAGGTGTGTTTAGCTTCTAAGGGTAGAATGGTTAATTTGCATATATTCAGCAATGATGCACTGTGAGACATCTCAAGCTCACTCCAACCTGTATTATCACAAATTCTTTCTGTTTTAAGAAAGCAAACTTTTGTTTTTCTTAACATCTTAGTAAGGGGGCTTTTAGTACCATTGTAGTCACTTACACACTCCAATGAGTTCTGGGTCACCATGAGCTCGCTGGGTAGTCTGTACTAGTGATGGGCGAACACCTGGATGTTCGGGTTCGGGAAAGTTCGCCGAACATGGCCGAGATGTTCGGCATGTTCGGGCCGAACCCCGAACTTTCCGAACATCCAGCTTTTGGGGGCCCTATGGGGTCGCAGGCATAAGGGGGGAGCATGCCCCGATCGCGGGGGGGGTCGGAAATTCCCCCCACCCCCTCCGCTAGCGCTCCCCTCTCTGCCCGCTTCCCCATAACAAAGTTTCAAGAAGTACCTGCTGTGTCCGGTGGTAGTGTGGGTGGCTGGCAGTGGGCGGCACTATGCAGTGACTGAATGAGGAGGAGGAGTCCGGAGAGTGACGCGTTGAGGGAGGCCGGGCAGCGGGCGGTTCAGCAGTGAACCGCCCGCTGCCCGGCCTCCCTCAACGCGTCACTCTCCGGACTCCTCCTCCTCATTCAGTCACTGCATAGTGCCGCCCACTGCCAGCCACCCACACTACCACCGGACACAGCAGGTACTTCTTGAAACTTTGTTATGGGGAAGCGGGCAGAGGGGGGAGTGCTAGCGGAGGGGGTGGGGGGAATTTCCGACCCCCCCCCCCCCCGCGATCGGGGCATGCTCCCCCCTTATGCCTGCGACCCCATAGGGGGGCCGTATTCGGCCGAACAGGGCCCTGTTCGGCCGAACAGGGGCCCTGTTCGGCCCTGTTCGGCGGCCATTAGAAGTTCGGGGCGAACCCGAACTTAAAAGGCCGAACACCATCAGGTGTTCGGCCGAACGCGAACATCACCCGAACAGGGTGATGTTCTGCAGAACCCGAACAGTGGCGAACACTGTTCGCCCAACACTAGTCTGTACCTCTCGGTATTACAAGCCCTACTGCATAGAGCCAAATTAATCTATGCCATGCACTGATAAGGATCAAACAATCCAAAACAGTCTGTATGCATGTTGGATTATCATGGCTCTGTACAATTTAACAAGTTGACACATCATTGCATTCCAGCGGTTCTGGAGGTGTGTTTAGCTTCTAAGGGTAACAATGGTTAATTTGCATATTTTCAGCAGTGATGCAGTGGGAAACATCTCAAGCTCACTCCAACCTGAATTATCGCAAATTCTTTCTGTTTAAAGAAAGCAAACTTCTGTTTTTCTTACTCTGTTAATGATAGGGTTCTCAAACTTTGCACAGTTGGTTGTTGGGTGACTAGGGTTATTATTCAGAAAAGTGGTTGGAGCCTATAAAAGCCAATCAAAATTCACCTAATGATTTTCAAGGGGAATATTTACATTTCTGCCATTCTTGCACTGTTAATAGCACAAGCCTCAAACCTGGTATAGTTGATCATTGGGTGACAGGGGTTCAATTTCAGAAAGGGGGTGGAGCCACAAATAGCCAATCAGATTTGTTTCATTCCAATGCAAATTATTGTTGCCAAACACCACAAAGCTCACAAACTTGGTAATTGAGTAATTGATTAATTGTGTGTTAGGCAGTCAAACAGTGTCACGGCGCCAGGATTTAAGCTGTGTCAGGCAGTCAAACAATCCACTTTACTCCACTTCCAGAGGTATACTCAGATCTGCATGCTTCCTGTGTGACTCGTTTAGCCGGAAAGCAGAAAAGCAGAAAGAAGTCTCTCTCAGTGGGTAGCAGTAACACTTTAATTTTCCATACAAGGCACAATAAAACGGAGTAAAAAACACTTACATCAAGAGGGTCCTATGCCAATATAGGACCCCCTCTGGACATATCGCTTCCCACCCTTGTAGTACTAAGGCCTCGTTCAGACTATACGCGCTGCCGTGCGCATTTTGGCAGCGCGTATAGTGTGCGACACGCAAGAACGGTAGAAGGGCATAGACAGCCCTTCTACCGTTCCCATCATATGCGCTGCGCGGCAGCGCGATTGCGCTATCGCGTGCTGCACGCATTTTTGGGAATCGCAGCGCAGATCCCATTCATTGTAATGAATGGGATCTGCAGCGCAGCGCATAGGAGCGCAGATGGCGTGCGATCGGACGCGTTGCGTTCCAATCGCACAGCCATCTGCGCTAATGATGTGAACGAGGCCTAAGGAACATGAATAATCGATCGCTGGTGCCCAGCCCGCTCTTGTCCCCGTAATTGTGTGTTAGGGTTAGGAAAGTGGGCACAGCCAACACCAGCCAAATACATAAGCGGGCAACACAGGGTCATAAGTGGGCGGAGACAAATACAAATTGTACTGGGAAAATGTAAACAGCAGCCATTCTTACACTGTTAATGGTAGGGTTCTCAAACTTTGCACAGTTGGTTACTAGGTGACGGAGATTAATATTCAGAAAAGTGGTTGGAGCCTACAAAAACAATCAAAAATGACCTATTAATTTTTCAGGGGAATATTTCATTGCTGCCATTCTTGCACTGTTAATGGCACAAGCCTCAAACCTGGTACAGTTGATCATTGCGTGACTGGGGTTTACATTTGTATAAAGGGGTGGAGCCCCAAACAGCCAATCTGATTTGTTTCATTTTAATGCAGGTTATTGATGCCAAAGACCGCAAAGCTCACAAACTTGGTCATTGAGTAATTGAGTAATTGTGTGTTAGGGTTAGGAAAAGTGGGCACAGCCAGCACCAGCCAAATACATAATCGGGCAATGCTGGGTCATCAGTAGGCGGAGACAAATACAAATTTCACTGAGAAAATGTAAACTGCAGCAATTCTTACACTATTGATTGTAGGGTTCTAAAACTTTGCACAGTTGGTCACTGGGTGACTGAGATTAATATTCAGAAAAGTGGGTGGAGCCTACAAAAGCCAATCAAAATCCACCTATTAATCTTTAAGAGGAATATTTAATTGATATAAGCAGATAAACCGAGAGCCCAATATAGTGTAGTAGGTATTAGCCCGAATGGAAGAAATGAAAGGTAAGTATTATACTTACAAACAAGGGTTACCGCTGAGGCAACCACTGTATAGGCAGGTGGGGAGTATAAACCTGTCCCCACTCAGGATTAAGATGTCGCTCTCTGTGATAGAAGAAAAGGAGGGTACAACACCCTTCCACCAAGGGTGGTTCACTGGATGAATCAATGTACAGAGGCGCCAGTAGGATAAAAGATACTAAAAGGTTTAAAACATCTAGGTGGCGGTGGTGGACCGACCGACCCAAAACAGACACGATGCTGTCAATTAAAGTCAACGAAAATTTATTCACATACTCCAACAAACACTGCGACGCGTTTCACGGGCATAGAACCCGCTTCTTCAGGCATTAAACAATAGGAGTATCTCACTAAAAAATGACAGAGACATAAACCATATCAGGGAACTGTAAACAACATGTTGTACACTTGTAAATGCAGATTTAGATATGTATCAGGGGGAGAAGGTAATGAAAGGGGTAATTGAGTGCATCGTTAATTGTACTGTGTATGGGAGGTGAGAGGGGGAGTACTGTTAGTCAGAACATTGTGGGAAGAAATTACTGGGCAGGGGGAGACAGGAGGAGGCAACACAAATATATCACCAGGTATTATGATATGTGGTAGTGGGGAATGGGGAACAGAGAGGTGTATGATTATGAGCAATAGTACAGTATTCATAGACTAGATAAAACGTAAAAGGAGTAAATTGCTTACCAGCTCTAGGTCCTGATAGGGTTTGGCACCTCTGTGCTCAAAAACCCCGCTCTGGACCTTTTAGATCAGTGTCGGTGCAGGAACGATTGGGAAAGCGTGGCTGGAGGGCGTGGACCTGGATGGTAGCCAGGGTAGGGGGCCAATGAGGTGAGCGAGGGGGTGTGGACAAGGGAGCCAGCCCTGTAGAGCGTAATGGGGAAGGGGGCGTGTCTTCGCGGAGGCAGAGCGGTGTGACGATTGAGTCTCACCGCTTGCCTGAAGTACGCATGTGTGAGTGGCTGAATATGCCACGTGTACAGAAAGGCTCTGGGGAGTTGTGGGTATGGAGGGCGCCTGCGCATGAGGCAGGGACCGCCATATTTGTTGGGGGAACAGAGGGCAATGTAAGGGAGGGGAGGCCCGTGGATGAGGGAATGACCGAATGTCAAACCATGTCATTAGATAGGCAAACGATGTTTAGAGCTTTGAGGACACGCATTAAAACACAGAATCTTCCTGTATTTTCAAACGAACGTGGGATTGTTTAACAGATTAGTAATAGTGATGAGACGCTGCCATCTAGTGGCCATTTTAGGTATATATCGTATTAAAGTTATAGAGAAGGTTTGCAAAGGATGAGCTGTTCCAGAGAGGAATTGAAAACGTATCTAATGCTGATAGTGATGTTGTGTGTGTCCTGGTGCTAGGATTGGTATAAGTAAACAGATCATAACTTCCATCATGATTCGAGTTGCAATCATGAAAGGAGAAGGATCCAAAGGGGTAAACATTAAAACTATGCAAAGCTACAAGGATAAATCCGTTGAGGGACTCCTCCCCGTTACTCCGCACCGCCCCAACATACATCTACATATATATACATAGAAGAAGTGATCAAAATATATCGTATGGGGGTAATATACATTCAAGTGTATACGTATTGACACATTTTCGTATATGGTTGGTACATATGAATTCTTTTCATATGACAATATTCCTATATAACACAATAATAGTAAAACATATATATATATATATATATATATATATATATATATATATATATATATATATATATATATATACATATATATATATATATACATACACACACACATATACACACATATATATACATACACACACACACATACACACTTATAAAAAGAGGTAAAGTGAGATAATAAAGAAGTAAAAAAAACTTAAAAAATGATAACACAAACATGGATGCAATAGATAAAAATTCAACACATATAAACGTAAAAAATTACTAAAAGGAGAGCGCCAGATTAAAAAGAGAAATCAGTTGTACTTGAGGAGTGAACCTAATAAATTTTCTCCAGTACCTCGTTGAGGCCATCTGGAGTTAGTGTTTTCAGTAGTTGTATCCAGTACATTTCTCGTTTTTTGGCTACCATCCAGGTCCACGCCCTCCAGCCACGCTTTCCCAATCGTTCCTGCACCGACACTGATCTATTTAAAGGTCCAGAGCGGGGTTTTTGAGCACAGAGGTGCCAAACCCTATCAGGACCTAGAGCTGGTAAGCAATTTACTCCTTTTACGTTTTATCTAGTCTATGAATACTGTACTATTGCTCATAATCATACACCTCTCTGTTCCCCATTCCCCACTACCACATATCATAATACCTGGTGATATATTTGTGTTGCCTCCTCCTGTCTCCCCCTGCCCAGTAATTTCTTCCCACAATGTTCTGACTAACAGTACTCCCCCTCTCACCTCCCATACACAGTACAATTAACGATGCACTCAATTACCCCTTTCATTACCTTCTCCCCCTGATACATATCTAAATCTGCATTTACAAGTGTACAACATGTTGTTTACAGTTCCCTGATATGGTTTATGTCTCTGTCATTTTTTAGTGAGATACTCCTATTGTTTAATGCCTGAAGAAGCGGGTTCTATGCCCGTGAAACGCGTCGCAGTGTTTGTTGGAGTATGTGAATAAATTTTCGTTGACTTTAATTGACAGCATCGTGTCTGTTTTGGGTCGGTCGGTCCACCACCGCCACCTAGATGTTTTAAACCTTTTAGTATCTTTTATCCTACTGGCGCCTCTGTACATTGATTCATTTAATTGATGCCATTCTTGCACTGTTAATCACCTGTACCTGGTACAGTTGGCCATTGGGTGATTGGGGTTCAAATTCAGAAAAGGGGTGGGGCCACAGCCAATCAGATTTATTTTATTTCAATGCAAATTATTGATGCCAAAGACCGCAAAGCTCACAAACTTGGTCATTAAGTAATTTTGTGTTGGGGTTAGAAAAAGTGGACAGAGCCAGCACCAGCCAAATACATACCTGGGCAATGCCGAGTCTTCAGTGGGCGGAGACAAACACAAATTTCACTGGGAAAATGTAAACTGCAGCCATTCTTACACTATTAATTGTAGGGTTCTAAAACTTTGCACAGTTGGTCACTGGGTGACTGGGATTAATATTCAGAAAGTGGGTGGAGCCTACAAAAACCAATCACAATTCACCTATTGATTTTCAAGGCAAATATTTAATTGCTGCCATTTTTGCACTGTTAATGGCACAAGCCTCAAACCTGGTACAGTTGATCATTGGGTGACTGGGGTTAAATATTTAGAAAAGGGGTGGGGCCACAAACAGCGAATCAGATGTGTTTCATTTCAATGAAAATTATTCATGCCAAAGACCACAAATCTCACAAACTTGGTCATTGACTATTGACAATTGTGTGTTAGGGTTAGAAAAAGTGGCCACAGCCATCAGCAGCCAAATACATACCTGGGAAACATTAGAACATCAGTGGGTGGAGAAAATTACAAAGTTAACTGCCAGAATGTAAACTGAAATTTGGCACACACATAGTACATTACCTGGAATAAAGTATAGGATACTTTTTATTCCCATAACCAAAAAGGGGGCAGAGACAAATACAAATTTCACTGGAAAATGTAAACTGCAGCCGTTCTTACACTGTTGCACTGGAGGTGTGTTTAGCTTTTAAGGGTAGAATGGTTAATTTGCATATATTCAGCAGTGATGCCCTGGGAGACATCTCAAGCTCACTCCAACCTGAATTATCGCAAATTCTTTCTGTTTTAAGAAAGCAAACTTTTGTTTTTCTTAACATCTTAGTAAGGGGGCTTTTTAGGACCATTGTAGTCCCTTACACACTCCAATGAGTTCTGGGTCACCATGAGCTTGCTGGTTAGTCTGTACCTCTCGGTGTTACAAGCCCTACTGCATAGAACCAAATTAATCCATGCCATGCACTGATGAGGATCAAACAATCCGAATCAGGCTGTGCATCGCCGCTCGGCCTTTTGGCTTAGATCAAGTGTGTCTGTATTTGGTTCTGAGTCAGGAGGTTTAGTGGGGGGTCTCCTTTTGGGGGCCCCGGGAACATCAGAGGGGCGAAGGTCGTCTAGCTGGTTGCTGCGATGACGGAGCCCAGGAGAACGCCACTGCGCAATTCTGTGCGAATTCAGGTGGATAAGGAGGCGGTGAAGGAAATCGGTCTGAAGACTGTGTTGATGTGCTGCTGGATATCCTAGATCTACAGGTAACAGAGATCTATGCCATTCAGGAGTTTGTGGAATTGGGCACTTATGATCTTTCTCTTTATACCGAGGAGAAATGTCTTGCACTGTGTGAAAATTGGAAGAAGCTGGTTCTGGAGGGTACTTATCCTGTGCTGCAGAAGATCCAGATCACTCCCATGTTTGACCCTGGGGTGAAGTATTTGACTGTCCATTGTTTGAACCCGTTTATGGAAGTGCACACAGTGAGGACCTTTTTGAAGCAATATTGTGAGGATATTGGTAATGCTGAGAAACTGTATAACCCTTATAAGATGTATCGGAGTAAGATCAAGTTTAAGGTGGTTTTGAAGAAAGACTCTGATGGGTACGGTGGCACTGTGCACCCTCCGGCTGCCTTTACCGTGGCAGGTGAGAGATGCACGGTGTACTACCAGGGGCAGCCGAAGTATTGCCGATATTGTTTCCTATATGGCCATTTCAGGGACCAGTGCCCCAATAAGGCAGCCTGCCGCATTTGTAGGCTGAAGGGACACATGGCCTCTGCGTGCCCGGCCCCCCGTGTGTGTGATCTCTGCGGGTCGGCCGAGCACATGGCACGAGACTGTAAGATGACCAGGGGGAGGAGCTTATTCTTCTACGCTGAGGTGGCTCGGGAGAGCCGTAATATGTTTGCTGGCTGGGGTGCTAATACCACCGGGCGCTCTGTGCTGGCTGCTGCTGCTGATGTGTTACGTGCTACTGATACTGTACCTGATACTGTACCTGATGTTGAGGAGCGGAGGGAGGCGTCCGGGCCGGTGGCAGAGGAGGGCGGAGGTTCTGCCGGCTTGGCGTCTCACGTGACTGCTGCAGAGAGTGGTGGGCGTGGTCAGGAGAGCGGGGCTGCAGCGAATGGGGAGGTGTCTGTGGAGCGTGGGGAGGTGACTGGTGTGGGTGCTGAGAGTGGTGACGTCAGTGAGGTGGTCCCGCTCTCGGCGATTCTGGATACTGTTGCCGATGTGATTGGGGAGTTGGAGGAGTTGCTGGATGATGCGGCTGTGATGGATGTGACGCTGGGTGGTGAGGAGGTGGATGTTGGGCTGCTGGATGTGGAGAGTGAGGAGGGTGATGAGTACAGTGAGGAGGATGGCCGCCAGGAGACTGGGGTGAGTGACGAGCGTGCGGCGGAGGTGACAGCGGCTGTGATTGCGGAGGTGACTGGTGTGGGAGTGGCTGGAGTGATTGTGGGAGTGGCTGGTGAGAGTCCGTGCAGCCAGGCGGATCTGTTTGCGGAAGATGGGAATGTGACGGCTGAGGAGTCCGTGGGTGATGATTCTTGTGTTCAGGCTGTGGAGCGAATGGAGGAGGAGACTCGTGGAGAGAGAGTGAGCGGAGCTGCACCGGCAGATGGTGACGTGTCTGGGGAGGAGGAGCCGGTGGGTGACGCTACTTGTGTGCAAGCCGTGCTGCGGGAGGAGGAGGAGGAGGCCCTGGCACGGAAAGTGGATGTGCAGAGTGGGTCCGGTGTTGGGAAGACTGCGGAGGTGATTGCGGGGGTGAGTGAGGGGCAGGGGGTCACCCAGGAGCGGGGGAGACGGCGGGAGGAGGCGGGTCAGCCAGAGAGGAGGGAGGAGTCAGTATGCAAAGGTAAGGTGAGCAGTGGGATGGGCAGCGGGAAGGTGCAGAGTAGCCGAGCTGGGAGTAGTAGTTCCTCAGGAGTGGGGTGTGTGGCCAAGGTGCAGAAGAAGCAGACTGCGGTGTTGCTGCCGAAGGTAGTAGGTTCTGGTGAGGTAAAGGAGGCACGGGGGGGAGAGGAGCCCATAGATTGGGGTGCAGAGATGGATAAAAAGGAGGAGCAGGATAAGATGGAGTGGGAGAAGCAGAAGTCAAGGATGAGGCATGGAGGGAGGGGGAGGCTGAGGAAGGAGGAGGAAAGCAGAGTAGGAGGGGGTAAGAAGCTGAAGTTGGGGGTAGGGAGTGCTCCAGAGGTGCCCCTGTCACCTAATCCGTATGTTGTACTGGAAGATTCGGATGATGAGATGGAAGTTCAGGTGGAAGATGCTGGGCAGCCGGACAGCCCTGCTCCGCAGCCCAGGAGATGCGTTGCAGCGTCTGGGAGAGAAGGAGGTGATCAGACTGTGTTATTGGAACATAGTATACCCAGTGTGCGGCTGGATAGGCAGTATTATGAGCCACTTGAGAGGGACTGTGTGATACAAACTAGAAGTTGTGTTAAAGAGATTGTGAAGGTGGTGGAAGAGACGAATAAGTTGTGGAATAGTATGTCGGATAATGTTACTTTACGCATAAAGATTGTAATAAGAGAGATGCTTGGAGAAGATACCGCTATAACAGCGAGGAGGTATGGGTTTCCATTGTGGCTTGTAAGAAGGATGCAGGTGTATTATTATAACATGTCAGATTATCATCAGGATGATATGACTGTGAGGATAATGGGGTATTATGTGTCTAAACAGGGAAGAGTGTGGGGAAAATTAATTTCTGGAGGATATTGATTTTTTATGACCTAAGAAAAAAGTTTAAAAAAATAAACGCCATATGATGATTGGACTGATTCCTCTTTTAACCACTTTGTCCTCCTTGACGTATAAAAACGTCAAGGAGGACAGGCGCGCTCCCGCGCCCGATCGCGCGCGTGCACGCGCACTCCCGGCCGCGGAGTCGGTAGCCACGGAATCAATGTATCGGGCTGGGGAGCCCGATCATTGATTCCTCTCCCCCGCTGAAAAAGCGACAGCTTCTCTCGGAAGCTTCGCTCTTTCTGAAGCTGTGTCCCTCTAAGCGTTCATTGTACGCTTAGAGTGACGTCATGTAAAAAAAATCGAGATTGCCATCTTGTGGCCAAAAAGTAAAACTACAAGCAAATACCCAAAAACATCACACAACACCAATATTTCCCCAAATAAAACACTTTTATATCCCACCCTCCCAAAAATGCCCACATAAAATGTTTAATAAAAAAAAACAAAAAAAAAACATTACTATAAAAAAAAAAAAAAACATAAATATTTACCTAAGGGTCTAAACTTTTTAAATATCTATGTAAAGATGAAATATTTCTCTCTATTTTTTTTTTTATAAGCTTGTAAATAGTGATGTATGCAAAACGGAAAAAATGCTCTTTTATTTCCAAATAAAATATTGTCGCGATACATTGCGATAGGGACATAATTTAAATGGTGAAATAACCGTGACAAATGGGCAATAACAATACGTGGGTTTTAATTATGGAGGCATGTATTATTTTAAAACTATAATGGCCGAAAACTGACAAATAATGAATTTTTTCATTTTTGTTCTTATTCTTCCTGTTAAAATGCATTTACAGTAAATTGGCTCTTAGCAAAATGTACCCCCCAAAGAAAGCCTAATTGGTGGCGGAAAAAACAAGATATAGATCAGTTCATTGTGATTAGTAGTGATAAAGTTATAGGCTAATGAATGGGAGGTGAACATTGCTCGGATGCATAAGCTGAAAACGACTGAGATGTTAAGTGGTTAAGGGGCATTTATGTCTCTATGGAGAGATTAAGACTAATCTGAGGTAAAAAAGGAAAAAAAAAAAAAAAATCAGTGGGTGGAGAAAATTACAAAGTTAACTGCCAGAATGTAAACTGAAATTTGGCACACACATAGTACATTACCTGGAATAAAGTATAGGATACTTTTTATTCCCATAACCAAAAAGGGGGCAGAGACAAATACAAATTTCACTGGAAAATGTAAACTGCAGCCGTTCTTACACTGTTGCACTGGAGGTGTGTTTAGCTTTTAAGGGTAGAATGGTTAATTTGCATATATTCAGCAGTGATGCCCTGGGAGACATCTCAAGCTCACTCCAACCTGAATTATCGCAAATTCTTTCTGTTTTAAGAAAGCAAACTTTTGTTTTTCTTAACATCTTAGTAAGGGGGCTTTTTAGGACCATTGTAGTCCCTTACACACTCCAATGAGTTCTGGGTCACCATGAGCTTGCTGGTTAGTCTGTACCTCTCGGTGTTACAAGCCCTACTGCATAGAACCAAATTAATCCATGCCATGCACTGATGAGGATCAAACAATCCAAAACAGTCTGTATGCATGTTGGATTATCATGGCTCTGTACAAATTAACAAGAAGACGCATCATTGCATTCCAGCAGTTCTGGAGGTGTTTAGCTTTTAAGGGTAACAATGGTTAATTTGCATGTGTTCAACAGTGATGCACTGGGCGACATTTTAAGCTCACGCCAACCTGAATTATTGCAAATTCTTTCTGTTTTAAGAAAGCAAACTTTTGTTTTTCTTACACTGTCAGTGGCAGGGTTCTTAAACTTTGCACAGTTGGTCACTGGGTGACTGGGATTAATATTCAGAAAAGTGGGTGGAGCCTACAAAAGCTAATCAAAATTCACCTATTGATTTTCAAAGGAGTGGAGCCACAGCCAATTAGATTTATTTCATTTCAATGCCAATTATTGATGCTAAAGACCACAAAGCTCACAAACTAGGTCATCCTTGACTAATTGTGTGTTAGGATTAGAAAAAGTGGGCAGAGCTTACACTAGCCAATTACATACCCGGGCAACGCCGGGCGACCAGCTAGTGTGTGTATATATATATATATATATATATATATATATATATATATATATATATATATATATATATATATATATATATATATATATATATATATATATATATATATATATATATATATATATATATATATATATATATGCTTACATACATACACACACACACACATACATAAATAGATTTTCAAAACACTAAACACAATTTGTGTACATTTGACTCAAAAATCATTCATATAGACGCTTCCTTGCAATATCAAAACAAAGGCTCTCAAATGAACACTCACATGAGCCAATTGGTTAAACACAGTCACCAGGTGTGCACACACACAAGTGCATAATTATGCACACACCAATCAGATTTTTAAACACTATAAAAAGGCAACAAGATGCCTATCTTCAACAAAAATGGATGGTGTCAGAGCAAGAGGGAGAGTGCGGATGGGGGGAAGCATCCAGACAGAACAAGGTGGAGTTGGAGGAAGAGGAAGACCCGGAGGAGGCATAAGAGGTGGACAAAGAAGGCAACAAATTCTTTCGAATGAAATTCCTGGTACGCTTGTGGACCATGTGATAAACCATGGACTTACAATGAGGGAGGCTGGGTTAAGAGTTCAGCCTAACCTAAGCAGGTACACAGTGGCATCAGTAGTTCGCGCATTTCGTCAAGAGAACAGGTGAGGAACCTATCTTCTGTCAGCAGTGTAGTAGTGTGTGTAGGAAACTTTTGTGAATACTTCACATAAATCGATACTGTCCAATTGCAACTGGATTTTTAGATTTTGAAGAAACCCATCGCCACCCAGGTCTTTACTGTAAAGGTGGGTACACACATCAGATAAAAGTCTGTGGGAAATGAAAGATCACAGACCAATTTTACCCCCTACCATGTAGTATGAGAGCATATCTACACAGTCTATTCTATGGAGCTGAACTCCCCATCAGACAGAAATCTTTGCAAGATGCTGCACACACAGATGCTGTACAGACACAAAAGTTCAGTATCTGCACAAGATCAGTTCCTGCAAATTGTATTCATAGGGCTTGATTCACAAAAGAGTGCTAACTGATAGCATGACCGTTTTCACGCGAATGACCGTTTTTGCGTTGTGTGCGGTCGCGAAATTACGCATGAAACATAACATTTTTGTGCGCAAATGCAAATTTTTGCGCGCAAACTATATTGTTTATATACACAGATGCATTACCTGAGATCTGATATCCAGGCAGTTTATTGGCTTGTTTGGTTGGTCTTGGCTTCCCAATATATAATTTCGGTTTATGTTTATGGTTTCAGTTTTTTTTTTTATACCTTTAGAAAAAAATTACATAACTGAAAGTTTTCTGTCTAAAACAAAATACCACAGCCTTTTCTTGCCATATGTAGTGTTTAGAGTGTTTTGTCCTTATTTATTAGTTGATGTTATAATTATGAATTCAGGGTTTTGAGTTCAGGGTTTTTCCATATTTTGTGCTCCCTGTAATCCCAACAGCTTTTAGTACAAATGGACTGATGGGGCCCATAACTTGTCTGAGAATGGATTTACCGTGTGATGGCTTACAGGTGGAGGTAGACTACCTGCTGTGATAATAACATCAGTGATTGGAAATAAGCAATTGTCTTTCTCTACATTTTTTCTTTCATTGTGTCAATAAGAAGTTCATTGCTACTAAAAGAGGAAGGAGGTTTTTGTACGGCTCTGTATCACTGTGTGTATGGGGAGCTCCAACTCTGCTGACAGTGATAGACGGCTTCATCTTCCTCCTTCACACCAGTGATTCTGAGAGTGAAATCCTGTCCATATCCTCCAGATCCACTGAATCTGGCTGGAGCTCCAGAGTAAAGCGCATCTGCTGATCTGACAATCAGTGCTGGAGGTTGTCCTGGTTTCTGCTGGTACCAGTGTAAGTCATAGCCGATGTGAGTACTGGCTTTACATGACATGGTGACTGTATCTCCTGGACCGGCAGTGATATCATTAGGAGACTGTGTCAGTGTAATCTGCGCCCAGGAGCCTGAGGAGTATAAAGAAACTGATTACACAGTATTATAGTAACTTCCATCATTAGTGTCTATGCACTGTAAGTGTAACACATTATCCATAGTATTGCAGTATATGGCATTATGTGACGCTCTCACCATGAATACAGAGCAGTATGGCGGCCAGCAGAAGCCCCTGAGATCCCATCCTGGTGTCTCTGCACTGACAGACACAGACTACTGAGATGTCACCTGTACAATGTCTCCTATATAACAGCTGCAATCACTAGGGGGACACGCCCACCTCACATAGGTCACACAGGAAACATGCAAATGATGTCCTGTCCTCACATGTCACACCTGACTTCTCTGCATTACATGACTGAGCACTGATTCTCTATTTACTGGCAACAGAGTAATAACATGTTCTTGCTAATATAACCTGCTGTAAAAGCAATATAGAGGTTGCCATTTCTGATTTTGACATCATTTTTGAAAATATGAATTGGGAAGTGATAAAGACAGAGGATCAGCATTATGATAAGACAGGGTAAGGGTGATGACACACCCCCTCCTCATGTATATTACACAGAAAACATGCAAATCAGATCCTTCCTGACTTTCAGAGGGCAGAAGGAGGGACAGTTTTATCATAACATCAGCTGGCTAATAATGATTCCCAGCCATACATAACATGGAGAAGGGAGATATATTTATTCTGCAGGTTATATTGGTCATATAGTCCATCATTACTTCTCCTTCACGTTAGCATTGAAAAATAGGCAATTATTAAGGAACTAGATATAAACCTTGATGTAAGATAAATATTTTAGCAGATAAATACAGATATGCACATCAGAATTAACCACCCTACGACCGCCTAACGCTGATTGGCAGCTGCAAGGTGGCTCCTCCAGGACCGCCTAACGCTGAATGGCGTCAAGTCCTGGGGGAGTGTTTTGCAGAGGATTGTGCGCACCAATGCATGCGCATCCCTGCTTGAGTGACAGAGCTCTGCTCTGTCAACAGTTTGCCTGCAGCGATCGCCACTAGCAGACTGTTAAGACTGTTAGACAGCGAAACCACGGTCTATTTACATTGTACAGTGCTGCGATCAAATGCAGCGATGTACTGGGGACAGCCGTGTCACTTGGCTGTCTCCCTGGGGATGCTCCAAATGTGATCCCCTCTTATAGGCAGATGACTATGAGAGAGGTTCTTTGTAATAGGGAAAATTTAATTTAAAAAAAAAATTCTATTTTATTTAAAAAAGATAGCTTACAAATCGATAATAAAAAAACCCGCAGCAGCGATCAGAGCCCACCAACAGAAATCTCTGTAGGTGGGCAGAAAAGGGGGATGGATCGGTTTGTGTGCTGCATTGTATGGTTTTGCAGCAAGCTATTAAAGCTGCAGAGCAGTGAATTGTAAAAAATAGATTGGTCACTAGGGGGGTGTAAGCCTGTGGTTCTTAAGAGGTTAAGAGAGGACATTCTAAGGGGGAAATAGAGGGGTTTTGTTCGTCAACAGGGATTAGCCTATACAGATAAACATATTGTAACGATTGGTGTCAGCAACACAGATTTTTCTGATTATTGGTGATCTGCAGTATCACCAATAATACAGATGCTATACCTGATTATGTGGTGATCTGAAGAATCACCAATAATACTAGTATAGCTAGACACAGGACACCCAATGTGGTATAGTGTTTTGTGCAACAGAAATCGGAGAGGTTATCTCCTGAGAGGCAGGAGATATAGACACTACTGCAGCCAAGGATTCCCTGAGGGGCAGGGAATCGGACTGTACTGCAGCCAGTGGATACCTGAGGGGCAGGGACAACTGATTGGAGTGATATGATGAGGATTGGTCTGCAGCTAGAGATTCCTTGAGGAGCAAGGAATCAGACTGTACTGCAGCCAAGGATTCCCTGAGAGGCAGGGAATCAGACTGTACTGCAGCCAGTGGACCTAGAGAGGTAGAGACCCACTGACTGTGCTGCACGATGGCCTCCAGAGGAGTTGGTGACCATAGGCCTGATATAGCAGCTAGTAACCACCTGAAGAGCAGGTGTCACAGGTGTACAGTAAGGCTGATTACCCAAGAGCTAGGTGACAGCCAGAAAGGTCAGACAAGCCAGGTCGGCAACACACGGACAGACAAAGTACAGAAGCGGAAGACTGATTCGGTATCCAGGTACAGGCAATGTTGGCAACCGATAATCAGATGGGCGGAAGTACCGAATCAGAGAACAGGAGAGTAGTCAGGAAAGCCAAAGGTCATAACAGGTAACAAATAATGTGTCACAGTCCTAGTCTTAGGTGTGAGGTCATTGGTCTCAACAGCTGGGATCTAGTCTAACAGATAAGCAGTGACAATGTAGTGATCTCCTAGTCTTAGGTGTGAGGTCCTTGGTCTCAACACCTGGGAACTAGTCTAACACATACACAGTAGCAAGCAATTGTACTTTAAGCTATCAATGGAATCTGACTCAGTGTGAATTCCCAGCTCCGGCTGGTTCTAACACACTGTGGGATCTGACTCAGGTCTGAGAGCTCACACGTAACTGTTCGCAACAGCAGACCACTTGCAAGTGACAGGCAAGTCCTATATATACTAAAAGCGCTCCACAGCGCCGCCCCAGTCACTCAGCCAATCCAGAGCCTAGCTGGAGTCAGCTGATCGGCATGATCAGCTGACTCCCCTTCTAGCAGCATAAAGGTCCTGTTGCTATCCATGCACTAGAAGTACCAGGCAAAGCAGTATCACGCTGCTGCGTGGCAGCAGCCGCTGGCTGGGACGCGGAGATAGCCGCCATGCCGCTTGCCCATGCGGCGGCATCTCCGCTATTCATTACACATATTCTTAAGAAATAATGATTTTGTAGTGAGACAAGCATTTTCAAGTGGGTCATCATCATCAGTGGGTCCTTCCCAAAGTAGTGGAAGGGCACTAACTGTACCACACTTCTGCCCAATCATTGCCCTCCAAGATTTTGCATAATAAATCTGAATTTTGCTACAAAATTACTACTAAAGCTCATTATTATTATTGCGTGCATGAAAAAAGGTGCCATGAAAAAAAGGCCCAGCTGGATATAGCAATAAATCCATTACAGTCTATGGCAGCACCCAAAATGTCTATAATCACCAGTGCCGTTTTTTCCTGGGTTAAAATATAAGATACACAAAGAAGCTCTGAATTCACCAATTAGTATCTTCTTATACTACAAACTTATTTTGTAATTTTTTTTTGTCACTTTTTGGTAACTTTTTCATTATTTTTTTTTTTTTTATAAAACTTGGAGTCTTTTTATCATTTTGAATCTCATCAAATTATTTATAAAGACAATACAACAATACTTGGGATATTTGGCCCAAAAAAGTCTCAAACTAGACATGATGATAGAAGTGCTATAATATATATTTATATATATATATTTAATCATGATAGGAGTATCTGATCAAGTCAAAAACTAAATCATTGTGGTTCTACAACAGATATATTTGCAAAACATAGGGTGAGAATTTAAAATTTAGCGAGATTGTACTCTTATAAAAAATAGAAAAATGACAGCATGAGGACCCTTAAAGTGAATGGGAACCGCATTTAAAAAAAAATGAAGCAAATACTTCCCTAAGGAGAGGGAAGGCTCTGGGCCGTATAGAGCCTTCCGTCTCCTCTCTTGGTGCTCCCTATCCTGTGCTGCCCCCCCCCCCCCCGTTTCAATCCCCCGCCGAAAGGGTATTTGGAAGTCTTCGGGAGCCGTGTCCCCCTGAAGACGTGCGGCTCCATACTGCACAGACGTGAGCGTGCAAGAGAGCGTGCTTGCGCAGGCGCAGTACAGGACGGCCCTTCTTCAGGAGCACTCGGGCTCCCTGAAGACTTCTGAAGCCTCCTTCAGCCAGGTAAAGCAGTATTTGACTAATTTAGTCAAATACTGCTACCGGGCGAGCCAGCACTGGAACGAGGGGACCAGGAGAGGAGCGGGAAGGCTCTATAGGACCCAGAGCCTTCCCTCTCCTTGGGTAAGTATCTGTCTCATTTTTTAAATGCGGTTCCCATTCACTTTAAGAAGAGGTTCCAACTATGGATGGTTGAGATTAAAATATTTCCAAGTTGATGCAGGATTATGCAGATTACATTTTGCATGCAAATATATGCAGTTTAAAAAAACAGGCAAACGAAATTTCGCCTTTGCAGTATCTGATTGGTGCATTTTTTAGCTTCATAAATTTGTACACAAAATCTGCATAATCCTGCATTATATGAATCTCTTTGGCCATTCTTAGTTCAAACCAACTCTCTGTCCAGCGAAGCAGAATGGGGATCATCTGGAAAAGGGCAAACAAGCCTGTGGCATCTACTACTGCCAAGTCATGGAATTCAACATTTAAAAGGGTTTACTTATTTACTGAAAGGGTTAACAAATATAAACATTCCTTTTTTTAGTTCATTGTTAATTTATTTTAATTTATTATTTTGTTTTTGTGGCCAAAATCCATCAACATTTATTTTTCATGTTGTCCACACATACTTATTTTTCATGTTGTTTACCTGTATTCTTTTTGCTGTATTTGAGAGCCTTTGCCTTGACATCTGCACCTGATACACCCCTACTGCCTAATGACACCCAGACACCGTGGATGCATTTGCAATGCAGTGCAGCCAGGAGGGAACATGAGTAGTGGGGACAGGACAACTAAGGTTAATCATGTATAATTTAATACCTGCCCACTGCTGTTCTTTTCATGTGACAAAGACAATTGAGTAAATAGCACAAATTAGAAGGGAAGGGAAAAACAAAAAATATCTAAAAACAGTTTAACCATTTAACGACTGGGCTTTCCCATCCCAGTGACCAGGCTATTTTTACAATTAAGTGCTCTGCAGCATTAATGGCTTGCTGCAGAGCGATACAACTTAGCAGCCAAACAGACCCCCCCCCCCCCCCCACCATTTTCTGCCCACCAACAGAGACTTCTGTGGGTGGGCTCTGATCGCTGCTGCAAGGTTTACTTTTTTCCTAAGTAATGTATTATTTTTTTAAATAAAATTATCTATGTTTTCCCTCCCCCAGATAGCCAATGACAGCGACCGGCTCTAATAGACATCGGCCTATGAGATCCGATTGCTCTGTATTTATTGCTTTTATTTTTTCATATATCTGTGCATTTTTTTTTGTTACCCTCCCTCCCCCCACCAGCCAATCAGCGCGATCGGCTGTCATAGGCTTCAGCCTATGACAGCGGATCACTTCCTTGCCGCCAGGGGGACAGCCTGACACGGCTGTCCCCAGTACAGCTCTGCAGTAGATTGCAGAGCTGTAGAATGCAAATAGATTTTGGTTTTGTCGTCTAATAGTCTGCTAGATCGCCGCTGGTAGACTGATGATGGAGACTAGAGTAGCTCCATCACTCAAGCAGAGATGCATGCGCATTGGCGCACGCGATCACCTGTAAAACCCCGCCCCAGGACATGACGCCTTTCATCATTAGGCAGTCCTGGGGATGTCACCTTCCTGACGCCTATAGGCGTTAGGTGGTTGGGAAGGGGTTAAAGGGTACAAAAAATACCTCAAGAATGAAGCATAGTTGAAATAAAAATAATTTTTTTTTTTTATTACAGCTATGCTTCATTCTTGAGGTAAGTTTTTCTTAACTTTTAAGGGCCGATGTAGTGGTGGAGATGTGAAGTCACACGGCAGGAGGAGCGAGCGAGGAAAATAAACCTGTAAGCTCACGTAGCATTTTTTTTGGAGCGATTCATTCAAAAATCGGTTTACCATATCTTTGAGTAGACAATGAGGTTGGTTCACTAAAAGTAACGCACACAAGCAGCGTGGGATACAATAAGTGCTCGCATACTATGCTTGGTCCTGTCAGTGTAGTGTATGCTGTGCAGTTACGCATGATCCTTACAAGTGCCGCATGATGTCCTATAGCATGACTGCGATACTTCACTAGCACATCCGCTACTACTTTAACTAACGTAGAAGCGGCTGTGCTAGTGAAGTATCGGGGTCACACCACAGGACATCATGCGGCACTTAAAAGGATCATGCGTAACGAGTGCACACTCTGCTGACAGGACTGAGCATAGCGTGCAAACACTTCTTTTATCCTGCGCTGCTATTGCGCATTACTCGCAAATCAACCTCCCTGTGTGTAGTGCCATTCATGTTTTGTTACCCTAAGGGGTTACAATGAACTCTGTGGACTTTGACGATGTCACAATGGTCAGCTGACCAGGAACGGGCTGTCCAGTTTTGGGTGTGGTGTTCTAACACTTGTATATACAGTATTCACTGTGATTCTGAGGTAACATGTACACCCGATGTACTAACACTTGTATATACAGTATTCACTGTGATTCTGAGGTAGCATGTACACCCGATGTACTAACACTTGTATATATTCACTGTGATTCTGAGGTAGCATGTACACCCGATGTACTAACACTTGTATATACAGTATTCACTGTGATTCTGAGGTAGCGTGTACACCCGATGTACTAACACTTGTATATATTCACTGTGATTCTGAGGTAGCGTGTACACCCGATGTACTAACACTTGTATATATTCACTGTGATTCTGAGGTAGCATGTACACCCGATGTACTAACACTTGTATATATTCACTGTGATTCTGAGGTAGCATGTACACCCGATGTACTAACCATTGTATATACAGTATTCACTGTGATTCTGAGGTAGCGTGTACACCCGATGTACTAACACTTGTATATATTCACTGTGATTCTGAGGTAGCGTGTACACCCGATGTACTAACACTTGTATATATTCACTGTGATTCTGAGGTAGCATGTACACCCGATGTACTAACACTTGTATATATTCACTGTGATTCTGAGGTAGCATGTACACCCGATGTACTAACACTTGTATATATTCACTGTGATTCTGAGGTAGCATGTACACCCGATGTACTAACACTTGTATATACAGTATTCACTGTGATTCTGAGGTAGCGTGTACACCCGATGTACTAACACTTGTATATATTCACTGTGATTCTGAGGTAGCGTGTACACCCGATGTACTAACACTTGTATATATTCACTGTGATTCTGAGGTAGCATGTACACCCGATGTACTAACACTTGTATATATTCACTGTGATTCTGAGGTAGCATGTACACCCGATGTACTAACACTTGTATATATTCACTGTGATTCTGAGGTAGCATGTACACCCGATGTACTAACACTTGTATATACAGTATTCACTGTGATTCTGAGGTAGCGTGTACACCCGATGTACTAACACTTGTATATATTCACTGTGATTCTGAGGTAGCGTGTACACCCGATGTACTAACACTTGTATATATTCACTGTGATTCTGAGGTAGCATGTACACCCGATGTACTAACACTTGTATATATTCACTGTGATTCTGAGGTAGCGTGTACACCCGATGTACTAACACTTGTATATATTCACTGTGATTCTGAGGTAGCATGTACACCCGATGTACTAACACTTGTATATATTCACTGTGATTCTGAGGTAGCATGTACACCCGATGTACTAACACTTGTATATACAGTATTCACTGTGATTCTGAGGTAGCGTGTACACCCGATGTACTAACACTTGTATATATTCACTGTGATTCTGAGGTAGCGTGTACACCCGATGTACTAACACTTGTATATATTCACTGTGATTCTGAGGTAGCATGTACACCCGATGTACTAACACTTGTATATATTCACTGTGATTCTGAGGTAGCATGTACACCCGATGTACTAACACTTGTATATACAGTATTCACTGTGATTCTGAGGTAGCGTGTACACCCGATGTACTAACACTTGTATATATTCACTGTGATTCTGAGGTAGCGTGTACACCCGATGTACTAACACTTGTATATATTCACTGTGATTCTGAGGTAGCATGTACACCCGATGTACTAACACTTGTATATATTCACTGTGATTCTGAGGTAGCATGTACACCCGATGTACTAACACTTGTATATATTCACTGTGATTCTGAGGTAGCATGTACACCCGATGTACTAACACTTGTATATACAGTATTCACTGTGATTCTGAGGTAGCGTGTACACCCGATGTACTAACACTTGTATATATTCACTGTGATTCTGAGGTAGCGTGTACACCCGATGTACTAACACTTGTATATATTCACTGTGATTCTGAGGTAGCATGTACACCCGATGTACTAACACTTGTATATATTCACTGTGATTCTGAGGTAGCATGTACACCCGATGTACTAACACTTGTATATATTCACTGTGATTCTGAGGTAGCATGTACACCCGATGTACTAACACTTGTATATACAGTATTCACTGTGATTCTGAGGTAGCGTGTACACCCGATGTACTAACACTTGTATATATTCACTGTGATTCTGAGGTAGCGTGTACACCCGATGTACTAACACTTGTATATATTCACTGTGATTCTGAGGTAGCATGTACACCCGATGTACTAACACTTGTATATATTCACTGTGATTCTGAGGTAGCGTGTACACCCGATGTACTAACACTTGTATATATTCACTGTGATTCTGAGGTAGCATGTACACCCGATGTACTAACACTTGTATATATTCACTGTGATTCTGAGGTAGCATGTACACCCGATGTACTGACACTTGTATATATTCACTGTGATTCTGAGGTAGCATGTACACCCGATGTACTAACACTTGTATATACAGTATTCACTGTGATTCTGAGGTAACATGTACACCCGATGTACTAACACTTGTATATACAGTATTCACTGTGATTCTGAGGTAGCATGTACACCCGATGTACTAACACTTGTATATACAGTATTCACTGTGATTCTGAGGTAGCATGTACACCCGATGTTCTAACACTTGTATATACAGTATTCACTGTGATTCTGAGGTAGCATGTACACCCGATGTACTAACACTTGTATATATTCACTGTGATTCTGAGGTAGCATGTACACCCGATGTACTAACACTTGTATATACAGTATTCACTGTGATTCTGAGGTAGCATGTACACCCGATGTACTAACACTTGTATATATTCACTGTGATTCTGAGGTAGCATGTACACCCGATGTACTAACACTTGTATATACAGTATTCACTGTGATTCTGAGGTAGCATGTACACCCGATGTTCTAACACTTGTATATACAGTATTCACTGTGATTCTGAGGTAGCATGTACACCCGATGTACTAACACTTGTATATATTCACTGTGATTCTGAGGTAGCATGTACACCCGATGTACTAACACTTGTATATACAGTATTCACTGTGATTCTGAGGTAGCATGTACACCCGATGTACTAACACTTGTATATATTCACTGTGATTCTGAGGTAGCATGTACACCCGATGTACTAACACTTGTATATATTCACTGTGATTCTGAGGTAGCATGTACACCCGATGTACTAACACTTGTATATATTCACTGTGATTCTGAGGTAGCATGTACACCCGATGTACTAACACTTGTATATATTCACTGTGATTCTGAGGTAGCATGTACACCCGATGTACTAACACTTGTATATATTCACTGTGATTCTGAGGTAGCGTGTACACCCGATGTACTAACACTTGTATATATTCACTGTGATTCTGAGGTAGCGTGTACACCCGATGTACTAACACTTGTATATATTCACTGTGATTCTGAGGTAGCATGTACACCCGATGTACTAACACTTGTATATATTCACTGTGATTCTGAGGTAGCGTGTACACCCGATGTACTAACACTTGTATATATTCACTGTGATTCTGAGGTAGCGTGTACACCCGATGTACTAACACTTGTATATATTCACTGTGATTCTGAGGTAGCGTGTACACTAGAGTTGGGCCGAACGGTTCGCCGGCGAACGTGGTTCGCGCGAACTTAGGTGGTTCGCGTGCGGGTACCGCACGCGAACATTTTGCGGAAGAAGTTCGGTTCGCCCCATAATGCACCTGAGGGTCAACTTTGACCCTCTACATCACAGTCAGCAGGCCCAGTGTAGCCAATTAGGCTACACTAGCCCCTGGAGCCCCACCCCATATATATAAGGCAGCGGCGGCCATTACGGCCACTCGTGTGCCTGCATTAGTGAGAGTAGGGCGAGCTGCTGCAGTCTCTCATATAGGGAAAGATTAGTTAGGCTTAACTTCTTCCTGGCTGCATACCTGTTCTGTTCAGTGAGCCCTCAGCCCACTGCATACCTGTACTGTGATCCTGCCACTGCATACCTGTTCAGTGATCCTGCCACTGCATACCTGTTCTGTGAACCCACCCACCACCACTGCATACCTGTTCAGTGATCCTGCCACTGCATACCTGTTCTGTGAACCCACCCACCACTGCATACCTGTTCAGTGATCCTGCTGCCACTGCATACCTGTTCTGTGAACCCACCCACCACTGCATACCTGTTCAGTGATCCTGCCACTGCATACTTGTTCTGTGAACCCACCCACCACCACTGCATACCTGTTCAGTGATCCTGCCACTGCATACCTGTTCAGTGAACCCGCCACTGCATACCTGTTCTGTTCAGTGGACCCGCCACTGTATACCTGTTTAGTGAACCCGCCACTGCATACCTGTTCTGTTCAGTGGAGTTTGGTGTGTCAGTGTGAAGCAGTACCTTAATTACACTACCTGATTGATGTATACACATGCAAGATGTTTTAACCCCCTTGGCGGTATGAAAAATACCGCCAGGGGGAAGCGCAACAGTTTTTTTAAATTTTTTTTTTTTTTTATCATGTAGCGAGCCGAGGGCTCGCTACATGATAGCCGCTGCTCAGCGGCATCCCCCCGCCCGCTTCGATCGCCTTCGGCGGTCACCGATCAGGAAATCCCGTTCAAAGAACGGGATTTCCTGGAGGGCTTCCCCCGTCGCCATGGCGACGGGGCGGGATGACGTCACCGACGTCAGCGACGTCGGGACGTCATTGGGAGACCCGATCCACCCCTCGGCGCTGCCTGGCACTGATTGGCCAGGCAGCGCTCGGGGTCTGGGGGGGGGGGGGGCCGCGCGCCGCACCGGATAGCGGCGATCGGGTGCGCGGCGGCGGCGATCGGGGTGCTGGCGCAGCTAGCAAAGTGCTAGCTGCGTCCAGCAAAAAAAAAATTAAGTAAATCGGCCCAGCAGGGCCTGAGCGGCACCCTCCGGCGGCTTACCCCGTGTCACACACGGGGTTACCGCCAAGGAGGTTAAAGCACTTTAGGCCTGTCATTTAGCATTCAATGTGATTTCTGCCCTTAAAACGCTGCTTTTCGTCAAATCCAGATTTTTCCCGGGGACTTTTGGCGTGTATCCCACTCCGCCATGCCCCCCTCCAGGTGTTAGACCCCTTGAAACATCTTTTCCATCACTTTTGTGGCCAGCATAATTATTTTTTTTTTTCAAAGTTCGCATCCCCATTGAAGTCTATTGCGGTTCGCGAACTTTAACGCGAACCGAACCTTTCGCGGAAGTTCGCGAACCCGGTTCGCGAACCTAAAATCGGAGGTTCGGCCCAACTCTAGTGTACACCCGATGTACTAACACTTGTATATACAGTATTCACTGTGATTCTGAGGTAGCATGTACACCCGATGTACTAACAATTGTATATATTCACTGTGATTCTGAGGTAGCATGTACACCCGATGTACTAACACTTGTATATATTCACTGTGATTCTGAGGTAGCATGTACACCCGATGTACTAACACTTGTATATATTCACTGTGATTCTGAGGTAGCATGTATACCCAATGTACTAACACTTGTATATATTCACTGTGATTCTGAGGAAGCATGTACACCCGATGTACTAACACTTGTATATATTCACTGTGATTCTGAGGTAGCGTGTACACCCGATATACTAACACTTGTATATATTCACTGTGATTCTGAGGTAGCATGTATACCCAATGTACTAACACTTGTATATATTCACTGTGATTCTGAGGAAGCATGTACACCCGATGTACTAACACTTGTATATATTCACTGTGATTCTGAGGAAGCATGTACACCCGATGTACTAACACTTGTATATATTCACTGTGATTCTGAGGTAACGTGTACACCCGATGTACTAACACTTGTATATATTCACTGTGATTCTGAGGTAGCGTGTACACCCGATGTACTAACACTTGTATATATTCACTGTGATTCTGAGGTAGCGTGTACACCCGATGTACTAACACTTGTATATATTCACTGTGATTCTGAGGTAGCGTGTACACCCGATGTTCTAGCACTTGTATATATTCACTGTGATTCTGAGGTAGCGTGTACACCCGATGTACTAACACTTGTATATATTCACTGTGATTCTGAGGTAGCGTGTACACCCGATGTACTAACACTTGTATATATTCACTGTGATTCTGAGGTAGCATGTACACCCGATATACTAACACTTGTATATATTCACTGTGATTCTGAGGTAGCGTGTACACCCGATATACTAACACTTGTATATATTCACTGTGATCCTGAGGTAGCATGTACACCTGATGTACTAACACTTGTATATATTCACTGTGATTCTGAGGTAGCGTGTACACCCGATGTACCAACACTTGTATATATTCACTGTGATTCTGAGGTAGCGTGTACACCCGATGTACTAACACTTGTATATATTCACTGTGATTCTGAGGTAGCGTGTACACCCGATGTACTAACACTTGTATATATTCACTGTGATTCTGAGGTAGCGTGTACACCCGATGTACTAACACTTGTATATATTCACTGTGATTCTGAGGTAGCATGTATACCCAATGTACTAACACTTGTATATATTCACTGTGATTCTGAGGTAGCATGTACACCCGATGAAGTGGTAACCCAGAAACATGTTGTGTAACTGCCTAGATTTAATCAACACAAATTCAAAAGACTATTGAGAGCCTCCTTCACATTATTTGTTATGGAATAAGTGTTGAGTTGTGACCCTCAGGAGGATTGTGAACTGGCTACCTAGGCTTGACCATGACTAGGGGAAGGGTGAGACACAACAAACACTTTCATTGGATTACAGTCTGTGGTCAATGCCTAGATTTCTGCTGCAGGTGATGCAAGGATACAAGAAAGCTGAAAGGTTAGTATTTTTATTTATGCTGTGGCCGGCAGATGACGTCATGTGATCACGGACAGCTGTAAGTTAAAAAACAAAAGCAGGCATGCTGAGCGCCCATACCAGTGTTTGCCCAGGGACATATGTTCCCCCATGCTCACCTCATGCTACACCTCTGTAGCTATCACTAACAGGGTTGTGGTGTGTCCTTTGCTGGTTAATCTAAAGGTTCTAATTTGTCTCTTCTACTGCCTTTTCTTTCTTTCTCTCTGTACTTTCTCCTTCTCTCTTCTATGGTCAAGATATATTGTGTATCCCTCTTTCAGGGCAGCATTTATCTTTAATCACTAATATTGCTGAGTGACTTGAACTGCCCTCAGTTGCCATAGACTATTTGATGCATAGTAATCCTGTGTTATCATAGATTATCAGCGCTGTCTATATAGATTTGCTTCCCTGTAAGGGATAGTTCACACTGGGCGTTCGGAGCACAGCTAGCCCGCGATCGCGATTTTAACTTAAATATCTTGATTCTGCTGCAATTTGCACTTGTGATTCCCGTTCAATAGCATGGGAATCACAGGGCAATCGCCCCCAAAACGCTGCATGCAGCGCGGTTTCGATTGATTGAAATTGCAACCACTGTAGTGTACATGTATCCATAGGGATGCATTGTAGCAGCGCTTTGCTGATCGCTGGCGATCAGCAAAGCGCTCAAGAATGACCCCAAAGTGAACTGGCCCTAACTGGAGTTGTCTGTGATGACATTGTATTGCACGTTGAATACTGTCAAACTTTGTTATGAAAAATAAAGAATATTTTGAAAAAATGCATATTCATCCCTAATGGAGGCAGACTACATGCTATGATAAAATTAATTCCTAGAAATTAAGTGGCTGCCTTTCTGTACAGTTTTCCTTTCATTATGTCAATTAGAAGTTAATTGCTGCTAAAAGAGGAAGGAGGTTTTTGTACGGCTCTGTATCACTGTGTGTATGGGAAGCTGCTACTCTGCTGACAGTGATAGACGGCTTCATCTTCCTCCTTCACACCAGTTATTCTGAGAGTGAAATCCTGTCCTGACCGAGATCCACTGAACCTGGCTGGGGCTCCAGAGTGAAGAGTGGTGGCATATCTGATAATCAGTGCTGGAGGCTGTCCTGGTTTCTGCTGGTACCAGTGTAAGTAGTTGTTGATGCCAGCACTGGCTTTACATGCCATGGTGACTGTATCCCCTGGACTGGCAGTGATATCATTAGGAGACTGTGTCAGTGTAATCTGTGCCCAGGAGCCTGAGGAGTATAAAGAAACTGATTACACATTATTATAGTAACTTCCATCATTAGTGTCTATGCACAGTAAGTGTAACACCTTATCCATAGTATTGCCGTGTATGGCATTATGTGACACTCTCACCATGAATACAGAGCAGTATGGCGGCCAGCAGAAGCCCCTGAGATCCCATCCTGGTGTCTCTGCACTGACAGACACAGACTACTGAGATGTCACCTGTACAATGTCTCCTATATAACAGCTGCAATCATTAGGGGGACACGCCCACCTCACATAGGTCACACAGGAAGCATGCAAATTATCTCCTGTCCTCACAGGTCACACCTCACCTCTCTGCATCACATGACTGAGCACCGATTCTCTATTTATACACAAATGAGAAATAAACAAAAATTACTTCTGAATGATCAGTTTTACTAACAAAATGCAAAGAAATGTTTTTGGTTTCCTCGCAAACACCAGCCAGAGTGCCAGTAGCCCATCTAGTATAGAAGGCTTCCTTGACTCGCTCCTAGTGTTGGGCATATAGTAGCATCTGCTAAAGCCTCCTGCAGCGGCAGAGCAGTCTCCGGCTGGGGAGCAAGCACTGGAGCGCGGGGAGTGGGAAAGGAGTGGGAAGGCTCTATAGGACCCAGAGCTTTCCCTCTCCTTTGGTGGGTATTTGTTTTTGTTTTGTTTTTTTGTATTTGCTTCAGATTCCCTGTAAGTTCTCCATTTTTGTTTTTAAAGGAAACCTTAAGTGAAAGGTATATAGAGGCTGCCATATTTATTTCCTTTTAAGCAATGTATATTCTTCTGATTGGTTGATGGGAGTGGGCGTGGCTGTGGGGGTCTCCTCTGCTTCTTAAGCCCTTGGTGTTCACTTGCAAACTGTCTGCTGTTGTGAATACTTAGTGTTAGCACTCAGACCTTAGTCAGTATCCGGCCTGCTTTGATCCGGGAGGAAACCGGAGCTTTCACACAAGACTAGGATTGTTATATATTGTTATTACTTGATATTCTGCGTACGACTCTGGCTCACTTCTGACTTTGCTCTTGCTTATCGATTCTGTACTTTTGCCCATCTGATTCTGTTGCTGACTCTGTCTGAATTACCTCTACTCTCTTGCCTGCCGAATTTGTACTGTACCTGCCTGTCTGTTACCGAACCTAGCCTGTCTGACCACTCCACTCACCAGTGAGCCCTTGTCACTGGTGAGGTTCTACTGATAGTACCCACCAGCTCCTCTGGTGAGGTTTAGTTAAACTAATCAGTTATCCAGTTGCACCAAGCACTATACACTTCTGTTACCTGTTAGCTATACTTGTATTATTGGTGATTCTGCAGATCACCACATAATCAGGTATAGTGTCTGGATTATTGGTGATACTGAAGATCACACAATAACCAGACGTCTGTGTTGCTACACCAATCGTTACAGAACAGCAGACCAAAATGTCGATGGATGCACTGTGCAGTCATGTTGAACTTTTGATCACGGCTGTTAATCATTTGACCCTCACGGTTAACACCCAACAGCAGGGGCGTAACTAAAAATCACTGGGCCCCCCTGAGAAAATTTGGATGGGGCCCCTTCCGCCAACCTCCCCCCTCCCCCGACTCAGTCATTAGAACAATTGTGCAGAGGATAGAAAGCTTTTTCTCTCTGTGCCCAGACTCCTCAAGCATCACTACAGTACTACAGTACACAGGAAAGACAGCAACACTGTACACAAGACCCTGCTGAACACTGAATAGGGATTGCCTACAAATCTTTGTATGGTTCCTTATCAGTGGCTGAACAGATGCAGTCATTAGAAAAACTGCATAGAACAGAAAGTTTTCTCTCCTTGTCTTTAGTTGTCAGTCTTTCAGGACAGGGCCCCCTGTGGCTTCTGGGCCCCCCTGCGACTGCATCCCTTCCAGGGTCTATTGTTACGCCCATGCCCAACAGACTCAGATTAGTCAACTGTCTGAGGTGGTGCACACCATTCAAGCACCTAATGCACCAGTGTCATCCCCTCTTGTTACGGAGCCCAGAATGCCTCTCCCTGAAAGGTTTTCTGGGCACAGGCCCGATTTTCAGAATTTTAAGAATCAGTGTCTTTCATATTTTGAGTTATGTCCAACCTCATCGGGGACTGAGAGTCAGAAGGTCATTTTTATAAAGGCTTTACTATCTGGTGAATCGCAGTCTTGGGCCTACAGTCTCCCCGATACTCACAAGGCGCTGGCATCTGTTCAGGATTTTTTTAAAGCGATGGCAGTCATATATGATGATCCTGATTTAGCTATGACATCAGAGAGGAAACTCAAAACCCTCAGACAGGGGCATAACACTGTGGAAACTTACGCAGCTGAGTTTAGAAGGTGGGCAGTGTCAGTCAGATGGGGGCAGTATGCTCTATTAGACTGTTTTTTATCAGGACTATCTGATGCTGTTGCTGATTTGATGCTGGGTCACCCAGAACCCAAGTCTTTGGATGAGGCGATCTCTCTTGCTGTGAAGATTGATCGCCGACTCCGATATCAAAGGCAGACTCGGGATAGAGCCCCCAGGGGATTTTCTCAGATTGTTTTCCCCACTCTTGCTCCTGCTCCTCCTCAGGACGAGCCAATTCAAATTGGACACACCAAGCTCTCTGAGGTTGAGAAAAACAGGAGATATTTGGATAGAATCTGTCTGTTTTGCGCAGAGACGGGGCATATGGTCCAAAGTTGTCCCAAGAAGGCTGAAAAACTGGTTCTTGGTGGTACTAGCCTAGGCGATCCTATCTTGCCTTTAAAGAATAATCGTGTACTCCTCCCGTGTTCTATTACCTGGGAAGATAAGGTACAAGCTACCCAGGCCCTTATAGACTCTGGCTCCTCAGCCAATTTCATGGATTATGATTTTACTGTTAAGTTTGGTTTTCCCTTCCGTTCTTTGGGACGTCAGCTTGTTGTTACTGCCATGGATGATTCTCCACTGCAGGGAAAACAATCTCTCTCTCAGACTCCTGTATTATTATGTCAGGTGGGGGCTTTACATAAAGAACAAATACAATTTCTTGTTCTCAAAATGGCTACCTCCACTGTTATTCTTGGTATGCCATGGCTTCAAAAACACTCCCCTCAGATTGACTGGAGTACCAGACAATTGTTGAGCTGGTCCTCCTATTTCCATCATCACTGTATGGAGAAGGTCACGGTATGTGCCACCAAGGTCCAAGTGGAGGGGTTGCCTACTCAGTATTCTGACTTTGCGGAGGTTTTCTGTCCCCGGGCCGCAGACAAACTTCCACCCCATCGAAGTTTTGACTGTCCCATTGAGTTGAGATCAGGTTGTATGCCCCCTAGGGGCCATTTGTATAATTTTCTGGGCCTGAGAAACTTGCCATGCAGGAGTATATCAAAGAAAATTTGGCCAAAGGGTTCATCTGCCCATCTAGGTCCCCGGCCGGGGCAGGCTTCTTTTTTGTGCAGAAAATGGACGGGGGTGTTCGGCCGTGTATCAATAACAGAGGGTTGCACAAGATTACTGTGAAAAATCTTTATCCTCTCCCTCTGATTGCTGATCTATTCTCTCAGATTACACATGCAGGTGTCTTCACTAAACTTGATCTCAGAGGGGCATACAACCTGATTCGCATAAGAGAAGGTGACGAGTGGAAGACGGCGTTCAACACACCCGACGGGCACTACGAGTACCTTGTTATGCCCTTCGGGTTGTGCAACTCACCCGCCGCCTTCCAAGAATTAATTAATGAGGTTTTTAGAGAAGTCCTAGGGCGATTCGTCCTCCTCTATTTAGATGACATACTCATTTTTTCATCCAATTTAGCTGAACACAGGGAACACGTGAAGTATGTTTTAGGGAAACTTCGACAGAATTCCCTGTATGCTAAAATTGAGAAATGTCTTTTTGAAGTTTCTGAGGTTCTCTTTTTGGGGTACATAATCTCTACCGCAGGATTGTCTGTGGACCCCAGGAAGGTATCTGCTGTCCTGGAGTGGCCGCAACCCTTGGGGTTGAAGGCACTCCAGCGATTCCTTGGCTTTGCCAACTACTACAGAAGGTTCATAAAGGGATTTTCTTCTGTGGTATCACCTCTTACTGAGCTTACCAAGAAGGGGGCAGATACCTACAATTGGTCATCAGAAGCTCAGTCTGCCTTTTCATTGCTTAAAGAGTTGTTTTGCTCCGCTCCCATTTTGAGACATGTGAATGTTGCTCTCCCTTTCATTGTTGAGGTGGATGCTTCAGAAATCGGGGTTGGGGCTGTACTGTCTCAACACTCCGGTCTACAGGGCAGGTTGCACACCTGTGCATATTTCTCTCGGAAGTTTTCTCCCGCTAAGAGAAATTATGATATTGGGAATCGAGAGCTGTTGGCTATCAAGCTTGCTTTTGAGGAATGGCGACATTGGCTCGAGGGAGCTGAACATACCATAACAGTCTATACCGATCACAAGAATTTAGTGTATATTGAAGGGGCTTAACGCCTCAGTCCCAGACAGACTCGTTGGTCCCTGTTTTTCGCGAGATTCAGGTTCATTATTACCTACAGACCGGGTAGTAAAAACATTAAGGCAGACGCCTTGTCTAGATGTTTTGAGCCCGAGACAGTGCAGCCCTCTACCCCGGTAGGCATCCTTCCCGAGAAACTGGTTCTTGCTGCTGCTGAAATTTGGGAGGATGCGGCTTCTGCTTTGGAATCATTTCAACAGGCGGATGAGAGACGGTCTGAGGAGTGGGAGTTTGCACCAGGTGACATGGTGTGGGCACTGCCTTCCAGAATAAGGGGGGTTAGATCTTCCCATGTGTCCCTGTTAAATCCTGCTATTCAGGTGGATTCCTCTCACTCCCTCCCTTTGGTGATTGATGCGGAGGAACTTAGGGAAGATGTGGGACCAGGTAGACCGTGTCCAGAGTCCACGCCTCAAGGGGGGGTACTGTAACATTCTTAGAAGATGCAGCTGCGGGCAGGCGGGGTGCCTACGCAGCTGCCTCGGTTTCCTTGGTGGGTGTTTCACCCAATCCTCCGGCGTCTAGCACGCCGAGGATGGGATTATCAGTGGCTCGTAGGGTTGCTGTATCGCGTGGGGGCACGCTTAGACAGGACCTTTATGCTGGAAGGAGGCGCGTCAGCTGACCTGCCGGTCGGCGGACGTCAGAGGAGACTCACGGCGCTTCTGATTGGTTGATGGGAGTGGGCGCGGCTGTGGGGTCTCCTCTGCTTCTTAAGCCCTTGGTGTTCACTTGCAAACTGTCTGCTGTCGTCAATACTTAGTGTTAGCGCTCAGACCTTAGTCAGTATCCGGCATGCTTTGATCCGGGAGGAAACCGGGGATTTCACACAAGACTAGGATTGTTATATATTGTTATTACTTGATATTCTGTGTACGACTCTGGCTCACTTCTGACTTTGCTGTTGCTGACTCTGCCTGAATTACCTCTACTCTCTTGCCTGCCGAATTTGTACTGTAACTGCCTGTCTGTTACCGAACCTAGCCTGTCTGACCACTCCACTCACCAGTGAGCCCTTGTCACTGGTGAGGTTCTACTGATAGTACCCACCAGCTCCTCTGGTGAGGTCTAGTTAAACTAATCAGTTATCTAGTTGCACCAAGCACTATACACTTCTATACACTTCTGTTACCTGTTAGCTATACTTGTATTATTGGTGATTCTGCAGATCACCACATAATCAGGTATAGTGTCTGGATTATTGGTGATACTGCAGATCACACAATAACCAGACATCTGTGTTGCTACACCAATCGTTACATAAATATATAATAACTATGCCCGTGATATAAGATTTCTCAATTTCCTTAAACTGTTTTTGACATTGTGTATTCAAGATAGCTTTCAGCGTGAGTTTTGTATTTCTTCTAAATAGTTGTTTGATGGGTTTTGTTTGTGTTCCTCTTCTAAGGCTGTCAGCGTTTTAATAGTTGATTGATTACTATCTGTCGATCTCTTATTTTGTCTGGATTTAAGTTTAATTAAAGGGTAGCTGTCGAGCATAAAATAAAAAAAAAACATTTTTATTTTTATCTGGTAAACAAGTAATAAGAATTGCTAGCCAGACAACCCAAAAGATAAAAATACCTCTAATTTTTCTTCCCCATAAAACATCATTACCCAGTTTCCCTGGTTGCTGGGTTTTCTTTTTTTCTTCTTTATTTTCCCCTCAGACGTAACTAATGCTGCCTGATTGGCTGAAGCTTCTTTTCCTCCTGTTTACTCTCCCACACCTCTGTTCCTCTCTAATTGGCCAATATTTCTCAATGCACTTTCTACTGCAGAGCTGGGCGGGAGTGTCTGAAGACTGGGAGAAAAGGGGGGGGGGGGGGTGGCTTCAGGATAGACACAGACAAAATGGAAATTCTTAGAAAGATTTTTTTCTTTTTTTACTATAGAAAAATCATTAAAATCAAATGTGGACAGTGCAATGCATATGTTATGTAAACAGAGCAAGTATTTATCTACTTATATATGTGTGGGTTTTTTTCTGAGATAGTATAGCTGACAGCTCCACTTTAAGATTCTTCTGGTGTAGCATTTACATGTGTGCCAGAGGTTTTTTTATCAGGAACTTCTCCTCTATCATTAATAAAAAAGAACCTCTAATCTTATCTGTTATAACTAAGACTACACAGTAACACCTTGGATTAAGAGTAACTTGCTTTAAGAGCACTTTGCAATACAAGCACACATTTTTGTGAAATTTTGACTTGATATACAAGCAACGTCTAGATATACAAGCAACGTCTAGATATACAAGCAAAGTGAAGTCCACATGCATCACGTCATCACAACTGAGCCGATAGTTCTTCCCCCTTTGGTGCTGCAGGATCGTACTTAATTCTACTTAAAGAGACTCCGTAACAAAAATTGCATCCTGTTTTTTATCATCCTACAAGTTCCAAAAGCTATTCTAATGTGTTCTGGCTTACTGCAGCACGTTCTACTAACACAGTCTCTGTAATAAATCAATGTATCTTTCCCCTGTCAGACTTGTCAGCCTGTGTCTGGAAGGCTGCCAAGTTCTTCAGTGTTGTGGTTCTGCTATGAACTCCCCCTTCTGGCCCCTCTCTGCACACTGCCTGTGTATTATTTAGGATTAGAGCAGCTTCTCTCTTCTCTCTTATCTTTTACAAGCTGGATAAATCGTCCTCTGAGCTGGCTGGGCTTTCACATACTGAGGAATTACAAACAAGGGCAAAGCTGTTTGCAGGAAGAAAAGAGCAACCTGAAACTTCAGTGCATGGGGGAAAGAAACACACAAATGATCTCTTGAGATTCAAAAGGAATGCTCTATACAGCCTGCTTGTGTATGGATGTATTTTCTATGTGTGGACATACTGTACATCAACCTACTTCCTGTTTTGGTGGCCATTTTGTTTGTTTACAAACAAACTTTTTAAAACTGTTTTTAACCACTTTTAATGCGGCGAGGAGCTGCGAAATTGTGACAGAGGGTAATAGGAGATGTCCCCTAACGCACTGGTATGTTTACTTTTGAGCGATTTTAACAATACAGATTCTCTTGAATGTGAGTGTAAAGACTGTGCAAAGTCACATTTCCCTGAAATCATCAAATGTTACTGTCATTAGATAAGTTACTTGTTAAAGTCACAAAACAAAGTTGGGGTGAGTCAACAGATGGCACTGACTGTTACTTATAGTGAAAGTCTTGTTTACATTTTTATTTTATACTAGTAAGAGAACAGAGACGCCAGCAGGATAAAAATTGATAAAAGTTCTAAAAAGTTGCTGGGAGGAGGTGGTGGACTTACCTCTGGAAAGCAGACATGAAAGACTGTATGAATTTATACAAACACATTTATTATAGGTACCCCAAAGGATGCAACGCGTTTCGCAGGCACGGCCCGCTTCATCAAGCAATAAAGTGGGGGACAAACTGTGGACAAGAGACAACAAACATTGCTATAGTGAGTTCTGAAACTGGTTAGTTGCAGAATGTATGCAGTACTTAGCTATCGATTTTTCAGAATGAAAACATACGTGTTATAAAATAGTGTGTCATGTAGTACCAGTGTACAAAAAGTGCAAGAATAGTAAGGTGTCAGATGCCATAAATAAAATAATAATGAGAGTATATAATATAATAAAGTGCTGAGTGCAAGCAACATTAGATGCAAATAGTCACATAATGTCACTTGAGGGTGGATGCCCAATTATATATAGTATAATGGAGGGAGGAGGTGGGTGAATAGGTACTAGCAGTACCAGGGATACATAATAAGGTGCAAAAGTAGCAGGTATTCAGGATGCATTCTAAGGTGCAAAAGAAAGGAGTAGCAGTGGTAGGATTGCATAATAAGATGTAGGCAGTGTTAGTGTAATGATCTGCTCAGCTGTCTGCACGGGCAGACAGCTGTTTGTCCATTCTTTAGGTCTGAGTGCTGCAGGTCTCTGGAAAAGAGACCTGTCTTCGCTTTGCAAGTTTCAGAGTTGCTCTGCTGGTGAGGAATTTGCATACACTTGTCATGCAAATTGCTTAGCTGCTTCCTTTGATGGCTGGCAGTATAAATACCTTTTGCTCCCAGAATTCCTTGCTGGTCATGATGGTTTGTTCCTGCTAACTCTCCTGGAGTATCAGCCTTTGCGATTATTTGCTAAGATTATCTTAGAGTAATTCCTTGGGACTGCACTAGGCATCCCTTCTAGTGCAGTCAGGTTGTATTATCTGTTTTGCCTTACTGTCTATCTGTTGCGATTGTCTTGTCACCAGCGGCGGTTGACAGGAGATTGTTCTGCCTGTATCCCGTCTTAGGGGTGCAAACCAGAGCAGCGGTTGCTACTCGTTGATTCTTCTGTTTGTCTGTCTGGATCGCATCCGCTCTAGCGGTAGTAGAGGTGGTTCCTTCTGTGCTCTTTCTGGGAGTATAGACCAGAGCTGCGGTTGCTGCTGGCTACTCCTTCTCTCTGTCTTGTCTGGTACGAACGCTTGTTGTAGGCTCGGTGAGGTAACCGTTTAGAAAGCGTTCGCATTCTCTATTTCGTGTTTGTGTTACATTGGTTAGTTAGGGTGGCACGTTTATCACTGGGCGCCTAACATGCGGTGATCGTGTCTTTAACGCATTCGCTGTTGCGAATGAGTGCGGAGTTCACGTTTAGCTAGCGTTTGTTATTTTCCTTGACATTGTTATTTGCTATGTCTTTCTTGCTACACTTGTGCTCTGTCTAATTCGGTCTTGTGTCACTATTGGCAATCGCAACCCTTGCGATTGCGTTCTCACGTCATTTTCCCCTGTTGTGTGTTCACCGTCACTGGGTGGCGACTAGATTGGTGGACACATATACTATCTGTCTCTGTGCTATCTCTCTCTAAGGGCAATCTTGCCCTGCATTGCTTCAAATCGTACAATTCCCCTCTGGCATCTGTGGCAGTGCAGAGGCTGTGTTCCTCTGTACTCCACAGCTCCATCTGTCGGTGAGAATCTCCCTCTACAGGTGCATAGCACCATAGCTGGGTTCTGTCATTCACACGCTTGTGGAGGATTTCCACAGTGTCAGTGCTCATCCTGTGCGCTGACCACGGAAATTATTCCGCAATCGTTACAGTTAGCATATAATGGCAATGTAAATAAAAGGAGATATAAATCTTACCAGAAATTCGCCAAGAGCACGTGTAGCGCCTCTGTAACAATATGAGGTTGCTTTGTGCTATAAATATGATGCCTGTGGCTTGTTAGCCAATTGGGAGAGGCCGGGCGGGAGTGAGCTGGTGGGGCCTGGCAGCGTGGATTCGTAGTATGCAGCCAATCGCTGCCGTCAGGTGTCAATGGGTGGGTAGTGTGCCGAAAAAGGCGCACTACGTGGGAGTTGATTAGACGCATGCGCCAAAAGTGGCGCACCACGTGTGAGGGCAGAGTGCACAGTGCAGGCGCTGTGAGTGCTATTCAGATGACGGAAGTGGGGGGAGGAAGGAGATGAGACCCTATTTACTGCCCAGTCCACTTCCCCATCTAATATGTGCTGGCCTGCGCCCTCCCATCACATGACTCCTCCCATCACATGACGGCATTGGTGCAGAGGTCAGGGTGGGTTACCTGACAGCCAGGTGGCCCCAGTTGTTCCTTTAGCATAACATACAGTATAACCTCATCATGTGCACTCACAGGGAATGACTGCATACAAATTCACATATCAATGCATTTCAATGGGCCCGTTTCCGTTATATGTGAAACTTGCATCTGGGGAAAATCTGGACAGCACTGCTGTAAGTTTTTGGATGCTGCATGAGATTTAGCATCCATTCTCGGGATCAAGTTTTTCGCAGGGTTTCATGTACGGTTTTGTTAATGTCAACAGAACGAAAAAAAATGTCATGCATTTTTGCGTGATGAAACTAGCATGCAAATTTGCATGCTTCTAGTGGAAATGGGCCCTAAGACAGCAAACTATCACTCAGCCAGTCATGCCACCACTGACAACACACCTGAGGGGGGAACTGCAGACATTTACAGGGGTCTCAAATGTCCTATAGCTTTCAGCTTTTCAAATTGTTCTTCATTTATGATGTATCAAAGATTTATAGATAGATGAGAGAAATGAAATATGTTTACTCATCATCTCTGCCAGATAATTACCTAACCTGATCCTCATCCAGCTGCATGTGTGACATGTGGCAGCCAGTGTTTACATTGCTGCTAAAAGAGGAAGGAGGTTTTTGTACAGCTCTGTATCACTGTGTGTATGGGAAGCTATAATACTGCTGACAGTGATAGACGGCTTCATCTTCCTCCTTCACACCAGTGATTCTGAGAGTGTAATCCTGTCCTGACCGAGATCCACTGAACCTGGCTGGGGCTCCAGAGTGAAGATTGCTTGTCTGATAGATAATCAGTGCTGGAGGTTGTCCTGGTTTCTGCTGGTACCAGTGTAAGTAATAGCCGATGCCAGTACTGGCTTTACATGACATGGTGACTGTATCCCCTGGACTGGCAGTGATATCATTAGGAGACTGTGTCAGTGTAATCTGTGCCCAGGAGCCTGAGGAGTATAAAGAAACTGATTACACATTATTATAGTAACTTCCATCATTAGTGTCTATGCACAGTAAGTGTAACCCATTATCCATAGTATTGCCGTGTATGGCATTATGTGACGCTCTCACCATGAATACAGAGCAGTATGGCGGCCAGCAGAAGCCCCTGAGATCCCATCCTGGTGTCTCTGCACTGACAGACACAGACTACTGAGATGTCACCTGTACAATGTCTCCTATATAACAGCTGCAATCATTAGGGGGACACGCCCACCTCACATAGGTCACACAGTAAACATGCAAATTATGTCCTGTCCTCATAGGTCACACCTCACCTCTCTGTATCACATGACTGAGCACTGATTCTATATTTATACACAATTGAGAAATAAACAAAAATTACTTCTAAACGATCAGTTTTACTAGCAAAATGTAAATAAATGTTTTTTGTTTCCTCGCAAACACCAGCCAGAGTGCCAGTAGCCCATCTAGTATAGGAGGCTTCCTTGACTCGCTCCCAGTGTTGGGCAAATAGTAGCATCTGCTAAAGCCTCCTGCAGCGGCAGAGAGCAGTCTCCGGCTGGGGAGCCAGCACTGGAGCGCGGGGAGTGCGAAAGGAGTGGGAAGGCTCTACAGGACCCAGAGCTTTCACTCTCCTTCGGTATTTTTTTTTTCCGCAATTGCTTCAGATTCCCTTTAAGTTCTCCATTTTTGTTTTTAGAGGAAACCTTAAAGAGAACCCGAGGTGTGTTTAAAGAATGTTATCTGCATACAGAGGCTGGATCTGCCTATACAGCCCAGCCTCTGTTGCTATCCCAAACCCCCCTAAGGTCCCCCTGCACTCTGCAATCCCTCATAAATCACAGCCGTGCTGTTAGGCTGTGTTTACATCTGTAGTGTCAGTCTCAGCTGCTCCCCCGCCTCCTGCATAGCTCTGGTCCCAGCCCCCGTCCCTTCCCTCCAATCAGCAGGGAGGGAAGGGATGCAGGCGGGGACTGGAGTTCTGCAGGAGGCTGGGAGATCAGCAGACTGACACTATAGAGATAAACACAGCCAGCTCTGACAAGCTGTTTGTCAGCAGCGTGGCTGTGATTTATGAGGGATTGCAGAGTGCAGGGGGACCTTAGGGGGGTTTGGGATAGCAACAGAGGCTGGGCTGTATAGGCAGATCCAGCCTCTGTATGCAGATAATATTCTTCAAACCCACCTCGGGTTCTCTTTAAGAGAGAGGGATATAGAGGCTACCATAATAATTTTTCTTTTAAGCAGTGCATACTGCCTGGCAGTCCTGCTGATCCTCTGCTTTTAATACTTTAAGTCATAGACCGTGAGCAAGTATGCAGATCAGGTGATCTGACTGATATCTGACTGGATTAGCTGCATGCTTGTTTCAGGCTTGTGATTCAGACACTATTGCACAGCAAAGAGATCAGCAGGATAGCCAGACAACTGGTATTGCTTAAAGGGACGTAAATATGGAGGCCTCACTTTAAGTTCCCTTTAATTTGGCTAATAAATGTAAGGGTTCTATCATTATGTAGTATACTTGCTAACAATTTCCCTGTAAATAATAAATAAATAATAACTATGCCCATGATATAGGATTTCTCAATTTCCTTAAAGAGGAACTTCAGCCTAAACAAACATACTGTCATTAAGTTATATTAGTTATGTTAATTAAAATAGATAGGTAATATAATCTCTTACCCACCCTGTTTTAAAAGAACAGGCAAAGGTTTGTGATTTAATGGGGGCAGCCATCTTTTTGGTTGAAAGGAGGTGACAGGGAGCATGAGACGCAGTTCCAACTGTCCTGTGTGCTGATCACCCCTCCCAGTTGCTAGGCAACGTGAATAACAACATAGGAAATCCCATCATGCTTTGCACAGCATCAGGGAAAAAAAGCCCGGGCAGTTTTCTTTGATGGGTGGGGCTTAGCTAAAAATGCAGCTAAAAATGATGCTTTGGTAAGAAAAACAACGTTCTGATGCTGTGAAACTGTTAAAGAAACACTAAGCCTTTTCAGTTCTGCTGAGTAGATTTTTAGTCCGGAGGTTCACTTTAAACTGTTTTTGACATTGTGTATTCAAGATAGCATTCAGCTTGAGTTTTGTATTTTTTTCTAAGTAGTTGTTTGATGGGTTTTGTTTGTCTTCCTCTTCTAAGGCTGTCAGCATTTTCAATAGATGATTGATTACTTCCTGTTGACCTCTTTTTTTTTGTCTGGATTTATGTTTGATTAAAAAGTAACTGTCGACCATAAAATCAAAAATCAATTATTTATTTTTATATGGTAAACAAGTAATAAGGATGCTAACCAGACAGCCCAAAAGTTAAAAAATACCTCTAATTTTCCTTCTTCATAAAACCTCATTCCCCAGTTTCCCTGGCTCTTATTTGGTACATCTGCCGCACAAAGGAAGTTGCAGGGCATTCTGGGTTTTCTTTTTTTTCTTCTTTATTTTCCCCTCAGACTTAAACAAACAAACAACAACAAACAAACAAACAGCATTTACATGTGTGCCAGAGGTTTTTTTTTATCAGGAACGTCTCCTCTATCATCAAAAAATCTCTAATCTTATCTGTTATATCTAAGACTATACAGTAACACCTTGGATTAAGAGTAACTTGCTTTAAGAGCACTTTGCAATACAAGCACACATTTGTTGTGAAATTTTGACTTGTTATACAAGCAACATCTTGATATACAAGCAAAGTAAAGTCCATATGTGTCACGTCATCACAACTGGGCCGATGGTTCTTCCCCCTTTGGTGCTGCAGGATTGTACTTAATTGTACTTTTAATGTGAGTGTAAAGACTGTGCAAAGCAACATTTCCATGAAATCCTCAAAAGCAACTGTCATTGGATAATTTATTTGTTAAAGTCACAAAACACAGTTGGGGTGAGTCAACAGATGGCACTGACTCTGTTACTTATAGTGAAAGTCTTGTTTACATTTTTATTTTATACTGTTTAGCTATAACTGTTTTTGGATTGTGAAATGAATCAACTGGGTTCCCATTAATTCTTATGGGGAAATGTCCTTTGATAAAAGAGTACTTTGGATTACAAGAATGTTTGCGGAACACATTACGCTCGCAAACCAAGGTTCCACTGTATTGGGGTTTTTATATAAGTCTGCGTCATGTCTCCATAGCCTTTCCCTTGTATTATCACCAGACCATGAGAGTGTAATAATGGTGGCATTAGTCGGTATTTTCTGTGCATGTGCGGGAGGTCCGCGCATGCAGAAGACCCTAATTCATCTTCCATCCTCCGGCACACCAGCCCAAACCCCCCGCCTCAGCAGCAGCGTGAAGCCCCGCCCACTGCCAAGCGCTGCTGGAATTGGTCAGCCTGGGGAAGACCAAACTGATGGCGAACCACGTCCTGGCCAAACTCCGAGAGCAGGAGAGGAATTGGCTGACCCCCAGAGGCCTCAGAGTCGGAGAGGTGGTGTCCGACAATAGGGCAAACCTGGTTGCTGCCATCAGCAGGGGAGACCTGACCCACATGCCCTGCCTGGCGCACGTCCTGAACCTGGTAGTCCAAAAGTTCCTACGGACCTACCAGGGGATGGACCGACTCCTTGAGGCGGCAAGGAAGGTCGTGCATCATTTCCGGCTCTCACCTGCAGCCGTAGCGAGCCTGGAAGAGGTGCAGAAGGAGCTGCACCTGCCACAGCTCCGGCTCATAATCGATGTTCCAACTCGCTGGAACTCCACCCTGGCGATGTTGGAGCGTCTGGTTGAACAGAGGCAGGCTGTCAGTCAGTACCTTGCATGTGCAACAGTTGCCTCCATCACTGCAACTGGGTGTGCCGCCACCAACCTCCCGTCCATCATCTCCACAGAGGACTGGGGGCACATGCAGCAGGTGTGCTCAGTCCTGGCACACTTCCTGCAGGTCACGAACATGGTCAGCAGGGACCATGCAATGGTGTGCGAGTGGGTCCCCTTGGTGTGTGTGCTGGACCGGGCCCTGTATGCACTGGTGGAAGAGGGAGCGGCAGTCCTGGACCAGCAGGAGCTGCAGGCAGCTTCACAGGCCACTTCTGAGGAGGAGGAGGAGGGCTTGGAGTTGGTGGAGGTCCCTGACCTTGCTGCTGATGAGGGGGAGCAGCAGAACGCAGCTGGACTGGTGCGGGGGTGGAGAGAGGATGAGGTGGAGGAGGCAGAGGAGGACAGCAATGTCGGCTCTGGGGCTGTCGATGATGTGCCAACAGACGTGGCCAGACTCTTCCCAATGGCAGCACACATGCTGAGGTGCCTGCGCAAGGACCCAAGGGTGATCCAGATGAAGCAGAGGGAGGACATCTGGATCTGCATGATCCTCGACCCACGTCTGAAGGGGAAGCTCAGCCAGTTCCTGCCTGCAGGAGGAGACTGTGCGCAACAAATGAGGGATTTGCAGCTGTCCCTTGTTGAGCGCTTGGAGGAAGCCTTCCCTCAGACATCCACCCCATCTGTCCAGCCAGCACAGAGACAGCAGCAGGTGCCTGCATCCACCAGGAGCAAGCGCACGTGCACCACAGACCTGCTGTCTCTGACCCAAGAGCTCTACATGAGTGTAGAGCTGCCAAGGACTAGAGAGGAGGTGCCTGCAACAGCATCCTTCTCCAGTCACAGGCAGCGCTTGACCCGCATGGTGGCCTGACTACATGGGGTCCTTCAGCGGGCTTGACAGCGTGGCCCCTGTTGATCCCATGGAGTATTGGGTCAAGCATAGGGATGAGCGTAATGACCTAATTACGAATTTCCGAAATTTCGCGAAATTACTACAATTACGATTTTAGCAGTAATCGAAATTTCGTAATTTTCGCAAATTACGCAAATTTTCGTAATTACGATTACGAAATTTAGTATTTTAAAGTTTGCAAAGGTTTCTATCCCTCTAGATGCCTAAAATGAATA